>NC_091986.1:196769417-197387668 GCF_044704955.1 Pristiophorus japonicus
GTTTTGCGGAGGCGCTGAGCTGTACCACCCGGGAGCGCCGTGCCGATTGTGCAACGCCCCCCGGTTTCGACAGCGGTCTGATTTTTGGTTGGAGCGGCCCCGAGTGAGACCGCCAGGGAAAGCGGGAGGTCCGAGCTGTCCCGGGGCGGTAAGGGAAGGACTGGCTGCACGGGATAAGTGTGATTGTTTTTTTTCCCCCTGTTGCGATTTATCTTTGGGGTCAGTAAAATATTGGGAATGTTTTCTGTGTTTTGTGTGCCGATTTTATTTTGGCAGAGAGGCCTCCCTTCGGGCACTCCAAAGCCGGCTCTTTCGCTCGGGATTTGTAGTTGCTCAGTCGGCCTAGCGCCCTAAGAGGGGTGTGGAACACCTCCCTTCGCGCTCCGCTCCACACTCAGGGCCCAGCTGCTGAATGTTGTGGCTGCAAACGCAAACCATTTTCTGGCACAAAATGTACCCCCCCCCCCCCTGTCGCCATTATCGCCCGAATGGCGCCCAGCCGGAAATCCAACCCCTGGTGTCCACGCAATATTATTGACAAATCCAGTTACTAGCCTATTGTTGCTGGTGCAGAATCTGAGTGGCACAACACCCCATGCAGATGCAGTTTTCATTTGACACAAAAGCATCTCCTCCAGTGCTGAGGTGAATTAGGCGAACAAGCAGTCACAGCTGATGTTTGTCATGAAAAGGAAGGCCTGTCTGTCTACTTGGCCTACATACAGCTCGAGCACTGTGGTCTCATTAGTCTACCTGCAGCGCTGTGTACCATCAATAAAACAACGCCGGGGGATGCAATTTGCAGTGAATCCTCTCAAGTATTCAACAGTATAAGAAAGCTGAGGGGTACGCAGATCAAACTGGGCATTCACATGCATGTTATTCCTGTTGCTCAGCCCCATTGTAAGATATCAATTCCTCAGCGGAAGAAAATTGAGATAAAATTAAAAGAGTTGACTGAAAGTGATTTACTTGAAAGTGCAGATAACCCTTGTGTCTAACCTTTGCTAATTGGTCTCAAGCATAACAGTCCCAATGATGTATATCTTTGTGTTGATATGTGAGCAGCAAACAAAATAATTAAGCATCAACATGACAGAGCAGGGGAGTTATCCCCGGTGCCCTGGCCAATATTTATCCCTCAATCAACAACACTAAAAACAGATTATCTGGTCACTATCTCACTGCTGATTTGGGATCTTGCTGTGTGCAAATTGGCTGATGCATTGCCCTACATAACAACAGTGACTACACTTCAAAAGTATGCCATTGGTTGTAATGTGCCCTCGGAAGGGAAGGCCGGGGGCATGGGATGCCCGAGGTTTCCATGTGAACTCGTAAAAAGAATTCTAAAAGAACACGTTTGCGACGTTGATAAAAGCAGGGGCCAGAGATAATATTCCCCAACACACCCTAACCTGAATCTCAGTGGGGATTTTTCCACTTGACACACTTCCTCATTATTTTCATCAGCCAGATTGGTATCGCAATTCAAGACATAATCACATTGACTTCTGTCACGTGACATTATCTCACATTACTTTTTTTTTATTTGCTATTGTATCTTTCAACATCAGTTAGTAGCAAAATAGCCCTTTGCATTTGCTGCACTGATCGAAATCCACTTCAAGTTATTGGCAAACATGTTAGCTTACCTCAAACCTCTGCAAGATTCCTCTCAGTAATGGAAGAGGGTCGTGTGGTGAAGAGATTATAAAGTCAATTTCTTCAGCATACAACAATCACAGCAGAACTGCGACGCTCACGTGCAGATTCCTCAGTACTTCCTAAGCTCACTAAAGCTGTCGTACTTGTCCATACAGCAACTATATTTCTTTTTTATTTGTTCGTTCCAGGATGTGGGCATTGCTGGCATGGCCGGCATTTATTGCCCATCCCTAATTGCCCTCGAGAAGGTGGTAGTAATGTATTTGCTTCCTGGGTTCTTGCTTAAGAATTCATAGCAACACATTGCTATTAAGAACTAGTTTGGTTTATTAACAAAAGGTTTAACAATCACACTGCACATTACCAGTTCATCCACTAGGCTCACAACTGCATACCTCATCGTGGATGACCTAAACGCAACTGGTTGGGGTTTTATTGAGTCTTGTGAACATCACATGACTGGCAAAGCCACTCACAATTCAACAGCTCTACAAACCTGTGAGCATGCCCACCGGTGCATACAGTACAGTGATGATGAGTCGCCTTCTTGAATCGCTGCAGTCTTTGTGATTAAGGTACTGTTACAGTGCTGACTTTGTCATTGCTGTTTGGCACTGAGTGGCTTGCTAGGCCATTTCAGAGGGCAGTTAAGAGTCAACCACATTTCTGTGGATCTGGAGTCACATATCGGCCAGACCAGGTAAGGATGGCAGATTTCCTTCCCTAAAGGTGAACCAGTTGGATTTTTCCGACAATCCAGTAGTTTCATGGTAACCATTACTGATACGAGCATTTTAATTCCAAATTTACTTTAACTTAATTAACTGAATTTAAATTCTCCAGCTGCCATGATGGGATTTGAACTCACGTCTCTCGATGATTAGTCCAGGCCTCTGGATTACTAGTCCAGTAACATAACCACCATGCTCTTGTACCCTATATAAAACAGCACATACCCTGAAGCACCTTACAAAGAAAACATGGAGTCCTAATGGCACTCATAAATTGCTCAAGCGTTGCTTTCAGAGTTTCCGGAGTCATTGGGGCCCCTCTTCGCTGCATGGTTAAGCCTTGTAATTTGCAACTTAGTCTGCTACTCCTTATCTTGTGAAAGGCTTTCATTTTTCATGTTTCCATTCATTTTGTCTGGTTGATAAACACCAGCTGATGAATATTCAAGATATACATTTGGCAGAATAGACTATGTCACCTACTACACTGAGGAGAAGATATGGGGGTCGAATTTGGTGAAGGCCCCCACCCACCCAAGTGCCGCCCAAAGGACCGCTGATGGCCGCCGAGGTTCCTGACGGTTCTTTGGGCGGGGTTTTCATCACCCAGGTCCCTCGAAGGTCGGCGGGCGGCAAATCTGTGATGTACGCCGCCAATCTGGGCGGCAGCCAGCGGGAGCTCTCATTCTCGGCGGTAGAGGGTTTGCCGCCCAAGTGCCACCAAGGATGGAGTCGGGCCCACGGAGGGTCGAAGAGCTGAAAATTAAAATCATTAGAAAAAAAAATCCATCGGAAGACCTTCTGGGGATCCCATTGAGGTAAGTCGCTGTGAAAAAAAAAGTTTACTCACCTTTTTTTCAGGATCTTCATACCTACCGTCGGGGACAGACCAGCCTCCAGCCAGAGGTCCACCCCCGTTCTGGCGCTGACTTCTTCCGACTCCTGACCGCACCAATCTGGCATCTCGGCAGGCGGGAGTCCACTTACGCCATTTGGCCATCCGCTGACATCAGCAGGTGGTTCCCGGTGGCTCTCCCCTCCCGCCCGCTCCAGCCCACCTCGAAAGTGGCACTGGGCGGATCTGCACGAGGAGTGTTGGCGGCAGTGGGTGGCAGTCGGCGGCAGTGGGCAGTAAGGTGATCGATTTTAGGCCCATGAATCCGACATGTTTTTTGTACGCCATGCCAAGGCGCCCAATTCTCCTCCAGTAACTATGCATGTGCATTGTTCCTTGTGCCATATGACATCAGTTACGTGTGAAAGCAGATTCTACATTTACCAACCATGGCCATAAGATTAAAGAAAAGAAAGTTCTGCATTTCAATCTACATTCTGGAAAAAAATGTGAATTGGAAAATTCAGAAGGGCTGGCAATCATGTGTGGCTGATTGTCCGATCAGCCCTCCCATTGGCTGAGATTCAGAACGTTATCCAAATAACCTTTCACCTCAAAGGGTGGCAAAAACAGATTCAATAGTAACGTTCAAAAGGGAATTGGATAAATGCTTTCACCTCGATGTGAATGTAGCACAGAATTATGCAATGAAAATCTCCTTATCTTTTGACATCACAAAAGAATCAAAACATTATTCCAGAATCATAGAATGATACGTCACAGAAGGAGGCTCTTTGAAACAGCTCTCCAATCAGTTCCACTCTCTTGCCCTTTCACGATAGCACTGCAAATTTTTTATCCTGGAAGTATTTATCGAATTCCCTTCTTGGCAGCACATTCCTAATCAAAACAACTTGCTGCGTAAATAAAATTCTACTCATCTCACCCCTGGCTTTTTTGCAATTATCTGAAATCGGTGCCCTCTAGTTACCAAGCTTTCTGCTGCTCGGAAAAGTTTCCCCTTATTTATTCTTCTCAAAACCCCTCATAATTTTGAACACCTCTATTAAATCTCCCCTCATCCTTCTCTGCTCTAAGAAGAACAACCCCAGCTTCCCTAGTCTCTCCACGTAACTGAAGTCCCTCATCCCTGGTGCTACACCAGGCGGGGTATTCTGGGGCGAGTGACTCACCTCCTGACTCCCCGAAGCCTTTCCACCATCTACAAGGCACAAGTTAGGAGTGTGATGGAATACTCTCCACTTGCCTGCATGAATACAGCTCCAACAGCATTAAAAAAGCTCAACACCACCCAGGACAAAGTAGCCAAGTGGATTGGCACCCCATCCACCACTTTAAACATTCACTCCCTCCACCACCGGCGCACCTGTTGCTGCAGTGTGTACCAGCTACAAGATGCACTGCATCAACTCACCAAGGCTTCTTCGACATCATCTCCCAAGCCTGCAACCTCTACCACCTAGAAGGATAAGGGTAGCAGGCATATGGGAACACCACCACCTCCATGTTCCCCTCAAAGTCACACATTATCCTGATTTGGAAATATATCGGCTGTTTCTTCATCGTCGATGGGTCAAACTCCTGGAACTCCCTCCCTAACAGCACTGTGGGAGCAGTTTCACCACACGGATTGCAACCATTCAAGAAGGCAGCTCACCACCACCTTCTCAAGGGCAACTAGTGATAAGCAATAAATGCGAGACATTTGATCATAGTCCATACTTATCCCCAAGGATTTCAATCCCAACAACTTGTACTTATATTGCACCTTTAGTGTAGTGAAAGCATGCCAGGAGATCTCAGGGATGCCGTAATCGTGACCATCTTCAAAAAAGGGGACAAGTCCGACTGCCTTAAATATAGAGGAATCTACCTGCTGTCAGCCACTGGGAAAATCATTGCAAGAATCCTCCTCAATCATCTTCTCCCTGTGGCTGAAGAGCTCCTCCCAGAGTCGCAATGCGGATTCCGCCCACTGAGGGGTACAACAGACATGATCTTCACCGCGCGACAACTACAAGAGAAATAAGAACATAAGAACATAAGAACAGGAGTAGGCCATATGGCTTCTCGAGCCTGCAATAAGATCATGGCTGATCTGATCATGGACTCAGCTCCACTTACCCGCCCGCTCCCCATAACCTCTTATCCCCTTGTCGTTTAAGAAACTATCTATTTCTGTCTTCAATTTATTCAATGTCCCAGCCTCCACAGCTCTCTGAGGCAGTCAATTCCACAGATTTACAACCCTCTGAGAGAAAAATTTCTCCTCATCTCAGTTTTAAATGGGCGGCCCCTTATTCTAAGATCATGCCCTCTAGTTCTAGTCTCCCCCATTAGTGGAAACATCCTCTCTGCATCCACCTTGTCAAGCCTCCTCATAATCTTATATGTTTCGATAAGATCACTTCTCATTCTTCGGAACTCCAATGAGTAGAAGCCCAACCTACTCAACCTTTCCTCATAAGTCAACCCCTTCATCCCCGGAATCAACCTAGTGAACCTGCTCTGAACTGCCCCCAAAGCAAGTGTATCCTTTCGTAAATATGGAAACCAAAACTGCACGCAGTATTCCAGGTGTAGCCTCACCAATACCCTGTATAGCTGTAGCAAGACTTCCCTGCTTTTATACTCCATCCCCTTTGCAATAAATGCCATGATACCATTGGTCTTCCTGATCACTTGTTGTACCTGTATACTATCCTTTTGTGTTTCATGCACAAGTACCTCCAGGTCCCGCTGTGCTGCAGTACTTTGCAATCTTTCTCCATTTAAATAATAACTTGCTCTTTGATTTTTCCTGCCAAAGTGCATGACCTCACACTTTCCAACATTATACTCCATCTGCCAAATTTGTGCCCACTCACTTAGCCTGTCTATGTCCTTTTGCAGATTTTTTGTGTCCTCCTCACACATTGCATTTCCTCCCATCTTTGTCTCATCAGCAAACTTGGCTATGTTACACTCAGTCCCTCTTCCAAGTCGTTAATATAGTTTGTAAATAGCTGGGGTCCCAGCACTGATCCCTGCGGCACCCCACTAATTACTGATTGCCAATGCGAGAATGAACTATTTAACTTGACTCTCTGTTTTCTGTTAGTTAGCCAATCCTCGATTCATGTTAATATATTACCCCCAACCCAGTGAAATTTATCTTGTGCAGTAACCTTTTATGTGGCACCTTGTCAATGCCTTCTGGAAGTCCAAATACACCACATCCACTGGTTCCCCTTTATCCACCCTGCTCGTTACATCATCATAGAACTCCAGCAAATTTGTCAAACATGACTTCCGCTTCATAAATCCATGCTGACTCTGCCTGACCGAATTTTGCTTTTCCAAATGTCCTGCTACTGCTTCATTAATAATGGACTCCAACATTTTCCCAACCACAGATGTTAGGCTAACTGATCTATAGTTTCCTTCATTTTGACTGCCTCCTTTTTTAAATGCAGGGAACAGCACCAGCCCTTGTACATGGCCTTCTTTGACCTCACAAAGGCCTTTGACACTGTCAGCCGCGAGGGTCAATGGAGCGTCCTCCTCCGTTTCGGCTGCCTTCAACAGTTTGTCACCATCCTCCGTCTGCTCCACGATGACATACAAACCGTGATCCTGACCAATGGACCCACCACAGTCCCAATCCACATCTGGACCGGGGGTCAAGCAGAGCTGCATCATTGCATCAACGCTCTTTTCAATCTTCCTTGCTGCAATGCTACATCTCACCCTGAGCAATCTCCCCACCAGAGTGGAGCTAAATTATAGAACAGTTAGGAATCTGTTCAACGTCCGCTGACTCCAGCCCTGATCCAAGGTTGTCCCATCCTCTGTCATTGAACTATAGTACGCAGACGACGCTTGCGTCTGCACACACTCGGAGGCTGAACTCCAAGCCATCATCAATACCTTCACCGAGGCATATGAGAGCATGGGCCTTATGCTAAACATCTGTAAGACAATGGTCCTCTACCAACCTGCCCCACCACACAGCACAGCCCCCCGGTTATCAAAATCCACGACGAGGCCTTGGACAACATGGACTATTTTCCATACCTCGGGAGCCTATTATCAGCATAGGCAGACATTGACGACATTCCAGCACCGCCTTCAGTGCGCCAATACAGCCTTCGGTCGCCTGAGGAAGAGAGTGTTTGAAGACCGGGACCTCAAATCCGGCACCAAGCTACAGGGCAGTAGTGATACCCAGCCTCCGATAAGGCTCAGAGATGTGGACCATATACAACAGACACCTCCAAAGCGCTGGTGAAGTACCACCATCGTTGCCTCCGCAAAATCCTGCAAAACCATTGGCAGGACAGATGCACCAACGTCAATGTTCTCGCTCAGGCCAACATCCCCAGCATCGAAGCATTGACCACCCATGATCAGTTCTGTTGGGCGGGCGGTATCGTCCGCATGCCCGACACGAGACTCCCAATGCAAGCGCTTGACGCGGAGCTTCGACCACGGCAAGCAAGCACCAGGTGGGCAGAGGAAACGCTTCAAGGACACCCTCAAAGCCTCCTTGAGAAAGTGCAACATCCCCACTGACACCTGGGAATCCCTGGCCCACGACCGCCCAAAGTGGAGGAAGAGCATCCGGGGGGGGGGGGCGCTGAGCACCTCGAGTCCCATCGCCGAGAACAAGCAGAAACCAAGCGTAGACAGCGGAAGAAGCGTGCGTCAACCCAGGCTCCACGATCACGCTTTCCTTCAACCACGGTCTGCCCCACCTGTGACAGAGACTGTAGGTCCCCCATTGGACTGTACAGTCACCTGAGAACTCCCTTTTAGAGTCGAAGCAAGTCTTCCTCAACTCCGAGGGACTGTCTGTGATGACGATGAATGTAATGAAACGTCTCAAGGCGCTTCACAGGAGTATTATGAGACAAAAGAAAGGACTTTCACTTTCACTTTGCAGCCGTCTAAACTCTCCTGAAATGTGTCGGATTTCTCGTTAACCCTATGATCACAGTTGGTAACATTTTGTTTCACATATACTGATAACTGATAACTGATGCATCCACGATTTTCATTGCATTGGTGGACGTGCCTTCAGCTGTCTCAGCCTTAAGTTCTGAAATTCCCTCTCTAAATCTCTCCGCCTCTCTCTCTCTCCTTAAAACCTATCTCTTTGACCAAGCTTTTGGTCATCTGTCCTAATGTCTCCTTTTTTGGTTTGGTGTCAATTTTTACGCTCCTGTGAAGCGCCTTGGGACATTTCACTACGTTAAAGTTGCTGCTGTTATATATATATGGGAATGATGCACAGGGCTTATGCCTGGTTACCAGGGAAAATGTAGCTCTCGTAAAATGTACGATTTTTTCTCTTATCTTTGGTGTTACATCAGATAACAAGTTGTGAAGGTTATCAGCAGCTGGGACATGTCAGTATCTGCTTCAGTGTGCTATTTATTCAATCTGCGTTGTTGTGGCTCAGTTCAAAGTTATTCCACCTCTGCTAATGTGATGATACCAGTTAAGTGACAAGTCACATATGTGTAAAGCTGCTTTCGGTTTCATTGAGGGAGGAAATGAAATGTGTGCAAAGGACATTTATCATGATCTGATATAACTGAAAGCACAGGATTCAGTTGAGCCCTTTCAACCACCAGCTAGTGTAAACCACCAACACCTACTGTAATAACCGAAAGGGACACAGCAGTGAAACACTCAAACTTGGAAAAATATTATCAGAAAAACACTTTGGGAGAGAAATTCGGTCGTGCCTCAGCAAGGGCGGTGTCCCGGGTGGAACGGTTTGTGTCTGCCGCCGCAAAATTCATCAGTGGGGCCGGAGTTTGGAACGGGGTGCTAAGGGAGGCGTTGCATACCTTTTTTAGGACGCTAGGCCAGCTGAGCAAGGGAAGTTCCCAAGCTAAACAGCCGGCCTCGGAGCGCCATAACAGAGGCCTGGGGGAGGATTGAAAAAACCCCAGCAAAAACATTTTCATTACATAGCCCACGCCACCACAACAATCCCACTTGCCCGAGGTCGGCATTACGTACCCGACTGCGGCTGCGTCAGCTTGGAACACATGCTTTCACACACGTTCCCACCAAGGAGCGCTACGGGTCGGGCGGCAACCAAAAATCGAGCCGGTGTCGCAACCAGGGGTGGGTTGCACACCGGCTTGCCTCTCCCGGGCGCTAATGCTCCGCGTCCTGTCAATACCAGCACCGAATGTCCCAGCGGGGCGCTGGAGGCTGGCTACCTGGGTGCACGTGCTTTCTGACGCCATGGCCGCCCCTCCGTGGCGCTAAGAGGGGTGGCAGAAGACCGAATTTCCAACCCCTTGATAAATTAAATGAAACAAAAATGTATTCCTTCACGGTCTACACTCAGAGTTCCCAGAACCATAAAACTGCAAATGGCACTGCGAGTGCATCTCTGGTGCCTGTTGCCCTCTGCAGCTGGATAAACTGGCACCAGCCCACCACCTGGAAAAGGGGGGCTGTCCACGCCCCAGCCACCTCCTCCTTCTGCCTCACGTATTATCTATCAATCGACGATGATTTAAAAAAATAAAATGCAACCTTTCTTTGGTTGTCCATTATAATTACCTGACATGGACCCCGACCATAGTCGGTCTGCTTTTGCCCATTTGGGGGCCAGTATGCCTCATTTCACTTGGCATACTGACCTCCATGGAGACGCCAGATCTGGACTTAACCAGGTAAGCGGAAATTCCCAGTGTAGTTACTGGCGTAGATCGCGACTTTGTGCGATGGCGAGTCGGGAGCCCGTTTTACATCTCTCCAGATGTTTAATTGCATTAGCTTCTAACAGTCTTTCTCCTGCATTTAGTCATTTTGTATGCCGTATGTTGGCAGCACCCAGGAAGACCCATCAAAAATGGGTCTCAGCGATGTTCTGAAAAAAAATCTGGCATGTTCAGATTGGTGTAATTGTTGTCCGTGCGAGATCCTTGCTATATGTTGGAGCTAGTGACTGAAGAACAATAGAGCATGCTGCACACAATCCCTGGGTCAGATCAGGTCGATGATTGAAGTTAGCTCGAGCTTCAGGTGAGATCGAGGGTCTGGGTTTGGCTCTCATCTTCTACTGGGTTTCTTTTAACTGTTAGGCTTCCTCTTCAAATGGAGATGTGGGTTCCCTCGGATGTCTTGTTGGCAGTGAGCCACAATTCAATTACCATCCAGCTTCAAATAGCAACCAGAATTTCCTCCGCATTGTTGCAGATGATTGAGATCCCACTGTAACTTTAAATTCTTAGCTATAAGAACATAGGAACATAAGAAATAAGAGCAGGAGTAGGCCATTCAGCCCCTCAAGCCTGCTCCGCCATTCAATAAGGTCATGGCTGATCTACCTCAACTCCACTTTACTGACATATGACTTGATTCCCTTAATATCCAAAAATCTACCAATCTCTGTCTTGAATATACTCAATGACTGAGCCTCAGCAGCCCTCTGGGGCAGAGAATTCCAAAGATTCACCACCCTATGAGTGAATAAATTTCTCCTCATGTCAGTCCTAAATGGCCGACCCCTTCTTCTGAGACTGTGACCCCTGGTTCTAGACTCTGCAGTCAGAGGAACCATCCTCCCTGCATCTACCCTGTCAAGCCCTGTAAGAATTTTGTATGTTTCAATGAGATCACCTCTCATTCTTCTAAACTCGAGAGAATATAGGCCTCAGGGGTGAAATTGCCCCACTCCCCGTTTGGGGCACACAATTCAAATTAATTAACAACTTATCGGCCGGCGAAAACGGAGCCTACATGACCCGGAATTTTTTTTTCTTTTAAATTCCACATTCCCCACATTATCTTGAGTAGTTCAACCTAGCTTGATTGGTTCTGAACACATACATGATAATGTCATCATAACCTTGCAGATAGCTAGTACTATCTGTGGTCTCTAACTCCCACATTATATAAATCCTCAGCACGTGTCGTTGGTTCACTTCATTTTCTTCCTAGCTAAAGGTCCTTTGCTCTTCTTTGAAACAAAATTACTAGCCTCTCTGCAGGAGCATTTTAGATTTGACAGATATCAGAGTATTAAACATTTTGTTCCTTGGATCTGACCTGTCCGGGATCTTGTGTTTCTTTCATGGATTTCACAGGATCTTCAGGTGTTGTTGTAGGTTGGTATTGGCTGATGAACTTCCAGAAAATCAGCATACATGATGATGTATGTAAACAGGGTTTCTGCCTCACTGCTGGTGAATTCATGGTGGGAAAGTAGGAGTATCTGAGGAAGATTCCCAAGTAAAACAGCAGAAAAGTCTTGGGGAGGAATTTTAACTCCCAGGCAGGAATGCAGTCTAGCGAGCGACCGGCCTATTCAAGAGCAGCAGAGGGAGGCACAGTTGATTTTAACAGTCGAGCCTCATTATTTAAAATTTTCAGAGCCATGCGGAAAGAGTGGGGGAGTGGGACTAATTGATTAGCTCTTTCAGAGAGCTGGCACAGGCACGATGGGCTGTATGATTCTATGGTCCCGATATTTATGGGGAGATGGGGAGGAAGCGCGATAGTAGAATGAGGTGGGGGGCGGGGGGAAAACCAGTAATGCAGAGGTCCTGCCGAATTGAATGAAAGAACCTCATTATCAATTTTTTATTTCTTTTCCTCCCCCTTCAATACAATCTGGCACTCCTCTACTTCATATAATCATAGAATGGTTACATAGATTGAGTCTCCTCAATCGAGACTCTGCCTTTGACTCGAGTGTTCTCAACTCCATCCCGCAACAGGCAACCCGCCAGCACCTCAGTGAAACTCCAACGCTGCACGAGGTTGGCAAAGCCATAAAACAGCTCAAGAATAACAAGGCTACAGGTGAAGATGGAATTCCTGCTGAGGCGCTAAAACATGGCGAAGAGTCGCCGTTGGCGCAGATGCATGACCTCATCTCGCTCATTTGGAGGGAGGAAAAGATGTCAGGTGATCTCAGAGATGCAGTGATCGTGTCCATTTTTAAAAAGGGGAACAAATCCGACTGCGGCAACTACAGGGGAATCTCCCTGCTATCAACCACTGGGAAGGTTGTCGCTAGAGTCCTCCTCAACCGTCTTCTCCCTGTGGCCGAGGAGCTCCTCCTGGAGTCGCATTGCGGATTTCATCCCTATGGGGAACAACGGACATGATCTTTGCAGCACGACAACTGCAGGAAAAATGCAGGGAGCAGTGACAGCCCTTCTACATGGCCTGAAGTAAAAAAGTAAATAAAACGGGGAAGCTGGCTCAAACGTGGCTATCAAGGGAAATGAAGGATAGTGTTAAATCCAAGGAAGAGGCAAATAAATTGGCCAGAAAAAGCAGCAAACCTGAGGACTGGGAGAAATTTAGAATTCAGCAGAGGAGGACAAAGGGTTTAATTAGGAGGGGGAAATAGGATATAAGAGGAAGTTTGCTGGGAACATAAAAACTGACTGCAAAAGCTTCTATAGATATGTGAAGAGAAAAAGATTAGTGAAGACAAACGTAGGTCCCTTGCAGTCAGATTCAGGTGAATTTATAATGGGAAAAAAGAAATGGCAGGCCAGTTAAATAAACGGTTCTGTCTTCATGAAGAAAGACACAAATAACCTTCCGGAAATACTAGGGGACCGAGGGTCTAGTGAGAAGGAGGAACTGAAGGAAATCCTTTACCGTCAGGAAATTGTGTTAGGGAAATTGATGGGATTGAAGGCCGATAAATCCCCGGGGCCTGATAGTCTGCATCCCAGAGTACTTAAAGAAGTAGCCCGAGAAATAGTGGATGCATTGGTGATCATTTTCCAACAGTCTATCGACTCTGGATCAGTTCCTATGGACTGGAGGGTAGCTAATGTAACACCACTTTTTAAAAATGGAGGGAGAGAGAAAACGGGTAATTATAGACCGGTTAGCCTGACATCAGTAGTGGGAAAAATGTTGGAATCAATTATTAAAGATGGAATAGCAGCGCATTTGGAAAGCAGTGACGGGATCGGTCCAAGTCAGCATGGATTTATGAAAGGGAAATACATAGAAACATAGAAACATAGAAAATAGGTGCAGGAGTAGGCCATTCGGCCCTTCTAGCCTGCACCGCCATTCAATGAGTTCATGGCTGAACATGCAACTTCAGTACCCCATTCCTGCTCTCCCACCATACCCTTCTAGAATTTTTTGAGGATGTAACTGGTAGAATGGACAAGGGAGAACCAATGGATGTGGTGTATTTGGACTTTCAAAAGGCTTTTGACAAGGTCCCACAAAAGAGACTGGTGTGAAAAATTAAAACACATGGTATTGGGGGTAATGTACTGACATGGATAGAGAACTGATTGGCAGACAGGAAGCAAAGAGTCGGGATAAACGGGTACTTTTCAGAATAGCAGGCAGTGACTAGTGGGGTGCCGCAGGGCTCAGTGCTGGGACCTCAGCTATTTACAATATACATTACTGATTTAGATGAAGGAATTGAGTGTAATATCTCCAAGTTTGCAGATGACATCAAGCTGGGTGGCGGTGTGAGCTGTGAGGAGGGCGCGAAGAGGCTGCAGGGTGACTTGGACAGGTTAGGTGATTGGGCAAATGCATGGCAGATGCAGTACAATATGGATAAATGTGAGGTTATCCACTTTGGTGGCAAAAACACGAAGGCAGAATATTATCTGAATGGTGGCAGATTAGGAAAAGGTGAGGTGCAACGAGACCTGGGTGTCATGGTACATCAATCATTGAAAGTTGGCATGCAGGTACAGCAGGCGGTGAAGAAGGCAAATGGTATGTTGGCCTTCATAGCTAGAGGATTTGAGTATAGGAACAGGGAGGTCTTACTGCAGTTGTACAGGGCCTTAGTGAGGCCTCACCTGGAATATTGTGTTCAGTTTTGGTCTCCTAATCTGAGGAAGGACGTTCTTACTATTGAGGGAGTGCAGCGAAGGTTCACCAGACTGATTCCCGGGATGGCAGGACTGACATATGAGAGAGACTGGGTCGACTGGGCCTGTATTCACTGGAGTTTAGAAGGATGAGAGGGGATCACATAGAAACATATAAAATTCTGACAGGACTGGACAGGTCAGAGGCAGGAAGAATGTTACCTATACTGGGGAAGTCCAGAACCAGGGGACACAGTCTAAGGATAAGGGGTAGGCCATTTAGGACTGTGATGAGGAGAAACTTCTTCACTCAGAGAGTTGTTAACCTGTGGAATTCCCTACCGCAGAGAGTTGTTGATGCCAGTTGATTGGATATATTCAAGAGGGAGTTAGATATGGCCCTTACGGCTAAAGGGATCAAGGAGTATGGAGAGAAAGCAGGAAAGGGGTACTGAGGTGAAAGGTCAGCCATGATCTTATTGAATGGTGGTGCAGGCTCGAAGGGCCGAATGGCCTACTCCTGCACCTATTTTCTATGTTTCTATATTTCTATGGAATTGGATCTTGGTGTGTGAAAAAACATCCAGGCGGTATCGGAGGCACTCTGCGCCACTGCGGGACGGTAGCGGGGCGAGAGAGGGGTAGAAGCGCAGTGATGTCACTCAACGCCGCACTAACCACGTCAGTGCAGCGCTGATGTCATTAGCGCGACGCGGACATGCCACAATGTCCCTCCCCTTTTCTTAAAAGGGAGGGCCACTGCGAACTCTGCAGCCTCTTCCGAGGTGCCCATTCGGCGACCAGGGAGGCTTTCGGCTGGGCGGGCCTGTTGTATTCATACTCTATTTGTTTGTTACCCGAAACATCTCGAAACAGGTATTAAGACCCTGCGGGAGCTATTCACACACTGCTGTAAACATGCTGGTTCATAGAAACATAGAAACATAGAAAATAGGTGCAGGAGTAGGCCATTCGACCCTTCTAGCCTGCACCGCCATTCAATGAGTTCATGGCTGAACATGCAACTTCAGTACCCCATTCCTGCTTTCTCGCCATAACCCTTGATCCCCCTAGTAGTAAGGACTACATCTAACTCCTTTTTGAATATATTTAGTGAATTGTCCTCAACAACTTTCTGTGGTAGAGAATTCCACAGGTTCACCACTCTCTGGGTGAAGAAGTTCCTCCTCATCTCGGTCCTAAATGGCTTTCCCCTTATCCTTAGACTGTGACCCCTGGTTCTGGACTTCCCCAACATTGGGAACATTCTTCCTGCATCTAACCTGTCGAAACCCGTCAGAATTTTAAACGTTTCTATGAGGTCCCCTCTCATTCTTCTGAACTCATGCTGGTTAGGGACACCATTTTAGGAATTGCTATCAAGGACACTGTTAAGTTACATTACTCCTGTTTCAGTTAGTCTGTTTATTTATGTACACAACATAATTTGACGATGAGGATGAAACAAATTAACCTCCCTAAGCCCCCGCCTTTCCTCTCCACACCTGGGGACCCTCCAATCCTGTGGCCGAGTTGGACAAAAAGCTTTTCTACCTACATCATGGCGAGTGATTTAGACGGAGACAACGTAACACCAACTCGCCATCGTGCAATACTTATCCACTGCCTCGGCACCGAAGGCCAACGCAGCTTTGGCCAAATCGAAGACATGGAGTTCTACGACAAAGCAGCAAACGCCCTAGAGAAATCTTTTGGGGCAAAGAAAAATATTGTGATGGAGCGATACAATTTTCGTCAAAGGGGGAAAGGGAATGGTGAACCATTCAAACAGTATATCATTTCAATAACTGAACTGGCCGCTACCTGTAACTTTGGGGCACTCACAGAGGAAATGATCAGGGATCAAATTATTGAGAAAACAACGATTCCTTGCATTCGGGAACAGTTGCTAATGGAGGATGACAAATTAACATTGGACAATGCAACTAATTTGGCCATCCAAATCGAATTAGCGCTCTCCAATTCAAAAGCGATCAGATCTCCTGCTCTCCCTGTGCAGTAGACTTCAGCTACAGCCCATGTGCAAGGCGTTGGTCCAAAGCGGAAATCACAGCAGAGCCCTAGTGTTAGTAATAAGCCACCCACTATGGATCGCGGGCCTAACTTCCACTTCTTTAACTGTGGGAACAAATCACACTCAGCAAAGTCCTAACTGCCCTGCATGTGGGAAGAAATGCTCTGCATGTGGTAAAATGAACCATTTTGCTGGTGTCTGTCACTCATTGCAGCATATTCGACATATGGACAAGCCCGATAGTGATGAACCCAGTATGGTTTACACTGTTAGTGACATTTCGCACATCGGTCCCGGCAAATTCAAGGACTGTGATGTAAACATTAATGGCATGTCCATCTGCCTCCTCATTGACCTTGGAGCCAAAGTCTCCATATTAAACGAAGCTGTGCACAAAACCCACTTCACGCACTGTCAACTGCAGCCTGCAACTTCCACTCTACATGCGTACTCCGACTCCAAAATTGAGGTACTTGGGAGTCATATCTGTCCCAATATATTACAAGGACATAACACTGGAGAACTTTTCCTTTCATGTCGTGAAGGGACGAAGCCTCATGGGTGTTGGGTTCATGACAAGCTTGGGTTCAAAGTTTATGACCCAACCGGCACATCTGGGTACACGGTGGACTTTGACAAGCAGTATCCCTCAATCTTCACAGGGTTTGGAGTGACAAAAAAATTCTGCCATCGTCCCCGCGTTGACCCTTCCGTCAAACCGGTTACACAGCGACTTCGCCCTCTCCCATTCACAGTTCGCAACCAAGTATCCGCAGAATTAACGCGACTCGAATCCCAGGGAATTATTGAGAGCATCGACTCCTCATCCTGGATCTCGAACTTAGTCATTGCTTGGCATAATAATGGGGAGAGCCGCCTATGCATCGACCTGAAAGAGGTCAACTCGGCTATCATCCCCGACAAGTACCCTCTTCCAAACATCGACAAACTGTTTTCAGAATTCCACGGCTGAGTAGTTTTTACGAAACTCGACATGCGCCGCAGTTACCTGCAAATACCACTAGCTGGGGACAGCAAACCGCTCATGGCATTCATGACGCATGATGGTCTGTATCAGTATCGACGCATGCCCTATGGACTATCTTTTGCACCAAGTGCATTTCAGAAGATTGTCACTAATATGCAAGCAGGTATAGAGGGAGCCCTTAATCTGCTTGATGATATTGTCGTCCATGGACGGACAATGGAAGAACATGACCAGTGACTTCACGCAGTTATGGTTAGACTTGCTACACATAACATTACACTTAATGCCGATAAGTGTACATTCGCTGCTGGAGAAATAATCTTTCTGTGCTACAAAGTCACAGCACAAGGTGTCAAGCCGACGCTTGGCAACATTGACGCGATCCAGCGAATGCAGGAGGCTACCAACATTTAATAACTTTCATCATTCCTTGGCACTTGCAATTTCGATCTGAAGTTCGTCCCGCACTACGCGCACATTGCTGAACCACTTCGCAAATTGCTGCGCAAGGACGTCCCGTGGGAATGGACAGATTCCCAGGCTCAGGCATTCACCACGCTTAAGGAGAAAATCACACCCCCTCCTATCCTCACGCACTTTGATCCGAATGTCACTACGTACGTCACCACGGATGCATCAGGCACCGCCATGGGTGCTGTGCTTTGTAAGTGGTGGTCCCGGGGGTCAGGTTCACCTCTAACCTACTTGAGCAGTTCGAATCACTCCCACTCCCTGGGTTGTAGACTCTGGATATATTTGGGGGATGTGATAAAGTGCAAAGACCACTGGTTTGATGCAAAAGAACTTTGATTTTATTAAGGAAAGGAAAGTACAATGTCACACTTATAATTACACTAATAAAGAACAGTACATCAAACATTCAAAGGGGTTGCAGTGAAAATTACACCTCCCACCTCCCAAATACCTAATACTGGCTAGGTTAGACTCCAGGGCAGACAGGGACTATGCTTATCAATCCTTTCTGATCAGTTATCGGTAGTTCGCGGTTTCAGGGTTCGTTGGATTCTGTAGGTTCTGCTTGCCGTACCCCAAACGTCGGAGAGGACTTCTTACTGTGCAGTCTTCAGTTAGGTTGAGTCCGCTGATGTGGTCGGCACCTTTTGGATTTGTGGGGTAAGTACCCGTTTCCTTTCGTTAGAAATAGGTTTCAAAGTCCTTTTCGGGAATGTTTTCACCTGTTGGTCGTCAGGCCTAGATTGGAGAGTGGAAACCTTCGATTCTTCTGTTTCTTCCTTGTGAAGTTTTGTTTCGAGGTTGGTCGATCGCGGTTGTTTTAGTGGTACCACGTTGGCTGTGGTCAGTTGCTGCCGCGATGGTGATGTTCTTCCTTCCTTTTTGATTTCAGGATGTCGAGGCTGGAGAAGTTAGTTTACAACTGTCGCATTGGTTTCTTTCCCTTCTTGATGGCATAGGCGTAGTATGGCACTAGCACTAGCACAAGCAGTGTCTCTCAAGGCAGTAGCATAAGCAGTAGCAAAGCAAAGCATAGCATATCATACCCTTTTTTAAAGCAGGGCCCAGTTAAACGTTTTGAGCTGTCCTAATCTTCACGCCAAATCAGTCCATGATTCTTTGTTTAATTTTGGCGGGCCCGCGAATTCTGTGTCATATTGTGGTAGGCTCGTTAAAAGTTAAAATGTCTCGGGTGGGCTGATCTTCTAAATCTGTTTCTTGATGGAAATATTAGCTTGCTAATCGCAATGTTCTTTGTGCTTGGTTTTTACATGCAGGCTGGAGTGAGCCTTTTGTTTTTATGCATAGGCTGAAAATGGCTTTCAAGGTTCAGGTTGATGGCTGGCCATCTCTGAGTTAATTGTTGCAATGTTAATGTCTCTTGTGGAGAAGAGTTTTCGAATATTCATTTCCAGACAATTTACTTTAGTCTCAATGCCCCAGGCAGTTTCAATACTCAAACTGGCTTCTTTCAGAGATAGTTCCTTAGCCCTGCACACACAGGTTCAATCTGCTTTGTAAAATCCCAAATTCGATTAAAGTTCATAGTTTCTTCCATGTGCACTTGAGGATTTCGAACTTTCTGGTTCCTTTCCAATGAGTCCAAACACTCGGGGGTGGGGGGGGGGTTCCCACGAATTTTGCCCTTCAACAGCTTTCGCAATGGATTGACGGCCTGGAACGCACAGTAGCCTTCGCCTTTTGCATGCTCTCATCTGCAGTACGTAAATATTCTACAGGGGAACATAGAAACATAGAAACATAGAAAATAGGTGCAGGAGTAGGCCATTTGGCCCTTCGAGCATGCACCGCCATTCAATGAGTTCATGGCTGAACATACAACTTCAGTACCCCATTCCTGCTTTCTCACCATACCCCTTGATCCCCCTAGTAGTAAGGACTACAACTAACTCCTTTTTGAATATATTTAGTGAATTGGCCTCAACAACTTTCTGTGCTAGAGAATTCCACAGGTTCACCACTCTCTGGGTGAAGAAGTTTCTCCTCATCTCGGTCCGAAATGGCTTACCTCTTATCCTTAGACTGTGACCTCTTGTTCTGGACTTCCCCAACATTGGGAACATTCTTCCTGCATCTAACCTGTCTAAACCCATCAGAATTTTAAAAGTTTCGATGAGATTCCCTCTCATTCTTCTGAACTCCAGTGAATACAAGCCCAGTTGATCCAGTCTTTCTTGATATGTCAGTCCCGCTATCCCGGGAATCAGTCTGGTGAATCTTCGCTGTACTCCCTCAATAGCAAGAATGTCCTTCCTCAAGTTAGGAGACCAGAACTGTACACAATACTCCAGGTGTGGCCTCACAAAGGCCCTGTACAGCTGTAATAACACATCCCTGCCCCTGTACTCAAATCCCCTCGCTATGAAGGCCAACATGCCATTTGATTTCTTAACCGCCTGCTGTACCTGCAATCCAACCTTCAATGACTGATGTACCATGACACCCATGTCTCGTTGCACCTCCCCTTTTCCTAATCTGTCACCATTCAGATAATAGTCTGTCTCTCTGTTTTTACCACCAAAGTGGATAACCTCACATTTATCCACATTATACTTCATCTGCCATGCATTTGCCCACTCACCTAACCTATCCAAGTCACTCTGCAGCCTCATAGCATCCTCCTCGCAGCTCACACTGCCACCCAACTTAGTGTCATCCGCAAATTTGGAGATACTACATTTAATCCCCTCGTCTAAATCATTATTGTACAATGTAAACAACTGGCCTTCAATCCCATCAATTTCCCCAACACAATTTCCCGACTAATAAGGACTTCCCTCAGTTCCTCCTTCTTACTAGACCCTCTGACCCCTTTTATATCCGGAAGGTTGTTTGTGTCCTCCTTAGTGAATACCGAACCAAAGCACTTGTTCAATTGGTCTGCCATTTCTTTGTTCTCAGTTATGACTTCCCCTGATTCTGACTGCAGGGGACCTACGTTTGTATTTACTAACCTTTTTCTCTTTACATATCTATAGAAGCATTTGCAGTCCATTTTAATGTTCCCTGCAAGCTTCCTGTCATACTCTATTTTCTCTGCCCTAATTAAACCCTTTGTCCTCTTCTGCTGAGTTCTAAATTTCTCCCAGTCCCCGGGTTCACTGCTATTTCTGGCCAATTTGTATGCCACTTCCTTGGCTTTAATACTATCCCTGATTTCCCTTGATAGCCACGGTTGAGCCACCTTCCCTTTTTTATTTTTACGCCAGACAGGGATGTACAATTGTTGTAGTTCATCCATGCGGTCTCTAAATGTCTGCCATTGCCCATCCACTGTCAACCCCTTCAGTATCATTCGCCAATCTATCCTAGCCAATTCACACCTCATACCTTCAAGGTTACCCTTCTTTAAGTTCTGGACCATGGTCTCTGAATTAACTGTTTCATTCTCCATCCTAATGTAGAATTCCACCATATTATGGTCACTCTTCCCCAAGGGGCCTCGCACAACGAGATTGCTAATTAATCCTCTCTCATTACACAACACCCAGTCTAAAATGGCCTCCCCCCTAGTTGGTTCCTTGACATATTGGTCGAGAAAACCATCCCTTATGCACTCCAGGAAATCCTCCTCCACCGTATTGTTTCAAGTTTGGTTAGCCTAATCTATATGCATATTAAAGTCACGCATGATAGCTGCTGTACCTTTATTGCATGCACCCCTAATTTCCTGTTTGATGTCCTCCCCAACATCACAAGTACTGTTTGGAGGTCTGTACACAACTCCCACTAGCATTTTCTGCCCTTTGGTATTCCGTAGCTCCACCCATACCGATTCCACATCATCCAAGCTAATGTCTGTCCTTACAATTGCATTAATTTCCTCTTTAACCAGCAACGCCACCCCGCCTCCTTTTCATTTCTGTCTATCTTTCCTAAATGTTGAATACCCTTGGATGTTGAGTTCCTAGCCTTGGTCACCCTGGAGCCATGTCTCGTAATGCCGACCACATCATATCCGTTAACTGCTATCTGCACAGTTAATTCGTCCAACTTATTCCGAATACTCCTCGCATTGAGGCACAAAGCCCTCAGGCTTGCCTTTTTAAGACACTTTCACCCTTTAGAATTTTGCTGTAAAGTTGCCCTTTTTGTTTTTTGCCTTGGGTTTCTCTGCCCTCCCCTTTTACTCATCTCCTTTCTATATTTTGCTTCTGCCTCCTTTTTATTTCCCTCTGTCTCCCTGCATAGGTTCCCATCCCCCTGCCATATTAGTTTAACTCCTCTCCAACAGCATTAGCAAACACTCCCGCTCGGACATTGGTTCCGGTCCTGCCTGGGTGCAGACTGTCCGGTTTGTACTGGTCCCACCTCCCCCAGAACCGGCTCCAATGCCCCAGGAATTTGAATCCCTCCCTGCTGCACCATTGCTCAAGCCACGTATTCATCTCAGCTATCCTGCGATTCCTACTCTGACTAGTACGTGGCACTGGTAGCAATCCCGAGATTACTACTTTTGAGGTCCTACCTTTTAATTTAGCTCCTAGCTCCTTAAATTCGTCTCTTAGGACCTCATCCCTTTTTTTACCGACAACTCCCTTTTTAGAATGTCCTGCACCCGCTCCGAGACATCCTTGATCCTTGCACCAGGGAGGCAACATACCATCCTGGAGTCTCAGTTGCGGCCGCAGAAACGCCTATCTATTCCCCTTACAATTGAATCCCTTATCACTATCGCTCTCCCGCTCTTTTTCCTGCCTTCCTGTGCAGCAGAGCCAGCCACGCTGCCTTGAACTTGGCTGCTGCTGCCCTTCCCTGATGAGTCATCTCCCCCAACAGTACTCAAAGCGGTGTATCTGTTTTGCAGGGGGATGACCGCAGGGGACCCCTGCACTACCTTCCTTGCACTGCTCTTCCTGTTGGTCTTCCATTCCCTATCTGGCTGTGAACGTGAAACACTCGCTTGCATCTACGCGTGTGAATGCTGGCACATCTACCTCTATGGCAGGAAATTTACCCTCCGCACGAATCACCAAGCGCTAACTATGCTACTTACTACAACTGGATCTGGGCACAGACCACTACGAATCAACCGATGGTCAGATCGCCTTCATTAGTATAACTTTGATGTACAGCACATCGCTGGCAGTCACAACCACATAGTTGACATGCTCAGCTGCTCGACTCCTGTTTCGGACTCTGGTGCTGACTTGTTCACAGATGATGACACATATGTCACGTCGATCGTCACTCAATCCATCAAAAACCTTGTCTCCTGCGACGAACTCAAAACCGAACCACAGCATGATGTTACGCTCCAGCAGATGTGCCCCTTCCTCCAGACTGAGTGGCCTAAGCAAATTCCGGAAGAGCTGAAAACCTTCCACAGACTTTGCGATGAATTTTCCATTTGGAACAATGGTTGCCTAGCTCGTGGTGATCGAGCAGAAATTCCCAAGTCGCTTCAACAGCTCATTCTCTCATTTGCACATGGCATTATCCACATGAAGCAGAGATTTTGCGATACAGTATGGTGGCATGGGATTGACACTCGCATCGAGGTGTTTGTTTGACACTGCGAAGCATGCAGTCTGAGCGAAAAGGGCACAAACATCCGACTAACACCAATGAAGCCCATTCCATGGCCACAAAGACCATGGCACCAATTTCAGTTGGATATCTTCAGTCCACAGCACCAGCGTTCCTTGTTGTAGTACATGACCTGCATTCCAAATGGTCAGAAATCACTATAACAAATTCAGTGATC
Organism: Pristiophorus japonicus; assembly: GCF_044704955.1. Lineage (NCBI taxonomy): Eukaryota > Metazoa > Chordata > Chondrichthyes > Pristiophoridae > Pristiophorus > Pristiophorus japonicus. The sequence goes on from NC_091986.1 coordinate 196,792,724, forward strand.
TCATCAACGATCATCACTATTCTGCAGCGTTTGTTCACGAAGTGGGGCCTCCCAGAGGTCACAATCACTGACAATGGACCACAATTTGTGTCCGACCAGTTCACGGATTTCCTCACTCGTCATGCTATCGAGCATCGCCTTACTGCTTGGTACAATCCTCAAAGCAACTGAGGTGTTGAGCGGCCAAACATTCAATGAAGCGGTTCAAACCATTCTCCGCACATGCCGTTCAACAAAGCACTCGCTAACGGGGCTGAACTCATGATTGGGCAGAATCTTCGCTAGCTACTGGACATTCTCAAACCCCCAGCCAAATCTCATCATAAGCAATCCCTCGAAATCGAGGAAGACTTGCTTCTACTCTAAAAGTGAGTTCTCAGGTGACTGAACCGTCCAATAAGGGAACTACAGTCTCTGTCACAGGTGGGACAAACAGCAGTTGAAGGAAAGGGTGGGTGGGACTGGTTTGCCGCCCACTCCTTTTGCTGCCTTTGCTTGCTTTCTGCATGCTCTCGGCAACGAGACTCGAGGTGCTCAGCGCCCTCGTGGATGCTCTTCCTCCACTTAGGGCGGTTTTTGGCCAGGGACTCCCAGGTGTCAGTGGGGATGTTGCACTTCATCAAGGAGGCTTTGAGGGATTCCTTGAAATGTTTCCTCTGCCCACCTGGGGCTTGCTTCCTATGTAGGAGTTCCGAGTAGGGTGCAGATAACCACATTCGCATCTCAGATTTTGGAACGCAAAAGAAAAGCAAAGTCGTACACTGACACAAAACGACACGCTCAAAAGCCCCAACTGAAGAACGGAGATTGGGTCAGAGTTACGCGCCCAAACCGTAGTCATAACCTCGGATCTTCACTTTCGTCTCCAAAACCAATCGGTCGAAAGTTCAGCCCTCACACCTACGAGCTCAATCGTGCCGACTGCAAATTTGCCCGACAGACAGAAAATTGCCGCCACGGTGCAAGGCCCTCTCCTTTAAGGGCAGACGGGGTGCTCCAGCCACCACAGCTATGCGACCCTCAAAGTTGTCGGTGGCATCGCCCTGCACCAACCTCGCTACCATGGGGCAATTTCCCCCATGGGGCACAAAGGAGTCGGCCCGGGGATATAAGGCATTGCGCGTGGGGCAATGACATCATCACTGTGAGCGCCACTGCCTGGAGCGCAAACTACAGGGCGCCGTTTTCTCCACCGCCATCCCAGGGGCAATTGCTGCCGTGTCACTTCCGTTGCCTGCCCCCAGGCAAAAAGTCTTTATCATCCCGTTAGCGCCTCCTGGAGGTGCGAACGAGCCTTTCAGAAAGGGGCAGTTATGGCCCCCTAGTCTGCTCAATCTCTCCTCAGAAGACAATCCCCCCCATCCCAGGAATCAGTCTGGTGAACCTTCGTTGCACTCCCTCTAAGGCAAGCATATCCTTCCTTAGTAAAGGAGACCAAAAGTGTAAATAGATCTTTGAGGCATTACTGTGACCTACAAGAGTGATCGGCTCTGACTTTAAAGCCTCAATGAATAAAACTGAAAGCGTGTCATGAGAAATCTATTGCTGTGGCAGTGGAGAGAATCATTTTATACTCATAGATTTTTCATATCATGGTTTTATTCGGCTGTCCAAACTGTCGAATTGATTTGAAAGTCAATGTAATACCATAAAGCCATTAGTGTTTTGCATCTGAATTGCACAGTCACCTTCTGGATTTCCTGTTCCACATTATTGTTTTCAGTGGACGAGGTGAGCAGGTCATCAGTCGCTTGCCACAGTGCATCAGGGAGGTCAGGGCCATGCAGATATGTCACATTTACCATTTGAAATCTCTGAAGGGATGTCTCTTTTTACGGCTCTCCCAAAGATTCGATGATTCAACAGGCTGGGGCTCATTCTCCAGAAAAGAGAAGGTGGAGGGTTGGCTTAATAGAGGTCTTTAAAATAATGAAGCGGTTTGGCAGGGTAGATGCAGAGAAAATGTTTCCGCTTGTGGGGGATTTCAAAACTAGGGGGCTGGAAATTCGGTTGGGGGCTGGAAATTCGGTTAGGGGCTAATTAGGGCGCTAATGGCGGCGGGACAGTAAATTTTGCGGCGGGAAATGGTTTGCGTCTGCAGTTATAAAATTCAGCAGCTGGGCCCTGAGTGTGGAGCAGGGCGCTAAGGGAAGTGTTCCACACCTCTCTTAGGGCGCTAGGCCGGCTGGGCAACTGAAAATCCCGAGCTAAAGAGCCGGCCTCGGAGCGCCTTAAGAGAGGCTTCCCTGGAATAAACAAAATCGCCAAAAAGAACATTCCCAAAGCCTTGCTCATCCCACATAAACGTAAATCGTGAAAGGAAAAAAACAAAAAATAATGACACTTACCTGATGTATTCGTTCCTTCCCTCAGCCGCCGGAACAGCTCAGACCGCCTGCTCTCCCAGGCGGCCCCACTAGGGCGCGCTACAGGGTGCTACAGGGTCAGCGGCAAACAAAAATCACTGCACTGTCGAATCCGGAGGTATTGCACACCGGCTCGAGGCCCGTGGGCGGTACTGGTCGACACCGCTAGCACCGGCACACTGAATGTGCCAAGCGGCGCGAATACCGGTGCTCGCGGCTCCAATACCTTTCGCGCCCCTGTTCCGAGCCTTTCCAGGGGGGGGCTAAGCGACCGAATTTCTACCCCTAGGGGTTATAAACAAGGTCCAATGTAAGCTCCGCTGCCTCCGGTGCAGCCTGCCTCCCCCAACATACGGCTCACAGACGATTGCGCACGCGTGCTACTTACAGTGGAAACGCCGGTGACCGGCCTGCGTGGGGCCCTGCAGGTGACTGCGTGGCCATGTAGTTTAGCGGGAAGAGAGACCCGAATAACTCCAATGGGGAATTCAGGAGAAACTTCTTTACCCAGGACGCGGTTAGAATGTGGAACTCTCTCCCTCAGCAGTCGAGGCGAACAGTTTCTGTTGGAGAGAAAGCAGGAAAGGGGCACTGAGGTGAATCATCAGCCATGACCTTATTGAATGGTGGTGCAGGCTCGAAGGGCCGAATGGCCGACTCCTGCACCTATTTTCTATGTTTCTATGTTTACATTTAAGGGGAAGCAAGATAATTAGAGGCGAAAGAAAGGAATAGAAGGATATGCTGATAGGGTTGGATGCAATCGGGTTGGAGGAGGCTGATGTGGAGGATAAACATCAGCTTGGACCCGTTGGGCTGAATGGCCTGTTTCTATGTCGTAAATTCTGTGTAATTCTATGAAATATAAGAGAGTCTGTCCAGTAAGTAGCTAAGCCTCATAGACCAGGATGGTCCCCAGGCTAGAGGTTGCCGATCCCGTAGGTGGGGCAGCAGTAGAGGCAATGGAACTGGCTTCAGCAGCAAGGGATGGGGATTGGGAAAACTGAAGCAGGGTTTCCACTTCGGATAGTTATCCAATTATCTCATGTTGGAAAGACGCAAGCAACAGCCGAAGGCAACAACAGACTCAATAATGACCCTGCCCCCCCCCCCCCCACCACTATTAAATAGCCCGCTGACACTCATCATCAAGGTGCACACATTGATAATGGCAACCTGGGCCAGGTATTAGTGGTACCCATTGAACTTTCCCCCCCTGCAAGGAGTGATCACCTTCAGAAGGCAAGGGAAGGGGAGAATAATTGATGGAGGAAGTGGGTGAGGCCCTCTCTCTATCGAGTATGACTACTACCTTTGCTTTGCACTCTATCTGACTCCTTGGTGCCCCATTGGCCCTTTGTACAGGCCTTGGAGATTTCCCTATCTTTAAAGTGGCACCCTGCTTGTTGGAAAGGGGCTTCGCTACAAATGCTATCCTCCAGTGCCATTTGCAATATTACCATACAAATTGCACGCCTTTACTATTAATGACCTGTCTTTTGCAATTCAATCACAAGCCAAAGGTAGCTCCCTTGTGTCTTTTTGTAAATCTGCACACTTGAATTGTGACTTTCAAAAGGAATCATTGCAAGTCTGTTCATTGTCCTTGTTGGATTCTGTTGGAACAGAATATATGTTGATTTTAGACTTATTTGTAGTCCACTAGAAATCGCTGACTAGGCTACAGCCATGACCACAACAACATCATTTTAGCCACATGCAGAAAATACCTTACACACAATACATGTAAATGTACTTCACGTGTTTATTCACTTGACAAACATTTATCACCATTCAATGCAAAACTTTCCAGGCTTTTTCTTTGACCAAAATTTGGATTTCTGCCATGAATTTGTCAGACATGTAAGGGGTGGTTTTCAGGGGGTCAGCTTTCCCTTCTGACCTTATATGAGCGGTTCCAAATCGCTCCCACAGCCTTGGTTCTAGACTCTGGAATTATGAAGGGACTGTGACAGACTTGGACAGACAATCGGTTTCAAGGTAGGAAGCAGGTATGGCTTTATTGTGTCTAAAAAGAAGTAAAAGGCACACCTTTAATAACACACACAGAATAGTAATACCAATACACACTGAGGGGTACAACACATTGAATAAAATGTCAAATTACAGCCTGTGGGGAAAAGAATACAGCTTAAACTCTAAATGGGGTAAAGAGGAGAATGCAGATACATTTACACAGGTTATCCCAGCCTCTCCCCTCCCAATTCCCCTAACTAACTAAGTTATAGCTCTGGGGGTTCAGGAGCTATGCTCACCACTCCCTTTTGACAGTTGCCGGTGAATCGTAGTTTCGGGGTTCGCTGCACTTGGCCTTCTAGGTGAGCCGTACCCCGGATGGAGGAGAGGACTTCGGACTGCGTAGTCTTCGGTTGGGGTGCATCCGTTGATGCGGTAAGTTGCGTTTTGGATGTGTGGGGTAAGTGCCCACTTTCTTTGGTTAGGAATAGTTTTAGTTAGTCCTTTTTGGTAATTTCTCACCTGTTGGGTCATTCAGAAGTAGATTGTAGAGTGGTTGTCAATTTGGTCCTGTTTTGTGGGCCTCGTGCTCGGTTAGTTCTTGATGAGTTCAAGTAGTTTCCTTCACTACTCCATTTCTTCACTCCCTAGCTCCGGCTGCTTGTGTCTGTCTGTGTTCGAATCTGTGTATTTTCCTGGTAAAACTGGGAATAGATATACCCCCAAGAGGCTTTCTTATCTCCCACCAAATGTAGCCCAGCTCTTTGTTTCGATTTTGCAGCCCAGCTAACTAAAACTTGATTATGTGGTTTTAATCTGGCGTTAATAGGCTTTTCGAAGTTGATGAGCTCTCATCCATTGTGCTAGTCTGGCCTGAGCCAGATATTTCTGTGCCTGTTGAAAAGGTGTTGGAATATGTATGTGACATTTGGGTCCTCTGGGTGGGCTGATAATGTTTCTTCCATGGTCGATTGTTTGAATGCTAATGTTTTCTAGGGGCAGGTTTCGAAGGTAAACAGTTCCCAGACAATTTGATTAGCTCCAATGTCCAAACTGGCCCTTTAGAGATTGACTTCACCCCTTTTTTTGCAGACCCAACATTTACCTTTTAAAAATCCCAAATTCGATTAAAGTTTGTAGTTTCTTCCATGTGCACTTGAGGATTTCAAACTTTCTGGTCGATAGTTCCAAATTAAATTCCCTTTCATATGAGTCCAAACATTGGGGGAGGGGGGATCTCCATGAATGCATCCCCGTTGTCTGCCCCTTTAAACTCATTTGTGTCCCAAAGTTTTCCCTTCCATTTTTAAAAGTCCAGAAAGGGATTCTTCACCTCTGCAGAGGAAAGGTACCAGGAATCTTTGCGAAATATTGGTAAATTCTACACTTCCCCCTGTGATACCATACCACTTATGGTATCATCTTCCAGGTGAGCAAAATTCCTGACTCCCAAGAGATAACCTTCCCCATAAATTAACTAAACTAATACCCAAAATATGCATTACACTTATGCAACATCACCATAGATGCACACTTTTCCCTTTACAGGTACAAACGTTTTACATTTACACCCCCCCAGCTTGGAGGGGGGGGGGGGTTCAATCACTACAAATGCATTTCAGCATAGTTACATTTCATTTCAGTTACATTATATTCACCAGCATGTAGGCAACGTACAACCACTTTACAGAAAGAAGAACATAGATTAAAATTAAACAACATCAATTGGTCTCCTGAGGTTTGTCCATCACCCGGTAATGTCTGGATCCTGCCCTTGAGAACTGCTCTCAGGCTGGCTGATACACAAGACAAACTCAAAACCATCATCTAAACATTACTGCAACATTATCCTCAATTCTAAACTAAACCTTAAAATGTAAGATGGTGCAGTCAACTGCCTTAAACTAAAAATTAGAGCTATGTACAACCGCCACCCGTCTCAGGTGGCCTGGTTAGTCCCTGTCAGGCCCATGTCTTGTGCGGCCTGATAGCCGCCTTGATGCTAGGGTTTCCCCGCAGCCGGTGAGCTGGAGACTCTTGTCTCTGGGACAGCTCATTGCTACTGCTCCTGTGAGACCCTCACCGCTGGAGGCGGCTGGCTGGGGGTCACTACTCTGAGCGGCCTCTGTACTTCTGACCTTTGGCCTTCCCTGTTGGGCTGCCCTTCTCCTAGGGTAGAATCGCTGAGGCTCAGATGCCGGTGACCACGGTATCTTTGGCCGTGGTGTACGGAGGCTCCTTCTCAGGGCTTGGGTTACTGGGGGTGCGTCCAAATCCCAAACGATGGGTGGGATAGCCCCTCCAGTACTGCAATTCACCACCCCTATGGGCATGGTTTCTGAGCCTGCCACATTCCCTGTGGGTCCTCCACCGTCGGGGGTGGCCAACGGAGGGTTCCCATCCTGAGGATGGTACACCCCTCCCGGCTGCCCTCTGTGCTTGGCTGACCCTGGGTTGTACAGCTTGCACTGGTTGATGTGGAACCACTTAGTACGGCGGGGCAGCTTTATGGCATAGACCATCGGGCTTGCCTTGTCGACAATGCTGTATGGCCCCATATATAATGCTTCAAAAACCCCTACCCGAGCATAGTTCCTCACAATGACCTGGTCCCCTATCTCCCATTCGTGGTGTTTGCTGGGTTCTAGCAGCAATCGGTTCCCCTGATGCTGTCTGCCCATGTTACTAGCAGCCTACCAGTGAATCTGTTTGAGGTGTTCAAACAGGTTTCTGACAAACCGGTCCTGGTTCACCTCTCTGAGCTGACCTTCTGTGAGCACCGGGGCTAGGACATGGGTGGGGGTCCGCATGATCCGGCCAGTCATGAGCTCATATAGGGAATACCCCGTGCTCTTTGACTGGCTGGCTTGGATCCCCATTAGGACCAACGGTAAGACCTCCACCCACTTTTGGGGTGAGTCTCCCATCTCCTTTCGCAGCCTTTCTTTAATGGCGCGGTTTAAACGCTCCACAAGACCCGATGACCCGCAGAGGTTTTAATCTGGTGTTAATAGGCTTTTCGAAGTTGATGAGCTCTCGTCCATTGTGCTAGTCTGGCTTGAGCCAGATATTTCTATCCCTGTTGAAAAAGTGTTGGAATATGTATGTGACATTTGGGTCCTCTGGGTGGGGTGATAATGTTTCTTCCATGGTCGATTGTTTGAATGCTAATGTTTTCGAGGGGCAAGTTTCAATGGTAAACAGTTCCCAGACAATTTGATTAGCTCCAATGTCCAAACTGGCCCTTCAGAGATTGACCCCACCCCTTTTCTTGCAGACCCAACATTTACCTTTTAAAAATCCCAAATTCGATTAAAGTTCGTAGTTTCTTCCATGTGCACTTGAGGATTTCAAACTTTCTGGTCGATAGTTCCAAATTAAATTCCCTTTCCTATGAGTCCAAACACTGGGGAGGGGGTATCTCCATGAATGCATCCCCTTTTATCCCCTGCAGACGTTGTCTGCCCCTTTAAACTCATTTGTGTCCCGAAGATTTTCCTTCCATTTTTAAAAGTCCAGAAAGGGATTCTTCTCCTCTGCAGAGGAAAGGATACAGGAATCTTCATGAAATATTGGTAAATTCTACAGACATGCCACATCTTAGTGCATTTTCGAGGTTTTTGTCCAGCAGTTGTGAGCAGTACTTTGACTTCGTCAGAGTGATTGCTGAGAACATCGACTCACACAGCGAGTCCCACCAGATTGAGCCCTACCCTCCTTCTATCACGCGGTTGGATGCTGCTTGCCCTCTGCCCTTTGCCCTTTGCCATGACGTGCCCTGTTGGAGCTGCTCGTTATCGATTGGGCTGGCTTTCATCTGCTGGCCTGGAGTGGCTATTACAATTAGTCAAGCCGAACATGATGACAACCACCTTCTCCCTGCAATGTTGCTGGTGTTTCCATGGTGATAAAGGCTGGCTTTTTCACCCGGGTCACACACCATTTTAGCAGATACCTAATAAGCAATAACCAAGGATTTAAATCACATATTGTAAAGTCCTGTCCCCTCAGTACAGATTCACACGAGGCATGTAGTGAAGTCAAGGTCACTCTGGACCTGCACCTTTATTTCACAGCTCTGGAATGCTGCACTTGCCTGAGACCTGTCCTTTTAGACCTGTCTCTTGCAAGTGCACCCCTGGTGGTAAGGTATGCTGGTGGTTACAGGTCATATCTTATAACAGTCATGTATAGCATGTTAGGATACAGTTCTATATAATAATGTAAGATACATGACATCACCCTCCCCCAAGGTCTTATTGTCTTTATAGGTTCAGTCTCTCAGGTGATCTACGCTCTCGCGTGGAGCGTCTGAGTTGTGGTTCAGTTGTTTGCCTTGGTGTCTGTTTTTTTTTGGGTGTGGTTGCTGGTATCTCGCCTGGGCTGTCTGTTTCGATTGGTGTGATTGTTGTTGACTCGCCTGGGCTGTCTGTTGGGATTGCACTTTCGTCACGTTGGTCCCTCTGTCTGTCCACCAGTTGTGGTGCGAGTTCCACATTGTAGTCTGCCTCTGGTTCCGCAGTGTTGTTGGTAAATCTGCTTTTGACTTGGTCTCCATGCCTCCGGCAGGTTTTGCCATTGTCCATTTGTACTACCAGTAGCCTGTTTCCTTCCTTGCCTGTTACTGTCCCTGCAAGCCATTTGGGACCCCTGTCATAGTTTAGTACAAAAACTTTGTCCCCTATCTCATTCCATCTCCCCCTCAAATTTCTGTCATGGTACTCAGTCAGCTTACGGTGCTTTGCCTCAACGATTTCGTGCATGTCTGGGAGGATTAATGAGAGCCTTGTTTTTAAAGTTCTTTTCATCAACAGTTGCGCGGGGGGATCCCAGTCAATGAGTGCGGACGAGATCTGTATGCCAGCAGCAGTCACAACAGGTGACCCTGCAGCTTGGGACCTTGGATTTTAAGCATGCGTTGTTTAATGATTTGCACTGCTCTCTCCGCCTGGCCGTTGGAGGCCGGCTTGAGCGGTGCCATCTTGATGTGATTTATGCCCTGGTCAATTATAAAATCTTGGAATTCTGCGCTGGTGAAGCACGGACCATTGTCACTGACCAATATGTCAGGGATTCTGTGCATTGCAAACATGGTTGCAAGGCTCTCCACAGTGGTGGAGGTTGTGCTCGAGTTTAAAATGGTGCATTCGATCCACTTTGCAAATGCATCTACAACTACGAGGAACATTTTGCCCATGAATGGGCCCGCATAGTCTACGTGCACCCGCGACCACGGTTTGGTAGGCCAGGGGCTCAGTGGAGCCTCCCTGGGGGCATTGCTGAGTTGGGCACAAATGGTGCACCTTCGGACGCAGAGCTCCAAGTCCGCGTCAATACCAGGCCATCAGACGTGGGATCTGGCTATGGCCTTCATGAGAACGATCCCTGGGTGCTCGCGGTGGAGCTCCCAGACAAATGCCTCTCTGCCTCGCAGAGGCATGACTACTCGGCTGCCCCACATCAGGCAGTCTGCTTGTAGTGATAGCTCATGCATGCATCTGTGAAAGGGTTTTAATTCCTCGGGGCAGGCATCGCGAGCCTCTGCCCAGTCACCGGTTAGGACACATCTTTTTACTAAGGATAACATGGGGTCGCTGGCCATCCAGGCTCTGATTTGGCGAGCCGTCATGGGCGAACCTGTGGACTCAAAGGCATTGATTGCCATGACTATCTCACAGTCCTGTTCGTCAGACCCTTCCGTGTTCGCCAGGGGTAGCCTGCTGAGCACATCGGCACAGTTGTCTGTGCCTGGTCTGTGCCTTATGGTATAGTCGCAGGACGCCAGCATGAGTGCCCACCGTTGAATTCGCGCCGAGGCGTTGGCGTTTATTGCCTTGCTCTCGGATAGGAGGGACGTGAGGGGCTTGTGGTCGGTTTCTAACGCGAACTTGGCCCCGAAAAGGTATCGGTGCATCTTTTTGACACGTTCACGCATGCGAGCGCCTCCTTCTCTACCATTCCGTACCGCGCTCCGCCCGCGAAAGTGACCTGGAGGCATAAGCTATGGGTTGTAATTTGCCCGCACTATTGACATGTTGTAAAACGCACCCGACCCCATATGCTGACGCATCACATGTGAGAACTAGCTTTTTACCTGGATCAAAGAAAGTCAAAACACTGTTGGAACACAGAAGGTTGCATGCCTTATTGAAGGTGCGTTCCTGGGCGTCCCCCTAAGACCAATCGCACCCCTTCCTGAGTAGCATGTGGAGAGGCTCCAGCAGCATACTTAAGTTCTGCATAAAGTTCCCAAAGTAATTGTGTAGCCTGAGAAAGGCGCGCAGTTCTGAGACATTCCGGGGCCTGGATGCCAGGTGAATTGCTTCTGTTTTGGACTCTGTTGGACGGATTCTATCAGCGGCAATCCTTCTGCCCAAAAATTCAACCTCAGGTGCGAGAAACAGGCACTTGGATTTCTTGACTCGTAGGCCTAACCGATCCAACCGCTTTAGTACTCCCTCCAAATTATGTAGATGGGAGTCGGTGTCCCTGCCCGTGATAAGTATGTCATCTTGAAATACAACCGTCCCCGGGATGGACTTGAGCAAACTCTCCATGTTGCGCTGGAATATGGCAGCTGCCGACCTGATGCCGAATGGGCATTGATTGTACATGAAAAGGCCTCAATGTGTGTTGATGGTGGTGAGTAGCTTGGATTCTTCGGTCAATTCTTGTATCATATATATGCAGATGTAAGGTTTAGATTTGAGAAAAGTTTATCTCCAGCCAATGTGGCAAATAAGTCCTCTGCTCTGGGCAGCGGGTACTGGTCCTGTAGGGAGATTCTGTTTATGGTAGATTTGTCGTCCCCACAGATTCATACGGATCCATCAGGCTTCATGACTGGGATGATGGAACTTGCCTAGTCGCTAAATTCCACAGGTTAATTAATGCCTTCCTGCAGAAGCCTGTCTAGTTCGTGTTCAATCTTTTCCCTCATCACATAGGGTACAGCTCTGGCCTTGTGATGGACCGGTCTAGCATCCTGTGTGATGTAGATTTTGACTTTGGCCCCTTTGAAAGTGCCCACACCTGGCTGAAAGAGATGTTCAAATCGCTTTATAACTGTTGAGCAGGAAGTCCGTTCCTCTGATGACATGGCATGGATGTCATCCCATTTCCAGTTTAATTTTGCTAGCCAGCTTCTCCCCAGCAGTACTGGGGGGTCTCCGGGGACAATCCACAGGGGAAGTCGGTTCACTGTCCCTTTGTGTGTGACAGAGAGCATGGCACTGCCGAGGACTGGTACGATTTCTTTGGTATAAGTCCTTAGTTTGGTGTCGACCCTTGTGAGTTTTGGTCTGTCTCTTTTATGCGGCCACAGTTGTTCAAATTGTTGAGCGCCCATGAGAGATTGACTCGTTCCCGTATCCAGCTCCATGTTGACAGGTATCCCGTTGAGTAGGAGGCATCCTGTTGTAGGAGCAGCGGCCATTGATCGTGTTGACCCGCTGTACATCAGTGTCCCGGGTACTATCCCCACCATCTTCTGGTCCGCTTTCCGACCCATCCGATTCGTATATCAGCCAAGCTGCCGTTTTTTTGCACATGCGGGCCAAATGTCTTGTATATTCACAGTTCCTGCAAACAGCCTGCTGAAATCGACATCCCCTTGATGAGTGCCCACCCCCACACCTCCAGCACAGACCGGTTCCATTGTTCAAAGTGTTCCCAAAGAATGAGCTGCATCTGGCTGATCTCTCTTGAGCTTTTCTCAGTTTGTAGTTGATTGCTCGCATTGTGGGTTGATGAGGTGTGAATGGCCGTTCCTGTGGCCCTTGATGGCTTCTGGCGCCACTGCCTGCTGTCGAGAGCCTGTTCTCCCGGTTTTGTCTATGTGTGGGGGTAGCAGCTTGTCGAATGCTGTGAACTCCTTGTTGCATTATTTCGTTAGTTGTCGTACCTGCATTGTAAATCAACATTGTTTCTTCTTCCCCTATCAAGAGTTTCTGTGCAACCAGTGCTGCTGCCTCTAAGGTCAGATTCTTGGTCTCTATGAGCTTTCAGAATATGCCTGCATGGCCTATTCCTTCAATGAAAAAGTCTCTCAGCATTTCTCTCCTCAGTTCATCGGAGAACTCACATAAACTAGCCAACCTCCGAAGTTCCGCCACAAAGTCGGGTATGCTCTGGCCCACACAGCATCTGTAGTTGTAGAACCTGTGCCTGGCCATGTGTCAGCTGCTCACTTGCTTCAGTTGGTCTCTTACCAGTGTGCTCAATTCTTCAAACGACTTGCTTGCTGGTTTCTCGGATGCCAGCAGATCCTTCATTAAAGCGTATGTTTTCGAGCCACAGCTGGTCAAGAGATGGGCTCTTCTCTTGTCTGCTTTGTCATCTCCTTTGGTTACAAAGCTTTGCTGGAGCCTTTCTATAATGTCCTCCCAATTGTCTCCTGCATTGTACTTTTCATCTGATCCATTGTTCGCCATTCTGTGGATTCTATAATCCCGTAACTCGTCGCCACTGTAAAGTCCTGTTCCCTCAGTACAGATTCACACGAGGCATGTAGTGAAGTCAAGGTCACTCTGGACCTGCACCTTTATTTCACAGCTCTGGAATGTTGCACTTGCCTGAGACCTGTCCTTATATACCTGTCTCTTGCAAGTGCACCCCTGGTGGTAAGGTATGCTGGTGGTTACAGATCATATCTTGTTACAATCATATATAGCATGTTAGGATACAGTTATATATAATAATGTAAGATACATGACACATACAACGATCAAAAGACACTCTCACACTTGGCTTTTTGTCATAGCATTTTAACCAACAAACGCACAAAATGTTAAAGTACACATGCAGACTTCATGCAAATATGAGGATTGAGATCTTTTCTTCCTTGGGCACAGTGGGCTTTATCTCACTGTTCACTCTCTAAAATTAATCAGTGCACAAGTAACCCTTCACACTACAGCGCAGAAAAGCAGTTTACTGACTATGGATGTAACAATATATGTCTCGCCATCTGCAGTTACAGCAATTATTTGTATGGAAAACCTTAAAACCCGCTCCTCCAGTTTAACACATGATCCTGACAGATTACATCAGCTGCCTGATGCTACCTGTCAGACATCAGTGACAGCTGTGGCTCAGTGGTAGCACAAATGCCTCTGAGGCAGAAGGTTGTGGGTTATGTCCCACTCCTGGAACTTGAGCATATAAATCTAGGCTGACACTCCAATGCAGTACTGAGGGAGTGCTGCACTGTCGGAGGTGCCGTCTTTTGGATGAGACATTAAACCGGGGCCCCGTCTGCTCTCTCAGGTAGATGTAAAAGATCCCATGGCACTATTTTGAAGAAGGGCAGGAAACTTATCCCCGGTGTCTTGGCCAATATTTATTCCTCAATCAACATAACAAAACAGATTATCTAGTCATTATCACATTGCTTTTTGTGGGAACTTGCTGTGTGCAAGTTGGCTGCCTCGTTTCCCACATTACAACAGTGACTACACTCCAAAAGTACTTCATTGGCTGTAAAGTGCTTTGACACATCTGGTGGTCGTGAAAGGCGCTATAAAAATGCAAGTCTTTCTATCTATCAAATGCTCATCGTCATCATAGGCAGTCCCTCGGAATCGAGGAAGACTTGCTTCCACTCTAAAAATGAGTCCTTAGGAGGCTGAACAGTCCAGTATGAGAACCACAGACTCTGTCACAGGTGGGACAGACAGTCATTGAGGGAAAGAGAGGGTGGGACTGGTTTGCCGCACGCTCTTTCCGCTGCCTGCGCTTGATTTTTGCATGCTATCGGCGTTGAGAATCAAATGCTAGCCTTCATTTCATGCACTCAATCGTGTTCAAGGAAAAAAACGTGTTTGAAAGAAGCAGGGCGGTGGAGGGGAGGGTCTGGGGACTAGAACACTGACCCTCCACAAGGAGGAGGCCTTGTTGCTGCTAGGGGGAGGATATGCTGTTGTAGCCATGGGAGATGGCAGGATTGGTGGGGCTGTGCAAGTTAGTGGGTGCGCACTTAGATAGTCATCGTGGCATCTCTGTGAAGCAGTAGTAGCCAGAAGCTCTCACACCTTTCTGTTTCCTTAATCCAAAGAGGGGTTATGCTCATCCATTCTTATCTTATGGTTTCCTCTCCTGAAGAGCCATTGCAGCACTGGAGCAGAGAAGATGATGGAGAGGAGGAGAAGCAGGAGGCCGGAATTATCTTCCTTTTTGACTATATTGATAAGCATGGCACTGCTGTCGAGGCTGATGAGGAGGAAGAACAGGCTGATGAGGACAACGCTACACAGGGGTCCTCAGAGCAACATCCTACCCCATGTTCCGCTGCCACAACCGCCTGGATGTCACCCCCTGTGTCATTTGCTTCATCACTTCCGTACACCAGCACCAGCTCTGGTCCTGTCACCCAGAGGGATTTATATAGTGTTAGTGAAGATGTGACGGTGGGTGAGTAACAGAGCACGAGGGAGTCTGAGGCATGAGGACATGCCACTTCCCAGCCGAGGCTGTGGAGAAGACTCACAGGTACTGGCCTGTAAACTATGTTCAAGGAACATCACCTCTACATGCAGAGGTCATTGTCCAAGGATGTGATTCTGGAGTCTCTAGCTCTCTAGCATGCGAGAGCCCCACACCTCAGAAGCAGCCAGGGACCAGTCCATGATTCCTCCTGCATGGAAGGACAGACCGACTGGTTGCACTAATCTCGGTAACTTCCTCCAGCCCTGCAACCCTGCATGGTCACTGCGATCCTCCAATTTTGGCCTTTTTCTCATCCCCGATTTTAGTCGTTCCACCATTACCAGCCGTGCCTTCAGCTGCCTAAGTCCTAAGCTCTGGAATTTCCTCCCTAAACCTCTCTGCCTCTCCACCTCTCTCTCCTCCTTTAAGACACTCCGTAAAACCTATCACTTTGACCATCATCATCATAGGGAGTTCCTCAGGGTTGAGGATGACTTGCTTCCACACTAAAAATGAGCACTCAGGTGACTGATGAACTCATTTTAAATGGTGAAAGATGCCTCTGCGTGAATTCTTTTAACATGGGGTGGCCGTTGCACACCAGCCACCACATTGGTTTGACAGAGCAAGGTCTTGGTCCAGTAGTAAAGGGATCCAAGATGACTGGAGACCAGGCTCTGCCACATGTGCCAATACATACACACAAACTCAAACATTCTCCTAATGTCCTCCTTCCTTCCTCCTTCCCACAGGACACCTCTCTACATGGAATTCATAGTCCACAATGTGAGCCTCATGACCTCACAGCCTTGCTATTGGCCCGTGCCAGGAGGAGTCTTGTCCACGCTGCTCCACCTCTGGGCTCTGACCTCTCCGCTCCTCCATGCCTCATCCATCCTCTCCTCTCCGCTTCCGATCTCCAGACCTCGCCAGTCCCGACCTCCGCTCCTCCCCGATTTCGACCTCTGCTCCTCGCCGCTTCTGACTCCTCCTTGCTGCTTCTGACCTCCGCTCCTCGTCCCGTTGGACCTCCGCTCCACACCACTTCCGACCTCCACTCCAGTCGGTCCCTTCCTCCGCTCCTCGCCGCTCCCGACCTCCGCTCCTCGCTGCTCCCGACCTCCGCTCCTCGCCGCTCCCGACCTCCGCTCCTCGTCCCGTTGGACCTCCGCTCCACACCACTTCCGACCTCCACTCCAGTCGGTCCCTTCCTCCACTCCTCGCCGCTCCCGACCTCCACTCCAGTCGGTCCCTTCCTCCACTCCTCGCCGCTCTGACCTCCGCTCCAGTCGGTCCCTTCCTCCGCTCCACACCACTTCCGACCTCCACTCCAGTCGGTCCCTTCCTCCGCTCCTCGCCGCTCTGACCTCCACTCCAGTCGGTCCCTTCCTCCGCTCCTCGCTGCTCCCGACCTCCGCTCCTCGCCGCTCCCGACCTCCGCTCCTCGCTGCTCCCGACCTCCGCTCCTCGCCGCTCCCGACCTCCGCTCCTCGCTGCTCCCGACCTCCGCTCCTCGCCGCTCCCGACCTCCGCTCCTCGCCGCTCCCGACCTCCGCTCCTCGCCGCTCCCGACCTCCGCTCCTCCCCGTTCCTGACCTCCGCTCCTCTCCGCTCCCGACCTCCGCTCCTCGCCGCTCCCAACCTCCGCTCCTCCCCGTTCCTGACCTCCGCTCCTCTCCGCTCCCGACCTCCGCTCCTCGCCGCTCCCAACCTCCACTCCTCGCCGCTCTGACCTCCGCTCCTCTCCGCTCCCGACCTCCGCTCCTCGCCGCTCCCAACCTCCACTCCTCGCCGCTCTGACCTCCGCTCCTCGCCGCTCCCGACCTCCGCTCCTCGCCGCTCCCGACCTCCGCACCTTGACCCCTCCAACCTCCGCTCCTCGCCGCTCCCGACCTCTGCTCCTCGCCGCTCCCGACCTCCGCTCCTCCCCGCTCCCGACCTCCACTCCTCGCCGCTCTGACCTCCACTCCTCGCCGCTTCTGACCTCTGCTCTTCGTCGCTCCCGACCTCCACTCCTTGACCCCTCTGACCTCCACTCCTTGACCCCTCCGACCTCCGCTCCTCGCCGTTTCTGACCTCCGCTCCTTGATCCCTCCGACCTCCGCTCCTTGACCCCTCTGGCCTCCACTCCTTGACCCCTCCGACCTCCGCTCCTCCCCGCTCCCGACCTCCGCTCCTCGCCGCTCCCGACCTCCACTCCTCCCCGCTCCCGACCTCCGCTCCTCGCCGCTTCCGACCTCTGCGTTGTTGATTCTGCTGCCGTGGTGGCTAGCTTTTGTTGATTTGCCCACAGCTCCAGCCTCGCACACCAAACTGCTCCTCTGAGTGTCTCATGAAGTCGGGCTTTTTTTGATTCACCTTTTGACCAAGCTTTTGGTCACCTGTCCTAATTTCTCCTTATGTGGCTCGGTATCATATAACACTCCTGTGAAACACCTTGGGTCACTTTACTATGTCAAAGGCACTATATAAATGTAAGTTGTTATGTTGTTGTGAACAGATAGACCTGGGGGTGTATGTACACAAATCTTTGAAGGTGGCAGTACAAGTTAAGAAGGCTTTTAAAAAAGCATGTGAAACCTTTGGCTTCATTAATACAGGAATATAGTATAAAAGCAAGGAAGTTATGCCAAACCTGTAGGCCTCAGCTGGAGTGTCGTGTTTAATTGTGGGCACAACACTTTAGGAAGGATGTCAAAGCCTTAGAGAGGGTGCGAGAGAGATTTACTAGAATAGTACCAGGGATGAGGGACTTCAGTTATGTGGATCGACTGGAGAAGATGGGGTTGCTCTCCTTCGAGCAGAGAAGGTTAAGAGGAGATTTGATAGAGGTGTTCAAAATCATGAATGGTTTTCATGGAGTAAATAAGGAGAAACTGTTTCCAGTGGCAGAAGGTCAGTAACCAGAGGACACAGATTTAAGGTAATTGGCAAAAGAACCAGAGGCAACATGAGGAAACATTTCTTTTGCAGCGAGTTGTTGTGATCTGGAATGCACTGCCTAAAAGGGTGGTGGAACCAGATTCAATAGTAACATTCAAAAGAGAATTGGATAAATTCAGGAACGGAAAAAATTTGCAGACTAGGAGAAAGCGCAGGAGAGTGGGATTACCAAAGAGCCGGCACAGGCATAGAAACATAGAAACATAGAAATTAGGTGCAGGAGTAGGCCATTCGGCCTTTCGAGCCTGCACCACCATTCAATATGATCATGGCTGATCATGCATTTCAGTACCCCATTCCTGCTTTCTCTCCATACCCCTTGAATCCTTTAGCCATAAGGGCCAAAGCTAACTCCATTTTGAATATATCTAATGAACAACTTTCTGTGGTAGAGAATTCCACAGGTTCACAATTCTCTGAGTGAAGAAGTTTCTCCTTATCTCGGTCCTAAATGGCTTACCCCTTAACCTTAGACTATGACTCCTGGTTCTGGACTTCCCCAACATCGGGAACATTCTGCCTGCATCTAACCTGTCCAATCACATCAGAATTTTATATGTTTCAATGAGATCCCCTCTCATTCTTCTAAATTCCAGTGAATATAATCCTAGTCGATCCGTTCTTTCTTCATATGTCAGTCCTGCCATCCCGGGAATCAGTCTGGTGAACCTTCGCTGCACTCCCTCAATAGCAAAAATGTCCTTCCTCAGATTAGGAGACCAAAACTGTACACAATATTCCAGGTGTAGCCTCACCAAGGCCCTGTACAACTACAGTAAGATCTCCCTGCTCCTATACTCAAATCCTCTCGCTATGAAGGCCAACATGCCATTTGCCTTCTTCACCACCTGCTGTATCTGCATGCCAACTTTCAATGACTGATGTACCGTGACACCCAGGTCTCATTGCACTTCCCTGTTTCCTAATCTGTCACCATTCAGATAATATTCTGCCTTCCTGTTTTTGCCACCAAAGTGAGCAACCTCACATTACTTATATTATACTGCATCTGCCATGCATTTGCCCACTCACCTAACCTGTCCAAGTCATCCTGCAGCCTTTTAGCATCTTCCTCACAGCTCACACTGCCACCCAGCTTAGTGTCATCTGCAAACTTGGAGATATTAAATTCAATTCCTTCGTCTAAATCATTAATGTATATTGTAAATAGCTGGGGGCCCAGCAATAAACCTTGCGGTACCCCACTAATCATTGCCTGCCGTTCTGAAAATGGACCCGTTTATTCCTACTCTTTGCTTCCTGTCTGCCAACCAGTTCTCTATCCACATCAATACATTACCCCCAATACCACGTGCTTTAATTTTGCATACTAATCTCTTGTGGGACCTTGCGGGTAGATGGAGTTAAGTTACAGATCAGCCATGATCTACTTGAATGGCGGAACAGGCTCGAGGGGCTGAATGGCCTACTCCTGTTCCTATGTTCCTATGTTATTTCACTGTAGTCCTCCTCACGGAACCATCTTATTCCTTGGTACTGGTGGAATCATGAATAAGTATCAAATAATCCTATTTCTAATTTTCTTGAAGCATAGTTGGACAGAGGCATGAAATACTTCACCTGACTTAAATGTGCCAGTTGCTTGCTCATGTGCTGTTGGATTTGTTGATGTTTAGCACATGAGGGGTAAAACACTTTTATTTCTCTGAAGAGAAAACACAATGGCCTGGAATTTCCTGCATCTAAATTACCCAGAAATTTGTGCCCATTTTCACGCCAATGGAAACCTATGCCGAAATGAACCCTATTGGCCTTCGCGGCATGGAAAAATCGGCATAAAACAGACGGAAACAATCAAGTCCCAAGGAACATGCGGAACATGTGCTATCTTCCTTCTATGCATTAACACAGTGATTGTCTGTAAAGTGCTTTGAGACGTCCGGTAGTCTTTCTTTCCAATCCTTCAATATCTTATTGATATTATGAAAATTAAAATTTGAAGTTATCAATCCATCATTTATGCACATTAATCACAGCAGGAGTAGAATCTATGCGACAGGAGGGGGGGAAATCAGTCTGTTGTGTGTGTACACATTGTAACTGTGTAAGACTTGCCACCAGAGGGTGCAACTGTTGGAGGCCCAAGGGTCACCTGCACACCTTGTGCAAGGGAGTATAAAAGATTGTCTGCCAGGCTGCTTATGCACTCTGGAGTTGTATTGAAGAGACTAAGGTCACATCAGTTTTAGCTCACAGTACTCAGTCTTGTGGAGTTCTTCCATACTTAACACAGTCAGTAGTGGATCAGTTGCCCGTCATACATCCGCCTGATATTCATGGGGTCAGGTGTATAATAGGGACTCGATTCGCTATCGCCCGTTTGCATCCTGCAAAGTTTAATTTTACCGCCAGCATTTTTAAGAAAATGTAATTGTAGAACTTTTCTTTTTTTATTGTAACAGATTCTGATGCAGTAAAAAACAAGGCGTTCAAAGATAAAGAAAATACATTGCAGGTCTGTGTAAGGAGAAAAAAAATGGCTAAAAATAAGTCGCTATAAACACCAGAGGCAGTGACTATATGTTCAGCTGCACCTAAAATTTAGGGCATAAATCTACACCCACTTCGAAGTGGTGTAAATACAGGAAACTTGCAATCTCTGGTCTGTCACATGGGGGCGGAGCAGTTTGGCAGGCACGTGTCCGGAGTGTCGCAAATGATCGAGATAATTCGTGCAGACTGATGTTTCGGTATACAACTGCTGTAAATCAGTCATGTGCAAATTTACAGCATGTAAAACGCCACACACAGCTCTGCTGTTACTCCATAGTTACGCCGAAACTCTCCAGGAAATTTTGGGCCATTGCATTTAAGTGTAACATCAAAACTCTTGCAGCCAAAGTTTAAATGTAACAACTTTTGTGTCAATTCTGTATTCCTTGAACGCCTTACAAACGTGAAGTATTATTGATCAACAAAAGAATGAAAACAGCAGTGCAATAATGTTGGATATTGCCAACCCTGGAGGCATTTTGGATAAAACTATAATGCTGGCCCATGGTGGAAAAGGAATTAAATGCCTCTTTGTTGTATTACATTACCGCTTCAAGTGGACTATTCCTCAGCAGCGCTTAAATTGAATAACTCGGAGCTTTCAATATCTGTTGGAAATAGAAGTTACACATTTCTTACAGCTGATTCTAAACAGATTCTTCTCTATCTGTGAGCCTCCATTATGTTGGTGCTCAATACGTACAGACAGATGCCTTCACATGACGAAGGCAAAAAAAGGTCTTCACTTCCTCATTATTGAATTCCAATCCCCTTGACATAAAAGCCAACAAAGCATTACACTTTTTGATTACTTGTTGTACCTGTGCACTAACTTTTATTGATTTTTGTGCATGGACACCTTGCACTGTGGACCAAGGCGATAGGCCGGAGGCAGCGCACACCTTGGGAAATTGCAGCCTTATGTAGGTCACTTCCCGATACCACCATTTCACTTTAATCCTTCCCCGACCCCAGTCACTGTGTCACTGTTTAATCCTTCCCCTCTCCCCCTGTCATTGTGTGTCACTGTTTAATCCTTACCCTGCGCCCCCATCATTGCGTGTCACTGTTTAATCCTTCCCCCACCCACGTCACTGTGTGTCCCTGTTTAATACTTGCCCCACCCACGTCACTGTGTGTCACTGTTTAATCCTTCCCCTATCCCCCCCGTCACTGTGTGTCACTGTTTAATCCTTCCACCCTAACCCCATCACTGTGTGTCGCTGTTTAATTCTTCCCCACCCCAACTACGTGTCCAGTGGTCAGCAGGTTAGCTGGTCCAAGAGTAGCTATCAGATCCTGAAAGCCCTGTGTGAGAGCCTTCAGTGTTTGAATGCTGGTACAAAGGGTATTGTCTAATCACAGAATCATTGAATGACACAGCACAGAGGGAAGCCATTCCGCCCATCATGACTGTAATCTTCACAGAGATTGGGCTAACCAAACTGGTAGCAATGCGGTGGAAGAGGATTTCCTGGCATGTATAAGGGATGGTTTTCTAGTCCAATATGTCGAGGACCAACGAGAAAGCTGGCCATCCTAGGCTGGGTGTTGTGTAATAAGAGAGGAGTAATTAGCAATCTGGTTGTGCAAGGCCCCTTGGGGAAGAGTGACCATAATATGGTAGAATTCTTCATTAAGATGCAGAGTGACACAGTTAATTCAGAGACTAGGGTCCTGAACTTAAAGAAAGGTAACTTAGATGGT
The DNA here is from genome assembly GCF_044704955.1 of Pristiophorus japonicus. Classification (NCBI taxonomy): domain Eukaryota; kingdom Metazoa; phylum Chordata; class Chondrichthyes; family Pristiophoridae; genus Pristiophorus; species Pristiophorus japonicus. The sequence continues at coordinate 196,814,656 of NC_091986.1, forward strand.
ATGAGATGTGAATTGGCTAGGATAGACTGGCAATGATACTTAAAGGGTTGATGGTGGATAGGCAATGGCAAACATTTAAAGATCACATGGATGAACTTCAACAATTGTACATCCCTGTCTGGCGTAAAAATAAAACGGGGAAGGTGGCTCAACCATGGCTAACAAGGGAAATTAGGGATAGTGCCAAATCCAAGGAAGAGGCATATAAATTGGCCAGAAAAAGCAGCAAACCTGAGGACTGGGAGAAATTTAGAATTCAGCAGAGGAGGACAAAGGGTTTAATTAAGAGGGGGAAAATAGAGTATCAGAGTAAGCTTGCAAGGAACATAAAAACTGACTGCAAAAGCTTTTATAGATATGTGAAGAGAAAAAGATTAGTGAAGACTAATGTAGGTCCCTTGCAGTCAGAATCAGGTGAATTTATAATAGGGAGCAAAGAAAGGGCAAACCAATTGAACAAATACTTTGGTTCTGTCTTCACTAAGGAAGACACAAATAACCTTTCGGAAATACTAGAGGACCGAGGGTCTAGCAAGAAGGAGGAACTGAAATATATCCTTATTAGTCAGGAAATTTGATAGGAAAATTAATGGGATTGAAGGCAATAAATCCCCAGGGCCTGATAGTCTGCATCCCAGAGTACTTAAGGAAGTAGCCCTAGAAATAGTGGATGCATTGGTGGTCATTTTCCAACATTCTATAGACTCTGGATCAGTTCCTATGGATTGATGGGTAACTAATGTAACCCCACTTTTTAAAAAAAGAGGGAGAGAGAAAACAGGAAATTATAGACCGGTTAGCCTGACATTGGTAGTGGGGGAAATGTTGGAATCAATTATTAAAGATTTAATAGCAGCGCATTTGGAAAGCAGTGACAGGATCGGTCCAAGTCAGCATGGATTTAGGAAAGGAAATCATGCTTGACAAATCTTCTAGAATTTTTTGAAGATGTAACTTGTAGAGTGGACAAGCGAGAAACAGTGGATGTGGTGTATTTAAGTTACATTTAATACCCTTACCTTACAAAAATCTAATCAATCTCAGTTTTGACATTTTCAATTGACTTAGCCTCAACAGCTTTTTTGTGGAGATTTCCAGAATTCCACTGCTCTGTGAAGAAGTGATTCCGGACATTACCCCTGAATGGCCTAGAATCCCCTTGTTCCTTTGCTTGCAACTGCGATGAACGCATTAAAAAAAATTTGACATTTAAAATCTCACTTGAGCTAAAGCTCTCAAAAATGCAATGTATTTGTTTTATAGTAATATTAGGCAGTCCCTCGAGTCGAGGATGACCGGCTTCAATACCAAAAAAAAGATGTGTTCATAGGTGTTTCAATGAGGGACCTGACATTCTAGGTCCAGAACTACATGTTGAAGGGTGGAATTTGCCCATGCGTGAATTCTTTTAACGTGGAGTGGCCATTGCACACCAGCCACCACACGGGCTTGACAGAGCTCGGTCTTGGTCCAATAGCAAGGGTTAACCAAGATGACTGGAGACCAGCTCTGCTGCGCCATTCCACGGCCCTGACCCCGCTGCTGGTATATGCTGTGCCGCTCCTGGGCCATGACCCCTTCGCTCCTCTACTCCGACACCACCGCTCCTGGGCCACGACCCCACCGCTCCCATCATCAATCCTCCACTGCTCACCGCCTCCGATCGCCGCTCCCCACTGGTCTCGATCGTCGCTCCTCACTGGTCTCAATCTCTGGGCCTCGCTGGTCTCGATCCCTGGGCCTCGCTGGTCTTGATCTCTAGGCCTCGCTGGTCTCGATCTCTGGGCCTCGCTGGTCTCGATCCCTGGGCCTCGCTGGTCTTGATCTCTGGGCCTCACTTGTCTTGATCTCTGGGCCTCGCTGGTCTCGATCTCTGGGCCTCACTGGTCTCGATCTCCACTCCTCGCTGGTCTCGATCCCTGGGCCTCACTGGTCTCAATCTCTGGGCCTCATTGGTCTCGATCTCTGGGTCTCACTGGTCTCGATCTCCACTCCTCACTGGTCTCGATCTCCAGGCCTCGCTTGTCTCGATCGCTGGGCCTCACTGGTCTCGATCTCTGGGTCTCACTGGTCTCGATCTCCGCTCCTCGCTGGTCTCGATCTCCGGGCCTCACTGGTCTCGATCTCTGGGCCTCACTGGCCTTGATCTCCGCTCCTCGCTGGTCTCGATCTCCGGGCCTCACTGGTCTCGATCTCTGGGCCTCACTGGTCTCGATCGCTGGGTCTCACTGGTCTCGATCTCCGCTCCTCGCTGGTCTCGATCTCCGGGCCTCACTGGTCTCGATCTCTGGGCCTCACTGGCCTTGATCTCCGCTCCTCGCTGGTCTCGATCTCTGGGCCTCATTGGTCTCGATCTCCGGGCCTCACTGGTCTCGATCTCTGGGCCTCACTGGTCTCAATCTCCAGGCCTCGCTGGTCTCGATCTCTGGGCCTCGCTGGTCTCGATCTCTGGGCCTCGCTGGTCTCAATCTCTGCTCCTCGCTGGTCTCGATCCCCGGGCCTCACTGGTCTCAATCTCCAGGCTTCGCTGGTCTCGATCTCTGGGTCTCACTGGTCTCAATCTCCAGGCCTCGCTGGTCTCGATCTCTGGGCCTCGCTGGTTTCGATCTCTGGGTCTCACTGATCTCGATCTCCGCTCCTCGCTGGTCTCGATCTCCGGGCCTCACTGGTCTCGATCTCTGGGCCTCACTGGTCTCAATCTCCAGGCCTCGCTGGTCTCGATCTCTGGGCCTCGCTGGTCTCGATCTCTGGGTCTCACTGGTCTCGATCTCCACTCCTCGCTGGTCTCGATCTCCGACCCTCGCTGGTCTCGATCTCCGCTCCTCGCTGGTCTCGATCTCTGGGTCTCACTGGTCTCAATCTCCAGGCCTCGCTGGTCTCGATCTCTGGGCCTCGCTGGTTTCGATCTCTGGGTCTCACTGATCTCGATCTCCGCTCCTCGCTGGTCTCGATCTCCGGGCCTCACTGGTCTCGATCTCTGGGCCTCATTGGTCTCAATCTCCAGGCCTCACTGGCCTCGATCTCTGGGCCTCACTGGTCTCGATCTCTGGGCCTCACTGGTCTCGATCTCTGGGCCTCACTGGTCTCAATCTCCAGCCTCACTGGTCTCGATCTCTAGGCCTCACTGGTCTCGATCTCTGGGCCTCGCTGGTCTCGATCTCTGGGCCTCACTGGTCTTGATCTCTGGGCCTCGCTGGTCTCGATCTCTGGGCCTCACTGGTCTCGATCTCTGGGCCTCGCTGGTCTCGATCTCTGTGCCTCGCTGGTCTCGATCCCTGGGCCTCGCTGGTCTCGATCTCTGGGCCTCGCTGGTCTCGATCTCTGGGCCTCGCTGGTCTCGATCTCTGCTCCTCGCTGGTCTCGATCTCTGGGCCTCACTGGTCTTGATCTCTGGGCCTCGCTGGTCTCGATCTCTGGGCCTCAATGGTCTCGATCTCCACTCCTCGCTGGTCTCGATCTCTGGGCCTCACTGGTCTCGATCTCTGGGCCTCGCTGGTCTTGATCTCTGGGCCTCACTGGTCTCGATCTCTGGGCCTCACTGGTCTCGATCTCCACTCCTCGCTGGTCTCGATCCCTGGGCCTCACTGGTCTCGATCTCTGGGCCTCGCTGGTCTCGATCCCTGGGCCTCACTGGTCTCAATCTCTGGGCCTCGCTGGTCTCGATCCCTGGGCCTCGCTGGTCTCGATCTCCGGGCCTCACTGGTCTCGATCTCTGGGCCTCACTGGTCTCGATCCCTGGGCCTCGCTGGTCTCGATCCCTGGGATCGCTGGTCTCGATCTCCGCTCCTCGCTGGTCTCAATCTCCAGGCCTCGCTGGTCTCAATCTCCAGGCCTCGCTGGTCTCGATCTCTGAGCCTCGCTGGTCTCAATCTCTGGGCCTCACTGGTCTCGATCTCTGGGCCTCGCTGGTCTCGATCTCTGGGCCTCACTGGTCTTGATCTCTGGGCCTCGCTGGTCTCGATCTCTGGGCCTCACTGGTCTCGATCTCTGGGCCTCGCTGGTCTCGATCTCTGTGCCTCGCTGGTCTCGATCCCTGGGCCTCGCTGGTCTCGATCTCTGGGCCTCGCTGGTCTCGATCTCTGGGCCTCGCTGGTCTCGATCTCTGCTCCTCGCTGGTCTCGATCTCTGGGCCTCACTGGTCTTGATCTCTGGGCCTCGCTGGTCTCGATCTCTGGGCCTCAATGGTCTCGATCTCCACTCCTCGCTGGTCTCGATCTCTGGGCCTCACTGGTCTCGATCTCTGGGCCTCGCTGGTCTTGATCTCTGGGCCTCACTGGTCTCGATCTCTGGGCCTCACTGGTCTCGATCTCCACTCCTCGCTGGTCTCGATCCCTGGGCCTCACTGGTCTCGATCTCTGGGCCTCGCTGGTCTCGATCCCTGGGCCTCACTGGTCTCAATCTCTGGGCCTCGCTGGTCTCGATCCCTGGGCCTCGCTGGTCTCGATCTCCGGGCCTCACTGGTCTCGATCTCTGGGCCTCACTGGTCTCAATCCCTGGGCCTCGCTGGTCTCGATCCCTGGGATCGCTGGTCTCGATCTCCGCTCCTCGCTGGTCTCAATCTCCAGGCCTCGCTGGTCTCAATCTCCAGGCCTCGCTGGTCTCGATCTCTGAGCCTCGCTGGTCTCAATCTCTGGGCCTCGCTGGTCTCAATCTCCAGGCCTCGTTGGTTTCGATCTATGGGCCTCGTTGGTCTCGATCTCTGGGCCTCACTGGTCTCAATCGCTGGGTCTCACTGGTCTCGATCTCTGGGTCTCACTGGTCTCGATCTCCGCTCCTCACTGGTCTCGATCTCCGGGCCTCACTGGTCTCGATCTCTGGGCCTCACTGGTCTCGATCTCTGGGCCTCGCTGGTCTTGATCTTTGGGCCTCGTTGGTTTTGATCTATGGGCCTCGTTGGTCTCGATCTCTGGGCCTCACTGGTCTCAATCGCTGGGTCTCACTGGTCTCGATCTCTGGGTCTCACTGGTCTCGATCTCCGCTCCTCACTGGTCTCGATCTCCGGGCCTCACTGGTCTCGATCTCTGGGCCTCACTGGTCTCGATCTCTGGGCCTCGCTGGTCTTGATCTTTGGGCCTCGCTGGTCTCGATCTCTGGGCCTCGCTGGTCTCGATCTCTGGGCCTCACTGGTGTCGATCTCCGAGCCTCGCTGGTCTCGATCTCTGGGTCTCACTGGTCTCGATCTCCGCTCCTCGCTGGTCTCGATCTCTGGGCCTCACTGGTCTTGATCCCTGGGCCTCGCTGGTCTTGATCTCTGGGCCTCACTGGTCTTGATCTCTGGGCCTCGCTGGTCTCGATCTCTGGGCCTCACTGGTCTCGATCTCCACTCCTCGCTGGTCTCGATCCCTGGGCCTCACTGGTCTCAATCACTGGGCCTCGCTGGTCTCGATCCCTGGGCCTCGCTGGTCTCGATCTCCGGGCCTCACTGGTCTCGATCTCTGGGCCTCGCTGGTCTCGATCACTTGGCCTCGCTGGTCTCGATCCCTGGGATCGCTGGTCTCAATCTCCAGGCCTCGTTGGTCTCGATCTATGGGCCTCGTTGGTCTCGATCTCTGGGCCTCGCTGGTCTCGATCTCTGGGATCGCTGGTCTCGATCTCCGCTCCTCGCTGGTCTCAATCTCCAGGCCTCGCTGGTCTCAATCTCCAGGCCTCGCTGGTCTCAATCTCCAGGCCTCGCTGGTCTCAATCTCCAGGCCTCGCTGGTCTCAATCTCCAGGCCTCGCTGGTCTCGATCTCCGCTCCTCACTGGTCTCGATCTCCGGGCCTCGCTTGTCTCGATCGCTGGGCCTCGCTTGCCTCGATCGCTGGGTCTCACTGGTCTCGATCTCCGCTCCTCGCTGGTCTCGATCTCCGGGCCTCACTGGTCTCGATCTCTGGGCCTCACTGGCCTTGATCTCCGCTCCTCGCTGGTCTCGATCTCTGGGCCTCGCTGGTCTCGATCTCCGGGCCTCACTGGTCTCGATCTCTGGGCCTCACTGGTCTCAATCTCCAGGCCTCGCTGGTCTCGATCTCTGGGCCTCGCTGGTCTCGATCTCTGGGCCTCGCTGGTCTCGATCTCCGCTCCTCGCTGGTCTCGATCTCCGGGCCTCGCTGGTCTCGATCTCCGCTCCTCGCTGGTCTCGATCTCCGCTCCTCGCTGGTCTCGATATCCGCTCCTCACTGGTCTCGATCTCTGGGCCTCACTGGTCTCAATCTCCAGGCCTCATTGGTGTCGATCTCTGAGCCTCGCTGGTCTCGATCTCTGGGTCTCACTGGTCTCAATCTCCAGGCCTCGCTGGTCTCGATCTCCGGGCCTCACTGGTCTCGATCTCTGGGCCTCACTGGTCTCAATCTCCAGGCCTCGCTGGTCTCGATCTCTGGGCCTCGCTGGTCTCGATCTCTGGGCCTCGCTGGTCTCGATCTCTGGGCCTCGCTGGTCTCGATCTCTGGGTCTCACTGGTCTCGATCTCCGCTCCTCGCTGGTCTCGATCTCCGGGCCTCGCTGGTCTCGATCTCCGGGCCTCTCTGGTCTCGATCTCTGGGTCTCACTGGTCTCGATCTCCGCTCCTCGCTGGTCTCGATCTCCGGGCCTCGCTGGTCTCGATCTCCGGGCCTCGCTGGTCTCGATCTCCGGGCCTCGCTGGTCTCGATCTCCGGGCCTCGCTGGTCTCGATCTCCGCTCCTCGCTGGTCTCGATATCCGCTCCTCACTGGTCTCGATCTCTGGGCCTCGCTGGTCTCGATCTCTGGGTCTCACTGGTCTCGATCTCCGCTCCTTTCATCAGATCAGCCCTTAACCTAGATGCTAGAGAACACATCCCTAATTTATGCAGTCTCTCCTCTTAACTTCACCCTTGGCGTCCAGGTATCATTCTGCACTGCAGAAAATATTGGTTTCCCTGCAGTAATTCTAGTTCCAGCTCTCGGCTAATCACCCGTCTCTCCCCCTTAAAAGACCCACAAAACATGATGGGGGCTGGTTTCCGCTGTTCACAACTTTTTTCTGAGGATTCTTCCTCTGAAGTTACAGCGATCAATCGAGAGAACCACCGTGGAATATCATGGTCAATGCTTCCTGATCCCCGAATACAGAGCATGGTGGCCGTGCCATCAGCTGCCTCGGCCCTAAGCTTTCGAATTCTAAACCTCTCCACCTCAAAAATCTAGGCTGACACGCCAGTGCAGTGCTGCGGGAGTGCTGCACTGTCAGAGGCGCCGTCTTTCAGATGAAACATTAAACCGAGGCCCCCATCTGCTCTCTCAAGTGGACAGAAAAGATCCCGTGGCTCTATATCAAAGACAAGCAGTGGGGTTATCACCAGTGTCCTGGCCAATATTTATCCCTCAATCATAATTTCTAAAACAGATGATCTGGTCATTTATCTCATCGCTGTTTGTGGGAGCTTGCTGTGCGCAAATTGGCTGCCCCATTTCCTACCTAACAACAGTGACTACACTTCAAAAGTACTTCATTGGCTGTAAAGCGCGTTGGCATGTCCTGAGATTGTTAAAGGCGCTATATAAATGTAAGTCTTCCTTTTTTACCTCCTCCTTTAAGAAGCTCCTTAAAGCCTAACTTTTTGACCAATCATTTGGTCATCTGTCCTAATATCTCCATATGTAGTCAAATTTTGTCCGATAACGCTACTGTGAAGCTCCTGGGGACGTTTTACCAAATTAAAGGCGCTGTATAAATGCAAGTTGTTGTTGTTGTGCATATATCAGAAAGCCACTTTACCGTCAATCCAGTGGAAGGTCAAAAAAGATTCACTTGAGCAATCGAGGTGGTCCCTGCAGTTTGGAAGCCAACTGCTGAACACTGTGGATGTAGACCTAGAGTTCAGGAGCTTATTTATATACATTTAATTTGAAAAGGAATTGTTAAAAAAAGCTCATTGTTTATTAGTAAAAGCATAAGGCTGGTCCCCAGTTGAGTACTCTGTTAGAACTTGCTTTTCTGTGTCAGGGGTCCCATCATATATCTCTAGGCCATTGTCCCATTAGGATATACTAATATTGGAGATTAGTCGGGACAATGGGAGCCGCCAATAGGAGACAGGATGGCTACTTCCCATGTGAGGTGTGAGTATCAGGACTTGGCCAGAACAATGGAAGCACCCACGCAGTATCACATTAACTTTCTGGGTTTGTCTCGGTCAACCCGTTTCTTTTGTAATGTTAAAGGCAGGATGTCAGGTTAAACTGGTTAACAGTTAAACCATCAAGATGGCCATTGTGTCAAGTCTGGAGGTTTGGTGAGCAGAAACCTCGCTTCAAAATACATTCTGGGCATCATGTGATATGACTCACGTTAAAGGGGAGGGTACTTTAAGGATGCCTGGAAGGTTTTTGAACATCTGACTGATGACAAAAGAGGAACACAAAAGAACAAGTAGCAGCCTTCCTGTAGGGAGAGCTCATGGGACGATCGGAAGTGCAATAGTAAGGTGGATATGCAATAGTAAGGAAGGACATTAGCTTGAATGATGTGGAATCGGTATGGGTGGAGCTGCGGAATACCAAAGGGCAGAAAACGCTAGTGGAAGTTCTGTGCAAACCACCAAACAGTAATAGTGAGGTTGGGGACAGCATCAAACAAGAAATTAGGGATGCATGCAATAAAGGTACAGCAGTTATCATGGGCGACTTTAATCTACATATAGATTGGGCTAACCAAACTGGTAGAATAAGGTGGAGGAGGATTTCCTGGAGTGTATTAGGGATGGTTTTCTAGACCAATATGTCGAGGAATCAACTCGAGGGCTGGCCATCCTAGACTGGGTGATGTGTAATGAGAAAGGACTAAATAGCAATCTTGTTGTGCAACGTCCTTTGGAGAAGAGTGACCATAATATGGTCGAATTCTTTATTAAGATGGAGAGTGCCACAGTTAATTCAGAGACTAGGGTCCTGAACTTAAGGAAAGGTAACTTCGATGGTAAGGGGCGTGAATTGGCTTGAATAGACTGGCAAATGATACTTAAAGGGCTGATGGTGGATAGGCAATGGCAAACATTTAAAGACCACATGGTTGAACTTCAACAATTGTACATCCCTGTCTGGAGTAAAAATAAAATGGGGAAGGTGGCTCAACCATGGCTAACAAGGGAAATTAGGGATAGTGTTAAATCCAAGGAAGAGGCATATAAATTGGCCAGAAAAAGCAGCAAACTTGAGGACTGGGAGAAATTTAGAATTCAGCAGAGGGGGACAAAGGGTTTAATAAGGAGGGGGAAAATAGAGTATGAGAGGAAGCTTGCCAGGAACATAAAAACTGACTGCAAAAGCTTCTATAGATATGTGAAGAGAAAAAGATTAGTGAAGACAAACGTAGATCCCTTGCAGTCAGATTCAGGTGAATTTATAATGGGGAACAAAGAAATGGAAGACCAGTTGAACAAATACTTTGGTTCTGTCTTCACAAAGGAAGACACAAATAACCTTCCGGAAGTACTAGGCGACCGAGGGTCTAGTGAGAAGGAGGAACTGAAGGATATCCTTATTAGGCGGGAAATTGTTTTAGGGAAATTGATGGGAAATTGAGGCCGATAAATCCCCGAGGCCTGATAGTCTGTATCCAAGAGTACTTAAGGAAGTGGCCCTAGAAATAGTGGATGCATTGGTGATCATTTTCCAACAGTCTATCGACTCTGGATCAGTTCCAATGGACTGGAGGGTAGCTAATGTAACACCACTTTTTAAAAAAGGAGGGAGAGAGAAAATGGGTAATTATAGACCGGTTAGCCTGACATCAGTAATGGGGAAAATGTTGGAATCAGTTATTAAAGATGAAATAGCGACGCATTTGGAAAGTAGTGACAGGATCAGTCCAGGTCAGCATGGATTTATGAAGGGGAAATCATGCTTGACAAATCTTCTGGAATTTTTTGAGGATATAATTAGTAGAGTGGACAAGGGAGAACCAGTGGATGTGGTGTATTTTGACTTTCAAAAGGATTTTGACAAGGTCCTACACAAGAGATTGGTGTGCAAAATCAAAACACATGGTATTGGGGGTAATGTACTGACATGGATAGAGAACTGGTTGGCAGACAGGAAGCAGAGAGTCGTGATAAACGGGTCCTTTTCAGAATGGCAGGCAGTGACTAGTGGGGTGCCGCAAGGCTCAGTGCTGGGACCCCAGCTCTTTAAAATATACATTAATAATTTAGATGAAGGAATTGAGTGTAATATCTCTAAGTTTGCAGATGACACTAAACTGGGTGGCGGTGTGAACTGTGAGGAGGATGCTAAGAGGCTGCAGAGTGACTTGGACAGGTTAGGTGAGTGGGCAAATGCATGGCAGATGCGGTATAATGTGGATAAATGTGAGGTTATCCACTTTGGGGGCAAAAACACGAAGGCAGAATATTATCTGAATGGCGGCAGATTAGGAAAAGCGGAGGTGCAATGAGACCTGGGTGTCATGGTTCATCAGTCATTGAAAGTTGGCATACAGGTACAGCAGGCGGTGAAGAAGGCAAATGGTATGTTGGCCTTCATAGCTAGGGGATTCGAGTATAGGAGCAGGGAGGTCTTACTGCAGTTGTACAGGGCCTTGGTGAGGCCTCACCTGGAATATTGTGTTCAGTTTTGGTCTCCTGATCTAAGGAAGGACATTCTTGCTATTGAGTGAGTGCAGCGAAGATTCACCAGACTAATTCCCGGGATGGCTGGACTGACATATGAGGAGAGACTGGATCAACTGGGCCGGTATTCACTGGAGTTTAGAAGGATGAGAGGGGATCTCATAGAAACATATAAGATTCTGACTGGACTGGACAGGTTAGATGCGGGAAGAATGTTCCCGATGTTGGGGAAGTCCAGAACCAGGGGACACAGTCTTAGGATAAGGGGTAGGCCATTTAGGACTGAGATGAGGAGAAACTTTTTCACTCAGAGAGTTGTTAACTTGTGGAATTCCCTGCCGCAGCGAGTTGTTGATGCCAGTTCATTGGATATATTCAAGAGGGAGTTAGATATGGCCCTTACGGCTGAAGGGATCAAGGGGTATGGAGAGAAATCAGGAAAGGAGTACTGAGGGAATGATCAGCCATGATCTTATTGAATGGTGGTGCAGCTTGAAGGGCCGAATGGCCTACTCCTGCACCTATTTTCTATGTTTCTATGTTTCTGTGCAACACCTACAGAGGCCAAGCTTGATCACCTTGGGTCTGAGTCTATTATATAACCATAATAGTTATTATACTATTGGTGTCTGAGTAATAACCTTGCATTTGGACAATACGCTCGAGCCTGAATCATGAGGAATCATTTAATTGAGTTTAAGAGGTTTCCTTACATACTCCCAGAGAGGATGTAAATCATTCCAGGCCTGGAGAACCATGATTTTCCATCCACTAATTGGGCTAAGACCCACCATCTTCTGACCCACATTAACCTCTTTTTTATTGCAGCTTTCCGTCAGTTTTCCATTGGAGTTTAAGAGCACACGTTGGGCTGCTTTGGTCACATCCCCTGAATCTCTTTCCATTTTAATTGGGCTATCACTTTGCAGGTGAACCAATTTGCCATCCCCCGAACCCCAGGAATGCATGTACTGGCAGAAACTGTTGCTTTCTGGCTTTCCTTCTCTTCCTATCTCAGCCCTGATATATGTCCTATTCCACAAACACGCTGGTCAGTATTATTTCGATGTAACATATATTATGTAGTCTTGCAGTGAGCCAGAAGATTTGCTAAAGTGTGACATCTGAAATGTGATTTTGAATATGGGACAGGACCTAAGTGTGATGCTTACAGGAACTGATGTACATAAGACTTTTAAAAATAATGGGCCAAAAATTGCGGTCGGAGGCTTCCCATGGGCGGATGTCTCCGACCAAAATTATTCTTATGCAAGTACTTGGTGTTCCTGGAGGAATGAACACTTCCGGTCCAAGGCCTAGATGCGGAGTGCAGCACAGAGGCCCCTCATCCCAGGAACGTAAGGACATCCTAGGATCATGTGGGCCTGGACCACCAATGAACATGGAGTATTCTCATGGATAATAGTGGTGAGTTCCATTTGTACAAGCTCCCATTACTATCAATGAGAATATCCCCAAAAACACAGAAACACAAACAATAAATTAAAAAAAAAACACCTCACATATTTAAAATTAATTGAAATTGAATTAAATTAATGTTTACGGAAAAAAAAATGTTTTTGAAAATGTTTTTAACATGTTTTAATAGGGTTAAAAATAAACTTACCTTAATGGACAGAGTTTTTAATATAAAAATGAGTGTTAAAATTAAATTTTTCTACCTTTTAAATCTCTTACGCTGGTAAAAGCAGGCCTTATGCGTTTGACAATTCGCAAGTGCCGGATTTAGGCGCATGCGCATTGCACGCCTGAAACCGGAACGTGCGATGCCTCTTTGGGCCCGTGCATACATTGTACGTACTCGGAATTTCAGAGCCATTTTGTCATTTCTGAGTGGGCGGCTTATTCCAATGTTGGCAAACCTTTTGCTTTCTGTCACCCGGTGTATTGGTCATTAGCAAGCTTTCACAATCAAATTGAGTTTCATTTTATTGCTTATTCGGAGGAGCTAATCGATGCCTAGTATTAATTACAAAGCAGTCACATCATGCAAACACGCACAGTATCAGTATGTATTGTAAACTAATAATAGATGGGCAAAAGATGGATGACTATTGGGTACATGAAGGGACCTTTTGTTTGGTGTGTGCACACCATAATTTTATATAATCATCATTGTGTTTATGTAACGATGCTTCAGGAATGCAGCTCACTTGAAAATCTCACACTTATGAATAGCCCAAGGTTGACAGCTATCTATGAACTCCTCAGATTATTATCGTGCCTCTTGTAGGTGTTCTCTTTACTGCTCTCTCTCCACCATCGTCCAGGATTCTTCATATCTGACAGCTTTATTTGTGAGCACAGCAGGATTCTAATAGGTGTGGTAGGAAGTCTATTTGGTGCATCTGTCTATGATAGCTAAATAATCAAAATAAGGGATGACAGTAAATCCACTCTGGAGTCTATTTTTAAATTTAATTTCATAGATATGTAAAGTTCTCATTTTTCAAAATATCAGGAAAGGTTGTGTTCATTGAACAGATGACAGAATTTGAAAGTAATCTTTCTAATATGACAAATGTCATATGACTGATGTGGTAGGCCTGATAATAAGTCATTGCACATACTCAACAACAACAGCTCTCTTTCTTTCATGCTCTCTCTTTCTTCCTCTATTTCTCTCTCACATACTCGGGGTCATTTTAACTTTTATCCTTGAATGTAAAATGGGTGATGGTGAATTGGCAAACCGTTTGGCACTTTGCCCGATTTTCTCGTGGGGGGAGGAGCGGGGGGGGAATGAAAATCAGGCGATGTGCAAAATGGGCTGCCCATTCACCATCATCCATTACACCCACCCTCAGAACTATTCTCCCTTATTCAATTACTCCTTAAAGATTTTATGGCATTCAGAATTCCTTAGTGGGTCACGCTGCCATTATCAATAATAGTTTTAAATGATGAAATTGTCCTCCTTTCCCACTGCTGAAATAACGGAAATAAATGTTAAAAGTCATATTAAATGTCTAATGGGTGACTTACAAAGAAAGTACAAAGTGATTGTGATCATATTCACCCCACATTTTTCCTGCATTTTCTGACTAGTTTTTCTGTATTTTTCCTTTGTACATATGACGGCAAACAGCCCAAGAAAACAAATTACAATATTTCTATACTTTTCTCGGTGCTTTTCATTTATGTAAATCCAACCAATTGAGAAAGAAAGAATGTACTTCCATTTATATAGCACCTTTCAAATTCTCAGGATATCCCAAAGCGCTCCCAAAGGAAGTCCAGAACCAGGGGTCACAGTCTAAGGATAAGGGGTAAGCCATTTAGGACTGAGATGAGGAGAAACTTCTTCACTCAGAGAATTGTGAACCTGTGGAGTTCTCTACCACAGAAAGTTGTTGAGGCCAGTTCGTTAGATGTATTCAAAAGGGAGTTAGACGTGGCCTTATGGCTAAAGGGGTCAAGGGGTATGGAGAGATAGCAGGAAAGGGGCACTGAAGTTGCATGATCAGCCATGATCATATTGAATGGTGGTGCAGACTCGAAGGGCCGAATGGCCTACTCCTGCACCTAATTTCTATGTTTCTATGTTTACAGTCAATGAAGTACTTTTGATATACAGCTGCTGTTGCTATGTCGCCAGTTTGTACTCACTTCATCAATACTGCACTGAAATGTCAGCCTAGATGATGTGGTCAAGTCCTGGAGCAGGGCTTCAACCCATTACCTTCTGCCTGATGCATGTGCCATCATTAAGCTAAGCTGACACCAATCTACCCATCTGTCTAACAACATTTCTGTCTGTTACGCTGTAAGAATATATAACTGTACAGTTCAATCTGGCTTGCTAATCGCTAACCACATGTCATTCCCACACACATGTCCAACACGGGCCAATCAGATCTAAGACTCAATTCCACCATGAAAAGAAAGGCAGCCATGACACTTACTACTTTCAGTCAGAACCTCCGGCCACCTTTTGCTGTGTAACTCATTTGATTCTTTTTATGTATTTGTTTAAAATTCTGAAATATGAGCTTGAATGTCAGCTGAACCAATGGAAAGACATTGTTTCCTCCAAGTTATTAAAAGCTAGGGCACAGATACAAAAAGTAATAAAAAAGCGAATGGAATGTTGGCCTTTATAACAAGGGAGCTGGAATACAAAATGGAGGGAAGTTATGCTTCAGTTGTACAGAGCCCAAACCCCAACTGGAGCACTGCGTTCAGTTTTAAACTAACATGGATGCCAGGAACGAAACATGAGAACATAAGAAGTAGGAGCAGGAGTAGGCCCTACGGCCCATTGAGCCTGCTCCGCCATTCAATAAGATCATGGCTGATCATCGACCTCAATTCCGCTTTTCCGTTCAATCTCCATATCCCTTGATTCCCCTAGACTCCAAAAATCTATCTATCGCAGCCTTGAGTTGGGTGGTCATCAGTTTAGTTGGAGTTGGGTCAAAAGAGCAGGAGCTGGATCTCGGAGAGGGCTGAGGGGAGATTGGAGAGAAAATAGAGGAAGCTGTGAGTTCACAGCTAGGGCAGTGGTGGAGCCTTGTGAGAAGTTTGGCTTAGTGGGCAAAAGGGAAAGAGGCAGCTGAACGGATGGCCCCAATCTTACTGACAAAGCTGCCCATGAACTCCTCACACTTGTTGGAGGTGGAAGGTGTTATGTATGCAA
This sequence comes from Pristiophorus japonicus, assembly GCF_044704955.1. Taxonomy (NCBI): domain Eukaryota; kingdom Metazoa; phylum Chordata; class Chondrichthyes; family Pristiophoridae; genus Pristiophorus; species Pristiophorus japonicus. Next base: position 196,829,880 of record NC_091986.1, read on the forward strand.
CCCTATGTAACCAGTATTGTACTGCCACCTGAGGGCATAACTGTTGGAGTCCCAAGTGATCCCAGCATCCCTTAGGAGCACTGTATACAAGCACTGTATACATGCTGTACTGGCACTCTAGAGTAGAATAAAGGAACTAAGTCACACTTACTCATGTCTACAGTACTCAGTTACACCACTTTATTGTGAACATAACAGAAGGGGAAGGGGAAAGGGGTTTAATACGTTGGTTGATGGTAGAGAAGAGAAGCCAGGGTTATTTTTACACCCCCCAAAAAGTGAGTACAGTTCCTGAGATTGTGAAAGACTCCATATAATTGCAAGTCTTTCTTTTTTGTGGATGCTACGTCAATTGAAATTTTCAAGACTAAGATAGATTTTTGTTAGGTAAGGTTATCAAGCGGTAGTGATCAAAGGCGGGGAAATGAAGTTGAGCTAGAGATTAACCATGACTTAATTGAATGGCGAAACAGGCGGGGGGCAGCGGGAAGTGGGGGAGTAGGTGGCTAAATGGCCGACACCTGTTGGTATGAATCTTGCGAAATGTAAATGCAGGCAGAGATAGGGTTATACCACAACAGCCTCAAACTCCATTTATCTAGCAACGGAGTCCAACAAAATGATTCCTTTAGGGGGCGAAATTGCCCCGCACCCTGATTGGGCGCGGTTACCGTCCGGGGCCAGGGCTTTTAGCGCCTGGCGTGGAAGTCCTGCCCCCGATTCTGAATTAGGCTTACCGCCCCTCAAAGGAATCGGAGCGCAATCTTCAGCACTCCACTTCCTGCAGGGGTGGGGCACGACTGAGGCGCTCAGTCAAATGCTATGCGCATGCTCCACATAGCACTCACGCGCTACAATGGCATTCTCCTTCGATTAAAGGGGAGGACTGCTGAGCACTCTGCAGGCCCTTTGGTGGCTGCCGCTGGGCCACCGGGGCAGCGTGAGACCGGGTCACCAGCCTAGCACCCAAGACGGAGTGCTGGGCTGCACGCTGGCGGCCCGGTCCACAAGAGGGCCACCATGGTCGAGCCGGCCTAAGAGTCGGCCGACCAAAAAAGATGGCGGCCCGGGTCACTAGCGCCCTCCACTTTAACTATCGCCCGAAGAGCAGATCGCGGCCCGCCGAGCAATTTCCCCCATGGGGCGGTGAGGGCAATGATGTCATCACTGGTGGCGCGGCATCCCGGGGCTCTAACGCGGGGGCGTGGCGCAACCAAACCAGAGCCTCCGTACCTATGGGAAATTTCCAGGAGACGGTAGCATCCGCCTCTCCCGGGCGGAAACTAGTTTATGCCCCATTAGCGCTCCCCGGAGGCACTAACAGGACTTTAAAAAGAGGCAATTTCGCCCTTTCAGTGTCTTACAAGGAGTTCATACACATGTTCTGGATGGAGTAGACTTGATGGGCTGAACAGGCCATTCCTGGATTTTCCTGTGTTTTTACACTGTGTGGGAGATGGCATCACAGGGTTTTGGATTGAGGTTTGTGAACCGGATCTGCATGTGTAAAGAAGGACCCCACTGGTTTCCGGCAGGCACCTCTTTCTCCCGCCTGCTCGGAGAGCGGGTTAAAATCGGAACTTGCAGAAAGACAGCAAGTACCATGCGTGCTTTTAACCTTGCCCCCCCCCGCCAGGTTCCCGCTGAGAAGACACGGTTAACATCACCCTTGAAAAGTAAATGAATCTCCAGGATAAAAACATAAGGATATAAGAAATAGGAGCAGGAGTAGGCCATACGGCCCCCCGAGCCTGCTCCGCCATTCAATACGTTCATGGCTGATCTGATCATGGACTCAGCTCCACTTTCCTGCCTGCTCCCCATAACCCCTTATCCCCTTATCATTTAAGAAACTGTCTATTTCTATCTTAAATTTATTCAATGTCCCAGCTTCCACAATTCTCTGAAGCAGCGAATTCCACAGATTTACAACCCTCTGAGAGAAGAAATTTCTCCTCATCTCTGTTTTAAATGGGTGACCCCTTATTCTAAGATCATGCCCTCCAGTTCTTGTCTCCCCCACCAGTGGAAACATCCCCTCTGCATCCACCTTGTCAAGCTCCCTCATAATCTTATATGTTTCGATAAGATCACCTCTCATTCTTCTGAATTCCAATGAGTAGAGACCCAACCTACTCAACCTTTTCTCATAAGTCAACCCCCTCATCCCCGGAATCAACCTAGTGAACCTTCTCTGAACTGCCTCCAAAGCAGGTATATCCTTTCGTAAATATGGAAACCAAAACTGCACGCAGTATTCCAGGTGTGGCCTCATCAATACCCTGTACAACTGTGACAAGACTTCCCTGCTTTTATACTCCATCCCCTTTGCAATAAAGGCCAAGATTCCATTGGCCTTCCTGATCACTTGCTGTACCTGCATACTATCCTTTTGTGTTTCATGCACAAGTACCCCCAGGTCCCACTGTACTGCAGCACTTTGCAATTTTTCTCCATTTAAATAATAACTTGCTCTTTGATTTATTTCTGCCAAAGTGCATGACCTCACACTTTCCAACATTATACTCCATCTGTCAAATTCTTGCCCACTCACTTAGCCTGTCTATGTCCTCCTGCAGCCTCTTTTTCTCCTCCTCACACATTGCCCTTCCTCCCATCTTTGTATCGTCAGCAAACTTGGCTATGTTACACTCAGTCCCCACTTCCAAGTCATTAATATAGATTGTAAATAGCTGGGGTCCCAGCACTGATCCCTGCAGCACCCTACTCATTACTGATTGCCAACCAGAGAATGAACCATTTACCCCGACTCTCTGTTTTCTGTTAGTTAGCCAATCTTCTATCCATGCTAATATATTACCCCCAACCCCGTGAACTTTTATTTTGTGCAGTAACCTTTTGTGTGGCACCTTGTCAAATGCCTTCTGGAAGTCCAAATACACCACATCCACTGGTTCCCCTTTATCCACCCTGTTCATTACATCCTCAAAGAATTCCAGCAAATTTGTCAAACACGACTTCCCCTTCATAAATCCATGATGACTTTGCCTCACCAAATTTTGCTTTTCCAAATGCCCCGTTACTGCTTCTTTAATAATTGACTCCAACATTTTCTCAAACACAGATGTTAGGCTAACTGGTCTATAGTTTCCTGCTTTTTGTCTGCCTCCTTTTTTGAATCGGGTTTATTACATTTGCAGTTTACCAATCTGCTGGGACCTCCCCAGAACCCAGGGAATTTTGGTAAATTACAACCAATGCATCCAGTATCCCTGCCGCTACTTCTCTTAAGATCCTAGGATGCAAGCCATCAGATCCAAGGGATTTATCTGCCTTTAGTCCCATTATCTTACTGAGTACCACCTCCTTAATGATTGTGATTGTGTTAAGTTCCTCCCCGTATAGCCCCTTGACTATCCACTGTTGGAATATTGTTAGTGTCCCCTACCGAAAAAAACGATACAAAATACTTGTTCAGAGTTTCTGCCATCTCCATGTTCTCCATTACTAATTCCCCGGTCTCGTCCTCTAAGGGACCAACATTTACTTTAGCCATTCTTTTCTTTTTTATATATCTATAGAAACTCTTGCTATCTGTTTTTATATTTTGTGCTAGTTTACTTTCATCGTCTACCTTCCCTTTCTTTATCATTCTTTTAGTCATTGTTTGCTGGTTTTTAAAAGCTTCCCAATCTTCTGTCCTCCACTAGTTTTGGCCACTTTGTATGCCCTTTTTTTTAATTGCATACCATCCTTTATTTCTTTAGTTAGTCACGGATGGCTATCTTTTCTCTTACACCCTTTCCTCCTTACTGGAATATATTTTTCTTGCGATTGTGAAATATCTCTTTTAATGCACACCACTTCAATTTGTTTTCCGAGTCCACTTTAGCCAACTCTGCCCTCATACCTTCATATTCTCCTTTATTTAAGCTTAGTACGCTGGTTAGAGATCCAACTTTCTCACCCTCCATCTGAGTTTGAAATTCAATCATGCTATGATCACTCATTCCAAGGGGATCCTTTACTAGGAGATTATTTATTAATCCTGTCTCATTACACAGGACGAGGTCTAGGATAGCCTGCCCCCTGGTTGGTTCCGTTACATATTGCACTCTATGAACTCTTCCTCAAGGCTGCCTTGACCAATTTGATTTGTCCAATCAATATGGAGGTTAAAATCACCCATGATTATTGCTGTTCCCTTTTTACAAGCCCCCACTATTTCCTGGTTTATGCTCCAACCAACAGAGTTGCTACTGTTTGGGGGCCTATATACTATGCCCACTAGTGACTTTTTCCCCTTATTATTCCTTATCTCCACCCCAACTGTTTCAACATCCTGATCCTTTGAGCATATTTCGTTTCTCACTGCCAGCTCTGTGTAAACATAAACAGCCTTTGTTTCTCTTCTAGATTTAACGACCATTTTATTGACAAGATCAGAAAACTGTGGACATATGTCATCATACTGCCAGATGCCGATGATTAATAGGCCAATTATAATACAGACAGTGCATTGATTTGCTGCAGTTTTTGTACAGCCCGATGCACAATCTCGTAATATAGTTGCAGGTTGAGGTCTTTTAATCAATTCATTATAAAAGCAGTGTGAGACTGCCTGAAGGAGGATGTCGCACCCCTCTTTGCCTTCACACCAGTTATAGGAGAGCTGCAATTGGTGCAAAGAAAACTTTTTAAGCTTTAATATTAAAGTTTACGATCCCCAGGCAATCTGCAGAATGGCCTTCAGATTTTTAGGGGGTGAAATTCGGTTGTTTAGCTTTAGCCAAAGTGCCTTCCGCCCGAGCGCCGTGCTGTCAATGCCTGACGTGAACTTCAGTGACGGTTTAGCGGTGCGCTGAGAGTTTGCGCTGTGCTCACTCTAGCGCCGCCCACTTGGTGACATCACCGAGTGTGCAGCGCCTCCGGAGTGCCGCGGTCACGAACTCGACGGCTTTTGCCTGCCGTAGCGCCCGGCGTTACTCCCGACAGGGAGAGCAGGTGTCACGGAAAAGCTGCCGGGCGATATGTCCGAGGGGGAGCAGGTGGGCAGTTATCTTAAAAATGTTTCCCATTAATGCATCTCTTCTAGATGCTGGACACTGTCGTTTCACTGCCTTGGCTTTTCTGTAACTTTTCGGGTGGTCCAGCTGACCTCTCCTTTAGGCGCTGGGATGCCGCTTTCCTAGCGCCAGAACTCCAGCAGTGCTCCCGCGATAGCGCCCCAGGAATCACGGATAGCGCCCTAAGAGGAGTGTGGAACGCTTCCGCTAGTGCTCCACTCCCCTCTTGAGGCGCTAAACGAGAATATTCCGGTTGGAGGCGATAAACATCGCCCAGCGCTAAAGTTAGCGACCAGGCGGTATCACCGCCTCTTCGTAGGCGGCTCCGAATTTCAGCCCCTTAATGTTCGTAAATATTACGCGGTTACTGCTGAGCGGACGCTGCACATACATTTAAATCTTGGTACACCGAGCCCCACCTTTAACAGTACTCTCTCCCTTTTAAGTGAATAGAGAGCTTTGTGAGTGGGTCACAAAGGTCAGAGCTGTCAGTCTGCACTATTCTCAAGCCAGTTACCTGAAATATGATTGCGGTATTAATAGCGAAGGGAAGCTCTGGCACTGTCAAATTTAATTCATTAAAATTAATGCTAAATTGAGATTTGAACAAAAAAACGAGTCAATACTAAATGAGTTAAATCGCAATGACTTTGCATAAAACAGATTTTATTTAATACAAAGCATCAGATGGGTGTCAGATGTGTTACTTGGAGGAACGATGAGGCTCAGTATGAATTGTACTGGATCTGCGATCAGCACATACTTGTCAACCTCTGAAACCTCATTCCCTGGAGGCTTTCTTAACAGCAGCTCTGGGCGGAAAGCCAAGCCCTTGCTTATAATTCCAGGAACACATATCTCTGCTGAATCTTCTGCGACGGTCCGCTTTGGGTCCGCCTTTTAAGTGCATTTCACCTTCATTTTGCACTTGGTGTTCAGATTTATTGCGAAAATTTAGCAAGTCAAAGCTAAATTAGATAAGCCTAGATAGTGCTGCTGGATTAAAGCTTAATGCCAGTGCCAAACAGGTTATAGTGGGGTTGTGGTATTGAGTGGAGCATAAATGCCAGCATGGACTGGTTGGGCCGAATGGCGTGTTTCTGTGTCCTTTATCCTATGTACTCACTTACCGTTTAGGCTGTTTCCCGCTGTTTTTAAAACTGCTATTTATAGAATTTTGGAAAGAAAGGGCCTATTCTTTATTAATGCTGCAGCCTAAATAACCCAATGTGGTTAGGTGCTTAAGCTCGGAATTTCCTTGGAATATACGAGGGCTAGTACAAAGTTACGCCAATTTTCGGCATAAAAGACTTAGGGATTACGGGCATAAGTGCCGTTGAATACATTATTATCGCATCAAAATTAATTACATTAAAAATGAAAAAGTTTTCATGATTGCATTCTCAGGAACAAAAATATAGGGACCCGGAGTTTCCGCTAGTTTGTGCTGGTTTACCAGTGCAATTTGCCCGAAATCGGCCAAAAAGATCGGAGCATTTTAAGCACAAGTCGCCGTGTGCATAAATCGAGCTTCCGGATCGAATGAATTATCATGATGAGTATCCGCCAATAATGGCCATTTACAACCCTTCCAGGAGACTCTTCAAATTAAGCCCTTTGTTTAGGCACTAGGTACTCGAAGGCACATTTTAAAATGTTTTAAATATTCAAAAACATGTAATTTACTAAGAAACTGACTAATATACACCATTTAAACTAATAGATGGTTCTGTAGCTTTTTTTAAGTAATTTTCAGTGATTTAAAATCAGGTTACTCAGAGGGGCTGGACGAGACACTCTTATTGAAAATGCTTACGTTTTATGAAAAACCCATGTTCAGCTGTATTAATAAAATTGCACCAACTTGCCACTCTTAAATATATCAGTGAATATTTTTTCATGCAAGGAAATAAACAATTACGTTCTATTACGCTGCCCGATTACGACGGTTCACAGAAGGTTTTTGGGCAGAATTGTGCGTGGGGGGGTGGTCAGCAGCCATGATCAGTGGCGGGTCAGGGTGGGTCGGTCAGGACCCCACTGTCAACCCGCCGCTGCGCGCCTTTCCAAAATGTCGGGTCTGCCAACACTGAGCAAACCTGACACGCAGCAGCAGGGGAGGCAATTGAAATCATTAGTGGCTTGTTTACAGCCACTTAACAATGCTTTTTTCCCCCATTTTTGATTTTGACAGGTGGCACACGGGTTTCCCGCTGTGCCTAGACCTCGTCAGTGAAGCTGAGGCGGGAGGTTACTGGCCATTGTTTCAGCTGATGAGTTGACAGCTTCAAATGTCAAGTCAAAGCTCCCAGCTGATTGAGAAATGTCCCCTTAGGCACTAGCTTCTCTAAACTGCATTACCACTATAGATTCAGGATTCTGCAAGTCTTTACACAAGTCTCCATCCAGTCTGACCTCATCACCTCTCCCATCTTGACAGATTGCTTCTGTCATCTCTACTTCACCTACCATCTATTCCATCAGCATCGGTGCACTTGAAACTATCCCACCTTGGTCCTCAGAATCCCACTACGATCAGCTCCAACACCAGCAGCACTGGGCACACCAGCAGCACCAACAACAACACCAACCTTCTCCACAATCACCTGATGCTGCACAAGACAGAGGGCATCAGCACCCGACCACATTGCTGCCGGTGACACTAGGGATGGCCTCACCATGGCCAGATTTACTTCACTTGACGCTGTGCACCCTGGCTGCCACATGATGTGCCAGGTTGGCACCACCCCACACCAACAACATAAAGCATCCCTACAATGCCCAAGCCATTCCTTTCACACTCATCAGCATTGCGGAATGAATCGTTATGTCTCACCATTCACTGCAACTCACGAAACCACTTCCAACGGTGCGCACAGATCTATCCAAGAACACAAAGTGTTGAACATAAAGGTCTCAGCACATTAACAGAAACCTCACATGAACATTGGCTAAAACACACAAGTGCTTCCCCTTGTGTGTTGTTAGTTGATATGCTTGCACGAGGATGAGGGTGAGTGTACGTGGCTAGTGAGATGTGGATGTGATAATGTAGATAGAGACAGATTGGTGGAGGTGCAAGGTAAGTTGGTATGAGTAAGGATGTGCAGGAGCAGGGTAGAGAAGGCAGACTGATGGGGATGTGATGTGTGGCACAGCAGGATGCGGTTGAGTGTGGTTTTGCAGTAACATTTCGTAATCTACTGAGATCATTGAAAGGTTTGTGCCACTGTAGTCAGCTCCTCCTGATGACATCTCTGCTTGTGGCATCCTGTGCAGTGTGCAACCAGGCTGCGTTGGTGTCCTGGGGAGGTCTCTTCCAGCCATTGGAAAGGAAGAGAACCTCCTTGGATGCTGTGACTTCCTCCATAAGCATATGGAGGGAGTCATGGGAGAGCCTGGATGCAGCCGTGCACCTCTGCAGTGTTTGCCAGTGTTTGCAGCACCTCAATGCTGTCGAACCCTGACAGCAAAAATGTCAAAATCAATTTGGCCATGGTTCTTTTAAGGACACCAGCTGTGGATGGGTCATCAAATGATGTCATCAGATTCACTTCCTTCAATTGGCCGGGAACCTTGCAAGGGCGGGCTTAGCAAGCCCATTGGGAGGGGAAATCATTTACACAGTGGGTTGGAGCCAGCAGCAAGGCCGGAACCCACCACTGACATCGCCTGCCACGGACCCTCCGAGATTGGTAAAATCGAGCCCTTTATCTTTGTGATTATGCAAAATAGTTTGAGCAGAAGCTTGAACCATAACTTCACTTCAGAAAACCAGCTCAATTCCAAGTGCAATTTGGGCCCAAATAAACAATTGCACCCAAAGCAGAATCTCTACTCCATGTTGATCACACTAGGTGTTGGAGGGGAGGATTGAGAGGGCGGAGCTAAAGGGTTGAAGGAGCAATTGGACTTTTGAGAAGAGGAGTTTGGGATTATCCTTATCCTCAAGCCCAATCCCTGAGCAGTTGAAGGAATTGGCCACGGAGAGGGAGGTGTGGTGATTATTGACATGGCCTGGTGGTGGATGGCCAGGCTAGATGTTTGGCAGTTGTGCTTGAATCTGTAGCCTCCGGACTTGAGGTACAGAGGCATGAATTGTACCATTGGAAATAGCAGAGACAAGAGGAACAAAGGCAGAACTCAGAGAACTGTTGAGTAGGTCAACAGTGGCAATGATTTCATGGCAGGTGGAGGGCCAGTGGAGAGAGAGTTTGCAATGAAAGAGTATAATGGTGAAGCAACTGGGGGAAATTTCCAGGCTGCGGGGTCAGAGTAGTGGAAACAGAAATAAGCAAGAAGATGTGGTAGAAGAGGGAGACTTGTAGTTTTTTTAATTTGTTCATGGGATGTGGGTGTCGCTGGCAAGCCCAGCATTTATTGCCCATCCCTAATTGCCCTTGAGAAGGTGGTGGTGAGTCACCTTCTTTGAACCACTGCCATCCGTGTGGTGAAGGAACTTCCACAGTGCTGTTAGGGAAGGAGTTCCAGGCTTTTGACCCAGCACCTATGAAGGAACGGCGATATATTTCCTGGTCAGAATGATGTGTGTCTTAGAGGGGAACTTGATGGTGTTTCCACGCATCTGCTGCCCTTGTCCTTCTAAGTGGGTTTGGGAGGTGCTGCCGAAGAAGCCTTGCCGAGTTGCTGCAGTGCATCTTGTAGATGGTATGTACTGCAGCCACGGTGCACCGGTGGTGGAGGGAGTGAATGTTTAAGGTGATCATAGCTGAGCCTTGCATATAAATGTTGTATGCAATGCAACTGTTACATAGCACCACTGAAATTTGAATTTATTTGACTGGATGGTAGTGGGATACAAGCAGCTTTTCCTTTCTTTCTCTAATGTCATCACACCTGTCTTTGCTATTAGATTTTTCGTCAGTGTGGCTACCTGTCCTGATGTCTTTCAGTTACAGAAATTACGGCTGAGTGGATGACTGAAATTAGTTTTCACAAAGCCTCCGAATGTGTCAAATGACCTAAAGTATAAATTGCATACAACACAAATGTTAATTTTAATATTTTACTTACAGTGATGAGATTTTTATTCCAACTTTACATTGTTTCATTTAATTTGTATTCCATTTGCTAATATTGAGAATAATGAACAATCTATTTACTATTTGCATTTACATCCAGATTGAAAAATGAAATGAAACAATGTTTTGAAATAATGACATATGATATTAAATAGTTGGTCCTAAATTCCTTTTCTGCTATTATAATGAATGGAGTGATTTGTTATTTCATCTATTTTAATGTTTTATAGTATATATTTATTTATATTAATAAAATCACTATTTTCTATTACCAATATAGGCATAAAAATGATTTAAATCCATTGGGCCCAGGTTTCGGGCCGCGCCTAGAACAGCGCAGCCCCGAACTGGACGCCCGTTTTTCGCGCCACAAAGTGCGCCTAAAAAAAACGTCCAGATTCTCCGGCTCCCTGCTGGTCCTCTGGCCCTCGGCGCGGCGCAGCATGAGCTGTGGGGGGCGGAGCTAGGTCCCTGCGCTGAAAACAGTGCCGGGACCTCTGCACATGCGCGCTACAGTGGGCGCGCATGTGCAGTAGCTCCAGGCGCCCAAAACTGTGTGGGAGGGGCCCGAAGCATGCAGCCCCTAGCCCTGGCCGAATGGCCTCACTGGGGCTGTGTGCATCAGGCACCTCCCATGCCCAGCTCCTGCTTCCTCCCGACCCGACTCGACTCCCGCTCCCCCGCCCCCGGACCCGATCCCGACACCGACCCGACTCCCGCTTCCCCCCCCCCCCCCCCCCACCCCTGGACCGGACTGGATCCGACCCGCACCCCCACCCCAACCCAAACCGAACCGACCTCCCTCCCACCACCCCCCCGACCCGATCCGCGCTCCCGACCGCCCCCCCCCCCCCGGACCGGACCTGACCCAACCTGACCTCCCTCCCCCTGCCCCTGACATGAACCGACCTCCCTCCTCCCCCCGTCCCCGACCCGACCCGTGCTCCCGACCGCCCCCCCCCCCCCCGTCCCTGGACTGGCCCCGACCCGATCCGACCCGCGCTCCCGACCTGACCCAACGCTACCTACCTGTAAATCTGGTGCTGGGGACGGTCTGTCCGAAGTTCTGGGCCCGGTCCGCCAGGCCCGGCCCGGCCCATTCAGCCTCCCCCCCCCCGCCCCCCGTTCAGCCTCCCCCCCTGTTCAGCCTCCCCCCCCGTTCAGCCTCCCCCCCCCCACCCGTTCAGCCACCCACCCTCTCCTCTTCCCCCCCTTTCCCCTTCTCCTCTCTCCCCCCTTTCCCCTTCTCCTCCTCCCCCCTTCCCCTTCTTCCCCTTCCCCTTCTCCCCCCTTCCCCTTCTCCATCTCCCCCCCTTCTCTCCCCACCCTCCCCCTTCTCCCCCCCTCCCCCATCCCTCCCCCTTCCCTCCCTCCCCTCTACCTCCCTCCCTCACCTCCCCCTGCCCCCCCTCTCTCCCTCTACCCCCCTCCTCTCCCTCCCCTCACTGTCAGAAACTCAGAAACTGACAGACAGAGAATGAGAGACACACACAGACAGACAGAGAGATAGAGACACTGACAGAGATACACTGTGGGGAGGGGGGAGGGGGCATCCCAGCACGCTGTTGGAGGGCTCCCGGTGCTGCAGTCGGTAAGTAGAAAATGTTTTATTTATTGATTTAAAAAAAAAATTCTTTCTTATTAATTTTTTTTGATTGATTTATTGGTTGATTTATTGATGTTTTTATCATTTATTATTGATGATGGCTCTTTATTTGTAAAACTGAAGTGTTTAATGTTTGTAAACTTCCCTTTAAACCCCCCCCACCCATTCCCTACGCCTGATTTGTAACCTACGCCTGATTTTCGAAAGTGTAGACGAGGTTTTTTCCAGCGTACAAAAATCTTCACTTACTCCATTCTAAGTTAGTTTGGAGTAAGTTTTCACTGCCGAAACTTTGAAAACAGGCGTAAGTGGCTGGACACGCCCCCTTTTGAAAAAAAAATTTGGTTCCAAAGTGAAACTGTTCTAACTGACTAGAACTGGAGCAAACTAAATGCTGAGAATTTGAATTTCTAAGATACTCCGTTCTACACCAGTTGCTCCAAAAAATCAGGAGCAACTGAGGCCGAAACTTGGGCCCATTGTTTCAAACTCCTTTTCCTTTAACCTCAAATGGATGTCCTTGTATGCAACCCCATACTCTGCACTTATGCTGACACAGGACTCTATTTGTTCCCATATTTTAAATGCATTAATACTTCCATTTAAAAAATGCAAATAAAAAAATTTCATATGAATGCACTAACTGTGGGCATACTAATATCACACAATATCATTATTTTTAGAGCATGGCCTTTTAGGAGAAAATGTCTTTCATGACTATAGTATAAAAATCACTTTTACTGCACAGTGCAGGGTTACAAAATGTTTTTGGGTGTGATGCAGCTTGCCGGTTTACACACGGTTTTCCTGTTTTTAGTCTGTGGGCTAAGAGATGAGTCATATCTCCCACGCATTAAATGAAAAAGAAGAGGAATTAATATTTTTAATCAGCAAATTATGAGATACTTAAACAACTGGAATAGCACGGACAGAGCAAGGCGAAATTGCTGTGGAAAAAAAAGAAAAGACTTGGATTTATATTGCGCCTTTCACAACCACCGGACGTCTCAAAGCTCTTTACAGCCAATGAAGTACTTTTAGAAGTATTGTCACTGTTGTAATGTAGGAAACACGGCAGCCAATTTGTGCACAGCAAGCTCCCACAAACAACAATTTGATAATGGCCAGATAATCTAAAAGTCTTTTCTTTTTTTAAAATTCCACAGTAATTATTCGCCTTGCTCTGCCAGTGCTATTCCAGTTGTTTAAGTACCTCATAATTTGCTGAGTAAAAATATTAATTCCTCTTTTTTATTTTTAGTGATATTGATTGAGGGATAAATTGTTAGTCTCGAGTGAAACAATGTGATTGAGTACTGTGGACGTGAGTAAGTGTGACCTTAGTCTCTTTATTCTAACACAGAGTGTTGGTACAGCATGGGAGGCCTGCTTATATACAGTGCTCCTAAGGGATGCTGGGATCCCTTGGGACTCCAACAGATACACCCTCTGGTGGCAGTAAAATGCTGGTTACATAGGGTTGCATACATAACATAAATATTGGCCAGAATACCAGGAATAATTCTTCTTCGAAATAGTGCCATGGGATCTTTTACATGCACCTGAGAGGGAAGATGGGCCTCGGTTTAACGTCTCATCCGAACGACAGCACCTCCACAGTGCAGCACTCCCTCAGCACTGCACTGAAGTGTCAGCCGAGAACCCACAACCTTTTGACTCAGAGGTGAGAGTGCTACCAACTGAGCCACAACTGACACTGGCCGTTACATAGAATCATAGAATTGTTACAGCACAGTAGGAGGCCATTCAGCCCATCGAGCCCATGCCGGCTCACTGCGAGAGCACTTCAGCTAGTCCTAATCCCCCCGCTTTTTCTCTATAGCCCTGCAATTTCTTTCTTTCAGGTACTTATCCAATTCCCTTTTGAAAGCCGTGATTGAATCCACCATCCCTTCAGACAGTGCATTCCAGATCCTAACCACTCGCTGCGCAAACATTTTTTTCTCATGTCGCCTTTCGACCTTCTGTCAATCACCTTAAATCTGTGTCCTCTGGTTCCCAACACTTCCACCAACGGGGACAGTTTCTCTCTATCTATTCTGTCTAGCCACATCATGATTTTGAACACCTCTATCAAATCTCCTTTCTTCTCTGCTCCAAGGAGAACAACATCAGCTTCTCCAGTCTATCCACGTAACTGAAGTCCCTCATCCCTGGAACCATTATTTTATATCTTTTCTGCACCCTCTCTAAAGCCTTCACATCCTTCCTAAAGTGCGGTGCCCAGGATTGGACACAATACTCCAGTTGTGGCGGAACCAGTGTTTTATACAGGTTCATCATAACTTCCTTACTTTTGTACTCAATGCCTCTATTTATGAAGCCCAGGATCCCGTATGCTTTTTTAACCTTATCATCCTGCTCTGCCACCTTCAACAATTTGGGCACCTATACCCCCAGGTCTCTCTGTTCGTGCGACCTCTTTAGAATTATACCCTTTAGTTTATAAAGGAAGGAAATTTCCATTTTCAATTCTGGGTTCAATCAGTAATTTGTGCTAATCTCAGAGAGAGCGGGAACATCGAAGTGTTGCTTACTGGTGAAAAAGTGCATGTGTGGATAAGTGCGGATGTAAAGCCTCCCTCATGATTAAACAATAATATTTATCATTTAGGTTCACATGTGAAGGTACTGGAAGGCTACTGGTTAGCATAAAACCATACTCCAGTGGAAGTAAGCACCTTTATAGAGGGAGAAGTTCACGGGTTTTTAAGTGCAGGAAAGTGCTAAACTCTCAATTTGCACTTTACAGTTCAATATAAATGTTATGCCATTTTAATGTAACAAAGCACCATTTTATTTTCGAAATAGTTACTTCTGAGTTATTACTGCAAATCCATGCAGTTTCCAGCTAAATGAAATTTTGATGAAGTGAAGAATAAAGTCGAAGCAAACATTATAGCCTTTGGCACACATTTTTTAACCTACCAACAGTACAGAAAATGCTGAGTGATCAAAAACAGAAATACCTTCCTCCACAATTGAGGGGAGGGAGATTTGGTAAATTAAAACTGATCTGATATACATAGTGAGAATAACCAATTTCACAGGTCAGGTCCTGCAAGGAGTCTGAGAAAGGGACAATATTAATTATGAGAGTGATAGTAGCAGACAGCAGTTATTATGGAAACCTTTATGTGCGTGACGTACTTTGGCTCCCGGTTAAGCAACACCTCGATTTCAAAATTCTCATCCTTGTTTACAAATCCCTCCATGGCCTTGCTCCTCCCTATCTCTGTAATCTCTTTCAGCCTCACAACCCCACGAGATGTCTGCGTTCCTCAAATTCTGCCCTCTTGAGCATCCCTGATTAGAACTGTTCAACCATCAGTGGCCGTGCCTTCAGCTGCCTGGGCCCTAAGCTCTGGGACTCACTCACTAAACCTCTCCGCCCCACTACCTCTCTTTCCAACTTCAAGACGCTCCTTAAAACTTACCTCTTTCACCAAGCTTTTGGTCATCTGCCTTAATTTCTTCCTATGTGGCTCGGTGTCAAATTTATTTGTTTTGTCTTATAACGCTGCTGTGAAGCGCCTTGGGATGTTTTACTACTTTAAAGGTGCTATATAAATAAAAGTTGTTGGGAGGAAGTTGCACAATGAAACTATCCCCAATCCACCTAGACATGTGGAGGCTGATTACCTTCATTGTTTCCCTCAGAGAATGCCGATTCACCGACTGCACAAGTCGGGGAAAAGGTGTTTGAGGCCAAGATTTTCATAGCCTTTTACCTTGCTTCAAATGTTTGCATACTCTTCCTTTAAAAGATGTCATGGTCTCTGTTTCCACTGCTCTCTGTGGCAAAGCATTCTACGCTCTAACAACTCTCTGTGTAAAGTCATTACTCCGACACGCTCTCTGCACTTGTTGACAATTTTAAGTGGCTGACTCTTCGCCCCTGGCTCACCAACGAAAGGAAATAGACTTTCCAATTCACTCTGTCCCTTTAGCTGGTTGTATTATCCATTCACATTTTTGTGCGTGTATGATTTCCTCCCTGTAAAAGCTGGTGAACGAGCACGCAGTTTAGCGTGAACGTTAATGAGATTACCCTTTTAGTGCCAGTGTCTTCTTAATGGTTGGCATCTAGGACATCAGGAGCTGGGTTGAAAAGTGCAACTCATTAATTTATGATCCTTAAAGTTAGCAGATCGAAGCCACTTTAATCCTATCAATTTTCTCTAGACACGAATCCAGCTTTCATTACTAACTGAGCAGGGTGCTAATCCCCTGTGCTGCACAATCCCATTCTGCATAAATTTCAAAAATAATGATCATCAGAGTCGTGAGGATCCCAGACATGTTCAGTCGATTCTGCTTCTTTCTCTGTATTTCCTTTGATGGTCAGATTGCCCGTGCGGAAATCAAGCCCCATGTAACGTGGGGGTAAGGAGAATGTTAGCTGGGGCTTTGGCGCCATTGGGGTGAGCTTAAAAGTTTAGCAAAGAAATGGTAGCACTTGTTCAACATCGACAGTGGCTTCCGTGGAGTCCATACAAAAGCTTCTGGGTTGGGACGGTGCCTGCTAATGGAGCAGGGGAAATTACAAGGGATGAAAAATCTATGGCCAGAGATTTGAAAATGTGAAATAATTAAGGCACGCAGCTGGTACAGGCTGGCTGAAGGGAAAGCTGTGTGTGATGGTCTGCCCACTGTTTGTTTTGTTAGTGCTCATAGATTCAAGTAGGTATTTAACAGCATGGAGCACATGTTGTCTCTCCCATAAACGGCCGGGTGTACAGTAGGGAGTGAGTTTGGGACGTATCCAAAATATGCAGCATTACCGCAGCCAAAAAAAAAATAGTGAATCAAAGTGAAGGTGTAGCGAGAGAAGCGAAGGATATCAACCTGCGAGTACAATTTGGATTACAGAGCACTGCATGCAACACTGACCTCCGATTGATCCAATTTAATACTATAACTAGGTTTCACATGACATAATTATCATAACTTTTATTTATATAGCGCCTTTAACGTAGTAAAATGTCTCAAGGCACTTCACAGCAGTGTTACAGGCAAACAGATACATTTGACACCCAGCCACAGAAGAAATTAAGGCAGATGATCAAAAGCTTGTTTAAAGAGATAGGCTTTAAGGAGCATCTTAAAGGAGGAAAGAAAGGTAGAGAAGTGTAGAGGTTTAGGGAGGGAGTTCCAGAGCTTAGGACCCAGACAGCTGAAGGCACGTCCACCGATGATTGAGGAGTTATAATGAGGGATGTTCAAGAGGCCAGAATTTGAGGAGCACAGATATCTTGTGAGGCTGAAAAAGGTTACGGAGATAGGGAGGGGCGAGTCCATGGAGTGATTTGTAAACAAGGATGAGAATTTTGAAATCGAGGCATTGTTTAACTGGGAGCCAATGTTGGTAGAAAGCACAGGGGTGATGGGTGGTCATGACTTGGTGCGAGTTAGGACACGGGCTGCTGAGTTTTGGATGACTTCAAATTTACGAAGTGCAGAATGTGAGAGGCCGGCCAGGAGTCAATTGGAGTAGTCAAGTCTAGAGGTAACAAAGGCATGAATGAGGGTTTCAGCAACAGAGGAGCTGAGGCAGGGTTGGAGGCAGGCAATGTTACGGAGGTAGAAAAAAGCAGTTTTAGTTACGCCGCGGATATGTGGCTGGAAACTGATTTCAGGGTTTAGTATGAACCTAGGTTGTGAACAGGATTGTTCACCCTCAGATTGATGCTAGGGAGAGGGATGGAGTCGGTGGTTAGGGAACGCAGTTTGAGGCAGGGACCAAAGATAATGGCTTCGGTCTTCCCAATATTTAATTGGAGAACATTTCTGCTCATCCAGTACTGGCTGTTGGACAAGCAATCTGACAATTTAGATACCAAGCAGGGGCCGAGAGAAGTGGTGAAGAGGTAGAGCTGGGTGTCGTCTGCGTACATGTGGAAGATGGCAGACGTTACAGCATATGCATTTGTTATAATCTACCAAAATTTTCTGGACTCTGGGGAGGTACCAGCGGATTGGAAAGCAACTAATGTAACGCCTCTGTTTAAACAGACAAAAGGCAGATAACTATAGGCCGGTTAGTTTAACATCTGTAGTGGGGAAAATGCTTGAAACTATCATTAAGGAAGAAATAGCGGGACATCTAGATAGGAATAGTACAATCAAGCAGACGCAACATGGATTCATGAAGGGGAAATCATGTTTAATTAATTTACTGGAATTCTTTGAGGCTATAATGAGCATGGTGGATAGAGGTGTACCGATGGATGTGGTGTATTTAGATTTCCAAAAGGCATTCGATAAGGTGCCACACAAAAGGTTACTGCAGAAGATACAGGTACGCGGAGTCAGGGGAAATGTATTAGCATGGATCAAGAATTGGCTGGCTGACAGAGAGCAGAGAATCGGGATGAATGGGTCATTTTCGGGTTGGAAATCGGTGGTTAGTGGTGTGCCACAGGGATTGGTGCTGGGACCACAACTGTTTACAATATACATAGATGACCTGGAAGAGGGGACAGAGTGTAGTGTAACAAAATTTGCAGATGACACAAAGATTAGTGGGAAAGCAGGTTGTGTAGAGGACACAGAGAGGCTGCAAAGAGATTTAGATAGGTTAAGCGAATGGGCTAAGGTTTGGCAGATGGAATACAATGTCGGAAAATGTGAGGTCATCTACCTTGGAAAAAAAAACAGTAAAAGGGAATATTATTTGAATGGGGAGAAATTACAACATGCTGCGGTGCAGAGGGACCTGAGGGTCCTTGTGCATGAATCCCAAAAAGTTAGTTTGCAGGTGCAGCAGGTAATCAGGAAGGCGAATGGAATGTTGGCCTTCATTGCGAGAGGGATGGAATACAAAAGCAGGGAGGTCCTGCTGAAACTGTATAGGGTATTGGTGAGGCCGCACCGGGAGTACTGCGTGCAGTTTTGGTCACCTTACTTAAGGAAGGATATACTAGCTTTGGAAGTGGTACAGAGACGATTCACTAGGCTGATTCCGGAGATGAGGGGGCTACCTTATGATGATAGATTGAGCAGACTGGGTCTTTACTCGTTGGAGTTCAGAAGGATGAGGGGTGATCTTATAGAAACATTTAAAATAATGAAAGGGATATACAAGATAGAGGCAGAGAGGTTGTTTCCACTGGTAGGGGAGACTAGAACTGGGGGGCACAGCCTCAAAATACAGGGGAGCCAATTTAAAACTGAGTTGAGAAGGAATTTCTTCTCCCAGAGGGTTGTGACTCTGTGGAATTCTCTGCCCAAGGAAGCAGTTGAGGCTAGCTCATTGAATGTATTCAAGTCACAGATAGATAGATTTTTAACCAATAAGGGAATTAAGGGTTATGGGGAGCGGGCGGGTAAGTGGAGCTGAGTCCACGGCCAGATCAGCCATGATCTTGTTGAGTGGCGGAGCAGGCTCGAAGGGCTAGATGGCCTACTCCTCTTCCTAATTCTTATGTTCTTATGTTCTTATGTTCTTATGACTCCGTGTTTTCGGCTGATAACGCCAAGGGGCAGCATATAGATGAGAAATAAGAGGGGACCAAGGACAGATCCTTGGGGGACACCAGAGGTAACGATGCGGGAGTGGGAAGAGAAGCCATTGCTGGATATTTTCTCGCTACGATTAGTTAGATCAGAATGGAACCAGGCGAGTGCAGTCCCACCCAGCTGGACATTGGTGGAGAGGTGTTGGAGGTGAATGGAGTGGTCAACTGTGTCAAAGGCTACAGTCAGGTCCAGAAGGATGAGGAGAGATAGTTTATCTTTGTCACAGTCACAAAGGATGTTATTTGTGACTTTGATGAGAGCAGTTTCGGTACTGTGGCAGGGGCGAAAGCCAGATTGAAGGGATTCAAACATTGAATTCATGGAAAGATGATCACGGATTTGGGAGGCAACAACACATTCAAGTACTTTGGACAGCAAAGGGAGGTTGGAGATGAGGCAATAGCTAGCAAGCAAAGTGGGGTCAAGGGTTGGTTTTTTGAGGAGAGCGATGATGACAGCAGATGTGAGGGAGAGGGGAACAGAGAACCGTTAACAATATCGGCTAACATAGGAGCCAGAAAAGGAAGTTGGGTGATCAGCAGTTTAGTGGGAATAGGATCAAGAGAGCAGGAAGTGGGTCTCATGGATAAGATGAGTTTGGAGAGATTAAGAGGGGAGATCAAAGAGAAACTGGAAAAAAGATATGTTTAGGTTTAAGAACTTTAGGGATTTGCCCTACTCCGAGGAATTGGCAGTGTAACAAATGGAAAGGGACCTTACGGCACTTTGCCATGGCAACAGCCTCAGCTCAGGCCTTCTGGAACTAGGCCTTAGACTGCTAGTCCAACAAACTGGATCAAGTGCGTCCCCCGCAATCCAATACTCTGCATCCTGCGGGACCCACAAATGCTATGTGTAGCCCAAACATTGAAACTAGGGTAGTTCTCCTGGGAGCATGTCACAAAAGGAAACAGGATTCAGTAATATCGGAAGCTAGTTAAATGAAACGCAACAAATCTCAGGCCTGCAGCAGTTAATTTACCAAGTGAAAGGATTCCATGAACAAGTGAGAAAGAATGATGTGAGGAACTGTTCTGTGGAGCAGATGTCTATTGCGCACCGAGGATTACAGCATGTTTGGATTGTTTGTTGGAGCCATGACCCGTATAGACTGATAACATTCGGGAGGTGATTTCAGCGACAACAACATCAATAACAACAACCTGTATTTATATTGCGCCTTTAACGTAGTTAATCGTCCGAAGTTGCTTCACAGGAGCGTTATCAAACAAAATTTGACACCGAACCACATAAGGAGATATTAGGCCAGATAAAGAGATAGGTTTTAAGGAAATTTTAAAGGAAGTGAGGGAGGTAGGGAGGCGGAGAGATTTAGGGAGTTCCAGAGCTTAGGGCCAAGGCAGCTGAAGGCACAGCCGCCAATGGTAGAGCGATTATAATCAGGGCCAGAGGCCAGAATTGGAGGAGCGCAGATATCTCGGAGGGTAGCAGGGCTGGAGGAGATTACAGAGGTAGGGAGGGGCAAGGCAATGGAGGCATTTGTAAAGAAGGATGAGAATTTTAAAATTGAGGTGTTGCAGGACCGGGAGCCAATTTAGTTCAGAAAATTGTGCTCTGGGATCTAGGAGCTGCCAAGTGCTTCCTGACCCCTGACTAATAAGCTGTGAGACAGTTTTTAGTTGGATTCTTGTATTTATATATTACTTTTTCCCCTTTTATCAATTTTTGTGCTGTAGTTAGAGGATGTTAGTAGTGGAGGATGGAACATTTCCCATTTCAGGCACCCAGTGAATGCAAAAAATAGATCTACAAGGATGATAGCAGAAATGCGAGGGTATACGTATCAGGAAAGGATGAACAGGCTGGGTCTCTTTTCTCTTGACCGAATAGAGGTCTTTCAAATTATGAAAGATTTTGATAGAGTGGTTACAGAAAGAATGTTTCCACTTGTGGGGAAGAGCATAACTAGAGGCCATCAATATAAGATTGTCACCAAAAAATCCAATAGGGAATTCAGAAGAAAATTCTTTACCCAGAGAGTGGTGAGAATGTGGAACTCGCTACGACAGGGAGTGGTTGAAGTGAATATTATAGATGCATTTAAGGGGAGGCTAGACAAGCATATGAAGGAGAAGGGACTAGAGGGTTATGCTGATAGATTTAGATGAGGAAAGACGGGATGAGGCTCAAGTGGAGCATAAACGCCGGCATGGACTGGTTGGGCTGAATGGCCTGTTTCTGCGCTGTATATCCTATGTAATCCTATGCAATAAGACTTCCCAGCTGAGGTGGAGCACAGCCAGATGCAGAGTAAAAGTGACTTTACTCTGCCCCAAATGGCCTGCCTCAGACGAGCACACCAACTCTTTCTGCATCAGCCATTCTGTAGTCTCTGTGACTGAGATAGCCAAGTGCCGCTGAGTTACAGGCACTTTTCTGTTGAAAGCCCATGTCCACTAGGAACTGGATAAGGCTGCCTGCACACATTGCACATAGATCCTTACACAGCCAGCACACAGGGGAAACTTGCATCTCATCAGGCTGGGCTGGATTTAAGGCCACAAATGTATTCAGGCCACAAGGCAAACTGGACGCAGAGGATGAACCCTGCCCTAGAACAGATAGGCCCGAGGCCCGATCGATATTGGGCCTCGGGCCCCATTTCAATAAATCCGGCGAGCTGTGGATGCCTGCCAATGCCACAGTTGCCAACTTGCCAGGATTGTCCCAAAGTAGCCAGGAATTAAAGGTTAACCTGCAGGACACTGCTGCAAGGAAAACCCCGGGAGAATAATCATCAGGGTATTAAAAAAAATATATGTTTTTTTTCATTTTCTTTGAAGGCTCTTGTTTATCAGTTATAGAAACGTTTGAGATCGGAGAAAAAAGCAGTTTGACCAACAGCCAAGAATCCTCCAATCGGATAAGAGAGTCAAAGTTGGCTATCTTATTCACCAGACGGCTCGCCGGAGAGGCGGAGATGAATTTCGGGCAGCAGCCTTGGCAGCGGCAGCTCTCAGAAACGACCCAGAAGGGGAGTAAGGCAATCGGGAGGGAGGGTGTTCGTGGGCCGGCAGTGAGCTGCAGTATTGTTGTGGCAGTGGCGCCACGTGAAGTTAAGCTTTAACAAGTTGAACGTCCGATATTTGCCTGATCTTTGGCAGCCTCCAGCCCTCCCTTTAAGGACACTGTAGAACTCGTCAGAGTCTGTGTGGTGCAAACCCCAGCTAGTTTTTGGCCAATTTCAGCAAGGGGTTCTAAAACAGATGTTGGACTTAAGCCTATTCAAGGGGAGTAAGGCCTGTTTAAGGCTGACACCTCCGGAGTGTCTGAACTAATGCAGTGTTGCACGTGCTTCCGGCTTTATTCGTGCGCAGGAGGTTGTCCCCACTAAATTGGACTTCTATGCACCTGGTTTCCCGCCCAGAAAAACATGTCTAATTTTACCTCCGGAGTCCCAGCAGTGAAAGGCCCTTGTCTAACCCACTGCACCTCCCGCTTCCCTCACGTGTTACTTTAAAAAAAAAAATGTGTATCTGTGCCTGAAGTTCAGGAAAAATAGGCAGTGCGAAGTACCTGAGGAATCCAGCACTGGGGGAAGATTTGGCAAGCCCCAGGAATGATGATGTAGACTTTGGTTCTTCGACATGCAAAGGGAAGACATATGGCAAATCCGAGCAGAGACAGTACGCAGCGCTATGTAATCCCAACAAAATTAGAATGATATATTTTAATTTGATAGGCGGTTGAAAGCTGCTTTGAAGGAACACTCTGTGCTTGTTTTCAAAGCTCCAGTTAGGGTAACCTGGAAGCTAATTACGATTCATTTGCACCTAATCTGTGGCTATTGATAATAACCCTGGGGAGCTGCACTGCATCCCTTCTAACTGCGTAACATTGGATGAGGAACCTTAGTGCAAGTAACCAAGTTTTTGCAATTAAGCAATCTCCATGGAAATGAATGAGGAATCAGCCCTACTTGCAATTCCGTAATAGGAGCACTTGTAGTTCCCTATCAGATCCATTCGCAAGAGAACTGTAGAAACTCCTCCAATAAGCAGAGACAGTTAATCATCAGCTTTATATTTGGAGTTCTGACATTTGTACCTTACAACGCACGCATTCTGCTACTTGTCTGTCAAATCAGTGGAGATTTTGATTAGAGAATCTGGAGACCAATTTGGAATGAAATATGTAAATAAAATTGCCAGGATCAAGATGAAGGCCTGAATTTAAATAAGTGGCGTACACAAATTAATCCATTTAATTAAGTGGGTTATATTGAAAATAACGTGGAAAAAATTAAGACTTTGAGCTTGGTTGAATCAAGTTGACTTTAAGATTAAATGTTATGAGTGGGAGGTAATGTTTTGCTTAAAATGATTAATTTCAGGTCTGTGCACAACTTAATCACTTTGCCTAGTTTAAATGTGCTCAAGATTAAATTATATAGGATCTTTCTTATGTACTTGAGCTGAAGTTTTTTTTGTAGAATTTTCAGGAGATTATATTCACATTTTATCAAACATTGGCCTGGATATTCTGGGGTCTGTGATCCCATATGCAAGCGCCCACAGTCATAAGTGCCCAAGAAGTTCCGGGTTTCTGCATGCAATGCGCATACGCGAAAACCCGATACTTGAGATCTGTCAAGTTTCTGCTTGGCAAATCGCACGGATCCGCAGGAAATTCGCTGGCTCAGGGTTGGGCTATTTGCAGACGCAAGGCCTTCTTTTACCAGCGTAAGGGTTTAAATAAATATTAAAATATATTTTTTAAATGATTTAACCATACAAAAACCGCTAAAATTAGTTTAGGTTATTTTTGGCCCCTTGAAAAATGCTTAAATTTATTTTTCAAAAAATTTAATTTTTGTTTTAAATTTTTAATTAAATTGTAATTTTTTAAATTTTGAACATGTGATCATTTATTTTTATTTAAGTGCTGTGAAAGTGTGTTTTTTCAGGGAATCCTATTGTGCTTGTGGAGATTCCGTACATAAATGGAATCTCTATCATCATCATCATAGGCAGTCCCTCGGAATCGAGGAAGACTTGCTTTCACTCTTAAAATGAGTCCTTCGGTGGGTGAACAGTCCAATACGGAATCCCCCTTTGTGATTGGTTGGGCCAGCCCACATGATATCAGGAACTTTTGTGAACCGCATGCACTCCTGGGATAAGCGGGCCTTTATCTAGGCGTACACCGGCAGGCCCACGAGCGGGAGTCTTCGAAGGTACAGAGGCACCAGGGAGGTGCAAAGTTTACTTGTGGTTCAGAGGCATTCGTCCGCGGGAAGCCTCTGACTGCAGTGTCCAGCACATTGTAAACTGCAGAATAAGGCTGACACATTCGGATGAGACGTTAAACCGAGGCTCCGTCTGCCATCTCAGATGGATGTAAAAGATCCCATGGAACTATTCGAAGAGGATCAGAGGACTTCTCCCAGTGTCCTGACCATCAAGTAGTCCTCAACCAACATTTACATCATTGACTTCATTGTTGTTTGTGGGACGTTGGTGTCTTCAAATTAAACGCTGATTATGTGTACCGAACAACAATGACTACACTTGAAAAGTAAGGTCTTGAGAATGCCCGAGATAAATGCAACCTTTTGTTCATTTGTTCCTGTCAACGACACCTTCCATCACTTTGCTGATGATTGAGAGTAGGCTGTTGGGGTGGTAATTGGCCAGATTGGATATGTCCTGCTTTTTATAGACAGGACATACCTGGGCAATTTTCTCCTTTGTCAGTTCAATGCCATTGTTGTAGCTGTACTGGACCAGCTTGTCTACAGGCGCGGCTAGTTCTGGAGCACAAAGCTTCAGCACGACATTCGAGATGTTGTCGGGGCCCATAGCCTTTGATGTATCCAGTGTTTCTTGATATCACGTGGAGTGAATCGAATTGGCTGAAGACTGGCTTCTGCGATGGTGGGGACCTCAGGAGGAGGCCGAGATGGATCTTCCACTCTGCACCTCTGGCTGAAGATGGTTACAAATGCTTCAGCCTTGGTCTTTTGTACTCACGTGCTGGACTCTGCCATCATTGAGTATGGGGATATTCATGGAGCCTTTTCCTCCCATTAGTTGTTTAATTGTCCACCACCATTCACGACTAGACATGGCAGGACTGCCCAGGATCGTATCCATTGATTGTAGCATGCTGCTTCCGCTATTTAGCATGCATGTTGTAGCTTTATTTTTAGGTACGCCGAGTGCTGTTCATTGAAACATACAAAATTCTTACAGGGCTTGACAGGGTAGATGAGGGGGGTTGTTTTCTCTGGTTGGGGAGTCTAAAACCAGGGATCACAGTCTCAGAATAAGGGGTCGGCCATTTAGGGCTAAGTTGAAAAGAAACTTCTTCACTCAGTGGGTGGTGAATCTTTGGAATTCTCTACCTCAGAGGGCTATGGAGGCTCAGTCGTTGAGTATATTCAAGACCGAGATCGATAGATTTTTGAATATTAAGGGAATCAAGGGATATTGGGGATATTACAGAAAAGTGGAGTGGAGGTAGAAGATCAGCCAAGATCTTATTGAATGGCGGAACAGGCTCAAGGGGCTGAATGTCCTACTCCTGCTCCTATTTCTTATGATCTTATGCTCCTGGTATGCTCTTCTGCACTCCTCATTGAATCAGGGTTGGTCCCCTGACTTGATGGTAATGGTAAAGTGAGGGATATGCCGGGCCATAAGGTTACAGATTGTGGTGGAATACAATTCTGTTGCTGCTGATGGCCAACAGCACCTCATGGATGCCCAGTTTGGAGCTGCTATTCTGTTCTGAATCTATCCCATTTAGCAAGGTGGTTGTCCCAACAGGTAGATTGATGAGGCCGAGGCCAAGTAGGTTTTTTCCTTGTCTTGGTTCTCTCACCACCTGCAGCAGGCCCAGACTGGCAGCTGTGTCCTTCAGGACTCGGCCAGCTCAGATAGTATTGGTGCTACCGAGCAACTCTTGGAGATGGACATTGAAGTCCCCCACCCAGAGTACATTCTGTACCCTTCTACTCCCAGTGCTTCTTCCAAATGCTGTTCCACATGGAAGAGTACTGATTCATCAGCTGAGGGAGGGCAGTAGGTGATAAACAGCAGGAGGTTTCCTTGCCCAGATTTGATCTGGTGCTATGAGACTCCATGTGGTCCAGAGTCAATGTTGACGACTCCCAGGGCCACTCCCTCCCGACTGTATACCAATGTGCTGCCACCTTTGGTGGGTCTGTCCTACTGTTGGGAAAAAACCTGCCCAGGGATGTTGATGGAGGAGTCTGGGACGTTGGCTGAAAGACGAGTATGACTATGTTGGGCTATTGCTTGACTGGTCTGTGGGACACATCTCCCAATTGATTGGCCTGTGGTCAGCAACCCATTCGCCACCCTCTGTGCAGTTGAGCTCATTTAAAAATTCTACTACCTGTATCTTATCCCACACCAAATTCTGCTTGGCCATCACCCTGCTCCTTGCTGACCTACACTGGTTCCAAGTTTCCCAACAGCTTAGATTTAAAATTCTCATCATTGTGTTTAAATCCATCCCTGTTCTTACCTCTCCCGATCTCTGTAATCTTCACCTTCACAACACTTTTCCTGAGCTCTCAGACTCCGGCCTCTTGTCCATCTCCCCCTCCCTTCACCTCACCCTTGGCAGCTGTGCCTTCATCCTCCTTGGCCCCACACTTCGGAATTTCTCTCCCTTCACCCCCCCTCCTCCTTTAAGACCTGCTTTAAAAACCCACCTCTTTGACAAAGCTTTCAATCATCTCTCCTAATAGCTGCTTCTTTGGATCGACATCCATTCTTTTCCTTGTGACTCTGTGAAGCACTTTAGGATAATTCCCTATGTTAAATGTCTATATAAATGCAAGTTGTTGTTGACACCATACAACAGTAAGTCCTTGGAAGACGAGAGACACAATTTCACACTGCCGAAGGCATTTTGTTGCCTTTCAAAGTGTAATAACTAATGGTGTGAATTTGGATGGAGTGATTGGACCCCTTTGAAGTATTAACAGTCTGCTGAATGCTGCTGGCTCATTTTCTCTTTACAACTTGCGTAAATTTATGCAATAGGTGTCCAATGTCTGGTGCAGGTTATGTGGGTGATACAGAATGTTATTATGTTGATTGTAGGCCTGAGGGACTGTCTCGCTACGCCATGAGTTCTTGGCTTT
The DNA here is from genome assembly GCF_044704955.1 of Pristiophorus japonicus. NCBI lineage: Eukaryota > Metazoa > Chordata > Chondrichthyes > Pristiophoridae > Pristiophorus > Pristiophorus japonicus. The sequence goes on from NC_091986.1 coordinate 196,857,237, forward strand.
CTGTAAAAAGGAAGGATGGCACATGATCAATATACAGTTTAGGCAGCGAGTTGTTATGATCTGGAATCCACTGCCTGAAAAGCTGATGGAAGTAACTTCAATAGTAACTTTCAAAAGTGAATCGGATATGCACTTGAAAAGGGAAGATTTGCAGGGGAAGAGCAGGGGAGTGGAGCTCATTGAAAGAGGCATGATGGGCCGAATGGCTCTTTCAAAGAGCCAACACAAGCACGGTGGGCCGAATGCTCTTCTTTTGTGCTGTAAGATTCTCCGATTCTATGGTCATCGTTAAGCACATTGGCAGACCATTGTTTGCTACTGGCTTCCTTTCTATACTTTCTCAGGGCATCTCTCCGCTCAGTCACATTCTCTACAAAAACGTCCAGGAGCTTAACAGTGAACACAACTTTTCTGTCTCCCTGTTCTCTCCATTTGCACAGAAACATCCAAAAGTGCACAGTTGAACTTGGTGTACTGTGCGCTATTTATTGTGATAAGCTGCCAATGTAACCACTCGACATATGCTTGGCTCGTCACTTGAGCATTAATTATCCAAAGTCAGCAATATTCTGTTTTCCTGGTCGTGCAATAAAACAAAACAAGTCAGGAATAAAAACTAGCTTGTCTTTAGCTCTCAATGCTTCAGGTGAGTGCTCTCAGTGAGTTAAGAATATTGATTATAAAATCATGACCTTGCCCTTGTGATCAGTGAACAGATAAGATGGTTGGACTACTCCTCCGCTTCAAGTCAGCCCTGCTTATAGCTGGTGAGAATACTGGAGTTAGCACCGAGACATGGCTGTGAGCAATAGATGTATAATGATGGGAGCTGCAAAGGTATATATTTCACAAATAGTGGTATTATTAGAAAGCAATGGGGTGTGACAGCAGAATAAAACATGATATTATAGATAAGCAGAAAGAATTTGCATTTATATGGTGCCTTTCATGACCTCAGGACATCCAAAAGCGCTTTATCGTCAATTAAATACTTTTTGAAGTGCAGTCACTGTTGTAATGTAGGAAACGTGACAGTCAATTATCGCACAGCAAGGTCCCACAAACAACAATGTGGTAATGACCAGATAATCTGTTTTAGTGATGTGGGTTTAGAGATAAGTATTGGCCAGGGCAATTCTCCCCTGCTCTTCTTTGAAATACTGCAACAGGATCTTTTACGCCCACCTGCAAGATCACACAGGGTTTAACTGAAAAACAGCATCCTCAGTACGGTACTGGAGTTTCAGCCTCGATATTTTGTGCTCAAGTCCCTGGAGTGCGTCTTGAGCACAAAACTGCAACCTTCTGGCTCAAAGGTGAGAGTGCTACCCACTGAGCCACAGCTGACAGTGGAAATTGTGAATGATAAGAACAACTAAGTAATAAACTGCAACCTGTATCACGACCAGCTCACCATGCGTAGCCTGATAACAAGCTGCCTAGGCAAGTAAGAGATGTTATGAGGAGTTATAATGTGATAATCATGGGTCAATGTCCTAGAGGGAACATGGGCAAAGAAGTGACATTTGGGAAGATGGGGGAAACCACAAAGTGGCAATCTGTGCCTGGTCCTGAATATGACGTATGAAGCAGAGAACCAGTGCAGATGTTGTGTTAGATTTAATGTTTGGTATCCTGGAAGTAGGTCAGCTCCTGGGTTCCAGTAATTAGGGCCAAAGCCAAAAATAACAATGTGTTTATACAATGCTTCAGATGAGCAAACATTAGGAGGATGAGAGCAGCTCTGGGGACAACCAACTGGGAGGTGGAGCTGGAAAGTAAGAGAAGGTTCTAATGTTTCAAAGACCGTAACATGTGGTGTGGAAAGAAAATGTATCCCTTTGAGAATCAGGATAAACACAGGATAAATATAGAAAGACAACGTTCATAGTGGCTGAATAAGAAGGTCAAAAATAAGCAAAAGGCCAGAGAAGAATTACTTTGAAGGATGGGAAGACAAACAACTCGCAATAAGGACTGGGCATCATAAAAAAAAAGTCAGTTTTAAGGATGAATGTAAAGGGCGATTGTAAACAAAAGCACGAGAGATTCTGAGGTATGTTAACCACTTGGTATCACTCTACACTGGCACAGCTACTGTTGGTGATTGGTTTACATTGTATTATCCATAGGGCAAGTGGTTTTTGTGGTTTATCATCACTCGGTTCCTCTCAGAAAGTGGAACTTTCACTACCTTGGGGATAGTTTATGCAAAAAAGCAGTACTTGGGTTATAAATCACTCTGTAAACAGTGCAGCAATGCACATATTTTAATCATAGGTACCACCCTGCAATCCAGTTCTCCTCACTTAGGGGAGGATTTTCGGCTCAGTTGTGCCTCCGTAGGCGCCCCGAAGGTGCAGTAAGTGGTATTTCTAGGCGTAACGCCAGGCATCCAGCTTTTACTGCCGGCAAATTCGGCTCACGGTTTGTGGTGGTGCTAAAACTTACCGCCCTGCCCTCTTGTTTCGCTGAGATCATAACGCTGCGCTAGTGCCCTGGATACAAATTTTGGCTCTAACGCCTCAATAAAAGCCCGCCCCAGGAAACGTCTGAAAAAAGAGGCGGTCCCAGGGTGCAGCAGGCGGAATTGGCGCCGTATTTAAATTGAGACAGGAGGATCGTACAGCGCAGGTCACATTGACTGCAAAGGTTGCGCACAGCACGCTGTGTGAAGCTCTGAGTTGAAAATGGCAGTTTTATCTGCCATTACAGTGTCCTTACAAGGTCAGTGAGAGAATTTAATGGGGGCAATACTAGTTGCATCATGCTGCATGCTATTGCCAGGTGGCATCAAGCTAGAAGAAGGACTGCTGGCCATGTCGGGCCACGGATGAGGAGAGACTGAAGACGTCTGGGGAAGAGGGCTTACCCCCCCACGGGTTTACAGGCACCAATGCTCATACCTCTAGCTCTCTGAGGAGCAATGTGTGAGAAGGCTACACTTCTGAAAGGAAGTGCTGACAGAGATCTGCCATCTCCTGCATGCAGACCTACAGCCTTCCAGCAGCAACAGGACTGCGCTTCCTGTCGCAGTGAAGGTGGCGCTAGCCTTCTAAGCCTCCAGCTCCTTCCAGGCAGCAGGGGACATATGCAGCATCTGTCAATACGCTAAATGTCGCTATATTTGGCACGTTACAGAGACTCTCTACTCCCGCAGAATGGACTTCATAAAGTTCCCAATAAGCAGGGAGAGACAGAATGAGCGGGCATGTGGGTTTGGCAGGATTGCAGGCTTCCTGAAGGTTCAAGGTGCCATTGACTGTGCACACGTCACCTTGCAAGCACCATTCAACAACGCGGAGTTATTCATAAACCGAAAGGGATACCACTCCCTAAACGTCCAGTTAATGTGCGACCACACGCAGCGCATCCTCGCAGTTAATGCCCGCTATCCAGGGAGCGCACATGATGCTTTCATCTTGTGTGGGAGCAGTGTCTCACAAATGTTTCAACGACAAAGGGAAGGGCATGTCTGGCTGGTCGGGGTCAAAGGATATGGCCTAGCCACCTGGCTCATGACCTCCCTCCGCAACCCCACCACAGAGCAACACTACAATGAGAGCCATGCGGCCACCCGCAACATAATCGAACAGACAATTAGGGTGCTTAAGCAGCACTTCCGATGCCCAGACCGCTCTGGGAGCGGCCTTCAATATGCCCCTCAACAGGTGTCGGAATTCATTGTGGTGTGCTGCATGTTGCATAACTTGGCCATCATGAGGGGCCATGCATTGCCAGTGGGATTGCAGGCCCACCTCAGGAGGAGGAGGACAATGAAGAGGAGCCTGGCAAGCACCGATTGGGCAGCCACCCCATCCACAGGGGAGCCAGCATTGAGATGCTGCCGGAGCATGTCGTCAGCTCATAATGGATTGGTTCGCTTGAATGGAGGAAGCTGAGGGATGGAGCTAATATTGGACATGCCATGTGCCACCATAAAGGCACATCTCCAGTGAACTTTGGAATGATACACAGGACACCAATGGCAAATGGTCACCGTAACATTTTTATCAAAACAAGTAATAAACAATACCCCCCAACAACACCAAACAACAATAAACCAGCAAAAGCAAACAAAACAATAAATAGTGTTCTGCTGCAACTCAGTGATCAACAAGTTAATTTATCCAAAAAAACTAGTTACAGGCATCGTCATTACATACTAATGCAGCTGCACAAGGTTGTGCTACCTCTTAATGGAACTTGCCCTGACATTTCCCCCCCATTCTCTGTATCCCCCTCCCACACCTGCTGCTGTTCCTCAATGAGGCCTTAGTGCATACAGCAAGGCTGCTTGAGGGCTGCTGTGTTTGTGGGGGAATACAGTGCAGACGGTGTATGACGATGCCCTGGACCAGCTCTGGGCCTCGAAGGCTCGGCTACGGACTGCTGTGCGTCACCATCGGCTGTGGCATGGACCGAGTAAAGTGCATGGTGGGAGAGTCATGGTGGGAGCCAGAATGCTGCCATCCTGAGGAAGGACAGCACCTTCCAATGACACTCTAAGACGGGGCTGGGCCTCAGCATCCAGAGCACGATGTGTCACCACAACTTGCTGGCCTGCATCGGTACCGTCACTTCGCCGTTGGACAGTGAGGAAGACAGAGAGGATGGCAGCAGTCAGTGACCGCATGATATCACGAAGCTGCAGCGTAGCTTGTGCCTGCGATTCAATCGATGCTATGACGTAATCAATGGCACGTGCCACACACTCTGGAACGCCACTGTTGCTGCTGGAGGCCGCCTGCCTCTGTGAGTGGGCCGGGGTGGCCTCGCTGGAGTCCTGAGATGCAGGGACAATGAGTGACAGCCTCTGCAATACTCGCAGCACGTTTGTCAATGCTCTCGGGGACCCTCCCCAATGCACCCATGAGCTCGCGGGGCATTTCCGTGTTCTCTCTGGACATTGCCACCAAGTCCAGGTCCACATCTGCCTGTGCCGACTCACCGTCCGGGGAGCTGGCCTCCGAGCTTCCCCTCCTGCTCGGCGTTGCTGTAGTCCACTGGGGCCTGGGGCCTCAGAGTCCTCAAACCCCGGGAAATTGGCAGCGTCCCCAGATGTGGATTCTGCAGCCACTACTGGGCTGTCTGGTTGAAGGAGACTTTCATCCCCTCCCTCATCATCTCCTCCATGGCCAGATGTGGATGGCTCCCGAGAAAGGTTTTGCGCTGGCGGCTGGTCATCTGCAAGCAGAAAACAACAGACATGTGGTTAGCACCAAGGGAGAGGTCAGGGTGATACAGGAAGATGGCATTGGACATGTTCATGTAAAGGGGCTAGGCCACTTGATATTAGTGGTCAATGAAGTCACATCAGGTGCATGTTCCATTTACATACCCTCACTACCCGAAGGGGGTCAGCATCACCCCGGCCACTGTCCGAACTGGGGGTGCCCATGAGGGCCGACACTCGTTGCTCAACATCACTTAGATCCAGCAGCTCCAGCTGCCCCCTCCTGTACGTCACTGCTCGTGTCTATTGTGCAAGAGCTTGGCCTGCAATAAGAAGAATAAGAAGGGTTCAGTTAGGGTCCACCGCCTGTTGTGCCACATGTGCCTTCTATCGTTCAATAGTTACCACTGTGTGAATGTGCAAATGTTTTTACTTCAAACTGTGTGGCTGGTGACTGAGGTTTTTCAAAGATTGGGAGGAGGTGAGGGGCAGGTAGCACAGCGGCTCAGGGTGATGTTTGTAAGACGCATATCAGCAGTGGGAGTGGTGCGAGGAGGCTTGACAATGATTTGGGTGCAAGAGGGCAAGTGCATCCTTAATGCAGAGGCAATGGCTGGAGAAGTGAGCCTTCAGCTTTCTGCTGAATTCTACAACCCACACCATGGCCTTCAAAACATTGAGAAGGGGCAGCTCCACATTAATTCACATTGTGTGAGATGTTGATGTTAGAAGGATGGCAAGCCTACATAAATGTGAAGGGTACTCACCCTGACGACCCTCGTGCGGTCATTGAACTTCTTGAGGCATTGTGTGCCAGTTCTGGCCACCGTGCCTGCCGCTGACACCTTCTGTGTGATTTCACACCGGATCCATTTATAAACGTTGGGCAGCGGCCTCCCTCCTCCAACCAGATGGCGTGCAGACCACTTCCTTTCAACGGCATGCACTAAGGCTTCTGAGGAGAATCTTCTGGCACGCTGCCTGCCCTCCTGCTGCACCATCTGTGCCGAAGTCTCAGAGGTGGGTCGGGTCATCTGCGCATGCACGCAAGAAACCGCCGCGCCCTAAAGTATCGACTGCGCCCAGGAAAACGTAAACGCGTCTGCGCATGCGCAAAATGGCCACCTTTTTTAAAACCGCGAGTTTTGGCTCGGGAGCACAAAGTTTGTGGTGTAACACCTGATTTAGTGCCCCTGATCACGGATCCTCATTTTTTGGCGAAATTTGTAGACGAGGGTGCAAACGTTTTCAGGCAGTATCAGGACCGCCCCATCGCCATTACCGCCCGAAATCAATAAAGCCGAGAATCCAGCCCTTAGTGTATTGGCTTCCCTTTGGTTTTCAATTTTTATAAAATCTTTGTTCCACCGACTCCTTACGGAAAATCTAATTACCACAGCCGTGATTTTAACTGCCGTTGCTTCAGCAGGCAGTGGCAGTGAGTGCGGTACCTGGGACCCGCGTGAACAGTCTCTCGCGTAGCTAAGTGTGAGGTGGGCGAGGAGGTTACTTGGGGGAACCCAGGCTGGGAAGGCCCAAGGTTTCTGGGGGGAGGGGGGAAGACTCCTCCTCCTTCTGGCCGACAATGATATCTTTTGTAAGAAAATAAATAAACTTACCTTTTTGGCCTTGTTCTGGGCCTGCCGTATATTGGCACCTGGTGTTCCTGGCGAGGCTGGGCATCGGACGCTGAATCTGCAACATGCAAATTAAAACGGCGTTGGCGTCTGAATGACATCATCAGACACCGACTTTTCCATTTTAATGAGACCCCCCCACCCCTCCTCCTGCCTGTCTTGCACTCTTCCCCGAAACAGTGGAGTTAATAGACTGGCCTGGAGTGAGTGCAGCATCAAGCTGCCTCCATTTTAACCCCCTCCCCGCCACATACGCACGTTTAGTTCTCATTGTGCGCGCAGGGTTAAAAACGGCCCTCGTAATCTGTAACCCTGAAATGTGGACTGTTTTCCAGCGAATCAGATCGCAAACAGGATTAGCTTCCCTTTTCGTCTCACACTGTCGATGCTTATTTTTTTTTTACCTCCAGGATATTTCTTTTGCTGCATTTTAATGTGAATGAAACTGACCCTGCTCATTTCTTTAATGAAACCTAATTACTATCAGTGGTACGGCATTTCAAACACAGCTCCGGGAGCACCCTGTGCGTTCTTGCTGGTGGACTGTGTGGTTGGTGCCGCCTGTGATATCACACAGATTGCATTGCTATGACAACACCTTTAGACAGTTTTTATAATCATCTTGGTGCCTCAAGTAGCCACTGGAATGATTATGGGGTGGGAATGTGTGCTGTGGGGTGGTCGGGCGGTGAGGTAGCGACGTTTGATGAAGAGGGTGTGGCAGGAGTTTTTATAATTTCTGTATGTACGGACATCCAGAATCCATTTTTATTTAAAGATTTATTTTGATAATTCTACTAGGAGACCCTTATAGTTCTGTTACTCATAGCAACCAAAGGCCCTTTACTAAAACTTCAGGGTGTGTGTTGCTCTGCTCATTAATTTTTGTGAAAAATAATTGCATACATAAAACAATACTCTCTCGTTTATGCTTGCATCTTTTTTTCTTGCTTAAATTGACGAATTGTGGTAAACGTAGCCAGTGGTGTCAATCTCAAACCCCTTTGACTCGCTAAAGGCTATAATTAGCTTTTAGTCGGATGCCTTCTGGATAACACTAATGCGTCTTAATCTTTCTGTTTATCTGGTGGCTGCAGACACTGGAGGCAATCCCACAACCCCGTGCTCCTAAGGAATGCTGATCGGAGAATCATGGCTACAACCAGCCTTATTTCCAATCTGCACGCCTTGTGAAATGGGCGGACACGTGGCAGATGAAATTTAACACAGAAAAGTGTGAAGTGATGCATTTTGGTAGAGAGAATGAGGAGAGGAAATATAAACTAAAGGGTACAATCCTAAAGGGGGTGCACGAACAGAGAGACATGGTGGTATGTGTGCAGAAATTGTTGAAGGTGGCAGGGCAGGTTGAGAAAGCAGTTAAAAAGGCTTACGGGATCCTGGGCTTCATAAATAGAGTTATAGGGTACAAAAGTGTGGAAAGTATGATGAACCTGAATAAAACATTGGTTCAGCCCCAACTGGAGTATTGTGTCTGATTCTGGGCACCGCAACTGGAAGGATGTGAAGGTTTGAGAATGATTCCAGGGATGAGGGACTTCAGTTACGTGGATAGACTGGAGAAGCTGGGGTTGTTCTCCTTGGAACAGAGAAGATTGAGAGGAGATTTTGATAGAGGTGTTCAAAATCATGAGTGGCCTGGACAGAGTAGATAGAGAGAAACTGTTCCCATTGGCAAAAGGATTGAGAACCAGAGGCTACAGATTTAAGGTGATTGGCAAAAGCACCAAAGGCGACGTAAAAAAAAACGTTTTTGCACAGCGAGTGGTAAAGCTCTGGAATGCACTGGTGGAGGCAGACTCAATTTTAACTTTCAAAAGGGAGTTGGATAAGTGTCTGAAGGAAAAAAATTTGCAGGTCTAAGGGGGAAAGGCCAGGGGAGTGGGATTGGCTGAGAGTCGGCACGGGCTCGACGGGCCGAATGGCCTTCTTCCGTGCTGTAACCATTCTATGATTCCATGGGCCCGAGTTTGGTCGACTTACCGCCGGCTGCCACCGAGAAAGCTCGATAGCCTCGATGTTTTCTGGGCGCTCTCCCCTCCGAGCGAGTTTGGTCAGGTCCTCACGGCCGCCGGAGAGGGAAGGCCGCCGGGGAGCGTCCGCTGGCGTGCGTCAGCGTGCAACGCCGACAAAAGTCCTCCCGCCCGTTCACTCCCCAGATTGCTCCCGGCGGTCCTCCGCTCCAGCAGCAGAAGGGACCTGAACGGTAAGTATGAAGACCTGCAAAAAAAGGTTAGTGCACTGGTTTTCTTTATTTCTTTTGCAGGAATTTTGGCGGATGGGTCCTCTGAAAGATTTGTAGTGTTTTTTTTAATGTTCTGACAGTTTTTTTTCACATTTCCCACCCATCCGTGCCCGACTCTAACCTCGGCGTTACTTTGCCGAGGATCGCATTTGCCACCCAGAATGCGACCTACCGCCGAGAATCGGCGCGTAAGGCCCATATTTTCCGCCGGGCGGTTTTCCCCACATTTTTTCACCAAACTTCCGCCCAAAGTACTGTCAGGATCTTAGCGGTCCTTTCGACGGTACATGGGCGGAACTTAGGGTCCTATGATTCTAACCTATCCCCAAAGATAGCATGGGGAGCACAGAATTACCCATGGTGTGCGTGGATCATGATTACCTTCTTCCCGATAAAAATTGTGTAATGTTGATGCATTTCCTACAGGAGTTAAAACATCCCCAAATAAGTATAAGTAAATGATGATATTTGGTGTAATGGAATATTTCCAGGCAACTTCTGGCCTGCAGTTGAGGAACATCTGAGGATTTGTCTTCTTTCACCTGGAGCCTGCCTCCCCCCCCCCCCCTCACCCCCTTACACTTGCTCCTCCTCATTTCCTTTACGTGCTTCACCGTGTGCTCCCTCCTGACCATCTGAATCCCCCAAAGTGGATGCTTTTGAGGTGATGGCTGTGCCATCAGGAATGAGTGAGTGGTGCTGCTGAGGTGGAAGCGAGCATTCTGATAAGCTCCGCTGCCAGCCATGTCACCCTGGGAGGCCCTGATATGAAGAAACATTGTTAGAATGGCGCTGCACGAAATGTTGTGCACCGAGCTCCTGTGCAAATGCGTTGCATACCATGCTGCTGTGTTGCAAATCTGCCGTGGCCTCAGGGAGTGAGCTTAAAAGGGCAGTAAGAAGATTAAATGAACGAGGATGCTATGCATGCTGTGCTTACATGAAGCCGACAAAATTTGACCCTTACCCTCAATCAACTCTACTCCAGCTGTTTGCAAGGTACTTCCTTATGTTAATTGCGTCTTCTGAGTTGCCAGGTCTGGCTGTGGTCCATTTTGTCTGCCCGTGGTTGTGAGAAGTCTTGCCGTTTAAAGCCATACAAAATCTAAAATTTTGTTTCCGTGCATGCTGGGAAGGCACACTGTGAAATTGCATATTCGCAGCTTGCAGTTTTCCCAGTTATGGATGTTAGTAATTTGGAAAAGCCGAGCGTGGTCATCCCAGTGCAAAGCACACAGGCTACATTTACCTTCTGTAAGTGCAGGACAAATAGGCATTCAAATATTTTCAGGTGTCAATTTGATTTGGGCAGATTACATACAGAAGTTATGCGTCACATTACTGATACTCCACTGCAGTACTGATAGAGATCTGCATTTTCAGAGGTGCCATTTGTAATGTATTTGCTTCACGGGTTGTTTGCTTAAGAATTTATAGCAACACAATGGCCCTGAAATTGTGGTCGGAGGTTTCCGACCTGACCTGACCGACAATTGTCTCCGACCAGAAACATTTCTACGAAAATACCTGGTGGTCCGGGAGCGTGGGATTCCGGCGGGGAGGCCTTCTCTTCCCACGCTGCAAAGCGCGCTCCCGTCCTCCAGGTTCCCACGCAGAAGGTGCAGTCACATGTGACTGCTCAGCCAATCAGGTACTGTATTCCACAGCTTTCCCATTAATAGCAATGAGAACTCCATGTCTACGAGTTCTCATTGCTATTAATGGAAAAAACAAACAAACGCACTAACACATATAATAAAAAATAAAAAACAGACCTCACATAATTAAAATTAAAGTTAATAAATATCTTATCGAAAAAAAAATTCCAAATTTTTAACAAGTTTTTTTAATTATGGTTAAAAATAAATGTAACGTAGTGGGCAGGGTTTTTTACAACAGAGTGTGATTTTTAAATTTAATTAAATTATATTTGTGCGTGCTTTCAAACACTTACGCCTGTAAAAGTAGGCTATGCGTCTGCTTTTTCAGGCGCAAGAATTTTGAGGACATTTGCTAGGCAAGATATGGGTAAATACCGCAATCTTGCCCGTACAAATGTCCTCGCTCCCGAGATAAGGAGGATCTGTTAAGCTCCAGCCGGTTTTCAGTGCATGCACATTCGTACGGGCCCAGGGATGCCGCGATTTCCAGGCCATTGTTTTTCAGAACTAGTTGGTTTATGAACAAATGTTTAACAATCACACTGCACATTACCAGTTCATCCACTAGGCTCATGACTGCATACCTCAACTGACTGGGGTTTTATTGAGTCTTGTGAACATCACGTGACTGGCAAAGCCACTCACAATGCAACAGCTCTACAACTATTTTGTTGAAACTATAAGTCAAGTACCCGCTTATTAAAGGGGCACTAAAACCAACAAATTAAACAAAGTAAACTTAGGGCGTTAAACAAATCAAATTAAAATTTGGTTGCCGGGGGTGATGATGCACTCCACTCCCTCCGGCGCCTACCTCTCGCGGATGGCCGCGAGCGTACCGGTGGACACCGCGTGCTCCATCTCCAGGGACACCCTGGCTCGGATGTAACCGCGGAAGAGAGGCAGGCAGTCGGGCTGAACGACCCCCTCGACCCTTGCTGCCTGGACCAGTTGATGGCCACCTTGGCCATGCCCAGGAGCAGGCCCATGAGGAGGCCTTCTGACCTGCCCGCTCCCCTTCACACAGGGTGCCCAAAGATCAGGAGCGTGGGACTGAAGTGCAACCAGAATTTGAGGAGCAGCCTCTTCAAATATTGAAAGAGGGTCTGCAACCTCACACAGTGAAAATACACATGGAATACGGACTCTTCCAAACAGCAGAAATTACAGGCAGCCTGGGAGTCCGTGAACCGACTTAAAAAATGATTACACAGGGCTGCCCCATGCAACACCCTCCAGGCCAAGTCCTCAATAAATAGAGGGAGGACGCCCGTGGACAGAGCACTCCATTGGGGACCCCCGCCTCCTCCGGACAGCAAAATGCTGCGTGATGGCATGTCCGGATGGCAGACAAGGATGACAAAGTGCAACAGGTCAACAACTCTTTTTGTTGCGAACAAAATAAACATTAAATCAAGTGCCCCCTGATTAAAGGGGGAGACACTCCAAAAACTTTTCAAGTGCCATTTTTTTTAGGGCACTAAAAACACAAATTATACAAGTGGCCCCTGGCTAAAACGGGGGGGCGGGGGGCACTAAAACCAGCAATTAAACAAATTAAACTTTAGACAAATATCAAATAAAAATTTGCTGGCCGGGGGTGATGATGCACTCCAGTCCCTCCGGCGCCCACCTCTCGCGGAAGGCCGCGAGCGTACCGGTGGACACCGCATGCTCCATCTCCAGGGACACCCTGGCTCGGATGTAACCGTAGAAGAGAGGCAGGTAGTCGGGCTGAACGACCCCTTTCATCGCCCGCTGCCTGGACTGGCTGATGGCCCCCTTGGCCGTGCCCAGGAGTAGTCCTACGAGGAGGCCCTCGGACCTACCCGCTCCTCTCCGCACAGGGTGCCCAAAGATCAGGAGTGAGGGACTGAAGTGTAACCAGAATTTGAGGAGCAACCCCTTCAAATATTGGAATAGGGGCTGCAACCTCGCACATTCCATAAAAAACATGGAACACGGACTCCTCCAGACCGCAGAAATTGCAGGCGGTCTGGGAGCTCGTGAACTGACTTAAAAATTTATTGCACGGGACTGCTCCATGCACCACCCTCCAGGCCAAGTCCCCAATGAATAGGGGGAGAACTCCCACATAGAGTGCACTCCACTCCACTGGGGACCCCCGCCTCCTCCGGACGGCAAGATGGTACGCCATGGCATGTCCGGATGGCAGGCGAGGATGGCAAAGTTGAGAGTGTGCAAGAGCAGCCCGTACAGGAAACCCCTCCACACAGAACTGAAAGGCACAGAGGGGATTTTCTCCGAGGCGGCTCAAGTTGTGAGGCGCCGGCTCCCGAGGGAGGTTTCGGGGTTGGCGCCGATGAGGAATTCCGTCCGGACGGGGGTCAGTTCAGACGGGATCTCCCCACCTGCTTGAGCCTCCTCGACACACCGAACGGAGTCAGGGCCCAGCGCTGTTTTTAGCGACTCGATGGCATTGGCCGCGCGCCGGACGTCGGCCCAGTTTAGACGCTGTGCCAGCACGTCTGGCGCCATCTAGCCCGCTCCTCCGCCATCGAGCAGGTCCCTGATCCTGGTCACCTTGCCAGCCACAGCCCCCTCGTCCGCCTGCCACCTAAAACCACGGTCGTGGAGGTATGGATTCCTGAACAGCGGCTCCTGCAGGACAACCGCCACTCCAGACGGGGGAGAACTGTGCTTGGTGGCAACTCTGTTCCAGACCCTGATGAGTTCCTGATAAAAGACAGGCAGCCCCCGCATGGCGGACCTGATGCCCCCCAGGCTCACAAACAGGAGCTGCATGTCGTAATTGAGACTGTACTGCTGATGGAAGAAATACGTCGCCAGCGCACACCACCTAGGAGGGGGCTCAACGTAGAGGTATCTCTGCAGGGTCTGAAGATGGAAAGTCACATGCTGGGTGCTGACGCACACCAACGCCTGACCGTGCTCCCTAAGTGGGAGTCTCAAAACCGCAACAGAGACCCAGTGCTTCCTGTTGTTCCAGAAGAAGTCCACCAGCTTCTTCTATAGTTAGATGCAAATTGTCAAAGAACCAAAGGTTTTCAGACCATCGACTAAAACTAAACAACTTACGAGCATCACTTACCGGTAAGCTTCCAGTGCTTTTCCAGCTCGGATAACACTGCCCAGGGTTGCGGGAATATCTGCAGCCAATTGGGAAGAATCCAAGTTCCCAGAGACAGGCCGTACAATTCAGGTGCTATCAGTGAGTGAGGCTGGCTGGTCAATTATCAACAATGTTGTAGTGTATTTGCTTCATGGATTCTTTGCTTAAGAATTTACAGCCACACATTCACTGTAAAGAACTGGCTGGTTTATTAGCAAATGTTTAACAATCAAACTGAACACCACCAGTTCATCCACCGGGCTCACAACTGCACACCTCATCATGGAGAACCTGAACTCAATTAACTGCGGTTTTATTGTGTCTTGTGAACACCACATGATTGGCTAAGCTACTCACAGTGCAACAGCTCCACAACTATTTTAAATTATACTATTAAAAAGGTGCCCCCTTGTTGAAGTAAAAAACCTAACAAATTAAATCAAAATGTGGTTCCTGGGGGTGATTATGCACTCCAGTCCCTCCGGTGACCACCGTTCGCGAAAGGCAGTGATTCCACGGACGGTGGTCAATTCAGATGGGATCGCCCCACATGCTTGAGCCTCCTCAACACGCCTAGTGGAGTCAGGGACAACAGCTCCAAAACTATTTTGGTAGAACGTTAATTCAAGTGCACAAAAGGGCACAAAATGAATTAGCCAATAAACATTAAAGGGAACCTTAACAAATCAAATTAAATTTAAATTTTGTTCCCTGTTGAAATGATGCAATCCAGTCCCTCAGGTGCCCACCTCTCGCGGAAGGCCGCGAGCGTACCGGTGGACATCTCGTGCTCCATCTCCAAGGACACCCTGGCTCAGATGTAACCGTGGAAGAGAGGCAGACAGTCGGGCTGAATGACCCCCTCGACCGCCCGCTGCCTGGACCGGTTGATAGCCACCTTGGTCATGCCCAGGAGCAGGCCCACGAGGAGGCCTTCCGACTTGCCCGCTCCCCTCCGCACAGATGCCCAAAGATCAGGAGGGTGGCACTGAAGTCCAACCAGAATTTGAGGAGCAGCCCCTTCACATATTGAAAGAGGGGCTGCAACCTCACACAGTGAACATACACATGGAACGCGGACTCCTCCAAACGGCCTGGGCGTCCGTGATCCGACTTAAAAACCGATTACACAGGGCAACACCCTCCAGGCCAAGCCTCCAATAAATAAAGGGAGGACGCCCGTGGAGAGAGCACTCCATTGGGGACCCCCGCCTCCTCCAGACGGCAAAATGGTGCGCCATGGCATGTCAGGATGGCAGACGAGGATGACAAAGTGCAACAGCTCTACAAACCTGAGCATACTCACAGGTGCATACATTACACTGTTTTTCGAATGAGTTGTTAAACCGAGGCACTGTCTGCCCTCTCGGGTAAATGTAAAAGATCCTGTGGTACTATACTGTAAAAGACTGGAGTCCTGACTAATATTTATTCCACAACTAACACCACTAAAACTAGATGATCTGGTCATTTAGAAACATAGAAACATAGAAAATAGGTGCAGGAGTAGGTCATTCGTCCCTTTGAGCCTGCACCGCCATTCAATGAGTTCATGGCTGAACATGCAACTTCAGTACCCCATTCCTGCTTTCTCGCCATACCCCTTGATCCCCCGAGTAGTAAGGGCTACATCTAACTCCTTTTTGAATATATTTAGTGAATTGGCCTCAACAACTTTCTGTGCTAGAGAATTCCACAGGTTCACCACTCTCTGGGTGAAGAAGTTTCTCCTCATCTCGGTCCTAAATGGCTTACCCCTTATCCTTAGACTGTGACCCCTGGTTCTGGACTTCCCCAACATTGGGAACATTCTTCCTGCATCTAACCTGTCTAAACCCGTCAGAATTTTAAACGTTTCTATGAGATCCCCTCTCATTCTTCTGAACTCCAGTGAATACAAGCCCATTTGATTCAGTCTTTCTTGATATGTCAGTCCCGCCATCCCGGGAATCAGTCTGGTGAACCTTCACTGCACTCCCTCAATAGCAAGAATGTCCTTCCTCAATTAGGAGACCAAAACTGTACACAATACTCCAGGTGTGGCCTCACCAAGGCCCTGTACAACTGTAGTAACACCTCCCTGCCCCTGTACTCAAATCCCCTCGCTATGAAGGCCAACATGCCATTTGCTTTCTTAACCGCCTGCTGTACCTGCATGCCAACTTTCAATGACTGATGTACCATGACACCCAGGTCTCGTTGCACCTTCCCTTTTCCTAATCTGTCACCATTCAGATAATAGTCTGTCTCTCTGTTTTTGCAACCAAAGTGGATAACCTCACATTTATCCACATTATACTTCATCTGCCATGCATTTGCCCATTCACCTAACCTATCCAAGTCACTCTGCAGCCTCATAGCATCCTCCTCGCAGCTCACACTGCCACCCAACTTAGTGTCATCCGCAAATTTGGAGATACTACATTTAATCCCCTCGTCTAAATCATTAATGTACAATGTAACAGCTGGGGCCCCAGCACAGAACCTTGCAGTACCCCACTAGTCACTGCCTGCCATTCTGAAAAGTACCCATTTACTCCTACTCTTTGCTTTCTGTCTGCCAACTAGTTCTCAATCCACGTCAGCACACTACTCCCAATCCCATGTGCTTTAACTTTGCACATTAATCTCTTGTGTGGGACCTTGTCGAAAGCCTTCTGAAAGTCCAAATACACCACATCAATTGGTTCTCCCTTGTCCACTCTACTGGAAACAGCCTCAAAAAATTCCAGAAGATTTGTCAAGCATGATTTCCCTTTCACAAATCCATGCTGACTTGGACCTATCATGTCAAATGCGCTGCTATGACATCCTTAATAATTGATTCCATCATTTTACCCACTACCGATGTCAGGCTGACCGATCTATAATTCCCTGTTTTCTCTCTCCCTCCTTTTTTAAAAAGTGGGGTTACATTGGCTACCCTCCCCTCCATAGGAACTGATCGTGATGGTTTGCGGGAGCTTGCTGTTTGCAAATTCGCTGCTGCGTTTCCTACATTACAATAACGACTACATTTTTTAAATTCTTAATTTGTTGTAAAGCGCTTTGAGGAAGTCCTGCGGTCTTGACGGGCACTATATAAATGTAAGTTCGTTCTTTCTTAGACGCATTTTTGAATGCAAATCTCAACTTGCAGCCAGACAGAGACGGAAATGCAGGTGTGAAAGGTTGTGTGGTTCTTCTCATGTTCCTTCACTGAGGCTGCGTCAGGTCAAGAGTACAGTGATTGTTCTCATCCATGTGACCTATGGATATGGGAGTTGGCGAGGACTCGATCTATCACCTTCTGCCATTTGAAGTGCAGAATAGAATTCCCCTCAGTCCCAAAGATAGTTACCCTCCCCGGCTGCAACTCTGCTGGGAGAATGTTTAGGCTGTGATCTTCGATGGGGCAGTTTGGTCCATGTTTCTGTTATGTATAAATAAAGAGTCTGACTGGATACTGTGAGCTCAAAGTAAAATGTGACCTTAGTCTTTTATTGCAGGTCTCCAGAGTGCCTCTCCAGCCTGTGAGGCCTCCTTAAGTATCTGTGCTCCCAAGGGATTGTGGAATCCGTTGGGACTCCAGGGGATGAGCCTTGTGGTGGCTACACAATGTATATATAAGTCTACATATATAACAAACCGCCCCCCCCCCCTGCCAAAGTCAACAGTGTAACTATTTACAAGGTGAGTCGATCTGGGGCCTTTCTTTCCCTGGTTGATCGTCTCGGGGCAAATGCTGGTCTTGGTGAATCGTTTGTTGGGCCCTCGCTGGGCTGCTGTGCAGCTGGCCTTGCTGGGCTGCCTGGTGTGGTGAGTCCTCTGCGTTGCTGTGGATGATGGGTTCTACTTCTTGGCCAACCACGGTGTCGGTTGCCACTGGTGTGTATGTTGGGGGGTCAAAAAAGGTAGGTTGCTCAGGATAGTCCCTAAATGTGAGTTTGATTTGGTCCAAGCGTTTCCGTTGAATGAGTCCATTTGAAAGTTTGACCCGAAACACCCTGCTCCCCTCTTTGGCCACGATAGTGCCGGGAAGCCACTTGGGACCTTGTCCATAGTTCAACACAAATACAGGATCATTGATTTCAATTTCGCGTGACACATTTGCGCTATCATGATATGTACTTTGATGAAGCCGCCTGCTCTCTACCTGTTCATGTAGATCAGGGTGAACTAACGAGAGCCTTGTCTTAAGTGCCCATTTCATGAGCAGTTCAGCGGGTGGAATTCCAGTGAGCGAGTGGAGTCTCGTACAGTAGCTAAGCAGGACTCGGGATAGATGAGTCTGCAGTGAGCCTTCAGTTACACTCTTCAAGCCCTGCTTGATGGTTTGCACTGCTCTCTCTGCCTGGCCATTGGATGCTGGTTTGAACAGGGCAGATGTAGCATGTTTGATCCCGTTGCGGGTCATGAACTCTTTGAACTCGGCACTGGTGAAACATGGCCGGTTGTCGCTCACAAGGACATCAGGCACTCCGTGCGTGGCAAACATGACCCGCAGGCTTTCAGTGGTGTCAGCGGATGTGCTTGCCGACATTATGTCGCATTCAATCCATTTGGAGTACGCATCTACAACCACAAGGAACATTTTACCCAAAAACCAGCCTGCGTAGTCGACATGGACCCTGGACCACAGTTTGGAGGGCCAAGACCATAAACTTAGCGGCGCGTCCCCTGGGTGCATTGCTTAACTGCGAGCATGTGTTACATCTGTGCATGCAGGACTCCAAGTCCGCATCGATACCGGGCCATCACACGTGGGAACTGGCTATTGCTTTCATCATTAGGATGCCTGGGTGAGCACTGTGGAGGTCACTGATGAAAGTGTCACTGCCCTTCTTGGGGACCACTACCCGATTATCCCACAGAAGGCAGTCTGCCTGTATAGACATTTCATCTTTGCGCCGCTGGTACGGCTTTATCTCTTCCTGCATTTCCACTGGGACACTGGACCAGCTCCCGTGAAGCACACAAATTTTACTAGGGACAGTAAGGGGTCCTGGCTCGTCCAGGTTCTAATTTGTCGAGCTGTGACGGGTGATTGCTCACTCTTGAATGCTTCCATAACCATGACTGTGCCATTTCCACCCCTGTGGTGGGCAATAGCAGCCTACTGAGAGCATCAGCACAGTTTTCTGTGCCTAGCCTGTGGCGGATGGCGTAGTTGTATGCGGACAACGTGAGCGCCCATCTCTGGATGCGGGCCGATGCATTGGTATTTATCCCCTTTTGGAAAAAAGGGCTATCAGTAGCTTATTGTCAGTTTCCAATTCAAATTTGAGCCCAAACAGATATTGATGCATTTTCTTTACCCCATAAACACACACTAACGCTTCTTTTTCAATCATGCTGTAGGCTCTCTCAGCCTTAAACAGACTTCTGGGTGCATAAGCAACCGGTTGCAATTTCCCAGATTCATTAGCTTGTTGCAATACACAACCGACTCCGCACGACGATGCATCACATGCTAGCACCAAACGCTTACATGGGTCATGCAACACAAGCAATTTGTTTGAGCATAACAATATTCTCGCTTTTACAAAGGCATTTTCTTGGCTTTTGTCCCATACCCATTCGTCTCCTTTACATAGTAAAGCGTGCAGTGGTTCTAACAGTGTGCTGAGACCCGGTAAGAAATTACTAAAGTAGTTCAGGAGTCCTAGAAACGACCGCAGCTCCGTCACGTTCTGTGGCCTCGGTGCGTTCTCGATTGCCTCCGTCTTCAAATTGGTGGGCCTGATACTGTCCGCCGCGATTCTTCTCCTCAGGAACTTCACTTCAGGCGCCAGGAAAACGCACTTCGAACATTTTAATCTGAGCCCCACGCAGTTGAGTCGACGAAGAACCTCCTCCAGGTTTTGCAGATGCTTGACTGTGTCCCGACCTGTAACCAAGATGTCGTCCTGGAAGACCACCGTGCGCTGGACCGACTTCAGTAAGCTTTCCATGTTTCTCTGGAATATCACCGCAGCTGATCGAATTCCAAACGGGAATGTGTTATAAATGAAGAGACCTTTGTGCGTAGTATTGATGCAGGTGAGGCCCTTCGATGATTCCTCCAGCTCCTGCGTCATGTAGGCCGAGGTCAAGTCCAGCTTCGTGAATGTCTTTCCTCCCGCCAGGGTAGCAAAAATGTCGTCAGCCTTTGGTAGTGGGCATTGATCCTGCAGGGAGAAACGATTGATAGTTACTTTGTAATCACCACAGATTCTGACAGTGCCGTCTCCCTTGAGGACTGGAATGATCGGACTGACCCAGTCATTGAATTTGATTGGCGAAAAGATGCCCCCTCATTGCAGCCAGTCTAGCTCGATCTCTATCCTTTCTCTCATCATGTACGGTACTGCTCTCGCCTTGTGATGGATGGGTCGAGCCCCCAGAATTAGGTAGATCTGCACTTTTGCTCCTTGGAACTTCCTGATGCTTCGTTCGGACAACGAATGGAACTTGTTTAAGACCTGGGCACACGAAGTGTCGTCAGCGGGCGATAGCGCTCGGACGTCGTCCCAGTTCCAGCGTATCTTTCCCAGCCAGCTCCTGCCAAACAACGTGGGACCATCGCCGGTACCACACAGAGTGGTAGCCTGTGCACCGCTCCATCGTAGGAGACCTTTACAGTAGCACTGCCGATTATGGGAATCAGTTCTTTAGTGTAAGTTCTCGGTTTCGTGCGAATGGGAGTCAAGACTGGCCTTGAGGCCTTGCTGCACCACAATTCTTTGAAAGTCTTTTTGCTCATAATGGACTGGCTCACGCCCGTGTCCAGCTCCATTGACACCGGGAGTCCATTTAATTCAACCTTCAGCATTATTGGGGGACAATTCGTGGTAAATGTGTGCAACCCATCTACCTCTGCCTCCTTGGTCTGAGGCTCTGGTTTGTTGTAATCTGTCGTGGATCTGTCCTCCTCTGCAACATAGTAGTTTGCAGGATTAACAGGGTTTGCAGCTCGCCTGCACCTAAGTTGGAGGTGTCCCATTGTTCCACAGCCCTTGCAAATGTACCCTTTGAAGCGGCATGAATAGAAACGATGATCACCCCTGCAGTGCTAACAAGGTGTTAATGGCCTTGCATTCATCACCCTTGATGGTGGACTCTGAGACATCTGCGGGCGTGCAGCTGCAGGCATGTGGGGCCTGCCCTGTATGTTGCGATTTGAAAACAACATCAATTTGTTCACAGTACTGAGAGATTTGTTTAGTATTGTCACTGGTGGCAATGAACACCTGGGCTATCGCTATGGCCTTACTCAAGGTTGGGGTCTCTACAGTCAAAAGTTTGCGAAGTATCACTTCATGGCCAATGCCAAGTACGAAAAAGACTCTGAGCATGTGCTCCAAATGTCCTTCAAATTCGCAATGTCCTGCAAGGCGTCTTAGCTCGGCGACATAACTCACCACTTCCTGGCCTTCAGACCTTTTGTAGGTGTAGAACCGGTGCCTCACCATCAGAACACTTTCCTTCGGGTTCAGATGCTCCCGGACCAGTGTGCACAAATCATCGTACGATTTCTCTGTGGGTTTCGCTGGAGCAAGCAGATTTTTCATGAGGCCATATGTTGGTGCCCCGCAGATGGTGAGGAGAAACGCCCTTCATTTGGAAGCGTTCGCTTCTCCTTCCAGCTCGTTGGCCACGAAGTATTGGTCGAGTCGCTCCACGAAGGTTTCCCAATCATCTCCCTCTGAGAATTTCTCCAGGATACCCACTGTTCTCTGCATCGTTGGGTTCATCATCTGTATCTCATTGCCAGTTGTTATGTAGGAATAAAGAATCTGACTGGATACTGTGAGCTTAAAGTCAAGTGTGACCTTGGTCTTTTATTGCAGGTCTCCAGAGTGCCTCTCCAGCCTGTGAGTCCTCCATAAGTACTTGTGCTCCCGATGAGCCCTCTGGTGGCTATACAAGATATATACAGGTTTACATATATAACAGTTTCCTTGTCCACTTTCCATTGGTGGCCCTGCAGCTGAAAAACCAGATTGGTTTGAAGTGAGGCCAGCAGCAGCTAAGGAGCAGATATACCTGCTCACAGCCAATCATAGCACACTCTGCACTCATGAAAATGGTGCAGGGAGTTCATTCCAATTCTATTCATTGGCTGACCTTACTGAATCATGCACGGTCAACTGGTTGTCCTTGTTTGGCAAACTTCCACAAGGACATAACGATCCTGGGCTCATAATCTTTCTCAGCAGTGCAGTACTGAGGGAGTGCTGCACTGTCACCGGTGCCATCTTTCCGACAAAACGTTAAACCGTGGCCCCCATCTGCCATCACAGGTGGAGGTGAATGTTCACACGACATTATTTCAGTGTCGTGACCAATATTTATCCCTCAACCAACATCGCTACAACAGATAATCAGGTCGTTCATTTCATTGTTGTTTGTGGGATCTAGCTTTGTGCAATTTGCCTGCCGCATTTCCTACATTACAACAATGACTATATTTCAAAGTACTTCCTTAGCTGAGAAGCACTTCACGGCATCCTGAGGTCATGAAAGGTGCTATATAAATGCATCAACCTTCCTGCCTTCCTTCCTTCCTTCCTTCCTTCCTTCCTTCCTTCCTTCCTTCCTTCCTTCCTTCCTTCCTTCCTTTTCCTTTCCTTTTCCCTTTTTCCCTCCCTTTTTCCCTTTCCCCTTTCCCTCCCACCACACCAAAGGTTGCCCGTACCTGTCATAACTGTGCAGGTGTCTCCAAAAATGAAATAATGCCGAGATCATGTTCAGCAAGGGATGACCTGCATTGTAGAATAGTTGCTGATATTCACTACCCAGGCCCATGGGTGAGGTATTGAATGGTTGTCGTTGCCTGTAGAACTAAACCTCAGCTTTCAAGAGAGGAGAGGGGGAAAAAGCACAAAGTGAGATTGAAAGAACAAAAACTAGCAGAATAGAAGGAGCCTGGAATGATATGTCTCACTAAGGATTGGTTGTTGCTTAGCTTGTTTAGTTAAGTTTTATGTGCTTGTGTTTATTTTTATCGCTTTGCAAGGTCATATTGCATGCCAAAAATTTCACAGGCTGGGAAAGAGAAGAGGTCTATTATCTGGTTATTTCCAATTACCCATTGAATTATTGAATACTACAGGAAAAATTATGCAGAGAGATATTACCGTTAGCTTCATGTCCTTAACCTTGCAGAATGTTCTTCATTTACATTCAACACATCAGTCATTCCCATCAATTAATTTCAGAGGAAGCCTGGAATGAAATATTTCTCGGAGCAATGTACTGAGAACAACATTGCTGGTTTAAGTGTTTCCAAATAGAGAATAGTGGACGCCTGGGAATAATTAAACCAAATTGGGAGGGGTCATTAATATAAAGGAAGAGTGCAACAAAATATAGGAAGACATTAATAAACTTGCAGAATGGGCGTGTAATTGGCAAATTGGTAGATAAGTATGAGGTGGTGCATTTTGGCAGTAAGAATAATGAGGCCACATACTGGGGGTAGAGGAGCAAAGGGATCCAGACGTACAGATACACAAATCATTAAAAGTAGCGATACAAGTTAATGAAGCCATAGTAAAAAACAGACCAAGCACCGAGGCTCACTTCAACAAGGCTATGTTATGTTAATCTTGTATAGAACCTTGGTTAGACCATAATAGGAGTACTGTGCACTGTTCTGATCTCCATATTATAAAAAAAGGATAAAGAGACATTGGAGAATGTGGTAAAAAGATTCACAAGGATGATACCAGAACTGAGAGAATATACTTATTTGGAAATTCGGAACAGACTGCATGGTGTATGAAATGATACTATGAACTCTGTACTGTGAGCCATTGACCAGGTGTAACCTGGTCAGTCTTTAATGGCTTCCAGAAGTGAAGATACAAAGGTGAAGTTCAGGTTATATACTGGGCCCAGCACGAGTGTACCTATGACCCGAGGACCTCCCACGGTAGTGCCGTCTGGAGGCAGCGGGAGTTCGTGAGTTGGCGAGAGGCAGCGTGGGGAGGCCTATAAAAAGGCCCAGCGTTGGTGAGTCGGCGAGAGGCAGGGGGAGTTGGTGAGTCGGTGAGAGGCAGGGGGAGTTGGTGAGTCGGTGAGAGGCAGGGGGAGTTGGTGAGTCGGCGAGAGGCAGGGGGAGTTGGTGAGTCGGCGAGAGGCAGGGGGAGTTGGTGAGTCGGCGAGAGGCAGGGGGAGTTGGTGAGTCGGCGAGAGGCAGGGGGAGTTGGTGAGTCGGCGAGAGGCAGGGGGAGTTGGTGAGTCGGCGAGAGGCAGGGGGAGTTGGTGAGTCGGCGAGAGGCAGGGGGAGTTGGTGAGTCGGTGAGAGGCCAGCTGGTGCAGCTGCAGCAGGCAGAGAAGGCAAAAAAGAAGTCGAAAGAAATTGAAAGGTGACGTCATAGCCAAGGGTAAGTGATTGGCTGGTAATTGGTAAGTAGCTTTTCTTTTTTCTTTTCTCTATCAGTAAGTAACATTTAGCATTGCTGTTGCCAAATTAAGTTTATCTAAGGGTTAAGTTATGGCAGGACAGCTCGGATACATGTTATGCTCCTCCTGTACAATGTGGGAAGTCAGGGATGCCTCCAGTGTCCCTGACGACTACGTGTGCGGGAAGCGCATCCACCTCCAGCTCCTGACGGACCGCATTGCGGAGTTGGAGCTGAGGGTGGATTCACTCTGGAGCATCCACGATGCTGAGAATGACGTGAGTAGCACGTGTAGCGAGTTGGTCTTACCGCAGGTAAAGGGTACACAGCCAGATAGGGAATGGAAGACCAGCAGGAAGAGTGGTGCAAGGAAGGTAGTGCAGGGGTCCCCTGTGGTCATCCCCCTGCAAAACAGATACACCGCTTTGGTTACTGTTGAAGGGGATGACTCATCAGGGGAGGGCAGCAGCAGCCATGTTCATGGCCCCGTGGGTGGCCCAGCTGCACAGGAGGGCAATAAAAAGAGTGGGAGAGCTATAGTGATAGGGCATTCGATTGTAATGGGAACAGATAGGCGTTTCTGTGGCCGCAACCGAGACTCCAGAATGGTATGTTGTCTCCCTGGTGCAAGGGTCAAGGATGTCTCGGAGCAGGTGCAGGACATTCTGAAAATGGAGGGTGAATAGTCAGTTATCGTGGTACATATAGGTACCAATGATATAGGTTAAAAAAAGGGAAGAGGTCCTACGAGACGAATTTAGGGAGCTTGGAGCTAAATTAAAAAGTAGCACCTCAAAGGTAGTAATCTCAGTATTGCTGCCAGTACCACGTGCTAGTCAGAGTAGGAATCGTAGGGTAGCTCAGATGAATACGTGGCTTGAGCAGTGGTGCAAGAGGGAGGGATTCAAATTCCTGGGACACTGGAACCGGTTCTGGGGGAGGTGGGACCAGTACAAACCGGACGGTCTGCACCTGGGCAGGACCGGAACCAATGTCCCCGGGGGAGTGTTTGCTAGTGCTGTTGGGGAGGAGTTGAACTAACATGGCAGGGGGATGGGAACCTATGCAGGGAGACAGAGGGAAATAAAATGGAGGCAGAAGCAAAAGATAGAAAGGAGAATAGTAAAAGTGGAGGGCAGAGAAACCCAAGGCAAAAAACAAAAAGGGCCACATTACAGAAAAATTCTGAAGGGGCAAAGTGTGTTAAAAAGACAAGCCTGAAGGCTCTGTGCCTCAATGCGAGGAGTATTCGGAATAAGGTGGATGAATTAACTGCGCAGGCAGCAGTTAATGGATATGATGTAATTGGCATCATGGAGACATGGCTCTTGGGTGACCAAGGTTGGGAACTCAACATCCAGGGGTATTCAACATTAAGGAAGGATAGGCAGAGAGGAAAAGCTGGTAAAGAGGAAATTAACGCAATAGTAAGGAGGGACATTAGCCTGGATGATGTGGAATCGGTATGGGTTGAACTGCGAAATTCCAAAGGGCAGAAAAAGTTAGTGGGAGTTGTGCACAGACCACCAAACAGTAGTAGTGAGGTTGTGGACAGCACCAAACAAGAAATAAGTATGTATGCAATAAAGGTACAGCAGTTATCATGGACGACTTTAATCTACATATTGATTGGGCTAACCAAACTGGTAGCAATGCGGTGGAGAAGGATTTCCTCGAGTGTATTAGGGATGGTTTTCGAGACCAATATGTCGAGGAACCAACTCGAGAGTTGGCCATCCTCGTAATGTGTAATGAGAAGGGACTAATTAGCAATCTTGTTGTGTGAGGCCCCATGGGGAAGAGTGAACATAATATGGTAGAATTCTTTATTAAGATGGAGAGTGACACAGTTAATTTGGAAACTAGGGTCCTGAACTTAAGGAAAGTTAACTTTGACAGTATGAGGCGTGAATTGGCTAGAATAGACTGACAAATGATACTTAAAGGGTTGATGGTGGATTAGCAATGGCAAACATTTAAAGATCACATGGATGAACTTCAGCAATTGTACATCCCTGTCTGGAGTAAAAAATAAAACAGGGAAGGTGGCTCAACCATGGCTAACAAGGGAAATTAAAGATAGTGTTAAAGCCAAGGAAGAGGCATATAAATTGGCTAGAAAAAGCAACAAACCTGAGGACTGGGAGAAATTTATAATTCAACAGAGGAGGACAAAGGGTTTAATTAAGAGGGGGAAAATAGAGTACGAGAGGAAGCTTGCAGGGAACATAAAAACTGACTGCAAAAGATTCTATAGATATGTGAAGAGAAAAAGATTAGTGAAGACAAACACAGGTTCCTTGCAGTCGGATTCAGGTGAATTTATAATGGGGAATAAAGAAATGGCAGACCAATTGAACAAATACTTTGGTTCTGTCTTCATGAAGGAAGACACAAATAACCTTCCGAATGCACTAGGGGACAGTGGGTCTAGTGAGAAGGAGGAACTGAAGGATATCCTTATTAGGCGGGAAATTGTGTTTGGGAAATTGATGGGATTGAAGGCCGATAAATCCCCGTGGCCTAATAGTCTGCATCCCAGAGTACTTAAGAAAGTGGCCCTAGAAATAGTGGATGCATTGGTGATCATTTTCCAACAGTCTATCGACTCTGGAGCAGTTCCTATGGACTGGAGGGTAGCTAATGTAACAACACTTTTTAAAAAAGGAGGGAGAGAGAAAACGGGGAAATATACACCG
The DNA here is from genome assembly GCF_044704955.1 of Pristiophorus japonicus. Taxonomy (NCBI): domain Eukaryota; kingdom Metazoa; phylum Chordata; class Chondrichthyes; family Pristiophoridae; genus Pristiophorus; species Pristiophorus japonicus. The sequence continues at coordinate 196,884,140 of NC_091986.1, forward strand.
GTTAGCCTGACATCAGTAGTGGGGAAAATGTTGGAATCAATTGCTAAGGATGAAATAACAACGCATTTGGAAAGCAGTGACAGGATCGGACCAAGTCAGCATGGATTTATGAAAGGGAAATCATGCTTGACGAATCTTCTGGAATTTTTTGAGGATGTAACTAACAGAGTGGACAAGGGAGAACCAGTGGATGTGGTGTATTTGGACTTTCAAAAGGCTTTTGATAAGGTCCTGCACAAGAGATTGGTGTGCAAAATCAAAGCGCATGGTATTGGGGTATTGTACTGACGTGGATAGAGAACTGGTTGGCAGACAGGAATCAGAGAGTCGGGATAAACGGGTCCTTTTCAGAATGGCAGGCAGTGACTGGTGGAGTGCCGCAGGGCTCAGTGCTGGGACCCCTGCTCTTTAAAATATACATTAACGATTTAGATGAAGGAATCGAGTGTAATATCTCCAAGTTTGCGGATGACACTAAACTGGGTGGCGGTGTGAGCTGTGAGGAGGACGCTAATAGGCTGCAGGGTGACTTGGACAGGTTAGGTGAGTGGGCAAATGCATGGCAGATGCAATATAATGTGGATAAATGTGAAGTTATGCATTTTGGTGGCAAAAACACGAAGGCAGAATATTATCTGAATGGCGGAAGATTAGGAAAAGGGGAGGTGCAATGACCTGGGTGTCATGGTTCATCAGCCACTGAAAGTAGGCATGCAGGTACAGCAGGTGGTGAAGAAGGCAAATGGTATGTTGGCCTTCATAGCTAGGGGATTTCAATATAGGAGCAGGGAGGTCTTACTGCAGTTGTACAGGGCCTTAGTGAGGCTTCACCTGGAATATTGTGTTCAGTTTTGGTCTCCCAATCTGAGGAAGGACGTTTTTGCTATTGAAGGAGTGCAGCGAAGGTTCACCAGACTGATTCCAGGGATGGCTGGACTGAGAAATGAGGAGAGACTGGATCAACTGGGCCTTTATTCACTGGAGTTTAGAAGGATGAGAGGGGATCTCATAGAAACATATAAGATTCTGACGGGACTGGACAGATTAGTTGCGGGAAGAATGTTCCCGATGTTGGGGAAGTCCAGAACCAGGGGACATAGTCTTAGGATAAGGGGTAGACCATTTAGGACTGAGATGAGGAGAAACTTCTTCACTCAGAGAGTTGTTAACCTGTGGAATTCCCTGCCGCAGAGAGTTGTTGATGCCAATTCATTGGATATATTAAAGAGGGCGTTAGATATAGCCTTTACAGCTAAGGGGATCAAGGGGTATGGAGAGAGGGCAGGAAGCGAATACTGAGGGAATGATCAGCCATGATCTTATTGAATGGCAGTGCAGGCTCAAAGTGCCGAATGGCCTACTCCTACACCTATTTTCTATGTCTATGTTTCTATTACAGACTGGGACTGTTTTCTCTGGAAAAGAGAAGGCTGAGGAGTGGCGTGGTTGAGGTCTTTAAGATAATGAAAGAGTTTGATAGGTTAAACATATTTCCACTTGTGGGGTTGTCCAAAATTAGAGGTTATAAATATAAGATAGTCACTAATAAGCTCAATAGGGAATTCGAATGAAACTTCTTCACCAAAGATTGTGGCACTTGCTGCTATAAGGAGTAGCTGAGGCGAATAGCACAGATGCAGTTAAGGGATAGCCTTGAGGACGAGTTCATAGAGTGCATAAGGGATGGGTTCCTTGAGCAGTATGTAACTGAACCAACCAGGGGGCAGGTTATCTTAGATCTGGTCCTGTGTAATGAGACAGGATTAATAAACAATGTCCTGGCAAAGGATGCCCTCGGAATGAGTGATCATAGCATGATTGAATTTCAAATTCAGATGGAGGGTGAGAAAGTTGGATCTCTAACCAGCATACTAAGCTTAAATAAAGGAGACTATGAAGGTATGAGGGCAGAGTTGGGTAAAGTGGACAGAGAAAATAGATTAAAGTGTAGGACGGTTGATTAACAGTGGTGAACATTTAAGGAGAATTTCACAACTCTCAAGAAAAATATATTCCAGTGAGGAGGAAAGGGTGTAAGAGAAAAGATAGCCATCCATGGCTAACTAAAGAAATAAAGGATGGTATCCAATTAAAAGCAAGAGCATACAAAGTGGCCAAAACTAGTGGGAGGACAGAAGACTGGGAAGCTTTTAAAAGCCAGCAAAGAATGACTAAAAGAATGATAAAGAAAGGGAAGATAGATTATGAAAGTAAATTAGCACAAAATATAAAAACAGATAGCAAAAGTTTCTATAGGTATATAAAAAGGAAAAGAGTGGCTAAAGTAAATGTTGGTCCCTTCGAGGAAATGGGGAACATGGAGATGGCAGAAACTCTGAACAAATATTTTGTATCAGTCTTTACAGTAGAGGACACTAACAATATTCCAACAGTGGATAGTCAAGGGGCTATAGGGGGGGGGAGGAACTTAACACAATCACAATCACTAAGGAGGTGGTACTCAGTAAGATAATGGGACTAAAGGCAGATAAATCCCCTGGACCTGACGGCTTGCATCCTAGGGTCTTAAGAGAAGTAGCAGCAGGGATAGTGGATGCATTGGTTGTAATTTACCAAAATTCCTTGGATTCTGGGGAGGTCCCAGCAGATTGGAAAACTGAAAATATAACGGCCCTATTTAAAAAAGGAGGCAGACAAAAAGCAGGAAACTATAGACCAGTTAACCTAACATCTGTGGTTGGGAAAATGTTGGAGTCCATTATTAAAGAAGTAGTAGCAGGACATTTGGAAAAACATTATTTGGTCAGGCAGAGTCAGCATGGATTTATTAAGGGGAAGTCATGTTTGACAAATTTGCTAGAATTCTTTGAGGATGTAACGAACAGGGTGGATAAAGGGAAGCCAGTGGATGTGATGTACTTGGACTTCCAGAAGGCATTTGACAAGGTGCCACATAAAAGGTTACTGCACAAGATAAAAGTTCACAGGGTTGCAGGTAATATATTAGCATGGATATAGGATTGGCTAATGAACAGAAAACAGAGAGTCAGGATAAATGGCTCATTCTCGGGTTGGCAATCATTAACTAGTGGGGTGCCACAGGGATCAGTGCTGGGACCCCAACTATTTACAATCTATATTAACGACTTGGAAGAAGGGACCGAGTGTAATGTAGCCAAGTTTGCTGATGATACAAAGATGGGAGGAAAAGCAATGTATGAGGAGGACACAGAAAATATGCAAAAGGACATAGACAGGCTAAGTGAGTGGGCAAAAATTTGGCAGATGGAGTATAATGTTAGAAAGTGTGAGGTCATGCACTTTGGCAGAAAAAAATCGAAGACCAAGTTATTATTTAAATGGAGGAAGATTGCAAAATGCTACAGTCTAGCGAGACCTGAGGGTACTTGTGCATGAAACACAAAAGTTTAGTATGCAGGTACAGCAAGTGATCAGGAAGGCCAATGGAATCTTGGCCTTTATTGCAAAGGGGATGGAATATAAAAGCAGAGAAGTCTTGCTACAGTTATACAGCGTATTGGTGAGGCCACACTTGGAATACTGCATGCAATTTTGGTTTCCATATTTACAAAAGGATATACTTGCTTTGGTGGCAGTTCAGAGAAGGTTCACTCGGTTGATTCCAGAGATGAGGGGGTTGACCTATGAGGAAAGGTTGAGTAAGTTGGGCCTCTACTCATTGGAATTTAGAAGAATGAGAGGTGATCTTATCGAAACGGATAAGATTATGAGGGGGCTTGACAAGGTGGATGCAGAGAAATTGTTTGCACTGATCGGGGAGACTGGAACTAAGGCGCATAATCTTAGAATAAGGGGCCGCCCATTTAAAACAGAGACGAGGAGAAATTTCTTTTCTCAGAAGGTTGTAAATCTGTGGAATTCGCTGCCTCAGAGAGCTGTGGAAGCTGGGATATTGAATAAATTTAAGACAGAGATAGACACTTTCTTAACGATAAGGGAATAAGTGGTTATGGGGAGCGGGCGGGGAAGTGGATCTGAGTCCATGATTGGATCAGTCATGATTGTATTAAGTGGCGGAGCAGGCTCGAGGGGCCGTATGGCCTACTCGTGCTCCTATTTCTTATGTTCTTTTGTTCTTATGTAAGCACATGAGGGAGAAGTGAATAGAAGGTGATAGGCTTAAGATGAAGATAGGTGGGAGTAGGCTTGTGTGGAGGATAAACACCACCTGTTGCGCTGAATGGTCTGTTTCTGTGCTGTAGGGGGGAATTTGGTGGGTTTGGGTTGAGTGCGATGTAAAAATGTTAAAAATCTGAAACTCGACCCTAACCCAGAATGGGGGGGGAGGGCAGGCAACCAACCTGCTCACAGGAGGCAGATTTGTCATTTAAGTATTGTAATGAGGCTGCGTATTTCAGATTTAACAATCATTTTAAATGTATACCCTTGCTTGCTGGATTTTACGGCGATAGGACACCCTTCCGATCTATTTCCACCCTATCTCTTCCCCCCCCCCACCCCCACCCCGACCGTTCTGATCTCTCCCCCAACCCTTTCAATCTCTCCCTGACCCTTCCGATCTCCCCTCTCCTGCCTCCAATCTCCACACCCTTCCCCCACCACCCCCCCCTCTCCCACCCCCGCCATCCCACCCCGCTCCAGACCCTGACTTTCCATTGACCCCCCAGTCTCCAATATTCTTTCTGGTCTCCAACTTCCCTCCTCTTCGCTCCCTGGCTACAGCCTGGTGCCAAAGGCCTACTTGCCCGACAGACAGCCAGCCTCTCAATCTCAGCCGGTAAACACAGATAAAAAGTGGGAATCATTAAATTCAGCAGGACCTGACCTGACCATAAAATCCACCTCCCCACTCACTCCCTCCCCGGTACTGAGATAAAATTGGAGGCCTATGTATTTATGTAACTGAATAATAGATACCTGGGAATGATTACTCAATGAATAATAGATCCCTGGCCTATTTACATATGAATAATGGTCAGCAGTGGGTGCTTACACACTGAATAGTACATACCTGTATGTCAATACATAATGAATAATGGATAAGAACATAAGAACATAAGAAATAGGAGCAGGGGTAGGCCAGTTGACTGCTCAAGCTTGCTGCACCATTCAATAAGATCATGGCTGATCTTCCACCTCAACTCCACTTTCCTGCATTATCTCCATATTCCTTGAATCCCTTAATATCCAAAAAAACAGGGTAATTACACAGTCAAACAATGGGATACTTGTGAATCATTGAATAGTGAATAATGGAGACCTCGGAGTGATTACCCAGTCAATTCAAAGAATTAAGCACACAATCCAAGCCGAAACTCCAGTGCAGCACTGAGGGAGTGCTGCACTGTCAGAGCTGCCATCTTTCAGATGAAATGTTAAACCAAGGCCTGATCTGCCCTCTCAGGTGGACGTAAACATTCTCAATGGCATTTTTTAAAGAAGAGCAGGAAAGTTCTCCCCAAAGTCCTGGCCAATATTTGTCCCTCAACTGGCACCACTAATCCGGTCATTATTTTGTGCTGTTTGTGGGAGCTTGCTGTGGGCAAATCAGTTGCCGTGTTTCCTACATTACAGTGATTACACTTCAAAAGTATTTAATTGGCTGTGATGTGCTTTGGGACGTCCTGAGGTTGTTGAAGGAGCTTTATAAATGCAAGTTCTTTCTTTAATGTATACCTAAGTACAGTGATTAAATGGATAATAATGAATATCTGAGAGTGATTTCCTAGCCATTAGTTGATGTCTGGGGAGCGACAATTTAAGAGGCAGTTCAGCCTGTAAAGAAGTTATGAGCAGAGTAAAGCAAAAGGTGTTCGCTGATTTCTACTACCAATTTTCACCTTTGCTTCCTTCCCCTGAAGCCATTAACTGCTTGCTGGGCTTTACGGGTCCCAGTTTAAGAACATAAAAACATAAGATATAGGAGCAGAAGTAGGCCATATGGCCCCTCGAGCCTACTCCATCAAAGTATCCGTTATTCTTGTGTGAGCCTTGACAATGTGTGCCAGCAGGAAACTTAACCATGATGACATCACAGAAGAGGCAGAAACCATGTCAACATTCAAAAGTAGATTGGAAATGGATGACACCAGTTGTTGTTGTTGTTGTTGTTGAAGGGGAAGGGTTAAAGGGATATGGGAACAGGTGAGGTAAATGTGACGAAGACTATTTGATCAGGTGGACAGAAAATACCAACACGTTCATTCTCTGTTTGGCAACTGTGCGGGGACCCTAACTATTTACAATCTATATTAATGGCTTTGAAGAAGGGACTGAGTGTAACGTAGCCAAGTTTGCTGATGATACAAAGATGGGAGGAAAAGCAATGTGTGAGGAGGACACAAAAAATATGCAAAAGGACAAGGACATAGACAGGCTAAGTGAGTGGGCAAAAATTTGGCAGATGGAGTATAATGTTGGAAAGCATGAGGTCATGCACTTAGGCAGAAAAAAATCAAAGAACAAGTTATTATTTAAATGGAGAAAGATTGCAAAGTGCTGCAGTACAGCGGGACCCGGGGGTACTTGTGCATGAAACACAAAAGGATAGTGTTATGTATACAACTCTATGTAACCAGCACTACACCGCCACCAGAGGGCGTATCTGTTGGAGTCCCAAGGGATCCCAGCATGCCTTGGGAGCACTGTATATAAGCAGGCCTCCCATGCTGCACCAGTACTCTGGAGTTAGAATAAAGTGATTAAGGTCACACTTACTCTTGTCTACAGTACTAAGTCACGTTACTTTATAGGGGACATAACAACTGCCGATGAGATAACGAACCATCACGCGAAAATGCAGAGAACTGTTGGTATCCTGGAGAAATTCTCAGAAGGGGATGATTGGGAGGCCTTCGTGGAGCGACTCGACCAATACTTCATGGCCAATGAGCTGGAAGGGAGTGTGAATGCTGCCAAATGAAGGGCGATCCTCCTCCCCGTCTTCGGGGCAACAACCTATGGCCTCTTAAAAGAATCATCTTGCTTCGGTGAAACCAACAACCAAATTGTATGAAGAACTGGGTCCGGGAGCACTTAAATCTGAAGGAGGGCGTTCTGATGGCAAGGTATCGATTTTACACATGTCAATGATCTGAAGGCCAGAAAGTGGCGAGCTACATCGCCGTACTCAGGTGCCTTGCAGGACATTGCAAGTTTGATTCCTGGAGCAAATGCTAAGAGACTTTTTTTGTGCTTGGCATTGGCAAGAGGTTATCCTTTGCAAACTATTGACTGTTGAAACACCGAACCTGAGCAAAACCATAACGATAGCCCAGGTATTTATGTCCACCAGCGATAACACCAAACAAATTTCTCAGCATAAAGATGTTTCAGCAAGTACTGTACACAAAGTAACGTCGTTTTCATGCAGGAATGCATATGACAGAACGTACACGCCTGCAGCTGCACGACCTCAGATGACTCAGAGTCCACCATCAAGTGTTAATGCGAGGCAATTGACAACTTGTTGGCACTGCAGAGGTGATCATCGAGCCCATCAATGCCGCTTCAAACACGATGCGTGCAAAGGCTGTGGAACAATGGGACACCTCCAGCGAATGTGCAGACAAGCTGCAAACCCTACAAACCAACATGTTGCAGAGGAAGACCGATCCATGGCGAATCAAACTGAACTAGAGACTCAAGCCGAGGAGGCAGAAGAACATAAGAACATAAGGATTAGGAACAGGAGTAGGCCATCTAGCCTCTCGAGCCTGCTCCGCCATTCAACAAGATCATGGCTGATCTGGCCGTGGACTCAGCTCCACTTACCCGCCTGCTCCCCATAACCCTTAATTCCCTTATTGGTTAAAAATCTATCTATCTGTGACTTGAATACATTCAATGAGCTCGCCTCAACTGCTTCCTTGGGCAGAGAATTCCACAGATTCACAACCCTCTGGGAGAAGAAATTCCTTCTCAACTCAGTTTTAAATTGGCTCCCCGGTATTTTGAGGCTGTGCCCCCTAGTTCTAGTGTCCCCAACCAGTGGAAACAACCTCTCTGCCTCTATCTTGTCTATCCCTTTCATTATTTTAAATGTTTCTATAAGATCACCCCTCATCCTTCTGAACTCCAACGAGTAAAGACCCAGTCTACTCAATCTATCATCATAAGATAACCCCCTCATCTCCGGAATCAGCCTAGTGAATCGTCTCTGTACCCCCTCCAAAGCCAGTATATCCTTCCTTAAGTAAGGTGACCAAAACGGCACGTAGTACTCCAGGTCCGGCCTCACCAATACCCTATACAGTTGCAGAAGGACCACCCTGCTTTTGTACTCCATCCCTCTCGCAATGAAGGCCAACATTCCATTCGTCTTCCTGATTACCTGCTGCACCTGCAAACTAACTTTTTGGGATTCATGCATAAGGACCCCCAGGTCCCTCTGCACCGTAGCATGTTGTAATTTCTCCCCATTCAAATAATATTCCCTTTTACTGTTTTTTTCCCAAGGTGGATGACCTCAAACTTTCCGACATTGTATTCCATCTGCCAAACCTTAGCCCATTCACTTAACCTATCTAAATCTCTTTGCAGCCTCTCTGTGTCCTCTACACAACCCGCTTTCCCACTAATCTTTGTGTCATCTGCAAATTTTGTTACACTACACTCTGTCCCCTCTTCCAGGTCATCTATGTATATTGTAAACAGTTGTGGTCCCAGCACCGATCCCTGTGGCACATCACTAACCACTGATTTCCAACCCGAAAAGGACTCATTTATCCCGACTCTCTGCTTTCTGTTAGCCAGCCAATTCTCTATCCATGCTAATACATTTCCTCTGACTCCGCGTACCTTTATCTTCTGCAGTAACCTTTTGTGTGGCACCTAATCGAATGCCTTTTGAAAATCTAAATACACCACATCCATCGGTACACCTCTATCCACCATGCTCGTTATATCCTCAAAGAATTCCAGTAAATTAGTTAAACATGATTTCTCCTTCATGAATCCATGCTGCGTCTGCTTGATTGCACTATTCCTATCTAGATGTCCCGCTATTTCTTCCTTAATGATAGTTTCAAGCATTTTCCCCACTACAGATGTTAAACTAACTGGCCTATAGTTACCTTTCTTTTGTCTGCCCCCTTTTTTAAACAGAGGCATTACATTAGCTGCTCTCCAATCCGCTGGTACCTCCCCAGAGTCCAGAGAATTTTGCTAGATTATAACGAATGCATCTGCTATAACTTCCGCCATCTCTTTTAATACCCTGGGATGCATTTCATCAGGACCAGGGGACTTGTCTACCTTGAGTCCCATTAGCCTGTCCAGCACTACCCCCCTAGTGATAGTGATTGTCTCAAGGTCCTCCCTTCCCACATTCCTGTGACCAGCAATTTTTGGCATGGTTTTTGTGTCTTCCACTGTGAAGACCGAAGCAAAATAATTGTTTCAGGTCTCAGCCATTTCCACATTTCCCATTATTAAATCTCCCTTCTCATCTTCTAAGGGACCAACATTTACTTCAGTCACTCTTTTCTGTTTTATATATCTGTAAAAGCTTTTACTATCCGTTTTTATGTTTTGCGCAATTTTACCTTCGTAATCTATCTTTCCTTTCTTTATTGCTTTCTTAGCCATTCTTTGCTGTCGTTTAAAATTTTCCCAATCTTCTAGTTTCCCACTAACCTTGGCCACCTTATACGCATTGGTTTTTAATTTGATACTCTCCTTTATTTCCTTGGTTATCCACGGCTGGTTATCCCTTCTCTGACCGCCCTTCTTTTTCACTGGGGTGCACACCTTCACCACGAAATGTCCATCGATCATGTTCAAAGTTGAACTGAATAGAATTCCAATATCCATGGAATTAGACACAGGTGCGAGTCAGTCCATCATGAGCAAAAAGGCCATCGACAGTTTGTGGTGCAACAAGACACACAGGTCATAACTGAGCCCCATTCACACCAAGCTGAGAACTTACACCAAAGAACTGATCCCTGTAATTGGCAGCGCAGAAGTAAATGTCCCCTATGATGGAGCAGTGCACGAACTACCACTATGGATAGTACCAGGAGATGGCCTCACACTGTTCAGCAAAAGCTGGCTGGGAAAAATCCGCTGGAACTGGGACGACATCCGAGCGCTTTCGTCTCTCGATGATGTCGCATGTGTCCAGGATCTGAGCAAATTTCCGTCGTTGTTTGAGCCAGGCATCGGAAGTTTCTCGGGGGCGAAGGTGCAGATGCACTTGGTTCCCGGTACACGACCCATCCATCACCACAAGGCACATGCGGTGCCATACATGATGCGAGAGAAAGTGGAGATCGAGCTGGACAGGCTGCAACGAGAGGGCATCATCGCACCGGTGGAGTTCACTGAGTGGGCCAGTCCAATTGTTCCTGTTCTCAAAGGCGACAGCACGGTCAGAATTTGCGGGGACTATAAAGTAACGATTAACCGTTTTTCGCTGCCGGACCAGTACCCGCTACCCAAGGCAGACGACCTATTTGTGACGCTGGCAGGCGAAAGGCCTCACCTGCATCAACACGCACAAAGGTCTGTTCATCTACAATAGATGCCCGTTTGTAATTCGATCAGCCGCAGCTATTTTTCAAAGGAACTTGGAAAGTCTACTAAAGTCGATTCCGCGCACTGTGGTTTTCCAAGACGACATTCTGGTCACAGGTCGGGACACCATCGAACACTTGCAGAACCTGGAAGAGGTTCTAAGTTGGCTAGATCGTGTGGGACTCAGGTTGAAACGCTCCAAGTGTGTTTTCCTGGCGCCAGAGGTCGAGTTCTTCGGGAGAAGAATCACGGCAGACGGCATCAGACCCACCGACGCCAAGACGGAAGCCATCAAGAACGCGTCGAGACCACAGAATGTGACAGAGCTGCAGTCGTTCCTGGGACTCCTCAATTATTTTGGTAATGCTCGAACCTCTACATGTGTTGCTATGCAAGGGAGATGACTGGGTATGGGGGAAATCATAAGAGACAGCTTTTGAGAAATCCCGAAATTTGTTATGTTCCAACAAACTGCTTGTCCTGTATGATCCTTGTAAGCGTTTAGTGCTAGCTTGCGATGCGTCTTCGTACGGGGTCGAGTGTGTGTTACAACAAGCAAACGATCGGGAACATTGCAACCGGTCGCTTATGCCTCCAGGAGTTTGTCCAAGGCCGAAAGAGCCTACAGCATGATTGAAAAAGAAGCTCTGGCATGCGTTTACAGGGTGAAAAAAATGTACCAATATCTGTTTGGTCTTAAGTTCGAGTTAGAAACTGACCATACGCCACTCATATCGCTATTCTCAGAGAGCAAAGGTATCAATACCAATGCCTCTGCTCGCATCCAAAGATGGTGCTCATGCTGTCTGCATATAACTATGTAATTCACCACAGGCCAGGCACAGAGAACTGCGCTGACGCCCTCAGTTGGCTAGCATTGCCCACCACCGGGGTGGAAATGGCACAACCTGCAGACTTGATCTTGGTGATAGATGATTGAAAACGAAAAGTCACCCGTTACGGCCCGCCAGATCAGGACCTGGACCAGCTAGGATCCTTTACTGTCCCTTATATAAAACTGTGTCCTCCATGGGAGCTGGTCCAGCGTCCCAGCAGAGATGCATGAAGAGATCAAGCCGTTCCAGTGGCGTAAAGGCTAAATGTCCATACAGACGGACTGTCTTTTGTGGGGTAATCGCGTGGTTTTGCTCAAGAAAGGCAGGGAAATGTTCATACGCGACCTACACAGTACCCACCCAAGCATAGTAATGATGAAAGCTATAGCCAGATCCCATGTGTGCTGGCCCGGCATCGACTCAGATTTGGAGTCCTCCGTGCGCCAATGCAAGACTTGCTCTTAACTGAGCAATGCACCCAGAGAGGCACCGCTAAGTTTGTGGTGATGGTACTTTAAAAACCGTGGTCGAGGATCCACGTTGACTTCGCTGGCCCGTTTCGAGGCAAAATGTCCTTGGTTGTTGTGGATGCTTATTCAAAGTGGATTGAGTGTGTAATAATATCTGTAAGCATGTCCACTGCCACCATCGAAAACCTACGAGCCATGTTTGACACACACGGCCTGCCTGATGTCCTTGTCAGCGACAACGGGCCGCGCTTCACCAGCGCTGCCTTCAAGGAATTCATGACCCGCAATCAATCAAGCACATCACATCTGCCCCGTTCAAGCCCGCAAGCAACATCCAGGCAGAATGGGCAGTTCAAACTATTGTGTTCCTAACACAGATGAGACTGCACACAGGGAGGTTATAGTAACAGTGATCTCAGTCTTTATTAAGACACTCCGGAGTGAGGAACAGGCCTTCGGAGCTGGCTTATATACAGTGCTCCGAAGGGATGCTGGGATCCCTTGGGACTTCAGGGGATGTTCTCCTTGGTGGCGGAACATGGGAGTACATGCTTTACAGATACACAACATCACTTTCCCGCAAAGTCAAAGTGAAAACTATTTACAAGATGAGGCGGTCGGGAGCCTTTCTTTCCCTGGTGGACCGCCTCGGTACAAATGTCTGTTCTGGTGTGTTGGCTGTGCCCTCGATGGGCTGGCGTGTTGTTGGCCCTGCAGGGCTGTTGGGTGAGCCTGGGCTTGCTGGGCTGTTGGGCATGATGGGTTTGACTTCCTGGTCCGGGGTGATGTCGTTGATTCTTTAGGTGTGTGTTGTGGGCTCGAAAAAGGTGGTGTCTGCTGTGGGTTGTTCAGGGCAGTCTGTGAACCGCAGCCTTGTTTGGTCCAGGTGCTTTCTGCAAATTTGTCCATTGCCTAGTTTGACTACAAACACCCTACTCCCTTCTTTAGCTATCACCGTGCCCGCGATCCACTTGGGACCATGTCCATAGTTTAGCACATACACAGGGTCACTCAGATTATTTTCCCGTGACACAGTGGTGCGACCATCGTTTACATTTTGTTGCTGCCGCCTGCTCTCTACCTGATCATGCAGGTTGGGGTGAACCAGCGAGAGTCTGGTTTTAAGAGTCCTTTTCATGAGTAGCTCAGCCGGGGGCACCCCTGTGAGCGAGTGTGGTCTCGAGCTGTAGGTGAGCAGTACTCGGGACAGGTGGGTTTGCAGTGAGCCTTCTGTGACTCGTTTAAGGCTCTGTTTGATGGTTTGTACCGCCCACTCTGCCTGCCCATTGGAGGCTGGTTTAATCGGGGCCGAGGTGACATGTTTGATCCCATTGCGGGTCATGAATTCTTTAAATTCGGCACTGGTGAAACATGGCCCATTGTCACTGACCAGTATGTCAGGCAGGCCGTGGGTGGCAAACATGGCCCTCAGGCTTTCAATGGTGGTGATGGCGGTGCTTCCCGACATTATTTGACATTCAATCCATTTTGAAAAAGCATCGACCACCACCAGGAACATTTTACCGAGAAACGGGCCTGCATAGTCGACATGGATCCTCGACCATGGTCTGGAGGACCAGGACCACAAACTTAGTGGTGCCTCTCTGGGCGCGTTGCTCAACTGAGCACACACGCTGCATTGCCATACACAGGACTCTAAGTCAGAGTCGATACCGGGCCACCACACGTGGGATCTGGCTATCGCTTTCATCATTACTATACCCGGGTATGTGCTGTGGAGATCCGAGACGAACGTCTCCCTGCCCTTTTTGGGTAGCACTACACGGTTACCCCACAACAGGCAGTCTGCCTGAATGGACAGCTCGTCCTTTCACAGCTGGAACGGCTTGATTAGCCCTTGTATTTCAACGGGGATGCTGGCCCAGCTCTCATGCAGTAAACAGTTTTTTACTAGGGACAGCAGAGGATCTTGGCTGGTCCAAGTCCTAAACTGGCGGGCCGTGACAAGTGATTTATCATTTTCAAACGCTTCCATGACCATCAACGAGTCTGCGGGCTGCGCCACCATCAACAAGTTTGCAGGCTGCGCCATTTCCACCCAGTGGTGGACAATGGTAGCCGACTGAGAGTATCCGCACAGTTCTCGGCCTGTGGTGGATGATATAGTAATACGCTGATAGCGCGAGTGCCCACCTTTGTACGCGGGCTGAGGCATTAGTATTTATCCCCTTGTTTTCAGCGAAAAGGGATATGAGGGGCTTGTGATCGGTTTCCAGCTCAAATTTGAGGCCAAACTGGTACTGATGCATTTTTTTTTACCACAAACACACACGCTAATGCCTCTTTCTCAATCATGCTGTTGGTTCTCTCGGCCTTTGACAAGCTCCTGGAGACATAGGCGACAGGTTGCAACTTCCCCGCAACGTTAGCTTGTTGTAATACACACCCAACTCTGTACGAAGACGCATCACATGCTAGCACAAGTCTTTTACACGGGTTGTACAATACACGCAGCTTGTTGGAGCATAGAATGTTTCTGGCTTTCTCAAAAGCATTTACTTGTTTTTTTTTCCCCATACCCAGTTCTCACCTTTATGCAATAACACATGTAAGGGCTCTAAGAGGGTGCTTAACCCCAGTCGGAAGTTACCAAAATAGTTGAGGATTCCCAGGAACGATCCCAGCTCCGTGACCTTCTGTGGCCTGGGCACATTCCTGATAACCTCTGTCTTGGCGTCTGTGGGCCGAATGCCGTACGCCGCGATCTTTCACCCCAAAAACTCCACTTCTGTTGCCATGAAGACGCATTTCGACCTCTTCAGCCGCAGCCCTACGCGATCCAGTCGCTGGAGGACCTCCTCCAGGTTTTGTAGGTGCTCGACGGTGTCCTGACCCATGACCAATATGCCGTCCTGAAAAACAACTGTGCGTGGTTTCGACTTGAGTAGGCTCTCCATGTTTCTCTGGAAGATCGCTGCAGCCGACCGAATTCCAAACGGGCATCTGTTGTAGATGAACAGTCCCTTGTGCGCGTTGATGCAGGTGAGGCCCTTCGAAGACTCCTCCAGCTCCTGCATCATATAGGCCGAAGTCAGGTCGAGTTTGGTGAATGTCTTGCCTCCTGCCAGCGTCACAAATAGGTTGTCTGCCTTATGTAGCGTGTATTGGTCCTGTAGCGAGAAACGATCAATAGTTACTTTATAATCGCCGCAAATCCTGACCGTGCCATCACTTTTGAGTATTGGAACAATCGGGCTGGCCCACTTGCTGAATTCAACTGTGGAGATGGTGCCCTCGCGTTGCAGCCTGTCCAGCTCGATTTCCACTCTCTCCCTCATCATGTGAGGTACCGCTCGCGCCTTGTGGTGAATGGGTCATGCCTCTGGGACCAAGTGGATCCGCACCTTTGTCCCAGAAAAATTTCCAATGCCTGGCTCAAAAAGGGAAGGAAATTTGTTAAGAACCTGGGTACATGAGGCCTCATCGACATGTGATAGCGCTCGGATGTCATCCCCGTTCCAGCGGATTTTGCCCAGCCAGCTCCTTCCAAGCAGTGTGGGGCCATCGCCCGGGACAATCCAGAGTGGCAGTTCGTGCACCGTGCCCTCGTAGGTGACCTTGACCATGACGCTGCCCAGGACAGTAATAAGCTCTTTGGTGTACGTTCTCAGTTTCATGTGGATGGGGCTCAGGGCTGGTCTGAGTGCCTTGTTGCACCACAGTTTCTCAAACATCTTTTTACTCATGATGGATTGGCTAGTGCCAGTGTCCAGTTCCATGGCTACGGGTAAGCCATTCAATTTTACATTTAGCATTATAGGTGGACATTTCGTCGAAAATGTGTGCACCCCTTGTGCTTCAGCATCTGCCTCCTCTCTCTGAGGCTTGAAATTGCTTTGATCCACCATGGACTGATCTTCCTCTGCCATGAGGTGGTTAGCAGGTTTTGCAGAGCTTGCAGCTCGTCTGCAAGCTCATTGGAGGTGCCTCATTGTTCCACAGCTCTTGAAAACATACCCTTTGAAGCGGCATGAATAGGCTGAATGGAAGCCTCCACAACGCCAACAAGGTGTGAATTGCCTTGCATTCATCCTTTGTTGCAGATTCTGAGTCATCTGGATCACCTGAGGCCTGCTGGCAGTTGCAGACTCGTGGCTTCTGCCCTATACATTTCTACTCGCAAACACAGTTCCAGTTAAATTATGAACATTGCTAGCACTTGTATGCTGAGAGATTTGTTTGGTGTTATCACTGGTGGACATAAACGCCTGTGCTATCGCAATGGCATTACCGAGGGTCGGTGTCTCTACAGTCAAAGGTTTTGTCGGATGGTCTCATGGCCAATGCCCAGTAGAAAAAAGTCTCTGAGCATCTGCTCCAGGTAGCCATCAAACTCACGTTGTCCTGCAAGTCACCTTAGCTCGGCGACGTAGCTCGCCACTTCCTGACCTTCAGATCGCTGGCAAGTGTAGAACCGATACCACGCTCTCCCTCGGGTTAAGATGCTCCAGAACCAGTGTACACAGCTCTTCATACAACTTATCTGTGGCTTTCACCAGAGCCAAAAGATTCTTCATGAGGCTGTCGGTTGGTGCCCCGCAGACCGTGAGGAGGACCGCTCTCCTTTTTGCAGCGCTTCCTTCTCCGTCCAGCTCGTTGGCTACAAAGTACTGGTCTAGCCGTTTGACATAGGCTTTCCAATCCTCACCCTCTGAGAATTTCTCCAGGATGTCCACAGTTTGCTGCATCTTTGCATTGGATTCGTATATTCGCCGCCAGTTATTGTGTTCCTAACACAGATGAGACTGCACACAGGGAGGTTAAAGTAACAGTGACCTCAGTCTTTATTCAGGCACTCCAGAATGAGGAACAGGCCTTAGGGGCCGGCTGATATACTGTGCTCCAAGGGATTCTGGGATCCCTTGGGACTTCAGGTGATGCGGTCCCTGGTGGCGGAACATGGGAGTGCATGCTTTACAGATACACAACACAAACCATCAAGCAAAGCTTGAAACGCGTGTCAGAAGGCTCCCTGCAGACCTGCCTGTCCCGAGTCCTGCTCAGCTACCGCAACAGACCCCACTCGCTCAACGGGGTTCCCCCAGATGAGCTGCTCGTGAAAACGGCACTCAAAACAAGGCTGTCTCTCGTCCACCCTGATCTCCATGATCACGTCGAGGGCAGGCGGCATCAACAAAGCATGTACCATGATCGCGCAAATTTGTCATGCAATATTGAAGTCAATGACCCTATATTTGTACTCAACTATGGACATGGTCCCAAATAGCTTGCTGGCACTGTCATGACCAAAGAAGGACCATTATGTCGAGGAACCAACTAGGGGGGAGGCCATCTTAGACTGGGTGTTGTGTAATGAGAGAGGATTAATTAGCAATCTCATTGTACGAGGCCCCTTGGGGAAGAGTGACCATAATCTGGTGGAATTCTGCATTAGGATGGAGAATGAAACAGTTAATTCAGAGACCATGGTCCAGAACTTAAAGAAGGGTAACTTTGAAGGTATGAGGCGTGAATTGGCTAGGATAGATTGGCGAATGATACTTAAGGGGTTGACTGTGGATGGGCAATGGCAGACATTTAGAGACCGCATGGATGAATTACAACAATTGTACATTCCTGTCTGGCGTAAAAATAAAAACGGGAAGGTGGCTCAACCGTGGCTATCAAGGGAAATCAGGGATAGTATTAAAGCCAAGGAAGTGGCATACAAATTGGCCAGAAATAGCAGCGAACCCGGGGACTGGGAGAAATTTAGAACTCGGCAGAGGAGGACAAAGGGTTTGATTAGGGCAGGGAAAATGGAGTACGAGAAGAAGCTTACAGGGAACATTAAGGCGGATTGCAAAAGTTTCTATAGGTATGTAAAGAGAAAAAGGTTAGTAAAGACAAACGTAGGTCCCCTGCAGTCAGAATCAGGGGAAGTCATAACGGGGAACAAAGAAATGGCAGACCAATTGAACAAGTACTTTGGTTCGGTATTCACTAAGGAGGACACAAACAACCTTCCGGATATAAAAGGGGTCAGAGGGTCTAATAAGGAGGAGGTACTGAGGGAAATCTTTATTAGTCGGGAAATTGTGTTGGGGAAATTGATGGGATTGAAGGCTGATAAATCCCCAGGGCCTGATGGACTGCATCCCAGAGTACTTAAGGAGGTGGCCTTGGAAATAGCGGATGCATTGACAGTCATTTTCCAACATTCCATAGACTCTGGATCAGTTCCTATCGAGTGGAGGGTAGCCAATGTAACCCCACTTTTTAAAAAAGGAGGGAGGGAGAAAACAGGGAATTATAGACCGGTCAGCCTGACCTCAGTAGTGGGTAAAATGATGGAATCAATTATTAAGGATGTCATAGCAGCGCATTTGGAAAATGGTGACATGATAGGTCCAAGTCAGCATGGATTTGTGAAAGGGAAATCATGCTTGACAAATCTTCTGGAATTTTTTGAGGATGTTTCCAGTAAAGTGGACAAAGGAGAACCAGTTGATGTGGTATATTTGGACTTTCAGAAGGCTTTTGACAAGGTCCCACACAAGAGATTAATGTGCAAAGTTAAAGCACATGAGATTGGAGGTAGTGTGCTGACGTGGATTGAGAACTGGTTGTCAGACAGGAAGCAAAGAGTAGGAGTAAATGGGTACTTTTCAGAATGGCAGGCAGTGACTAGTGGGGTACCGCAAGGTTCAGTGCTGGGGCCCCAGTTGTTTACATTGTACGTTAATGATTTAGACGAGGGGATTAAATGTAGTATCTCCAAATTTGCGATGACACTAAGTTGGTTGGCAGTGTGAGCTGCGAGGAGGATGCTATGAGGCTGCAGAGTGACTTGGATAGGTTAGGTGAGTGGGCAAATGAATGGCAGATGAAGAATAATGTGGATAAATGTGAGGCTATCCACTTTGGTGGTAAAAACAGAGAGACAGACTATTATCTGAATGGTGACAGATTAGGAAAAGGGAAGGTGCAACGAGACCTGGGTGTCATGGTACATCAGTCATTGAAGGTTGGCATGCAGGTACAGCAGGCGGTTAAGAAAGCAAATGGCATGTTGGCCTTCATCGCGAGGGGATTTGAGTACAGGGGCAGGGAGGTGTTGCTACAGTTGTACAGGGCCTTGGTGATGCCACACCTGGAGTATTGTGTACAGTTTTGGTCTCCTAACTTGAGGAAGGACATTCTTGCTATTGAGGGAGTGCAGCGAAGATTCACCAGACTGATTCCTGGGATGGTGGGACTGACCTATCAAGAAAGACTGGATCAACTGGGCTTGTATTCACTGGAGTTCAGAAGAATGAGAGGGGACCTCACAGAAACGTTTAAAATTCTGATGGGTTTAGACAGGTTAGATGCAGGAAGAATGTTCTCAATGTTGGAGAAGTCCAGAACCAGGGGTCACAGTCTAAGGATAAGGGGTAAGCCATTTAGGACCGAGATGAGGAGAAACTTCTTCACCCAGAGAGTGGTGAACCTGTGGATTTCTCTACCACAGAAAGTAGTTGAGGCCAATTCACTAAATATATTCAAAAGGGAGTTAGATGAAGTCCTTACTACTCGGGGGATCAAGGGGTATGGCGAGAAAGCAGGAAGGGGGTACTGAAGTTTCATGTTCAGCCATGAACTCATTGAATGGTGGTGCAGGCTAGAAGGGCTGAATGACCTGCTCCTGCACCTATTTTCTATGTTTCTATGTTTCTAAGGATGTAGGGTGTTTCAGGTCAAACTCGCAAATGAACTAACTTGCAGAAATCATTTGGACCAAACCAAACTGCGATTCACAGACAGCCATGAGCAACCTGAAGAGGACACCACCAACTTCGACTCTCCGACACACACACAAGTGACAACCGATACCACGGTTGACCACGAAGCTGAACTCATCATCCCCAGCAGCCCAGCAAGGCCAGTTGTGCAGCAGCAAAGCGAAGAACCAGCCAACTCACCTACACCTGCATTTGTAGCGAGACGATCGACGAGGGAGCGAAAAGCCCCAGATCGTCTCACCCTGTAAATAAGTGTACAATTGACGATGGGAGGGAGTAATGTTATGTATGCAACCCTATGTAACCAGCATTCTACTGCCACCAGAGGGCGTATCTGTTGGAGTCCCAAGGGATCCCCACATCTCTTGGGAGCACTGTATATAAGCAGGCCTCCCATGCTGTACCAGTACTCTGAAGTTAGAATAAAGAGACTAAGGTCACGCTTACGCATGTCTACAGTTCTCAGTCACATTACATTATTAGGGACATAACAGATAGTATGCAGATACAGCAAGTGATCAGGAAGGCCAATGGTATCTTGGCCTTTATTGCAAAGGGGATGGAGTATAAAAGCAGGGAAGTCTTGCTACAGCTATACAGGGTATTGATGAGGCCACAAGTGAAATATTGCGTGCAGTTTTGTTTTCCATATCTACGAAAGGATATACTTGCTTTGGAGGCAGTTCAGAGAAGTTTCACTCGGTTGATTCCGGGGATGAGGAGGTTGACTTATGAGGAAAAGTTGAGTAGGTTGGGCCTCTACTTATTGGAATTCAGAAGAATGAGAGGTGATCTTATCAAAACGTATAAGATTATGAGGGGGCTTTGGCCGCCTGAGGAAACGAGTGTTCGAAGACCAGGCCCTCAAATCTACCATCAAGCTCATGGTCTACAGGGCTGCAGTAATACCCGCCCTCCTGTATGGATTAGAGGCATTGACGATGTACAGAAGACACCTCAAGTCGCTGGAGATATATCACCAATGATGTCTCCGCAAGATCCTGAAAATCCCCTGGGAGGACTGGCGCACCAACATCCGTATCCTCGCCCAGGCTAACATCCCCAGCATTGAAGCACTGACCACACTCGATCAACTTCGCTGGGCAGGCCACACAGTTCGCATGCCAGATACGAGGCTCCTGAAGCAATTGCTGTATGCGGAGCTCCTTCACGGCAAACAAGCCAAAAGTGGGCAGCAGAAACGTTACAAGGACACCCTCAACGCCTCCCTAGTAAATTGCGACATCACCACTGACACCTGGGAGTCCCTGGCCAAAGACCACCCTTGGTGGAGAAAGTGCATCCTCGAGGGCGTTGAGCTCTTCGAATCTCAATGCCGCGAGCGTGAAGCGATCAGGCACAGGCAACCGAAGGAGCATGTGGCAAATCAGTCCCACCCCACCACTACCCCCCACGAATGTCTGCCCCACCTGTGACAGGGTCTGTGGCTCTCGCATTGGACTTTTCAGCCACCAAACTTTAGGAATGGAAGCAAGTCTTCCTCCATTCCGAGGGACTGCCTATGATAGGGCCCAAGTTTCGAGCCGCGCCTAGAACGGCGCAGTCCCGACCTGGACGCCCGTTTTTCGCACCACAAAGTGCGCCTAAAAAAAACTTCCAGATTCTCCAGCTCCCTGCAGGCCTTCTGGGGCTTGGCGCAGCGCAACACGAGCTGCAGGGGGAGTAGCCAGGTCCCTGCACTGAAAACAGTGCCGGGACCTCTGCACATGCGCGCTACAGTGGGCGCGCATGTGCAGTCGCTCCAGGCGCCAAAAACTGTGTGGGAGGGGCCGAAGCACGCAGCCCCTAGCCCTGGCCCAATGGCCTCACTGGGGCTGCGTGAATAAGGCTCCTCCCACGGCCAGCTCCTGCTTCCTCCCGACCTGACTCGACTCCCGCTTCCCGCCTCCGGACCGGACCCGACACCGACCCGACTCCCGCTTCCCCCCCGCCCCTGCCCCCGACTGGACCCGACCTGACCTCTCTCCCTCCCCCCGACCCGAACCGAACCGACCTCCCTCCCACCACCCCCCCGACCCCGACCCGCGCTCCTGACCCCGACCCGCGCAGCCCCCGACCCGACCCAACGCCACCTACCTGTAAATCTGGTGCTGGGGACGGGCCCTGCCCGAAGTCTTGGGCCCTGCCTGAAGTCTCAGGCCCGGCCCGTTCAGCCTCCCTCCCCCTTCTCCTTTCCCCCCCCATCTCCTTCCGCCCCTCCATCTCCTTTCCCCCCCATCTCCTTTCCCCCATCTCCTTTCCCCATCTCCTTTCCCCCCCATCTCCTTTCCCTCATCTCCTTTCCCCCCCATCTCCTTCCCCCTCATCTCCTTTCCTCCCCCCTCTCCTTTCCCCACTCTCCTTTCCCCCTTCTCCTTTCCCCCCTTCTCCTTTCCCCCCTTTTTCTTTCCCCCCCTTTTCCTCCTCCTCCCCCTTCCCCCTTCCCCCTTCTCCTCCTCCCCCCTTTCCCCTTCTCCTCCTCCCCCTTCCCCTTCTCCTCCTCCCCCCTTCTCCCCCTTCTCCCCCATCCCTCTCCCTTCCCTCCCTCTGCTCCCCCCTCTCTCCCTCTACCCCTCTCCTCCCACTCCCCTCGCTGTCAGAAACACAGATACTGACAGACAGAGAATGAGAGACACACACAGACAGACAGAGAGATAGAGACACTGACAGAGACACACTGAGGGGGGCATCCCAGCACGCTGTTGGAGGGCTCCCGGTGCTGCAGTCGGTAAGTAGAAAATGTTTTATTTATTGATTTTTTTAAATTAATTTATTGGTTGATTTATTGATGTTTTTATCATTTATTATTGATGATGGCTCTTTATTTGTAAAACTGAAGTGTTTAATGTTTGTAAACTTCCCTTTAAACCCCCCTCCCCCCATTCCCTACGCCTGATTTGTAACCTACGCCTGATTTTCTAAAGTGTAGACAAGGTTTTTTCAAGCGAACAAAAATCTTCACTTACTCCATTCTAAGTTAGTTTGTAGTAAGTTTTCACTGACGAAGCTTTGAAAACAGGCGTAAGTGGCCGGACACGCCCCCTTTTGAAAAAAAAATTCTGTTCCAAAGTGAAACTGTTTTAACTGACTAGAACTGGAGCAAACTAAATGGCGAGAATTCCGATTTCTAAGATACTCCGTTCTACACCAGTTGCTCCTAAAAATCAGGAGCAAATCATGGCGAAACTTGGGGCCATGATGATGAGCTTGACAAGGTGAATGCAGAGAGGATGTTTCCACTGATGGAGGAAACGAGAACTAGGCAGCATGATCTTAGAATAAGGGGCCGCCCATTTAAAACAGAAATGAGAAGTGTTTCCTCTCAGATGGTTGTAAATCTGAGGAATTTGCTGCCTCAGAGAGCTGTGGAAGCTTGGACATTGAATAAATTTGAGACAGAAATAGGCAGTTTCTTAAATGATAAGGGGCTAAGGGGCTATGGGGAGTGGGCGGGGAAGTGGAGCTGAGTCCATGGTCAGATCAGCCATGATCTTATTGAATGGCGGAGCAGGCTCGAGAGGCTATATGGCCTTTGTTGTAATTGTTGGGCTGAAAGGCCTGTTTATGTGTTACAACTTCTATGTATTTCTATATACTATGTCATCAGTTATAGCTTTTTCTTTTGGTTCTTTTTATCTTTATAGTTTTAATAAACACTCGAATGGATTTTTTTTTCTCTCTAATCTGCTGCATAACATCTGATACAGTGAAAATGTGCCATAATAGCCAACATGTTCTCATGACAGTAGAGTTTTTGGACCAGAACATTCCATAAACTGGAACTGCTTGAGATCTCCCCGATCAAATGAGAGTGGCCTTTTGTATTTTAGTAGTGCTGTGTTATAGTCTGCCCAACTCTTCAGAGGTGTTTGGCTTTGATATTGAAAAATCCATTATCAGAAATTTAAGTTAAGAAATAAAGGACACGAAGTCCTCTGCTTGCTATGTAAAGCAACGTTCGTGCCAATTGTGCTTCTCCACCATACTTTAGTGCCTCGGCGGGGATTCCATCTGCTCCTGATGCCTTGTTCTTGAGCTGATTGATGGCTTTTTCTACCTCAAAGTGCTGGAGAAATACCACCAGCGCTGCCTCCGCAAGATCCTGCAAATCCACTGGGAGGACAGACACACCAACGTCAGTGTTCTCGATCAGGCCAACATCCCCAGCATCGAAACACTGACCACACTTGACCAGCTCCGTTGGGCGGGCCACATTGTTCGCATGCCCGAAACGAGACTCCCAAAGCAAACGCACTACTCGGAACTCCTACACGGCAAGCGAGCCCCAGGTGGGCATAAGAAACGTTTCAAGGGCACCCTCAAAACCTCCTTGATAAAGTAACATATCCCCACCGGCACCTGTGAATCCCTGGCCCAAGACGGCCCTAAGTGGAGGAAGAGCATCTGGGAGGGCGCTGAGCACCTCGAGTCTCGTCACCGAGAGCTTCCGGAAACAAGCGCAGGCAGCGGAAGGAGTGTGCGGCAAACCTGTCCCTCGCACCCTTTCCTTCAACCACTGCCTTCCCCACCTGCGACAGAGACGGTAATTCCCTTATTGGACTGTACTGTCACCTGAGAAGTGGAAGCATGTCTTCCTCGATTTCGAGGGACTGCCTATGATGATGATGAAAGCAACATAACCAATACATCAGTGAAAATTTCCTCCGTTATTTCCGGCAAAATTATAAACCTGTTCCGAATAGATGGGCTGCAGATGATGGCTTCCCAATGCTTAGCTGGAGGAAATCGTGGCTCATCCAAGACTGGATGTCAGACAGTCGAACAGCATTGAGGAAGTGGAGGGTTAGGGAAAGAAAGTTGGGTAGCAGAGCTGGGTGTCATCACTGTATGTACTCGTAAGAGTATGACTTAAAAAAGTGTGTCCCGCCTATTTTTGCTAAAGCAATGTCATTAAAAGCTTTTATTAAGGTCTTTGGGGTCGAAATTGATGAAGGCCTCTGCCCGGCCAGGTGCCGCCTGAAGGACCGCCAATGGCCGCCGAGGTTCCTGACGGTTCTTTGGGCAGGATATTCATGAAGAAGGGGTCCCTCGAAGGTCGGCGGGCGGCAAATGAGTGACTTACGCCGCCAATCTGGGCGGTAGCCGCGGGAGCTCCCAATCTCAGTGGCAAAGGCGGTTGCCGCCTAAGTGACGCCGAGGTTGGAGGCGGGACCACGGAGGGCGGAAGAGCTAGAAAGAAAAAGCATCAAGAAGAAAAAAAAAACATCTGAAGACCTTCAGGGGACCCCATCCAGGTAAGTCCCGGTAAAGACATAAATTTCAAAACGTTCACGAACCTTTTTTCAGCATCTTCCTACTTGCCGTCGGGGACAGACCAGCCTCCAGCCAGCGGCCCACCCCCGTTCTGCCGCCGAGTCCCGGCGACTCTCGCCCGCATGAATATCGCATCTCGGCGGGCGGGAGCTCAGTTGCGCGACTCGGCCGTCCGCCCACGTCAGCGGGCGCTTCCCGGGAGCTCTCCCCTCCCGCCCGCTCCATCCCGCTCCAGGCCACGTCGAAAGTGGCACTGGGCGGTTCGACTGGATGAATGTCGGCGGCAATGGGCAGTAAGGCCATCAATTTCAGCCCCTATAGATTTCATTAAGATTAGAGCACGTACAGGTTCCTGCTGAAATGACTTTTTCGGATCCTAAGCTCTCTGATTTTCTCAAACAGCATTAATGCATGATCCAGGTCCGTGACCAATAAGAAAATATCACATCTGAAAAGCAGAATTATAGTCAGTGAATCAATACAAGATTTGCCTGAGGCTGGTGTAGTTTGTCTTCCATTTTGGCCACATGCCTCACTGAATATACACAACACTTGCCTGCAGCCTTTGCATTATTTCATTTTATTCCATTATCCAGCAACCTTTTGCATTCTCATTTATTGATATTGACAGTGAATCATGTGTTAATTGTGCCATTTGCTGTAACATTTACTACTCCCCAGTGGCTGTAGAAAGACCCACAAAAAGTTGAGTAATAAAAACACACAGATACAGGAATATCAGTCAGGCTTTACAGTGACACCGCACTACCATCATGTAGGACCTGCTTCATATCAGATGTGTTCAGTTGAAAAGGTCCAAAGGGGTCACAGTCTCAGGATGAGGGGTAAACCATTTAGGACCAAGATGCGGAGAAATTTCTTCGCTCAGAGAATTGTGAACCTGTGGAATTTTCTACCACAGAAAGTTGTTGAAGCCAGTGTTATATATGTAAACTTGTTTAGCCACCAGAGGGCTCATCACCTGGCATCCCAAGGGATCCCACAATCCCTTGGGAGCACAGGTACTTAAGGAGGCCTCATAGGCTGGAGAGGCACTCTGGAGACCTGCAATAAAAGACCAAGGTCACACTTTACTTTGAGCTCACAGTATCCAGTCAGTCTCTTTATTCCTACATAACAACTGGCAATGAGATACAGATGATGAACCCAACGATGCAGAGAACAGTGGGCATCCTGGAGAAATTCTCAGAGGGAGATGATTGGGAAAACCTTCGTGGAGCGACTCGATCAATATTTCATGGTCAACGAGCTAGAAGGAAAAGCAAACACTGCCAAATGAAGTACGATTATCCTCACCGTCTGCGGGCACCAACATGTTGCCTCATGAAAAATCTGCTCACTCCAGCGAAACCCACAGAGAAATCATACGATGATTTGTGCACACATATCCAGGAGCATCTGAACCCAAAGGAAAGCGTTCTGATGGCGAGGTATCAGTTCTACACCTACAAAAGGTCTGAAGGCCAGGAAGTGGTGAGTTATGTCGCCGAGCTAAGACGCCTTGCAGGACATTGTGAATTTGAAGGACATTTGGTGCACATGCTCAGAGACTTTTTCGTACTTGGCACTGGCCATGAAATGATACTTCACAAACTTTTGACTGTAGAAACCCCAAACTTGAGTAAGGCCACAGCAATAGCCCAGGCGTTCATTGTCACCAGTGACAATACGAAGCAAATCTCTCAGCACACGAGTGCTGCTACAAGTACTGTGAACAAAGTGTTGTTGTTTACAAATTGCAGCATACAAGGCAGGCCCCACATGCCTGCAGCTGCACATCGCAGATGTCTCAGAGTCCACCATCGAGGGTGATGAATGCAAGGCCATTAACACCTTGTTGGTGCTGCGGGGGTGATCATCATTTCCATTCATGCCGCTTCAAAGGGTAAGTTTGCAAAGGCTATCGAACAATGGGACACCTCCAACGTATGTGCAGGTGACGTGCAAATCACCATGTTGCAGAGGAGGACAGATCCACGGTGGATCACGATGAACCAGAGCCTCAGACCGAGGAGGCAGAGGTATATGGGGTGCACACTTTTAACACAAAGTGTCCCCCGATAATGCAGAAGGTTGAATTAAATGGACTCCCGGTGTCAATGGAGCTATACACGGGCGCGAGCCAGTCCATTATGAGCAAAAAGACTTTCGAAAAATTGTGGTGCAGCAAGGCCTCAAGGCCAGTCTTGACTCCCATTCGCACGAAACTGAGAACTTACACAAAGGAACTGATTCTTGTAATCGGCAATGCTACTGTAAAGATCTCCTACGATGGAGCAGTGCACAAGCTATCACTCTGGGTGGTATCGGGCGATGGTCCCACGCTGCTCGGCAGGAGCTGGCTGGGAAAGATACACTGGAACTGGGATGATATCCGAGCGCTTTCGCCCGCTGACGACACTTCGTGTACCCAGGTCTTAAACAAGTTCCCTTCGCTGTTCGAACCAGGCATCGGGAAGTTCCAAGGAGCAAAAGTGCAGATCCACTTAATTCCAGGGACGCAACCCATCCATCACAAGGCGAGAGCAGGACCGTACATGATGAGAGAAAGGGTAGAGGTCAAGCTCGACCGGCTGCAACGAGAGGGCATCATTTCGCTGATCGAATTCAACAAGTGGGCCAGTTCTATCATTCCAGTCCTCAAGGGAGACGGCACCGGCAGAATCTATGGTGATTACAAAGTAACTATCAACCGTTTCTCCCTGCAAGATCAATACCCACTACCAAAGGCCGACGACTTTTTTGCTACGCTGGTGGGAGGAAAGTCGTTCACGAAGCTGGACTTGACCTCGGCCTACATGACGCAGGAGCTGGAGGAATCATCGAAGGGCCTCACCTGCATCGACACGCACAAAGGTCTCTTCATTTATAACAGATGCCCGTTTGGAATTCGATCATCCGTGGCAATATTCCAGAGAAACATGGAAAGCTTACTGAAGTTGATCCTGCGCACGGTGGTCTTCCAGGATGCTATCTTGGTTACAGGTCGGGACACATTTGAACATCTGCAGAACCTGGAGGAGGTTCTTAGTCGACTCAACCGCGTGGGGCTCAGGTTAAAACGCTCAAAGTGCGATTTCCTGGCGCCTGAAGTGGAATTCCTGGAGAGGAGAATCGCGGCGGACGGCATCAGGCCCACCGATTCGAAGTCGGAGGCAATCGAGAACGCACCAAGGCCACAGAACGTGACGGAGCTGCGGTCGTTTCTCGGACTCCTGAACTACTTTGGTAATTTCTTACCGGGTCTCAGGACACTGTTAGAACCACTGCACACCTTACTGCATAAAGGAGATGAATGGGTATGGGGTAGAAGCCAAGAAAATGCTTTTGTAAAAACGAGAAAATTGTTATGCTCAAAATAAATTGCTTGTGTTGTATGATCCATGTAAGCATTTGGTACTAGCATGTGATGCGTCATCATACGACGTCGGGTGTGTATTGCAACAAGCTAATGATTCTGGGAAATTGTAACCGGTTGCTTATGCATTCAGAAGTCTGTCTAAGGCTGAGAAAGCCTATAATATGATTGAAAAAGAAGCGTTAGCATGTGTCTATGGGGTAAAGAAAATGCATCAATATCTGTTTGGGCTAAAATTTGAATTGGAAACTGACTATAAGCCACTAATATCCCTGTTTTCCGAGAGTAAAGGAATAAATACTAATGCATCGGCCCGCATCCAGAGATGGGTGCTCATGTTGTCCACATACAACTACACCATCCGCCACAGGCCAGGCGCAGAAAACTGTGCCGATGCTCTCAGTAGGCTGCCATTGCCCACCATGGGGGTGAAAATGGTGCCACCCACAGGTTTAGTCATGGTTATGGAAGCATTCGAGAGTGAGCAATCACTCGTCGTAGCCTGACAGATTAGAACCTGGATGAGCTAGGGCCTATTACTGTCCCTAGTTAGAAATTGTGTGCTTCACATGAGCTGGTCCAGTGTCCCAGTGGAAATGCAGGAAGATATAAAGCCGTACCAGCGGCGCAAAGATGAAATGTCTATACAGGCAGACTGCCTTCTGTGGGGCAATTGAGTAGTGGTCCTCAAGAAGGACAGAGACACCTTCATCAGTGACCTCCACAGTACCCACCCAGGCATCGTAATGATGAAAGCGATAGCCAGATCCCACATGTGGTGGCCCGGTATTGATGCGGACTTAGAATCCTGCATGCACAGATGTAACACATGCTCGCAGTTAAGCAATGCACCCAGGGAGGCGCCACGAAGTTCATGGTCTTGGCCCTCCAAACCGTGGTCCATGGTCCATTCGACTATGCAGGCCCGTTTTGTGGTAAAATGTCCCTTGTGTTTGTAGATGCATACTCCAATAGATTGAATGTGAGATAATGTCGGCAAGCACATCCGCTGCCACCACTGAAAGCCTGCGGGCCATGTTTGCCACGCACGGACTACCTGATGTCCTTGTGAGTGACAACGGGCCATTTTACCAGTGCCGAGTTCAAAGAATTCATGACCCATAACGGGATCAAATATGTTACACCTGCCACATTCAAACTAGCATCCAATGGCCAGGCAGAGAGAGCAGTGCAAACCATCAAGCAAGGCTTGAAGAGGGTAACTAAAGGCTCACTGCAGACTCGCCTATCCCGAGTCCTGCTTAGCTACCACACGAGACCCCACTCGCTCACTGGGATTCCACCTGCTGAACTGCTCATGAAAAGGGCACTTAAGACAAGGCTCTCGTTAGTTCACCCTGATCTACATGAATAAGTAGAGAGCAGGCAGCTTCAACAAAGTACATATCATGATAGCACAAATCTGTCACTCAAAAGTGAAATCAATGATCCTGTATTTGTATTAAATTATGGACAAGGTCCCAAGTGGCTTCCCAGCACTCTTGTGGCCAAAGAGGGGAGCAGGGTGTTTCGGGTCAAACTTTCAAATGGACTCATTCACCGGAAACACTTGGACCAAATCAAACTCAGATTCACGGACTATCCTGAGCAACCCACTTTCGACACTACCTTCTTTAACCCCCTCAACATACATACCAGTGGCAACCGACACAGCAGTTGACCACGAAACTCCTGCTCCAAATTCTTATGTTACATAGAAACATAGAAACATAGAAAATAGGTGCAGAAGTAGGCCATTCGGCCCTTCGAGCCTGCACCGCCATTCAATATGATCATGGCTAATCATTCACCTCAGTACCCCTTTCCCGCTTTCTCTCCATACCCCTTGATCCCTTTAGCCATAAGGGCCACATCTAACTCCCTCTTGAATATATCCAATGAACTGGCATCAACGACTCTCTGCGGCAGGGAATTCCACAGGTTAACAACTCTCTGAATGAAGAAGTTTCTCCTCATCTCAGTCTAAATGGCCTACCCCTTATCCTAAGTCTGTGTCCCCTGATTCTGGACGTCCCCAACATCGGGAACATTCTTCCCGCATCTAACCTGTCCCGTCCCGTCAGAATGTTATACGCTTCTATGAGATCCCCTCTCATCCTTCTAAACTCCAGTGTATAAAGGCCCAGTTGATCCAGTCTAGCCTCATATGTCAGTCCAGCCATCCCTGGAATCAGTCTGATGAACCTTCGCTGCACTCCCTCAATAGCAAGAATGTCCTTCATCAGATTAGGAGACCAAACTGAATACAATATTCCAGTTGAGGTCTCACCAAGGCCGTGTACAATTGCAGTAATATCTCCCTGCTCCTATACTCAAATCCCCTCGCTATGAAGGCCAACATGCCATTTGCCTTCTTCACCGCCTGCTGTACCTGCATGCCAACTTTCAATGTCTGATGAACCATGACACCCAGGTCTCATTGCACCTCCCCTTTTCCTAATGTGCCGCCATTCAGATAATATTCTGCCTTCCTGTTTTTCCCACCAAAGTGGATAACCTCACATTTATCCACATTATACTGCATCTGCCATGCATTTGCCCACTCTCCTAACCTGTCGAAATCACCCTGCAGCCTCTTATCATCCTCCTCACAGCTCACACCGCCACCCAGTTTAGTGTCATCTGCAAACTTGGAGATATTACCCTCAATTCCTTCATCCAAATCATTAATGTATATTGTGAAGAGCTGGGGTCCCAGCACTGAGCCCTGCAGTACTCCACTAGTTACTGCCTCCCATTCCGAAAAGGACCCGTTTATCCCGACTCTCTGCTTCCTACCTGCCAACCAATTCTCTATTCACGCCAGTACATTACCCCAATACCTTGTGCCTTGATTTTGCATACCAATCTCTTATGTGGTACCTTGTCAAAGGCCTTTTGATAGTCCAAATACACCACATCCACTGGTTCTCCCTTGTCCACTTTACTAGTTACATTCTCAAAAAATTCCAGAAGATTGGTCAAGCATGATTTCCTTTTCATAAATCCATGCTGACTTGGACCGATCCTGTCACCGCTTTCCGAATACGCTGCTATTTCATCCTTAATAATAGATTCCAACATTTTCCCCACTATTGATGTCAGGCTAACCGGTCTATAATTACCCATTTTCTCTCTCCCTCCTTTTTTAAAAAGTGGTGTTACATTAGCTACCCTCCAGTCCATAGGAACTGATCCAACGTTGATAGACTGTTGGAAAATGATTACCAATGCATCCACTATTTCTAGGGCCACCTCCTTAAGTACTCTGGGATGCAGACAATCAGGCCCTGGGGATTTATCGGCCTTCAATCCCAACAATTTCCCCAACACAATTTCCCGCCTAATAAGGATATCCTTCAGATCCTCCTTCTCTCTAGACCCTCGGTCCCCTCGTACATCCGGAAGGTCATTTGTGTCTTCCTTCGTGAAGACAGAACCAAAGTATTTGTTCAATTGGTCTGCCATTTCTTTGTTCCACATTATTAATTCACCTGAGTCCGACTGCAAGGGACCTACGTTTGTTTTCACCAATCTTTTTCTCTTCACATATCTATAGAAGCTTTTGCAGTCAGTTTTTATGTTCCCGGCAAGCCTCTTCTCATACTCTATTTCCCCCCTCCTAATTAAACCCTTTGTCCTCCTCTGCTGAATTCTAAATTTCTCCCAGTACTCAGGTTTGCTACTTTTTCTGGCCAATTTATATGCCTCTTCCTTGGATCTAACATTATCCATAATTTCCCTTGTTAGCCACGGTTGAGCCACCTTCCCTGTTTTATTTTTACTCCAGACAGGGATGTACAACTGTTGAAGTTCATCCATGTGATCTATAAATGTTTGCCATTGCCTATCCACCGTCAACCCTTTAAGTATCATTTGCCAGTCCATTCTAGCCAATTCACGCCTCATGCCATCGAAGTTAGCTTTCCTTAAGTTTGGTACCATAGTTTCTGAATTAACTGTGTCACTCTCAATCTTAATGAAGAATTCTACCATATTATGGTCACTCTTCCCCAAGGGGCCTCGCACAACAAGATTGCTAATTAGTCCCTTCTCATTACACATCACCCAGTTGAGGATGGCCAGCTCTCTAGTCGGTTCCTCCACATATTGGTCAAGAAAACCATCCCTAATACACTCCAGGAAATCCTTCTCTACCGCATTGCTACCAGTTTGGTTAACCCAATCTATATGTAAATTAAAGTCGCCCATGATAACTGCTGTACCTTTATTGCACA
Source organism: Pristiophorus japonicus (assembly GCF_044704955.1). NCBI lineage: Eukaryota > Metazoa > Chordata > Chondrichthyes > Pristiophoridae > Pristiophorus > Pristiophorus japonicus. Next base: position 196,916,564 of record NC_091986.1, read on the forward strand.
AATCCCTTATTTCTTGTTTTATGCTTTCCCCAACCTCACTACTACTATTTGGTGGCCTGTACGCAACTCCCACCAGCAGTTTCTGCCCTTTGGTATTCCGCAGCTCCACCCATACAGATTCCACATCATCCAAGCTAATGTCCTTCCTTACAATTGCATTAATTTCTTCTTTGACCAGCAACACCACCCCCTCCTTTTCCTCTCTGTCTATCCTTCCTCAATGCTGAATACCCCTGGATGTTGAGTTCCCAGCCTTGGTCACCCTGGAGCCATGTTTCTGTAATGCCAATTACATTGTATCCATTAACTGCTATCTGCACAGTTAATTCGTCCACCTTATTCCGAATACTCCTCGCATTGAGGCACAGAGCCTTCAGGCTTGTCCCTTTAACACACCTTGCCCCTTTAGAATTTTGCTGTAATGTGGCCCTTTTTGTTTTTTGCCTTGGGATTCTCTGCACTCCACTTTTACTATTCTCCTTTCTATCTGATGCCTCTGTCTCCCTTTTATTTCCCTCTGCCTCCCTGCATAGGTTCCCATCCCCCTGCCATATCAGTTTAACTTCTCCCCAACAGCACTAGCAAACACTCCCCCGAGCACATTGGTTCCAGTCCTGCCCAGGTGTAGACCGTCCAGTTTGTACTGGTCCCACCTTCCCCAGAACCGGTTCCAATGCCCCAGGAATGTTCTTATGTTTGTAGCAGTGTTAAGAGTAAGGATAAGCATAGTGGCTGTTGACAAGATACATGGAATATATAACTCTGATGTTGCTCCCAGCACCAAGTACCACCTCTTTGTTCTTAGAATACATGCTTTTTTCTGTTGCAATAGATGAAATAAAACCTAGAAATATGAATATAGGTATAGTCATTGGATCCAAGAGAACAATATCTCTTTAGCTCTGTATTGCTAGTGAAGGGTTGTTGAGAAGGTGGTGCGATAGTCTTCTAAGCTAAGCCAATATCTCATATGAGATGAGGCCTAAGGTGACTGAGACAATGGCCCAAAAATTCCGGTAACCAATCAGATTGAAATATTGTGAAATGAACAGTGCAAAGTCTGTACAAGGAAGTGTAAGTTTGAATGGTGAATTCAATGTCAAATCAGGTACAGAAAGAAAAAATGAAGAGAGGGAAAGAAAGATTAGATTAAGAGAGAGAGAAAAAAGAGACAGAAAGAAAAATTAAATTTTCAATTAAAAAATACTCCAACAACAATTAAAACCTGAAGGAATGAGACTCCATACATATAATAGTTAATTGTCAGTGCCAGAGAGGTTACTGGCAGTAATTAACACTTATCACATTGTTAAAAGAGTACTTAGACTTGAAATGACTTGACTTAACTTTCCTTGGTAAGTTTATTTCAATTTACCATGCAAGTACAGGAACTTCATACCACTCAATGTATTTTAAATGGTGAGCCAGACAACAAGATGCCGTTTTCACAAAGCTAATGGCAGAGCGGAGCGACGCATCTCCAACAGCAACTTCTCGATTTCTGTATTAAGCCATGCATCTGCCCTTGTCTGAAGTTGCCATGGCATTTGCACTGCGCGTGCTATTAGCCTCACTTTTAGCTGGACAGCAATTTTTGGACCAATGGTAATTTGACTGATGCCATGGATTACTGTGCACTTTGATCAGGTAGAAATAAAGAAATATTTGTATAGATAGCACAATGGCACAACATTGATCGTAGAATGGTGCAATGGAAACCATTCAAACAATTGTGCCTGTGGCAGTGGACATACCAATGCTGGCTCTTCAACTGGAGTTGTCCAATGGAGATCGGTGAGTGTAAATAGAATAATTTTCCACTTGTGGCATTCAACGTCAATACTAAGCAATGTCAGATCAAGTACAGTGTAGCCAGCTGCAAAATAAACTTCCTCGAGTCTGACCCAACAATGTCCCTCAACCCGTCACCTCAGGAGAGTAGCCATCACCAGTGCAGCAGTGTGATAGCTCTATTTCCCTATTAGCTTCTCTGAGAATCTCAGTTTATTGCTGATTGGTCTGAACAGTGGGATCCACTCCCAAACTTAATTGATGTAGCAAAAGATTTTCACCTTCAGCGCTCCTTTGCGTCAAGAATATAAATGTTCGGGGACATAGAACTTAGGCTCATAAAAAAAAAAGGAAAAACGGACCTCTGGTAGAATGCCTTGAGGTATCAAACTTTCTTTCTAGTCCCTTTCTAATCATAATCATGCAGCTCCTTGTTTCATTGAGAACATTAATTAAAGTGTCAAATTGTTCAGCATTGAGTGTCACCAATTTCTTTCCCTCTCCCCTGTGCCACTGGAAAGCTTACCTTGGCAATGTGTCAGTCACTGCATCTCTTCGTTCCTGAACTTCCAGTCTCCTGTCACTTGAATTCTCCACTCCACTCCCACTCTGATATCTCTGTCCTCAGACTCCTGCGCTGTTCCAATGAAGCTCAACGCAAGCTCGAGGAGCAGCAACTCATCTTTCGTTTAGGCACTTTATAGCCTTCTGGACTCAACATCGAGTTCAACAATTTCAGAGCATAACCTCTGTCCATCTTTGGCTTTCCCCCCCCCCCCCCCCACACCCCCACCCCACTGCCATCTTATGTTTTTTTCTCTTTGTCTCCAATGGCAGCTGGTCATTATTCCACCATTCACATCCTATCTAGATGAACCTTTTTCTAACTTCTGCCATTACCATTTCGATTCGGCCCATCATCCCTTTTGTCTCTAATCTCTCCTGCCTTCCACTCTATCACAGACCTTCCCTTTTGTTCCTTCTTCCCCTCCCCCTTTCAGTGCTTAAGAATGTTTTCTTTCCGAACATTTGCCAGTTCTGACGAAGGGTCATCGGCCCGAAACGTTAACTCTGTTTTTCTCTCCACAGATGCTGCCTGACCCGCTGAGATTTCCAGCATTTTCTGTTTTTATTTCAGATTCCAGCACCCACAGTATTTTTATTTTGTTTCTCTTCTTTGCTGGCTGGGAATCATTTCCAGTCACATATCTGTGAAATTCTTTGAAAATTTATTTTACATTGATGATGCATTCCAAATGCTGTGGTTTATATTGTCATTACCCTGACCGAAAATGCAATTTATCCTTCAATATTCCTTAACTGGACTTCTGAGGGCAACAATGATCTCCTAACAAGAAAGACATGAACTAAGTGCATCAGCTTCATTACCATGTGAAAATCTAAATTTCATTACACTGACAGCAGCAATCTGCTCCAATCTGTCCATGAATAAAACAACCACATAAACCGTGTTTTTCTAATACAGAAGCGGATGTTAAATAAAAAAAGAGCCTTACAAATAAAAGAATCATGAAAAGCATTGAATAAATCTTTGTTGGCTCATTTACATAGAGAAGGCAATGATAGAATTTGTGTCAATAAACATTTGCATACGCTGCAAATAGAATGTGGTCTTCTCCTGAAATAATATTTGGCTGCCAAATTTGTTAACATGAACCCAATGCTGTTTAAAAACCAATGGCTAACTGGGATACTAGGGGGAGAATTGATTATCGTCCCATTTGGGGGCGGTAACTTTTGAAATAGCGGAAAACCTGGCAGCAGGTGCTAATATTGACCCCCTCTCAAAACATTGTGTTTAGCGCTCCTGGAAGGAAGTGGAGCACTAAATAAAATGCTCCACTTCCTCCTTGGAGCGCTAACAAGGCGCGTGCTTCAGCAGCGCTGCACTCTGGGTCGTGCAGCGTTGTTGCATACAAAGGGCCCTTCCCTCCCTTAAAGGGAAAGGCCATCGCTGTAGGCTCTGCAAATAAAGATTCACCTACCTGGACCACCTAGGGAGCGGGGGACCCGCGCGATCAGCCCGGCACTCAAGCGGAATGGTGGGCTGAGCGATCGCAGGAGGGACACTGCGAAGAAAATGGGCCAAAACAGCAAAAACAAAGGTATGTTGTTTTTTTTTTTACTTACCTCGGCCATCTCACCGTTCATCATTGCCCCGGTAACGGCTGGCCCGATCCATGCCTCCTGCAGCTGTCGGTGTATTCACCTGGCACTGCTGCAGGGGATTGAAAGCCAATTTCGTGGCCGGGATGGCGGGAGTCGTTGTCAGTGCCACGCCCGGGCGCTAACACATTTGCGACCAGTTAGCGCCCCCCCCCCCAGGTATCGAATTTTTAGGCCTTATAAATGTTTTCAATCTTACATTTTTGGGAACCTGGCATTTCTCTGAATTTATGCTCCTTGATTTTTTTTTACAATTGTTGCCCCTGATGCAGAGTTCATGTAATAAGGGCTCCTTTCGGAAATTTGAGCCGGAGGTCAATTTACCTTCACAGCTAAATTGCCGATATGTGTTCTGGTCACACAAAGCTCTGCACCAGGTGCGCTAAATGGTACGATTTACCCTTCAGTGTTACTTAAAGTAGGGGGCGATCAGGTCGTGCTGTCAACGGTTTAATGGAATTTGCTTGGTCTAGACTTTGGTATGTTGATCTCACCATCGCTGGTGCTTTGTTGTGTGTGGAGGTGGTTTCTATATGATAATATGTAATTGATGTGAATGGGAATGCCAGGTGCCAACCGTGGTTCAGATGGTAGCTCTCTTGCCTCTGGGTCACAAGATTGTGAGTTCCAGTCCTTCTCCAGAGACTTGAGCACATATTCTAAGCCATCACCTCAGTGCAGTACTGAGGGAGTGCTGCACTGTCGGAGGTGCCGTCTTTCGAATGACATGTTCAATCGAGGTCCGGTCTGCCCCTTCTCAAATGGACATAAAAGATCCCATGGCACTGTTGCGAAGAAGAGCTGGGGTATTCTCTGCGGTGTCCTGGTTAATATTTATCTCTCAACCAACATCACCCCAATAAGATTATCTGGTAATTATCATATTGCTGTTTGTGGGACCTTGGTGTGTACAACAAATTAGTTGCATGTTGCAACAGTGACTACAGTTCAAAAGCATTTAATTTGCCCCATGAGTTGGAACAGACTTCAGCTGAAACATTCTGTCGGAGTGACAATAGAAATGATTCATTGCTTATGATATGATGGATAAATCAATCTTAAGGTAACTGACACTGTTCTTTTAGACGTCTTGAGATCATGAATGGCGATATATAAATACAAAATTTTTTTCTTCTTTTCTTGCAATGGTGCATTTTTTTTCTTTGCTCCTAGTATGTGGGCATCGCTGGCAAGGCCAGCATTTATTGCCTATCCCTAACTGTCCTTGAGAAGGTGGTGGTGAGCCACCTTCTTGAACCGCTGCAATCCATGTGGTGAAGGTGCTCCCACAGTGCTGTTCGGGAGGGTGTTCCAAGATTTTGGCCCAGCAACAATGAAGGAATGGTGATATATTTCTGAGTCAGCATGGTGTGTAAATTGGAGGTGATGGTGTTCCCATGAGCCTGCTGCCCTTGTTCTTCTGGGTGGGAAAGGTCACGGGTTTGGGAGGTGCTGCCGAAGAAGCCTTGGCGAGTTGCTGCAGTACATCTTGTAGATGGTGCACACTGCAGCCACGGTGCGCCGGTGGTGGAGGGAGTGAATGTTTAAGGAGACATTTGCAAATGTACCAGTTCCAATTCCAACCTTAAAAAAGTCCTGATGAAACATATAATTTTTCAAAAATAAACAGTGCATGCTCTGTTTCTCAGCAGAATGACCTATTTTCCATCCACCCTGGACAGTTGAAGAGTTTATGACTGGAGGCAGGATTCTCGTTGCCTGCTGAGAATGGCCTTTTGCTGATTGACAGTGTTAAAGCAATGCTGGTAACCCCTTTCCCTTCCCATACTGTATTCTGCTGGCTTAAGAATGCAAACCATCTGTGAACTGCACTGTGACAGTGCTGCTGACAAAATTACTGTGCTCATTGGACCCCATGAGTTGGAACATACACCAGCTGAAACATTCTCTCGGAGTGACAATAGAAAAGATTCATTGCTTATGATATGATGGGTTACATCAAGCTTATGGTAACTGACACTGCTTTTGATATCCACTTCTGCTCCAAATCTTTGTATATTTTATTTATTTAAATAGCTGCTCATCTATTCTGCTTCTTGTTGCATCTGTGGTTTCCCTGACGCACTTGCATTGCAGTCAAACATCAGTCTTTGACAGTGAGCAATGCCGTACAGGGAGATTCACTTCTCATCAGGTGGATACATATGTAGCATCCATCTTTCTTCCCTTAAATTCTACGTCATTCTGTTTTGCTCCTCTTTGCCTGGATCCCAAAAGGACATACCAGATATGTATTGTGCTTGACCAGGAATGGCAAATGGTGTTATTGGATGTTCTTGCATAATAACAACAACAACTTGCATTAATATAGCACCTCTAACGTCCCAAGGCACTTCACAAGACAAAAAAAAAATTGGCACCGTGCCATATAAGAAGAAATGCTTGGTCAAAGAGGTAGGTTTTAAGGAGCGCCTTAAAGGAGGAAAGAGAGGTAGCGAGGCGGCGAGGTTTCGGGAAGGAGTTCCGGAGATTAGGGCCCAGGCAGCTGAAGGTGTGGCCACCAATGGTTGAGCATTTATAATCAGGGATACTAAAGAGGGCAGAATTTGAGGAGTGCAGATATCTCAGAGGTTGTGAGGCTGAAGGAGATTACAGAGATAGGGAGGGGCGAGGCCATGGAGGGATTTGTAAACAAGGATGAAAAGTTTGAAATCGAGGCATTGCTTAATCGGGAGCCAATGAAGGTCAGCGAGCACAGGGGTGATGGATGAATGGGACTTGTAAAGTCCTGTCCCCTCAGTACAGAGTCACACGAGGCATGTAGTGAAGTCAAGGTCACTCTGGACCTGCACCTTTATTTCACAGCTCTGGAATGCTGCACTTGCCTGAGACCTGTCCTTACATACATGTCTCTTGCAAGTGCACCCCTGGTGGTAAGGTATGCTGGTGGTTACAGGTCATATCTTATTACAGTCATGTATAGCATGTTAGGATACAGTTCTGTATAATAATGTAAGATACATGACATCACCCTCCCCCAAGGTCTTATTGTCTTTATAGGTTCAGTCTCTCAGGTGGTCTACGCTCTCGCGTGGTGCGTCTGAGTTGTGGTTCAGTTGTTTGCCTTGGTGTCTGTTTTTCTTTGGGTGTGGTTGCTGGTATCTCGCCTGGGCTGTCTGTTTCGATTGTTGTGATTGTTGTTGACTCGTCTGGGCTGCCTGTTGGGATTGTCCTTTCCTCAGGTTGTTCCCTCTGTCTGTCCACCAGGTGTGGTGTGAGTTCCACATTGTAGTCTGCCTCTGGTTCCGCAGTGTTGTTGGTAAATCTGCTTTTGACTTGGTCTACATGCCTCCGGCAGGTTTTGCCATTGTCCATTTGTACTACCAGTAGCCTGTTTCCTTCCTTGCCCGTTACTGTCCCTGCAAGCCATTTGGGACACCTGCAATAGTTTAGTACAAACACTTTGTCCCCTATCTCATTCCATCTCCCCTTCAAATTTCTGTCATGGTACTCAGTCAGCTTATGGCGCTTTGCCTCAACGATTTCGTGCATGTCTGGGAGGATTAATGAGAGCCTTGTTTTTAAAGTCCTTTTCATCAACAGTTGCGCGGGGGGGATCCCAGTCAGTGAGTGCGGACGAGATCTGTATGCCAGCAGCAGTTGCGACAGGCGACCCTGCAGCGTGGGACCTTGGACTTTAAGCATGCCTTGTTTAATGATTTGCATTGCTCTCTCCGCCTGGCCGTTGGAGGCCGGCTTGAACGGTGCCGTCTTGACGTGATTTATGCCGTGGTCAATTATAAAGTCTTGGAATTCTGCGCTGGTGAAGCACGGACTTCGGGGCAGGCATCACGAGCCTCTGCCCAGTCACCGGTTAGATCGCGTCTTTTTACTAAGGATAACGTGGGGTCACTGGCCATCCAGGCTCTGATTTGGTGAGCCGTCATGGGCGAACCTGTGGACTCAAAGGCATTGATTGCCATGACTATCTCACAGTCCTGTTCGTTAGACCCTTCCGTGGTCGCCAGGGGTAGCCTGCTGAGTGAGTCGGCACAGTTGTCTGTGCCTGGTCTGTGCCTTATGGTATAGTCGTAGGACGCCAGCGTGAGTGCCCACCGTTGAATTCGCGCCGAGGCGTTGCCGTTTATTGCCATGCTCTTGGATAGGAGAGATGTGAGGGGCTTGTGGTCGGTTTCTAACATGAACTTGGCCCCGAAAAGGTATTGGTGCATCTTTTTGACACCGTACACGCACGCGAGCACCTCCTTCTCTACCATTCCGTATCCGCGCTCCGCCCGCGAAAATGACCTGGAGGCATAAGCTATGGGTTGTAATTTGCCCGCACTATTGACATGTTGCAAAACGCCCCTGACCCCCATACACATCGCATGTGAGAACTAGCTTTTTACCTGGGTCAAAGAAAGTCAAAACACTGTTGGAACACAGAAGGTTGCGTGCCTTATTGAAGGCGCGTTCCTGGGCGTCCCCCCAAAACCAATCGCACCCCTTCCTGAGTAGCACGTGGAGAGGCTCCAGCAGCGTGCTTAAGTTCTGCATAAAGTTCCCAAAGTATTGAGCAGCCCGAGAAAGGCGCGCAGTTCTGAGACATTCCGGGGCCTGGGTGCCAGGCGAATTGCTTCTGTTTTGGACTCTGTTGGGCGGATTCCATCAGCGGCAATCCTTCTGCCCAAAATTTCAACCTCAGGTGTGAGAAACAGGCACTTGGATTTCTTGACTCGATCCAACCGCTTTAGTACTTCCTTCCAATTACGGAGATGGGAGTCGGTGTCCCTGCCCGTGATAAGTATGTCGTCTTGAAATACAATTGTCCCCGGGATGGACTTGAGCAGACTCTCCATGTTGTGCTGGAATATGGCAGCTGCTGACCTGATGCCGAATGGGCATCGATTGTACATGAAAAGGCCTCGATGAGTGTTGATGGTGGTGAGTAGCTTGGATTCCTCGATCAATTCTTGCGTCATATATGCAGATGTGAGGTCTAATTTTGAGAAAAGTTTACTTCCAGCCAATGTGGCAAATAAGTCCTCCGCTCTGGGCAGCGGGTATTGGTCCTGTAGGGAGACTCTGTTTATGGTAGATTTGTAGTCCCCACAGATTCGTACGGATCCATCAGGCTTCATGACTGGGATGATGGAACTTGCCCAGTCGCTAAATTCCACAGGTGATATAATGCCTTCCCACAGAAGCCTGTCTAGTTCGTGTTCAATCTTTTCCCTCATCACATAGGGTACAGCTCTGGCCTTGTGATGGACCGGTCTAGCATCCTGTGTGATGTGGATTTTGACTTTGGCCCCTTTGAAAGTGCCCACACCTGGCTGAAAGAAATGTTCAAATCGCTTTATAACTGTTGAGCAGGAGGTCCATTCCTCTAATGACATGGCATGGACATCACCCCATTTCCAGTTTAGTTTTGCCAGCCAGCTTCTCCCCAGCAGTGCTGGGGGGGTCTCCGGGGACAATCCACAGGGGTTCACTGTCCCTTTGTGTGTGACGGAGAGCATGGTGCTGCCAAAGGCTGGTACGATTTCTTTGGTATAGGTCCTTAGTTTGGTGTCAACCCTTGTGAGTCTTGGTCTGTCTCTTTTATGCGGCCACAGTTGTTCAAATTGTTGAGCACCCATGAGAAATTGACTCGCTCCCTTATCCAGCTCCATGTTGACAGATATCCCGTTGAGTAGGACCCTCATCATTATAGGAGGCATCCTGTTGTAGGAGCAGCGGCCATTGATCGTGTTGACCCGCTGTACATCGGTGTCCCGGGTACTGTCCCCACCATCTTCTGGTCCGCTTTCTGACCCATCTGATTCGTATACCAGCCGAGCTGCCGTTTTTTTGCACATGCGGGCCAAATGCCCTGTATATTCACAATTTCTGCAAACAGCCTGCTGAAATCAACATCCCCTTGATGAGTGCCCACCCCCACACCTCCAGCACAGACCTGTTCCATTGTTCAAAGTGTTCCCAAAGAATGAGCTGCGTCTGGCTGATCTCTCTTGAGCTTCTCTCAGTTTGTAGTTGATTGCTTGCATTGTGGGTTGATGAGGTGTGAACGGCCGTTCCCGTGGCCCTTGATGGCTTCTGCCTGCTGTTGAGAGCCTGTTCTCCTGGTTTTGTCTGTGTGTGGGGGTAGCAGCTTGTTTCGTGCTGTGAACTTCTTGTTCTGATATTTCGCTAATTGTCGTACCTGCATTGTAAATCAACCTCGTTTCTTCTTCCTCTACCAAGAATGTCTGTGCAACCAGTGCTGCTGTCTCTAAGGTCAGGTTCTTGGTCTCTATGAGCTTTCGGAATATGCCTGTGTGTCTATTCCTTCAATGAAAAAGTCTCTCAGCATTTCTCTCCTCAGTTTATCGGAGAACTCACATAAACTAGCCAACCTCCGAAGTTACGCCACAAAGTCGGGTATGCTCTGGCCCACACAGCGTCTGTAGTTGTAGAACCTGGCCATGTGTAGGCTGCTCGCTGGCTTCAGGTGGTCTCTTACCAGTGTGTTCAATTCTTCAAACGACTTGCTTGCTGGTTTCTCGGGTGCCAACAGATCCTTCATTAAAGCGTAAGTTTTCGAGCCACAGCTGGTCAAAAGATAGGCTCTTCTCTTGTCTGCCTTATCATCGCCTAACCAGTCTTTGGTTACAAAGCTTTGCTGGAGCCTTTCTATAAAGTCCTCCCAATTGTCTCCCGCATTGTACTTTTCATCTGATCCGTTGTTCGCCATTCTGTGGATTCTGTAATCCCGTAACTCATCGCCACTATAAAGTCCTGTCCCCTCAGTACAGATTCACACGAGGCATGTAGTGAAGTCAAGGTCACTCTGGACCTGCACCTTTATTTCACAGCTTTGGAATGCTGCACTTGCCTGAGACCTGCCCTTACATACCTGTCTCTTGCAAGTGCATCCCTGGTGGTAAGGTATGCTGGTGGTTACAGGTCATATCTTATTACAGTCATGTATAGCATGTTAGGATACAGTTATATATAATAAGGTAAGGTACATGACAGGACTTGGTGTGACTAAGGACACGGGCAGCTGAGTTTTGTATAATCTCAAATTTATGTAGGGTAGAATGTGGGAGGCTAGCCAGGCGTGCATTGCAGTAGTCAAGTCTAGAGTTAACAAAGGGATGGATGAGGGTTAAGCAGCGGAGGAGCTGAGGCAAATGCGGAGGCAGATAGTGAGCATAGCTGGAAATAGACTGCTGTAGTTATGCCGCGGCTATGTGGCCAGAAGTTCATTTCAGGGTCAAATATGACACCAAGGTTGTGAACAGTCTGGTTCAGCCTCAGACAAATGCTAGGGAGCGGGATGGTGTCCCTCCGGTTGATTTTTCAGTCGATGCAAATTAAAGCATCAAACTGTATGTAATATGGCACATATTGTGGTATGCCAGAATCTCTTGCTGTTATATACAATGCAATACGTCTACAAGATCCACTGCAGCAACTCACCAAAGCTTCTTTGCCAGCACCTCCCAAATCTGCGACCTCTACCGCCTAGAAGGACTAGGGCAGCAGGCATATGGGAGCACCGTCACCTCCAATTCAAACACCATCCTGACTTGGAAACATATCGCCGTTCCTTCATCGTGGCTGGAACTCCCTCCCTAACAGCACTATGGGAGCACCTTTACCACATCGACTGCAGCAGTTCAAGAACATAAAAACATAAGAAATAGGAGCAGAAGTAGGCCATACGGATCCTCGAGCCTGCTCCGCCATTCAATAAGATCGTGGCTGATCTGATCATGGATTCAGCTCCACTTCCACACCCGCTCCCCATAACCCCTTATCCCCTTATGGTTTAAAAAACTGTCTTAAATTTATTCAATGTACCAACTTCCACAGCTCTCTGAGGCAGCGAATTCCACAGACGTACAACCCTCTGAGAAGAAATTTCTCCTCATCTGTTTTAAATGGACGGCCCCTTATTCTACGATCATGCCCTCTAGTGCTAGTCTCCCCCATCAGTGGAAACATCCTCTCTGCATCCACCTTGTCAAGCCCCCTCATAATCTTATACATTTCAATAAGATCACCTCTCATTCTTCTGAATTCCAATGAGTAGAGGCCCAACCTACTCAACCTTTCCTCATAATCAACCCCCTCATCCCCAGAATCAACCTAGTGAACCTTCCCTGAACAACCTCCGAAGCAAGTATATCCTTTCGTATATATGGAAACCAAAACTGCACGCAGTATTCCAGGTGTGGCCTCACCCATACCCTGTCTAGCTGCAGCAAGACCTCCCTGCTTCCCCCCATCACCTTTGCAATAAAGGGCAAGATTCCATTGGCCTTCCTGATCACTTGCTGTACCTGCATACTAACCTTTTGTGTTTCATGCACAAGTACCCCAGGTCTCCCACTGTACTGTGGCACTTTACAATCTTTCTCCATTTAAATAATAACTTGCTCTTTGATTTTTTTTCTGCCAATGTGCATGACCTCACACTTTCCAACATTATACTCCATCTGCCAAATTTTTGCCAACTCATTTAGCCTGTCTATGTCCTTTTGCAGATTTTTTGTGTCCTCCTCACACATTGCTTTTCCTCCCATCTTTGTATCATCAGCAACCTTGGCTACGTTACACTCAGTCCCTTCTTCCAAGTTGTTACTACAGATTGTAAATAGTTGTGGTCCCAGCACTGATCCCTGCGGCACCCCACTAGTTACTGGTTGCCAACCAGAGAATGAACCATTTATCCCGACTCTTTGTTCTCGGTTATTTAGCCAATCCTCTATTCATGCTAATATATTACACCCAACCCTGTGAACTTTTATCTTGTGCAGTCACCTTTTATGTGGCACCTTGTCAAATGCCTTCTGGAAGTCCAAATACACCACATCCGTTGGTTCCCCTTTATCCATCCTATTCGTTACATCCTCAAAGAATGCCAGCAAATTTGTCAAACATAAATCCACGCTGACTCTGCCTGACCGAAATTTGCTTTTCCAAATGTCCTGCTACTGCTTCTTTAATAATGGACTCCAACATTTTCACAACCACAGATGTTAGGCTAACCGGTCTATAGCTTCCTGCTTTTTGTCTGCCTCCTTTTTTAAATAGGGTGTTACATTTGCAGTTTTCCAATCTGCAGGGACCTCTTCAGAATCCAGGGAATTTTGGTAAATTACAACCAGTGCATCCACAATTCCTGCTGTTATTTCTCTTAAGACCTTAGGATGCAAGCCATCAGGTCCAGGGGATTTATCTGCCTTTAGTCCCATTATCTTACTGAGTACCACCTCCTTATGATTGTGATTGTGTTAAGTTCCTCCCGTCCCCCCATAGCCCCTTGACTATCCACTGTTGGAATATTGTTAGTGTCCTCTACCGTAAAAACTGATACAAAATATTTGTTCAGAGTTTCTGCCATCTCCATGTTTCCCATTGCTAGTTCCCCGATCTCGTCCTCTAAGGGACCAACATTTACTTTAGCCACTCTTTTCCTTTTTATATACCTATAGAAACTCTTGCTGTCTGTTTTTATATTTTGTGCTAGTTTACTTTCATAGTCCATCTTCCCTTTCTTAATTATTTTTTTAGTCGCTCTTTGCTGGCTTTTAAAAGCTTCCCAGTCTTCTGTCCTCCCACTAGTTTTGGCCACTTTGTATGCCCTTGTTTTTAATTGGATACCGTCCTTTATTTCTTTAGCTGGCCACGGATGGCTATCTTTTCTCTTACACCCTTTCCTCCTCACTGCAATATATTCTTGAGAGTTGTGAAATATCTCCTTAAATGTACACCACCGTTCATCAACCGTCCTACACTTTAATCTATTTTCCCAGTCCACTTTACCCAACTCTGCCCTCATACCTTCATAGTCTCCTTTATTTAAGCTTAGTACGCTGGTTAGAGATCCATCTTTCTCACCCTCCACCTAAATCTGAAATTCAATCATGCTATGATCACTCATTCCAAGGGGATCATTTACTAGGAGATTGTTTATTGATCCTGGCTCACTACTATCTTCTCGAGGGCATTTAGGGAGGGGCAATAAATACTGGCCTTGCCAGCGACACCCACATCCATGAACAAATAAATAAAAATGCTGTCGCTATAAGCTGTTCTATGTTTCCTGTGTTTCTGGCAGAGTCGAACATATCCTGAGAAAAGACTGACTTTATGACCCTGGGACTGAACTAAGCAGGAGATGATCCCGCTCTCGAGCATGGGTCAGCAACGTTGTTTGAGTCAAAATTTAGGCTTTATATTTTTGATCTGTTGCTTAATCCAAATCTGTATTAGGATCATTTAAATTTTGGATTATTTTGTGGCTTAAATGAATAGAATTAGGCATCATCTGTAGCAACAACTATCGCCATATCTACAAATCTGCCATCCCAAAATCTCAATGAATCGGAATCGGTCTTCAGAATCTCCCCTGTGCAGATTAGTTTGGCTTTCAGAGATTTGAGAGCTCATCCACAAATAGGAGATATTTGCCTCAGTCATTGCTTCAAAGCAGGACTGCAGCCGGCCAGAGAGCAGTTCACCCAAGAGCAGCACAGAGTCACCATGGAGTGATAAGCAGTTGCTGCGGTTGTCTGTATCCAGATGAAAATACCTTTGGTCGACCAGTGTAACAACCTTGTAAAAACAGCTTTGGAAGATTTTCTTGATGAAATGGAAAGCACGTTCTCTTAGAATATGTAAGCAATTTCAATAGAAGTGAGGAGAAATGTTTTCACCCAGAGGGTGGTGGGGGTCTGGAACTCACTGCCTGAAAGGGCGGTAGAGGCAGAAACCCTCATAGCATTTAAAAAGTACTCAGATGTGCACTTGAAGAGCCGAAACCTACAGGGCTACAGACCAAGAGCTGGAAAGTGGGTTTAAGCTGGATAGCTCTTTGTCGGCTGGCACGGACACGATGGGCTGAATGGCCTCCTTCTGTGCTGTAAATTTCTATAATTCTATGGTTAGAAACACTGAGGAGATCATCTTCGAGAACCTATTTACAGTATTGCCAAATATAGTGACGAGAAAAATTGGCTCCATTGCTCAGTTCCTGATCTCAGCTGTGCTATTCAGGAGAAGAGACCAGCAGTGGCTGGACCATTCCTCACAGCAAGAGGCAGAAAACAGGAGAGTCTCAGTCTTCTTGGTCCACTCGCTGCACGTAGGCAGCTGTTGGCTCCAGAATGCCAGGGGCTCATGACCAAGTCACTCCAGAATGTGTTACCGTATAGTGAAAGCTACAAATAGGAGGACGAAAGAAAAGATTCGGTTTCTATGGACCACAGCAAATCTCTGGTGTCCTCCGTGAAGTGATCTTGCGGAGCTCCATTTCAGAGAACATTATGGCCGAGAAATTGGATGGTGCACAAAGCGTGGTGCGATCGAGCATGTTGCATGCGCCCAAAGAAGCGCGGTGGCAGGACCATGGCAAATTGGTCTGTCGGCCACGGACTCAGAGGCAGCTCGCTGGTGCCAAGAGGGACCAGGATTGGCCAACTCAGACACCGGCCGAGGGCATAAAAGTGTTGGGGGAGGAGGGATAAGGTAGTGAAGGCGGGGGTAAGGCAATCAAGAGAGGGGGCGAAGGGACGGGGGTAAGGCAGGGGAGGGTGGGTAAAGCAATCAGGAGTGGTGGGTGGGCAGGGGGCGTGGTGGGGGAGACGGATGGTGACCAGCAGCAGGAGGAGCGCGCCCCAGACACCTATGGAGGAGCCTTTACCAGTATGGCGGGTGGCACACTTCCAGCATGGAATAGGCCCATGTACACCGCCCACCATATTGGGTCCTTCGGCACCCATTTTACACGTGTGAAAGAGGTGCTGTGTGAACCAATTTCTAGACTGGTATTTTTTGTCTTCGCAGCAGCATGGGCGTGGCAGTGAGTAGCCGCCACTGTTTGTGTGTGAAAGGGGAGGAGGAGAGAGAGCAGCCCAGGAGCATGGAGGGTGCTGAGGGAATATATACAGCAGTCAGCCGTACCCAAGGCGACATGTTTACCAACCCAGGAACAGCTACCTAGATTTAATTGAGCATCAGTGCCTCAGGAGGCTGTGCTTGAGCGGGTAGGCAGTCATTAATCTGAGCTGTCGGATTGAAGTAGACTTCCTGACACGGTCATCATTAGCACTGCAGTGTCTGTGGCTTTGAGAGTGGCCAGAAACCGCAACATTTATGCAGCAAGGTCTGCCTGGCTGTCACGAGTTGGCCCCTGCTTTGAGTGGTGCTGACATAGGGTGTTGTGCTGTGGGAGTTTACTGGAAAGGTCTAGGCTCCAGCTCTGATTCTTCTTGTATTTCACTCGAAAGAAAATATGTGACATCTTGAGTGCATGGCCTTTGAAATCCCTGCGCATCTTCTCTCTCAGTACACGTGCACTGTATGATCTACTTATTAACTATGTTGCATAAACAGCACCGACTTGGATTTATATAACGTCTTTCACTACCACTGGACATCTCAAAGTGCTTTACAGCCAATAGAGTACTTTTGGAGTGTAGTCACTGTTGTAATGTGGGAAACATGGCAGCCAATTTGCTCACAGCAAGCTCTCTCAAACAGTCATGTGATAATGACCAGATAATCTGCTTTTTTAGTGATGGTGATTGAGGGATAAATATTGGCCAGGACACCAGGTATAACTCCCCTGCTCTTCTTCGAAATATAGCCATGGGATCTTTTACATCCACCTGAGAGGCCAGACGCAGGGCCTCAGTTTAACGTCTCATCTGAAAGACGGCACCTCCGACAGTGTTGCACTCACTCAGCATTGCACTGGACTTTCAGTCCAGATTTATGTGCTCAAGTCCCTGGTTGGGGACTTGAACCCACAAACCTTCTGACTCAGGGGTGAGTGTGCTACGCAGTGAGCCACAGCTGACACTGTAATGGTCTTCATAAAAGAAGTGAGCTTTGTAGCTCAGCTGCCCCCTTCCACCCATTCCCCCAACATCTGCTTTTGCTCAGACCATTGAACGTTGGCCTCACTTGAAAGGAGAAGACCATTGTGGGAGTGCTCAAAGGCACACATTATACTGACAGTACCTCTGACATAATGCATAATGAAGGTAGATTGATGTTACAATCATCAGCATAATAGGCAGTCCCTCGGAGTCGAGGATGACTTGCTTCCACTCTAAAAGTGAGTTCTCAGCTGAATGAGAAGACCAGTGCAGGACCTACAGTCTCTGTCACAGGCAGGGCAGACAATGGTTGAAGGAAAGGGTGGCTGGGAGCCTGGGTTGACGCATGCTCTTTCCACTGTCTACGCTTGGTTCCTGCTTGCTCTCGGCGATGAGGCGCGAGGTGCTCAGCGCCCTCCCGGATGCTCTTCCTCCACTTTGGGCAGCCATGGGCCAGGGATTCCCAGGAGTCGGTAGTGATATTGTACTTTATCAAGGAGGCTTTGAGGATGTCCTTGAAGATTTCCTCTTCCCTCCTGTGGCTCGCTTGCCGTGTCGAAGCTCCATATAGAGCGCTTGCTTTGGGAGTCTCGTGTTGGGCATGTGGACGATGTGGCCTGCCCAATGGAGCTGATAGAGCGTGGTCAATGCTTCGATGCTGGGGATGTTGGCCTGACTGAGAACACTGACGTTGGTGCGTCTATCCTGCCAATGGATTTGCAGGATCTTGCGGAGGCAGCGCTGGTGGTACTTCTCCAGCGCTTTGAGGTGTCTGCTGTACATAGTCCAGGTTTCTGAGCCATATTGGAGGGCGGGTATCACTACTGACCTGTCGACCATAAGCTTGGTGCCGGATTTGAGATCCTGGACTTCAAACACTCTCTTCCTCAGGCGACGGAAGGCTGCACTGGCACACTGAAGGCAGTGTTGGATCTCGTCGTCAATGTCTGCTCTTGCTGACAGTAGGCTCCCGAGGTATGGAAAATGGTCCACGTTGTCCATGGCCTCGTCGTGGATTTTGATAATCGGGGGGACAGTGGTGTGTGGTGGGGTCAGGTTGGTAGAGGGCCATGCTCTTGTATGCCTCAGTGAAGGTGTTGCAATGCTACCTGCACTGCCACGAAATTGCACTGCCAGTTTTTGCTTGCTTACTGTGTGAGCTGCATATTTCTCAGCATTCCTTATGTAGGAAGCAGGCCCATTTCATCTTATTCTGCATTATGGAATTTCTTTGCATTCTCAAAGGAGCACAACTTATTCCCTTCTGAATGTGGTCTCCATTAAAAAGCTGTGTAAGCAAAGGTATGTGTCACAATATTATTCATTGCTTAATTTAGAGCTTTTCTTTGGACCCAATAGATTTTTCAAACTTCCTCACACATCTATCACACTGCATTGATCCATCAGGAACATAACAACAACAACTTGCATTTATATGGCACCTTTAATGTAGCAAAACTTCACAGGAGCTAATCAGACAAAAGTTGACACTGAGCCAAAGAAGGAGACATTAGGACAGGTAACCAAAAGCTTGGTCAAAGAGGTAAGTTTTAGGGGGCTTCTTAAAGGAGGAGAGAGAGAGAGGTGGAGATGTTTAGAGAGGGAATTCCAGAGCTTCGGGCCTAGACAACTGGATGGACAAGAGGCCAGAATTGGAGGAGCCCATAGGTTGTAGTGCTGGAGGAGGTTAGAGAGATAGGGAGGGAAGAGACCATGGAGGGATTTGAATACAATGGATGAGAATTTTAAAATCAACGTTTTGGTGGACCGGGAGCCAATGTAGGTTAGCGAACACAGGAGTGATGGGTGAGTGGGATGATGGGAGCTAGGATACGGACAGTTTATGGTGATATGTGTGTGCACTAGGTCCGTGCAGCAGAGCAGGTCTCCAATCGTCCTGGTTAACCCTTGCCACTGGATAAAGGCCTAGCTCTGTCAAGCCCGTGTGGTGGCTGATGTGCAACGGTCACCACACGTTAAAAAAATCCACGCACAGGCATCTTCCACCCTTTTAACTGGAGTTCAGGACTGTAACATCGGGTCCTTCACTGAAACATCTGTGAACTCATGTGGAAGCAAGTCATCCTCGTTCGAGGGACTGCCTATGATGATGATGAGTTTCTGGTGGGTGGAGGATGGGAGGCAGGCCGGGAGAGCATTATAATAGTCAAGTCTGGAGGCAACTAAAGTATGGATGAGGGTTTCAGCAGCAGATGGGCTGAGGGAGACTTCACTTCAGATCTTTAAGACTGATGGAGTGACTGGAGTGAAATGGCCTTCTGGAGAGGCCATTGCACCTCTGAGTTACAGTATTGTTTTGTTGGCTTTATGAGAAAATGGCAGGAAAACTGCACTCTAAAAGGCAATACAGAAAGATATTAAACAATCTCAACAAGGTTATGTCCATAATACAATGGTGCTTCTGATGTAACCCCAGCAGTACATAATGCTGTAAACTTAGCAAAGGGCAGAAAAGGCTATGCGCGCTCATGCCAAAAAGTTGTCAAATATCCCAGGCTATTTATACCAAGCTTCAGCAGAAGCCACTCAGGCAGAATGTGGGCAGAGGCAGAAACAAACTGTGTTTGGCAACTGAAACTGTCGTGTCAATCTGCAGAATGGTCCAGGCCTTCGATGAAGACCTTCAAAGCTCTCAGTGTCTGTAGCCAAAGTCTAGAGAATACATTGCCAGCAGTAGAGCACATGACCTCGGTTTCACCAACGGGAGCGAGTTGGGTGTGGGTAGTATCGGTGGTGTGTAGGAAATGTGCTCCCATCAGCAGCCCACCCTCTGACAGTAAACTTCCTATGATGGGAGCCCGCCCTGCGGGCTTCCCGGCCAATTAACAGGAAGCCGGTCTGATGCTGTCATCTGATGACATGTCATCAGTCGGTTTCCTTAAAAGGAGCATGGCCAACTTTTTTTGACAGTTCTTCTGTCAGGATTCTACAGCATTGAGCTGCTGCAAACACTGATAAGCACTCACAGAGGTGCACGGCTGCACCAAGACTCTCCCATGACTTCCTCCAGATGCTTATGGAGGGAGTCACTTCATGCAGGGAGGTTTTCTTCCCGTCCGATGGATGGAAGAGACCTCCCCAGGGGACCAACGCAATCTGGTTCCTCATTGCACAGGAGGGCACAAGCAGGGATGTCGTCAGGAGGACCTGGCTGCAGTGGCACAAACCAATGCTGACTCTGATTGACTGCATTATGATTTTCTAAATGTCCTGCCTTCCTTAATAATGGACTCCAGCATTTTCCCAATGATAGATGTTAGGCTAACTAGTCTATAGTTTCCTGCTTTCTGCCTCCCTCCTTTCTTAAATAGGGGCATTACATTTACGGTTTTCCAATCCGCTGGGACCTCTCCAGAATCCAGGGAATTTTGGTAGATTACAACCAATGCATTCACTGTCTCTGCAGCCACCTCTTTTAAGATCCTAGAATGCAGCCCATCAGGTTCAGGGAACTTGTCCACCTTTAGGCCCATTAGTTTACCTAGTATTTTTTTCTCTAGTGCTAGTGATTGTTTTAAGTTCCCTCCTCCCTATAGCCCCTTGATTATCTATTATTGGGATGCTTTTAGTGTCTTCTACCATGAAGACCGATACAAAATATTTGTTCAAAGACTCTGCCATTTCCCTGTTTCCCATTATTAATTCCCCAGTCTCATCCTCTAAGGAACCAATGTTTACTTTAGCTATTCTCTTCCTTTTTATATACCTGTAGAAGCTCTTACCGTGTGTTCCTCTTGAGCCTCCTCCCATCCTTCCCCATCTCACTTTATTAGCATAACCCTCTATTCCCTTCTCCCTATTGTGCTTGTCGAGCCTCCCCTTAAATGCATCTATACTATTCGCCTCAACCACTCCCTGTGGTAGCAAGTTCCACATTCTCACCACTCTCCAGGTAAAGTTTTGTCTGAATTCCCGATTTGATTTCTTGGTGACTATCTCATACTGATGGCCTCTCGTTTTGCTCTTTCCCACAAGTGGAAACTCTCTCTCTCTGTCTACTCTATCAAAAGCTTTCAGAGATATTTATGTCATTTTTCCCTCTAGTCCCTCCTCCTTGATCTATTTTTTTCATGTAAGCTTGAACTTTTTGTGTCCTTCAAAGCTTGCATAGTTCTTATATGGCAAGAAAACACAAATTATTCCTTGCAGAATAAATTAGGATAGCTGAAAGTTAAAAGAGAGAGTCGCAAATGCGATTGTCAATTTGTGTTTTTTTGAAAATATTTACTTTATCAGATAACTGTCAGTTGGTCATGTTTCTCTTCCCCAGATCAGAGCACAATGAGGTTCAAACACAGTCTGAGACGTTGTGCTCAATCCTGCTGATGGTCACCCAACACTGAGTTAATAAGAGCATAAGAAATGGGAGCAGGCGTAGGCCATTTGGCCCCTCGAGCCTGCTCCACCATTCAATAAGATTATGGCTGATCTGATCATGGACTCAGCTCCACTCCCCTGCCTGATTCCCATAACCTTTGACTCCCTTATCGCTCAAAAATCTGTTTATCTCCGCCTTAAATATATTCAATGACCCAGCCTGCACAGCTCTCAGGGACAGAGAATTCCATAGATTTACAACTCTCTGAGAGAAGAAATTTCTCCTCATCTAAGGCTATGTCCCCTAGTTTTAGTTTCCCCTATGAGTGGAAATATCCTCTCTGCATCTACCTTGTCGAGCCTCCTCATTATCTTATAAGTTTCAATAGGATCACCTCTCATTCTTCTAAACTCCAATGTGTATAGACCCAACCTACTCCACCTATCCTCATAAGTCAACCTCCTCATCTCCGGAATCAACCTAGTAAACCTTCTCTGGACAGCCTCCAATTCAAGTATATCCTTCCTTAAATACGGAGATCAAAACTGTACGCAGTACTCCAGGTGTGGTCTGACCAATACCCTGTACCGTTGTAGCAGGATTTCTTGGTTTTATATTCCATCCCCCTTGCAATAAAGGCCAACATTCCATTTGCCTTCCTGATTACTTGCTGTACCGCCATACTAATTGTTTGTGTTTCCTGCACAAAGTCCCTCTGTACTGCAGAACTTTACAATTTTTCTCCATTTCAATATTATAATTTGCTTTTCTATTATTTCTGCCAAAGAGGGGGTTCCCTCAAATTTTCCCACATTATACTCCATCTGTCAAATTTTTGTCCACTCACTTAGCCTGTCTATGTCCTTTTGCAGATTTTGTGTGTCCTCCTCACAATTTACTTTCCCACCCATCTTTGTATCATCAGCAAACTTGGCTACATTACACTCGATCCCTTCATCAAAGTCATTAATACAGATTGTAAATAGTTGAGACCCAGCACCGATCCCTGCGGCACCCCACTAGTCACTGTTTGCCACCGCAAAATGACCCATTTATCCCGACTCTCTGTTTTCTGTTAGTTAACCAATCCTTTATCCATGCTAATATATTACCCCCAACCCTGTGAGCTTTTATCTTGTGCAGTAACCTTTTATGTGGCACCTTATCAAATGCCTTCTGGAAATCCAAATACACCACATCCACTGGTTCTCACTTATCCACCTTTCTCATTACATCTTCAAAGAACTCCAGCAAATTTGTCAAACATGATTTCCCTTTCATAAAACCATGCTGACTCTGCTTGATTGAATCATGCTTTTTCCAAATATCCTGCTACTGCTTCCTTAATAATGGACTCCAGCATTTTCCCAATGACAGATGTAAGGCTAACTGGTCTATAGTTTCCTGCTTTTTGTCTGCCTCTTTTTTTGAATTAGGGGCGTTACATTTGCGATTTTCCAATCTTCTGGGACCGCCCCAGAATCCAGGGAATTTTGGTAGATTACAACCAATGCATCCAATATCTCTGCTGCCACTTCTCTTAAGACCCTAGGATGTAAGTCAACAGGTCCAGGGGACTTGTCCGCCTTTAGTCCCATTATTTTACCTAGTACTACGTCATTAGTGATAGTGATTGTATTAAGTTCCTCCCTACCTATAGCCCCTTGATTATCCATTATTAGGATGTTCTATGGGCTAGATTTTCCTCATTTTTTTGCATGCTTAACGCCCACTTAATGTCCATTTTACCGCTGAAATGACGTATAATGCCCATATATCGCCCATTTAGCCACAAAATGGAAACTGCCCATCATTTTTCAGAAATTTATCGCCGAGAGTTAGTTTCCCCATATACGTAACGCCGGGGAAAAATAATACCGCCTGCCCACTTTTTTGGGGCAGAATCATCAGCCATCAACGGCCATAATATCGCCCAGCGTTACTTTCCACATGGAATTAACGCCGAGATTCAATAATGCCACCTGCCCTTTGAGGATGGATGTCAAGATAAATGGCGTTCCAGTCTTCATGGAAGTGGACACAGGGGCGAGCCAGTCAGTGATGAATCAAGAAGCCTTCGAGAGGCTATGGGACAATCAAGCTGAATGACCCAAGTTGGTCCCGGTTCAGGCAAAGCTGTGCACCTACACCAATGAACTTATCCCAGTCATTGGTAGTGCAGATGTAAAGGTACTCCATAAAGGTGCAATGCACAAGTTACCACTGTGGATTGTTGCAGGTGATGGACCAACGCTACTCGGAAGAAGGTGGATGGAGAAGATCCATTGGAGCTGGGAAGATTCCATCCCTCCAGCGATTGATGTCCCCTGCGCTTAGAGGCAAACCAAGCCCTCACCTGAAGTTGGATCCGGCACCAGAGAGCAGACTAGCACAGCATCCGAGGCACAGACCACTCAGCACGACTGCGTGGAGATGATCCAGCTGAGATGACCCAGGCTCCAGTGGCAGGACTCCGGAGGAAGAAAATCGGATCCAAAGGCGACTTCCCAGCCTCGGTGACAGAACCCGAGGAGAAGAGGATCACAGCAGTTGACATCGTGGATGGAGGAAAGATGGTGCCCAAACCACGAGGTGAAGCGCTGAAGAAAAAGATGGCGCCGGCCAGACCACGAGGTGCAGCGCTGATGGAGCAACACGTGGTACCCAGCGAAGAAGAGGATTGGGTTAAAGATAGCAAGACTCCTTAAAGGAGGCCAGATACCCATCACACTTAAAGGGACAGGTCCACATTCTCAATCAATGTAATAGCAACTCTGAGTTAAATGTAAAGCTTGTGAATGATGATCAGAGTTTTATACATGTACTAAGCAAAGAAAAGTCGTGCGATTGCGATCGGAGCTACAGTTTATCTACAATGAGTAATGAAACATTGTGCGATGTAGGATTTCAACTGCATTCAGTTAATGGAGCAGGCAAAGACCCATCGGGAGCACACAGGTCCAGCGAGCTACCCAATGTAGCAGCCTGTGTCCCTGGGACCAGAGTGATGCACTATGGAGTGTGGCCATAAGCAGCTAAAATAGATAAGCTGCAGAGCAAGCGACCTCAGGAGGACAACAGCAAGGGTATCGATACTCTGCCTCTGATCGGCTCCACCTCTCAGGCACCCGATGGCACCAACCGCCACGAGCCTGAAAGAGCAAACCGCGCTAAGACGCAGCTCCCAGACCCCACCGCCACCAAGGCTACACCCAGGAACAAAGGGTCACCTGCAATGGTTCTCCCAAATGGGACCGGGACCAGCCAGGATCCCAAACCAAATAACGCCCAGGCAAGCGAGTCACCAGTTCCTAGCGCACTACCAGATGACTGCTCCTCAGGGAGCAGCAACAACCTGCGGCATATGGAAAGGACAGGGTGGTCACAGGCATCTGTGAACCTGCCCGACGCTAGGAGCAATGGCAAAGGCTCCGAGAGCATTTCAGACTTACATAGAAACATAGAAAATAGGTGCAGGAGTAGGCCATTCGGCCCTTCGCGCCGGCGCCACTATTCAATAAGATCATGGCTGATCATTCACCTCAGTACCTCTTTCCTGCTTTCTCTCCATGCCCCTTGATCCCTTTAGCCGTAAGGGCCATATCTAACTCTCTCTTGAATATATCCAATAAACTGGCATCAACAACTCTCTGCGGTAGGGAATTCCACAGGTTAACAACTCTCTGAGTGACGAAGTTTCTCCTCATCTCAGTCCTAAATGGCTTACCCCATATCCTTAGACTGTGTCCCCTGGTTCTGGACTCCCCCAATATCAGGAACATTCTTCCCGCATCTAACCTGTTCAGGCCCGTCAGAATTGTATATGTTTCTATAAGATTCCCTCTCATTCTCCTAAACTCCAGTGAATAAAGGCCCAGTTGATCCAGTCTCTCCTCATATGTCAGTCCTGCCATCCCGGGAATCAGTCTGGTGAACCTTCGCTGTACTCCCTCAATAACAAGAATGTCCTTCCTCAGATTAGGAGACAAAAACTGAACACAATATTCCAGGTGAGGCCTCACCAAGGCCCTGTACAGTTGCAGTAAGACCTCCCTGCTCCTATACTCAAATCCCCTAGCTATGAAGGCCAACATACATAGAAACATAGAAACATAGAGAAACATAGAAAATAGGTGCAGGAGTAGGCCATTCGGCCCTTCTAGCCTGCACCACCATTCAATGAGTTCATGGCTGAACATGCAACTTCAGTACCCCATTCCTGCTTTCTCACCATACCCCTTGATTCCCCTAGTAGTAAGGACTTCATCTAACTCCTTTTTGAATATATTTAGTGAATTGGCCTCAACAACTTTCTGTGGTAGAGAATTCCACAGGTTCACCACTCTCTGGGTGAAGAAATTCCTCCTCATCTCGGTCCTAAATGGCTTCCCCCTTATCCTTAGACTGTGTCCCCTGGTTCTGGACTTCCCCAACATTGGGAACATTCTTCCTGCATCTAACCTGTCTAACCCCGTCAGAATTTTAAATGTTTCTATGAGGTCCCCTCTCATTTTTCTGAACTCCAGTGAATACAAGCCCAGTTGATCCAGTCTTTCTTGATAGGTCAGTCCCGCCATCCCGGGAATCAATCTGGTGAACCTTCGCTGCACTCCCTCAATAGCAAGAATGTCCTTCCTCAGGTTAGGAGACCAGAACTGTACACGATACTCCAGGTGTGGCCTCACCAAGGCCCTGTACAACTGTAGCAACACCTCCCTGCCCCTGTACTCAAATCCCCTCGCTATGAAGGCCAACATGCCATTTGCTTTCTTAACCGCCTGCTGTACCTGCATGCCAACCTTCAATGACTGATGTACCATGACACCCAGGTCCCGCTGCACCTCCCCTTTTCCTAATCTGTCACCATTCAGATAATAGTCTGTCTCTCTGTTTTTACCACCAAAGTGGATAACCTCACATTTATCCACATTATACTTCATCTGCCATGCATTTGCCCACTCACCTAACCTATCCAAGTCGCTCTGCAGCCTCATAGCATCCTCCTCGCAGCTCACACTGCCACCCAACTTAGTGTCATCTGCAAATTTGGAGATACTACATTTAATCCCCTCGTCTAAATCATTAATGTACAGTGTAAACAGCTGGGGCCCCAGCACAGAACCTTGCGGTACCCCATTAGTCACTGCCTGCCATTCTGAAAAGTCCCCATTTACTCCTACTCTTTGCTTCCTGTCTGACAACCAGTTCTCAATCCATGTCAGCACACTACCCCCAATGCCATGTGCTTTGATTTTGCACACTAATCTCTTGTGTGGGACCTTGTCAAAAGCCTTTTGAAAGTCCAAATACACCACATTCACTGGTTCTCCCTTGTCCACTCTGCTAGTTACATCCTCAAAAAATTCTCGAAGATTTGTCAAGCATGAGTTCCCTTTCATAAATCCTGCTGACTGTCAAATGCGCTGCTATTTCATCTTTAATAATTGATTCCAACATTTTCCCCACTACTGATGTCAGGCTAACCGGTCTATAATTACCCATTTTCTCTCCCTCCTTTTTAAAAAAGTGGTGTTACATTAGCTACCCTCCAGTCCAAAGGAACTGATCCACAGTCGATAGACTGTTGGAAAATGATCACCAATGCATCCACTATTCCTAGGGCCACGTCCTTAAGTACTCTGGGATGAAGACTATCAGGCCCTGGGAATTTATCGGCCTTCAATCCCATCAATTTGCCTAACACAATTTCCTGCCTAATAAGGATTTCCTTCGGTTCCTCGTTCTCTCTATACCCTCGGTCTCCTCGGTGCTTCTGGAAGGTTAATTGTGTCTTCCTTCGTGAAGACAGAACCAAAGTATTTGTTCAACTGGTCTGCCATTTCCTTGTTCCCCATTATAAATTCACCTGAATCTGACTGCAAGGGACCTACATTTGTCTTCACTAATCTTTTTCTCTTTACATATATATAGAAGCTTTTGCAGTCAGTTTTTATGTTCCCAGCAAGCTTCCTCTCATACTCTATTTTCCATTTCTAATAAAACCCTTTGTCCTCCTCTGCTGAATTCTAAATTTCTCCCAGTCCTCAGGTTTGCTGCTTTTTCTGGCCAATTTATATGCCTCTTCCTTGGATTTAACACTATCCTTAATTTCCGTTGTTAGCCACGGTTGAGCCACCTTCCCCATTTTATTTTTACTCCAAATAGGGATGTACAATTGTTGAAGTTCATCCATGTGATCTTTAAAATTTGCCATTGTCTATCCACTGTCAACCCTTCAAGTATCATTCGCCAGTCTGTTCTAGCCAATTCACGTCTCATACCATCGAAGTTACCTTTCCTTAAGTTCAGGACCCTAGTCTCTGAATTAACACGGTCACTCTCCATTTTAATAAATAATTCTACCATATTATGGTCACTCTTCCCCAAGAGGCCTCGCACAACAAGATTGCTAATTAGTCCTTTCTCATTACACATCACCCAGTCTAAGATGACCAGCCCTCTAGTTGGTTCCTCGACATTTTGGTCTTGAAAACCATCCCTAATACACTCCAGGAAATCCTCTTCCACTGTATTGCTACCAGTTTGGTTAGTCCAATCTATATGTAGATTAAAGTCACCCAAGATAACTGCTGTACCTTTATTGCACGCATCCCTAATTTCTTGTTTGATGCCATCCCCAACCTCACAACCACTGTTTGGTGGCCTGTACACAACTCCCACTAACGTTTTCTGCCTTTTGGTATTCCGCAGCTCCACCCATACAGATTCCACATCATCCAAGCTAATGTCCTTCCTTACTATTGTGTTCATTTCCTCTTTAACCAGCAACGCTACCCCCACCTTTTCCTTTCTGTCTTACTTCCTGAATGTTGAATACCCCTGGATGTTTAGTTCCCAGCCTTGGTCACCCTGGAGCCATGCCTCCGTGATGCCAATTGTATCATATTCGTTAATTGCTACCTGCGCAGTTAATTCATCCACCTTATTACGAATACTCCTCACATGAGGCACAGAGCCTTCAGGCTTGTCATTTTAACACACTTTGCCCCTTTAGAATTTTGCTGTAATGTGGCCCTTTTTGATTTTTGCCTTGGGTTTCACTGCCCTCCATTTTACTTTTCCTTTTTCTATCTTTTGCTTCTGCCCCCATTCTACTTCCCTCTGTCTCCCTGCATAGGTTCCCACCCCCCTGCCATATCAGTTTAACCCCTCCCACCAGAACTAGCAAACACTAGCAACTTGAGCCTACCGGGTTCCCACTGCCAGCACTGGGCACCAGACTACCTGGACACTATCCAGCAGTTCTGGAACTAGTTTGTCCTCACGCACCGGTACTGACACCAGTACTGATTCCAAGTATGTATCAAGTATTTACCTCACCAGTCAAATGTACTTGCCTCACAACTGTACCGCAAATGTAATGATGTAAATTAATTTTTTTTTTTCTGGACTTGAATGTATATGAATGTAGTGAGCCACCGGCATAATCTATATGTGGGGGGGTGAGAATGGAGTGATCAAGGACTCACAAACAGAAACCTCCAGCAGCTCTACTGCCAACGAAACACCACCCACTCACCCAAGGTGGAAATGACCCTCCACGGGTCAACCAGATAGAGCTAACCCCAGAGCACAGTCAATGCATGAAGACAATTTGCACTAAGGACTTGGGGGCGAGTGATGTCATGTATCCAAACATGTTTACTGCTTGTACTATTACACATGATGCGCCACCAGAGGGCACTAATATGGGAAATTTGTACACCAGCTGTATGGTCACTAAGGTGTGCCACCAGAGGGCACTGCGGTGGGAGACTTGTAGGTTACCTGCACAGGTGTGCCAGGCCTAGTATAAAAGGCAGGCCACCATGTGTGATCCTCACTCTGGAGTTACATTGAATGGACTAAGGTCACTACAGTTCAAGTACAATACATTGCCTCATGGAGTCATTATCAGAGCATCTAAAGACATAACAGTGCGGAACCTGGGGTGGGGTGTCGCGCTCTGGGACCACTGGGAGGTCTGTGCCAGCAGTGTTTCTGGCTATCGCATCCAGGGCCTCCGCCATCTGCGGAACGTACTCAGTCATGGTGGCCAGCTGTCGGGATATGCCCCCCAATGCTTCGATAAGCTGGTCACCAATGTCTACAGTCCTCCTGGACAACTGTACCATCT
This sequence comes from Pristiophorus japonicus, assembly GCF_044704955.1. Taxonomy (NCBI): domain Eukaryota; kingdom Metazoa; phylum Chordata; class Chondrichthyes; family Pristiophoridae; genus Pristiophorus; species Pristiophorus japonicus. Next base: position 196,945,857 of record NC_091986.1, read on the forward strand.
CTCCGCTCTCATGTGGCATTCGTGGACCAGACCTGCCGTGTCCATGAGGCCTCGCGGGGTCGGTGCCATCCTGGGGACAAATGGGGTGCCCTGTGGCAAGGTGCTTGGGGCTGGTACCTCCAGAGAAGAGGCAGGAATGACCGGAGGACCACTAGATGGCCTTGGGGTGGAATGGCTTCTGGAGCGTGGCGATGCAGGTTCCTTAAATTCCGCGTTCTCATCTGTAGAGAACAGATCCTGCAGATTGACGGGCGAGAATCGGAGCTCCTCAGCACCAGATGTAGGATCGTCCAGTGAGTCCGGCCCCCGCCTTCACGTTTTGGCCTCTGTGGTCTTGCCTTGAGACGCGCTGCTGGCTGAGCTGCAAAACACAAATTAGGTTATTAGAGGAGAAGGGGGTGCTACGGTCACAAGGTGATTCCAGCGCTACACATAACATATGCTCGATAAAAGCACCACCGCTCTCAAAATCATCACAGACATTACAATTCATGACCATCAACACATTTGCATTGCACTGATTTTCATTCGGCCAGCATTATTGTTATGACAATTTTAGAAATCATCTATCATACATGATTATTCAAATATGAGTGGGTTGGCACCTATTGACTTTACATCACGCAATGGTGTAAACTTTACTCATGTGGCATCACTTCAGTGTCTGCAGATGCTTCCGTGGCTGTCCGGGGGTGCTTCCCCATGAGTTCGAGCACCCGCTCCTCCATCTCAGTGATGTTACTGGGGACTGGTGGCCCCCCCCACCTATTCACCTCTGCACGGACCTCATCATCGATAGCTTCTTTTGTAAAAGGTGACAGGACGATATGGCATGTGATCATTGCGTGATATCTTTGCCAGGTACTGTCACAGAGACTGATACAACACATAACCGACAGATGTAATAATGATTATTATGATAATTATCATTCTTTACCTAAAGACGTACACCGTGACCGCAGGCTTTGAGTAAAACATTCCCGGTAAAAGTGAAATACCTCACATCTGCTGATAGTCACTCATGACTTTTACAAATCAAATTATACAAATATATAAATACATGTAAATCAATGTAAAATTTATTCTTCCGGACCCCACAAGGTCATTCCATCGTTTGCGGCATTGGTTGCCCTCATGCACCTCATTGGTCACCGACGAGATCACCTCTGCCATCTCAGCCTATATATTCTGGTAGGCCTTTGGGGTGGGCTTCCCATGCCCTCCCTGTGTGCAATCACCCCAGCGTGTCTCGACCTCCTGCCGGAGGGAGGCATTTGCCTCGTTCGAGAACCTCCTCACTCTTTTGCGCCCGCCAATGTGCTCCCCTCCCACCTCACTGGTCTCTCCACTGTCAATCTCCACAGCATGCGATGATGCCTCCTCCTCTCCCTCATAAGAACATAAGAACATGCTTCGGTCTTCACAGTGGAAGACACAGAAACCATGCCAAAAATTGCTGGTCACAGGAATGTGGGAAGGGAGGACCTTGAGACAATCACTATCACTAGGGGGGTAGTGCTGGACAGGCTAATGGGACTCAAGGAAGACAAGTCCCCTGGTCCTGATGAAATGCATCCTAGGGTATTAAAAGAGATGGCGGAAGTTATAGCAGATGCATTCGTTATAATCTACCAAAATTCTGTGGACTCTGGGGAGGTACCAGCGGATTGGAAAGCAGCTAATGTAATGCCTCTGTTTAAAAAAGGGGGCAGACAAAAGGCAGGTAACTATAGGCCGGTTAGTTTAACATCTGTAGTGGGTAAAATGCTTGAAACTATCATTAAGGAAGAAATAGCGGGACATCTAGATAGGAATAGTGCAATCAAGCAGATGCAGCATGGATTCATGAAGGGGAAATCATGTTTAACTAATTTACTGGAATTCTTTGAGGATATAATGAACATGGTGGATAGAGGTGTACCGATGGATGTGGTGTATTTAGATTTTCAAAAGGCATTCGATAAGGTGCTACACAAAAGGTTACTGCAGAAGATAAAGGTATGCAGAGTCAGTGGAAATGTATTAGCATGGATAGAGAATTGGCTGGCGAACAGAAAGCAGAGAGTCGAGATAAATAGGTCCTTTTCGGGTTTGAAATCAGTGGTTAGTGGTGTGCCACAGGGATCGGTGCTGGGACCACAACTGTTTACAATATACATAGATGACCTGGAAGAAGGAACAGAGTGTAGTGTAACAAAATTTGCAGATGACGCAAAGATTAGTGGGAAAGCGGGTTGTGTAGAGGACACAGAGAGGCTGCAAAGAGATTTAGATAGATTAAGCGAATGGGCTAAGGTTTGGCAGATGGAATACAATGTCGGAAAGTGTGAGGTCATCTACCTTGGGAAAAAAAACAATAAAAGGGAATATTATTTGAATGGGGAGAAATTACAACATGCTGCGGTGCAGAGGGACCTGGGGGTCCTTGTGCATGAATCCCAAAAAGTTAGTTTGCAGATGCAGCAGGTAATCAGGAAGGTGAATGGAATGTTGGCCTTCATTGCGAGAGGGATGGAGTACAAAAGCAGGGAGGTCCTGCTGCAACTGTATAGGGTATTGATGAGGCCGCACCTGGAGTACTGCGTGCAGTTTTGGTCACCTTACTTAAGGAAGGATATACTAGCTTTGGAGGGGGTACAGAGATGATTCACGAGACTAATTCCGGAGATGAGGGGGTTACCTTATGATGATAGATTGAGTAGACTGGGTCTTTACTCGTTGGAGTTCAGAAGGATGAGGGGTGATCTTATAAAAACATTTAAAATAATGAAAGGGATAGACAAGATAGAGGCAGAGAGGTTGTTTCCACTGGTCGGGGAGACTAGAACTAGGGGCCACAACCTCAAAATACAGGGGAGCCAATTTAAAACCGAGTTGAGAAGGAATTTCTTCTCCCAGAGGGTTGTGAATCTGTGGAATTCTCTGCCCAGGGAAGCAGTTGAGGTTAGTTTATTGAATGTATTCAAGTCACAGATAGATAGATTTTTAACCAATAAGGGAATTAAGGGTTATGGGGAGCGGGCGGGTAAGTGGAGCTGAGTCCACGGCCAGATCAGTCATGATCTTGTTGAATGGCGGAGCAGGCTCGAGGGGCTAGATGGCCTACTCCTGTTCCTAGTTCTTATGTTCTTATGTTCTTATGTTCCTCTTCTGCGCATTTCATGATGACCCTTGACCTCCTGAATCGCAGGAATCGAGCGTTGCCATGCCGTTGCTTAGGACGGCGACACTTTACGGCAGAAGGTCAGCGAGATTTAACGCTACCGCCCATTTCATATCGCTCATGATAATGCTCAATTTCAAAAATGGATACTAGGTGCTTTGAGAATGGGTGAGAAGCCGGCGAACTGTAAACCTATTTTTACTGCCCACGCCAGAAATAACGCCCATTTTTGGGCGATAAGCAAAAAAGTGTAAAATCTTGCCCTTAGTGTCGTCTACCGAGAAGACGTATACAAAATATTTGTTCAACATCTCTGCCATTTCCCTGTTCTCCATTATTAATTCTCCAGTCTCATCCTCCAGGGGACCAACATTTACTTTGAGGAGTTGAGGAATGCTGCTCTTTGCACTTCAAGTTAGATGGGAGACCAACGTTCGAGCTGTCTGTTTTCATAGAATCATACAGCACAGAAAGAAGCGATTTGGCCAATCGTTCCTGGTACCGGTTCTGTGAAGAGCTACCCAATTAGTCTCACTCCCCTGCTCTTTCCCCATAATGCTGCAAGTTTCCCTTCATGAACAACAGAGATATTAATGTCACTATTTTTTCTTTCTTCCTCGATTTTCCTTCTTCATGCCCCTTTACGTGTTCCTGGGCAGACTCTAGTATCTCCAACAAGTATCCACCTCCTTCATGCATGGCATCAGAGAGTGACGTTGGGGAAGTCCAGAACCAGGGGTCACAGGCTAAGGATAAGGGGTAAGCTATTTAGGACCAAGATGAGGAGAAACTTCTTCACTCAGAGACTTGTTAACCTGTGGAATTCTCTACCACAGAGAGTTGTTGATGCCAGTTCATTGGATATATTCAAGAGGGAGTTAGCTATGGCCCTTACTGCTAAAGGGATCAAGGGGTATGGAGAGAAAGCAGGAAAGGGGTACTGAGGTGAATGATCAGCCATGATCTTATTGAATGGTGGTGCAGGCTCGAAGGGCCAAATGGCCTACTCCTGCACCTATTTTCTATGTTTCTATGAATGGTGCCAGGTTATTGGTCCATGGGTGTGTTTTATATGTAAACATGTATTTACTCTGTACAGCCACCAGAGGGCTCATTCCCCAGAGTCCCAAGGGATCCCATAATGCCTTAGGAGCACAGGTATTTAAGAAGGCTTCACCGGTTGGAGAGACACTCTGGAGACCTGCAATAAAAGACTACGGTCACACTTTACTTTGAGCTCACAGTGTTCAGTCTGACTCTTCCTCCATACACAACAAAAATATGAGAAGTATTCCAGCACATGAAATCATTACTGGTGTAGCCAGCTATTGCCGAAGGTTATGGTAACTTAGAAAAGACACGGGAGAAATTCGGAGCAGCCCGATTGAGGCGCTAACTTTTAAAAGCTGAAAATATTAGTGCCAAGCGTGAATCATTTTCAACCGTTAAAAAATTCGGTGTTTGTGCTCCAGGAAGTGGAGCGCTAAATCAAATGCTCCGCTTCATTCCTGGAGTGCAACAGGATGCAGGTGGGATGGTACTTGTGCAGTGCTGCCGCGTTTGGAGGCTTCTCCCCTCCCTTAAATGGAAAGGCCATCGCCTTTCATCCCTGACGGCAGCCGCGATCTGGCCCGATCAGTCCGATGCACTGCAGCAGAGTGCCGGGCTGATCGATCACTGGAGAAGGGGATGCAAATAAATTGACAGACACCACTTTTGAGATCTTGTTCACTTACCTCGGCCGCCTCGCATCCTTTAAGCATCATCCCCGAAACGCCCGGTCTCCACATGAACGCCTCCTGCAGCTGCCAGTATTTTTGCCCGCCCTTGTTCCAGCGTTCGGATCCGAAGTTCAGGTCCGGGGTGCTACCGGGGCGATGCGCACGGCGATGATGTCACAATCTCCGGGCGAATCTAGCGGGAGCCAATCATCTTGCTGCGCCCGGTCGGTAAGTGGTTAGCGCATGTTATCGCAGCCCCCCCACCACCGTCCCCCACACTCCGAGGCGATAACAGGAGGCGATAAGGAGGCCAATTTCTAGGCCAAGATTTCTCCAATACATGTCATCGATGCTGCAGGATCACTTGCGTCATTTCCTTAGGTGTTACCTGTACCAGTGGGCTGGATAGTTTGATAGCAAGTCAATTCTGAGATCCTCTGAAAAGCACAAGCCAAGAATTTCTGACGCCTTCGGCCTGATTTCATACCGGTAATTGGATAGACAGCAGTGGGAAAGGGGGCAGAGATCTCTATTGCATTTTACGACCACCCCATCTACCAGTGGCATTTTCACCAGTTTTGGGTGGGCGTTTACAAATGAGACAAATTATGATATGGCGGCAGCCTATAAGCATGAGTCACAGGATGCCTTGACACTCTTCTTTAGCTGCCACCTGTAGCAGCAGGCTGGGTAGTGTGATAGCAATACAGGTTGCTTCATTTTGGAGGAAGTGGCTTCAAAATTCCAGGGAGAATGAGAGGGGGTGGGGTTCTCCCAGTTTCACAACATCAGCAGGAGACTAGCAGATCCTCCACAGAATTCAGGTCCCATCTGTTATGTATTTAACCCTTGGCAACCTGTATCACACCACCACCAGAGGGCCTACCTGTTGGAGTCCCAAGGGATCCCAACATCCCTTGGGAGCACTGTATATAAGCAGGCTATCCACTCAGTACTGGCACTCTGGAGTCTTATTAAAGGAGCTAAGGTCACACTTACTAATTTCTCACAGTACTCAGTTTCATCCTTTATTATGAGCTTATCAATTGGCAACGAGATAACGAACAACCACACGAAAATGCGAAGAACAGTTGATATCCTGGTGAAGTTCTCAGAAGGGGACGATTGGTAGGCCTTCGTGGAGAGACTTGACCAATACTTCGTGGCCAATTAGCTGGAAAGGGATGAGAACACTGCCAAATGAAGGGCGATCCTCCTTACCGCCTGTGGGGCAACAAACTATGGCCTCATGAAGAATCTTCTAGCTCCGGTAAAACCAACAACCAAATCCTATGAAGAATTGTGTACGCTGGTCCGGGAGCACCTAAATCCTAAGGAAAGCATTTTGATGGCGAGGTATCGGTTCTACACGTGTCAACGGTCGGAGGGCCAGGAAGTGGCGAGCTATGTCGCTGAACTAAGGCACCTCGCAGGATATTGCGAATTTGACGGATTCCTAGAACAAATGCTGAGAGACTTTTTTGTGCTTGGCATTGGCCATGAGGTAATCCTTTGCAAACTATTGACTGTGGAAACACCGAATCTGAGCAAAGCCATATCGATAGCCCAGGCATTTATGTCCACCAGCGACAACAACAAACAAATTTCGCAGCATAAAGAGGTTTCAGCCAGTACTGTGCACAAAGTAACGTTGTTTTCGAGCAGGAATATACATGGCAGAACGTACACGCCAGCTGCTGCACAACCTCAGATGACCCAGAGTCCGTCATCAATCGTTCATGCGAGGCAGTTAACGCGTTGTTGGCGTTGTGGAGGTGATCATCGGGCCCATCAATGCCGCTTCAAGCACTATGCGTGCAACGGCTGCAGAACAATGGGACACCTCCAGCGAATGTGCAGGCGAGCTGCAAACCCTGCAAACCACCACGTTGCAGAGGAAGATCGATCCACGGTGGATCAGGCTGAAATAAAGACTCGAACCGAGGAGGCAGAAGTGTACGGGGTACACACCTTCACCACAAAATGTCCACCAATAATATTAAAAGTTGAACTGAATCGAATTCCAGTATCCATGGAACTGGACATGGGTGCGAGTCAGTCCATAATGAGCAAAAAGGTCTTCGACAGGCTGTGGTGCAGCAAGACACACAGGCCCAAGCTCAGCCCCATTCACACCAAGCTAAGAACTTAAACAAAGAACTGATCCCTGGATCCCTGTAATTGGCAGTGCAGAAGTCAAAATCTCCTATGATGGAGCAGTGCACGAACTCCCACTGTGGATCATGCCAGGGGATGGCCCCACACTATTCGGCAGAAGCTGGCTGGGAAAAATTCGCTGGAACTGGGATGACATCCGAGCGCTTTTGTCTGTCGACGACGCATCATGTGCCCAGGTTCAGAGCAGATTTCCATCATTGTTCGAGCCATGCACTGGAAGTTTCTTGGGGGCGAAAATGCAGATCCATTTGGTTCCCAGTACACGACCCATCCACCACAAGGCACGGGCAGTATCGTATATGATGCGAGAGAAAGTGGAAATTGAGCTAAACAGGCTGTAGCGAGAAGGCATCATCGCGCCGGTGGAATTCAACCAGTGGGTCAGTCCGATTGTCCCTGTACTTAAAGGTGATGGCACAGTCAGAATTTGTGGGGACTATAAAGTAACGATTAACCGTTTTTCGCTACAGGACCAGTACCTGCTACCAAAGGCAGACGACCTATTTGCGACCCTGGCTGGAGGGAAGACATTCACCAAGTTGGACCTGACCTCGGCCTACATGACGCAGGAGCTGGAGGAATCTTCACCTGCATCAACACGCACAAAGGTCTGTTCAGCGATAACAGCTGCCCATTCGGGATTCGTTCAGCCGCAGCAATTTTCCAACAGAACATTGAGAATCTGCTAAAGTCGGTTCCTCACACCATGGTTTTCCAGGACAGCATACTGGTCACAGGTCGGGACACCATCGAACACTTGAATAATCTGGAAGAGGTTCTAATTTGGTTGGATCGGGTAAGACTCAGGTTGAAATGCTCCAAGTGTGTTTTCCTGGCGCTGGAGGTCGAGTTCTTGGGAAGAAGAATCTCAGCGGACAGCATCAGACCCACCGACGCCAAGACGGAGGCCATCAAGAACGTGGCAAGACCACAGAACGTGACGGAGTTGCGGTCGTTCCTGGGACTCCTCAACTATTTCACTAATTTCCTACCCGGGTTAAGCACCTTGCTAGAACCCCTATATATGCTACTGTGCAAGGGAGACGACTGAATATGGAGGAATTCACAAGATGCTGCCTTTGAGAAATCCAGAAATCTATTATGTTCAAACAAACTGCTTGTTCTGTATATCCCATGGAAACGATTAGTGCTAGCTTGCGATGCGTCGTCATACGGGGTCAGATGAGTGTTACAACAAGCTAACGAATCGGGGATTTTGCAACCGGTCGCCCATGAGTCTAGGAGTCTGTGCATGGCCGAAAGGACCTACAGCATGATTGAAAAAGAACGTCTGACGTGCATTTACGGGGTGAAAAAATGCACCAATATTTGTTTGGCCTCAAGTTTGAGCTTGAAACGGACCATAAGCCGCTCACATCACTATTCTCAGAGAGCAAAGGTATTAATATCAATGCCTCTGCTCACATCCAAAGATAGGCGCTCATATTGTCTGCATATAACTATGTAATTCGCCGTAGGCGAGGCACAGAGAACTGCGCTGATGCTCTCAGTCGGATACCATTGTCCACCACCGGGGTGGAAATGGCACAGCCTGCAGACTTGCTCATGGTGATGGATGCATTCGGAAACGAAAAGTCACCCATTACGGCCCGCCAGATCAGGACCTGGACCAGCCAGGATCCTTTACTGTCCCTAGTAAAAAACTGCGTCCTCCATGGGAGCTGATCCAGCGTCCCAGCGGAGATGCAGGAGACGATTAAGCCATTCTACAGGCTCAAAGACGAAATGTCCTTGCAGGCGGACTGTCTTTTGTGGGGTAATCGTGTGGTCTTCCCAAGAAAGGCAGAGAAATGTTCATTTGTGACCTACACAGCACCCACCCAGGCATTGTAATGATGAAAGCCATATCCAGAACCCATGTGTGGTGGCCCGGCATCAACTCAGATTTAGAGTCATGCGTGCGCCAGTGCAACACTTGCTCTCAACTGAGCAATGCACCCAGAGAGTCTCCAGAGTGCCTCTCCAACCGGTGAAGCCTCCTCAAAACCTGGACAAGCCAGGACCCCTTTTTATCTCGAGTCAAAAGCTGTGTGCTTCACGGGAGCTGGTCTAGTGTCCCAGTGGAAATGCAAGAAGAGATAAAGCCATTCCAGCGGAACAAAGATGAAATGTTTACACAGGCATACTGCCTTCTGTGGGACAATCGAGTAGTGGTCCCCAAGAAGGGCAGAGACACCTTCATCAATGACTTCCACAGTACCCACCCAGGCATCGTAATGATGAAAGCGATAGCCAGATCCCACGTGTGGTGGTCCGGTATCGATGCGGACTTAGAGTCCTGCGTTCACAGATGTAATACATGCTCGCAGTTGAGCAATGCATCCAGGGAGGCGCCGCTAAGTTTATGGTCTTGGCCCTCCAAACTGTGGTCTAGGGTACACTGTTAATAAGTGTACTATTGACTTTACGATGGAGTGATGTTATGTATTTAACCCTTGACAACCTGTATCACACCACCACCAGAGGGCCCATCTGTTGGAGTTCCAAAGGATCCCAGCATCCATTGGGAGCACGGTATATAAGCAGGCCACCCACGTGGTACCGGCAATCTGGAGTCTTATTAAAGGAGCTAAGGTCACACTTACTCATTGCTCACAGTACTCAGTTTCATCCTTTATTATGAGCTCATCACCATCTGAGACCATGGGAGCAGACCGGGGAGCGGAAGGGGCAGTGTGGCAGCCTAGCCCATCAAGCTGAGTGGCCCCCGCCTGCGAGCACCATCGGAGCAGGCCAGGGAGCAGAGGAGCAGCTTGGCAGCCTAGCCCAGCATTCTGCGCAGCCTCCGGCTTGTGAGAGACCATCGGAGCAGGCCGGGCAGCGGAAGAAGCAGTGTGGCAGCCAAGCCCAGCAGGCTGAGCAGCACCTGTCCTACGAGCACCATCGGAGCAGGCTGGGGAGTGGAAGGGGCAGCGTGGCGTCATACCACTCCAGGGAGCAACACGTGCTGGATCAGGAGAGCAACGGTAGTGAAGGGTGACGTCATCAAGGTCCAGGTCGGTGATTGGAGCGTGGACAGGCACTGCAGGAGCGGCGAGGTCGGGGCGAAGGAGCGGCGAGAGAATGTAGAGGGACGTGATCGGGGCCCAGAAGAGGTGCAAGTTCGGGGCCAGGGGCCCAGGGGCAGCACGGACCAGCCCACACTGCGATATGTGTGCGCACAAGGTCCGTGCAGCAGAGCAGGTCTCTGGTCGGATTTAGTTCGGACTTGGAATTTTAGGTACATCATTGAAACACCTGTGAACGTTTTGACGTGGAAGCAAGTCATCTTCGGATCGAGGGACTGCTTATGATATGATGATGATCATCATCAGTCCTGAGTTCCACTGAAACGGAATTTTCAATGGGGGTAGAAATTGCGGTGGGAGGTATATGTCTGGAGTACGTCTCTGACCCGTGAAACAAATCTGAACCTACCTCCAGGCGTCTGGGCTACGGAGAGTTGTGGTGTCGGGCCGCCAGGCGGAGGGCAGCGTAAAGGCCCACGGATCCCAGGGATGCAGGTGGTTCGGAAGTGTCCCTGGGATCATGTGGGCCAGGTCCTCCTATCACAAAGGAGGATTCCGTTGTAATCATTTACGAAGGTAGTTCCTAAAGAATTGCAATTCATTGCGAGACGCAATGGAATCCCCAAATAATTATACAATTTAGACAATTCTAATAATTATAAATGTACTGAATTGCAATTCTATTCATAAGTCCCTTCATTGCACCCAACTTTAAAAATAATTAATTTTGAATTGCAATTCAGTACATTTATATTTAATTAGAATTGTCTAAGTTGTATAATTATTTAGGTATTCCACTGCGAGACGTAAACTAATTGAAAGTGTATGTGCATCATTTTTGATTTTTAAATGTTTAATTTAAGGCTTATATATATCTATATACTTAGGCTGATGAAAGCATGTCCTACATCTGCTATTACCAGCCGTAAGAATTTTGTGGGCAACTGCTGGGCTGTTGGTGGTCAAATAGTCCAACTCTATGCCAGCAATACTGATTTTGCATGTGGTTCAGATGATTTGTCAAGGCGTACCTTGAGAGATCGCGAGTCCCGGGTCATGCAGGCGCAACCCAGAACTTGCGGGACCTTTCAAATGGATTACAACTGCATTCTCTGAGAGTGTGCCATCAGGAAACCACAATTTCCGGGCCATTGTTTGTCACTGGTTTGCAGTTATGAACTAATTTACCACATACTGTCGCGATATTGGCTGCAATCTCACAGTGCTTCCACATATGCTCCGCTGCTCTTGTCAAAATCAGGACCTGAGAGATCTGAATCTACAGGCTTTTCAACCAAAGGGAGACCTGCCTCCTCCCATTGCAGCACCAACTGCTCTTGCTCACTCAGCTTTTTGTATCACCCAATGCACTGTTGGGTTTACACTTAGCGGGATGGAGTGAGTGACATTATTCTGAAGTGCTGGCAGAGACAAATGCACTGGGATCTGGGCACTGGGTTCTTCTTCCTTGGTACATCTGCAGGAGGCCAGAGGTTTGGAGGTTTTGCCACGTGTTGTATTTCTCTCTCTCCCTCTCTTGGGTTATCAACTGTCATGTCCTTAAAAAGAAAAGCAAAAAGTGAGAATTTTTGCAGTAAAGCCAAAATGTTTGCATGCAGCCCATAATGGATGCATTGGCAGGGGAACCAAGCAACTAGATTCTTTGTGAGGCTTTCATGGGGTGACTGCATATGAGGCTGTAAGTAAAGGAACATATCTAGGTGAAGGCATAAGAGGTACAGTGCTTCCTTTTTGGGCATTGATAGAAAGCAATTCAAGCACTTTAGCTCAATGTGATGGGGGATCAGTGCACATGGTCGACATGCCCATGCATTCTTGGCTGGTTTCATTTAATTTGCCGTTCTGGTAAGGTCATTAATTATTTTTTCCAGCACTGAGTCACCATGCATGGAATGTTTACATTCCACTGCTCCTGTGCTGCTCTCCTTGGGGGTCTATGTCACTCTATTCCACATTGTGCCTCTGCCTGATTTCCATCAGCAAGCAGCACTCACATTTTGAGTGATACTTCAGGTCTCTCTCTCCCCTCCTTTAGACCTCACAGATACTTTTGCCGAAGAAGGTTTTCTGTTCAGGAATCAATCTGGTCAGGTGGAAGTCTGCCCCTTTAAGCAGCTACAGGCCTTTAAATGCCAGTCCCCCTCTCCTCCTCCTATAATGGACAAGCTCCCACCATATGGCATTCTTAATGCTGACAACTCATCGGGAATATTGAAATTAGGATGATCCCCCAAAACTGGTGGCTCTGTGCATTACTCATCAAGTCAGCACAAATCGCACTCTTTCCTAATGTCTTATACAAAAAGCTACGGCAAAAGACAGAGTGGGTTCTTTTAAAATTTATAAATTGTTGTTTATAAATTGTTGGAGTATCAGCTGTAGCTCAGTTGGTAGCACACTCACCTCTGAGACAGAAGGTTGTGGATACAAGTCCCACTCCAGGGACTTTGAGCACGCCAGTGCAGTGCTGAGGGAGCTTTGCACTGTTGGAGGTGCCATCTTTCGGATGAGACGTTAATCTGAGGCCTTGTCTTCCCTTTCAGGTGGACGTAAAAGATCTCATGGCACTATTTTGAAGAAGAGCAAGGAATTATCCCTGGTGTACTGAACGATATTTATCCCTCAATCAACATTAAAAAAAACAGATTATCTGGTTATTATCACATTGCTGTTTGTCGGAGCTTGCTGTGCAGAAATTAGCTGCTGCGCTTCCCACATTACAACAGTGACTACACTCCAAAAGTATTTAATTGGCTGTAAAGTGCTTTGAGACGTCCAGTGGTCCTGAAAGGCGCCATATAAATGCAAATCTTTCTTTCTTTAATGCCTATAGCTCTGGGCACATGAGATGTCGTCGACGGACGAAAGCGCTTGGACGTCGACCCAGTTCCAGCATATCTTTCCCAGCCAGTTGCTGCCAAGCAGCGTGGGGCCATCACCCGGTACCACCCAGAGTGGTAACTCATGCACCGCTGCATCGTAGGAGACCTTTACGGTAGCACTGCCAATTACGGGAATCAGTTCCTTTGTGTACGTTCTCAGTTTAGTATGAATGGGAGTCAGGACTAGCCTTGAAGCCTTGCTGCACCACAATTTATCGCAAGTCTTTTCGCTCATTATGGACTGGCTTGCGCGCAGTTTTGGTCACCTTACTTAAGGAAGGATATACTAGCCTTGGAGGGGGTACAGAGACGATTCACTAGGCTGATTCCAGAGATGAGGGGGTTACCTTATGATGATAGATTGAGTAGACTGGGTCTTTACTCGTTGGAGTTCAGAAGGATGAGGGGTGATCTTATAGAAACATTTAAAATAATGAAAGGGATAGACAAGATAGAGGCAGAGAGGTTGTTTCCGCTGGTCGGGGAGACGAGAACTAGGGGGCACAGCCTCAAAATACGGGGGAGCCAATTTAAAACCGAGTTGAGAAGGAATTTCTTTTCCCAGAGGGTTGTGAATTTGTGGAATTCTCTGCCCAGGGAAGCAGTTGAGGCTAGCTCATTGAATGTATTCAAATCACAGATAGATAGATTTTTAAGCAATAAGGGAATTAAGGGTTACGGGGAGAGGGAGTGTAAGTGGAGCTGAGTCCACGGCCAGATCAGCCATGATCTTTTTAAATGGCGGAGCAGGCTCGAGGGGCTAGATGGCCTACTCCTGTTCCTAATTCTTATGTTCTTATGTTCTTATGTTCTTATGTTCTTATGTTTTTCGATCATACTGTAGGCCCTCTCAGCCTTAGACAGACTTCTGGTTGCAATTTCCCAAATTCATTAGCTTGTTGCAATACACACTCGACCCGACCTCGTACGATGATGCATCACATGCTAGTACCAAACGCTTACATGGATCGTACAGCACAAGCAATTTGTTTGAAAATAACAGTTTTCTAGCTTTCTCAAAGGCATTTTTTTGGCTTTTACCCCACACCCATTCATCTCCTTTACGCAGTAAAGAGTGCAGGGGTTCTAACAATGCGCTGAGACCCGGTAAGAAGTTAGCAAAATAGTTCAGGAGTCCCAGAAACGACCACAGCTCCATCATGTTCTATGGTCTCGGTGCGTTCTTGATTGCCTCCATCTTCAACTCGGTGGGCCTGATGCCGTCCGCCACAATTCTTCTCCCAGAAACTCCACTTCAGGCACCAGGAAAACGCACTTCGAGCGTTTTAGCCTGAGCCCCACACGATTAAGACGACTAAGAATCTCCTCCAGGTTCTGCAGGTGCTCGACGGTGTCCAGACCTGTAACCAAGATGTCGCCCTGGAAGACCACGGTGTGCGGGACTGACTTCAGCAAGCTTTCCATGTTCCTCTGGAATATCGCTGCAGCCGATCGAATCCCAAACGGGCATCTGTTATAAATGAAGAGACCTTTGTGCGTGTTGATGCAGGTGAGGCCTTTCGATGATTCCTCCAGCTCCTGCGTCATGTAGGCCGAGGTCAAGTCCAGCTTCGTGAACGTTTTTCCTCCCGCCAACATTGCAAATAGGTTGTCTGCCTTTGGTAGTGGATATTGATCCTGCAGTGAGAAACGATTGATAGTTACTTTGTAATCACCACAGATTCTGACGGTGCCATCTCCCTTAAGGACTGGAACAATCGGACTGGCCCACTCGTTGAATTCGATCGGCGAAATGATGCCCTCTCATTGCAGCCTATCCAGCTCGATCTCCACCCTCTCTCATCATGTAAGGTACCGCTCTCGCCTGGTGATGGATAGGTCGCGCTCCCGGAATCAAATGGATCTGCACTTTTGCTCCTTGGAACTTCCTGATGCCTGGTTCGAACAGCAAAGGGAATTTGCTTAGGACCTGGGCACATGAGATGTCGTCGACGGACAAAAGCGCTCGGACGTCGACCCAGTTCCAGCGTATCTTTCCCAGCCAGCTGCTGCCAAGCAGCATGGGGCCATCGCCCGGTACCACCCAGAGTGGTAACTCATGCACCGCTCCATCGTAGGAGACCTTTACGGTAGCACTGCCAATTATGGGAATCAGTTCCTTTGTGTACGTTCTCAGTTTAGTATGAATGGGAGTCAGGACTGGCCTTAAAGCCTTGCTGCACCACAATTTATCGCAAGTCTTTTTGCTCATTATGGACTGTCTTTCACCCGTGTCCAGCTCCATGGACACCGGGAGTCCATTTAATTTAACTTTCAGCATTATTGGGGGACACTTTGTGGTAAATATGTGCACCCCATATACCTCTGCCTCCTCGGTCTGAGGCTTTGGTTCATCATGATCCACCGTAGATCTGCCTCCTCTGCAACATGGTGGTTTGCAGGATTAGCAGGATTTGCAGCTCGCCTGCACATGCATTGGAGGTGTCCCATTGTTCCACAGCCCTTGCAAATGTATCCTTTGAAGTGGCATGAATGGAAATGATAATCACCCCCGCAGCGCCAGCAAGGTGTTAATGGCCTTGTATTCACCACCCTTGACGGTGGACTCTGAGTCATCTGTGGATGCGCAGCTGTAGGTGTGTAAGTCCTGCCATGTACATTTCGATTTGAAAACAAGGTTACTTTGTTCACAGTTCTTGAAGCGGCACTAGTGTGCTCAGAAAGTTGTTTGGTATTGTCACTGATGGCAATAAACGCCTGGGCTCTCACTATGGCTTTACTCAAGGGTGGGGTCTCTACAGTCAAAAGTTTGCGAAGTATTATTTCATGGTCAATGCCAAGTACAAAGAAGTCCCTGAGCATGTGCTCCAAGTGTCCTTCAAATTCGCAATGTCCTGCAAGGCGCCTTAACTCGGCGACGTAGCTTGCCACTTCCTGGCCTTCAGACCTCTTGTACATGTAGAATTGATAGCTTGACATCAGAACGCGTTTCTTCGGGTTTAGATGCTCCCAGACCAGGTGCAAAACTCAACCTATGACTTGTCTGTGGGTTTCGCTGGAGCGATCAGGTTTTCATGAGGCCATACGTTGGTGCCCCGCAAACGGTGAGGAGGATCGCCCTTCGTTTGGCAGCGTTCACTTCTCCTTCCAGCTCGTTGGCCACGAAGTATTGGTCGAGTCGCTCCACGAAGGTTTCCCAATCCTCTCCCTCCGAAAATTTCTCCAGAATGCCCACAGTTCTCTGCATTGTTGCGGTGGTGTTCGTCATCTGTATCTTGTCACCAGTTGTTATGTATTGAATAAAGAGTCAGACTAGATACTGCAAGCTCAAAGTAAGGTGTGACCGTAGTTCTTTATTACAGATCTCAGAGTGCCTCTCCAGCCCGTGAGGCCTGCTTATATACAGGTGCTCCCAATGGATTGTGGGATCCCTTGGGACTCCAGGGGATAAGCCCTCTGGTGGTTAGACATGGTATTTACAGGTTTACATACATAACAGAGATGAGGAGAAATGTCTTCACTCAGAGGGTGGTGAACCTGTGGAATTCTCTACCACAGAATGCTGTGGAGGCCAAGTCACTGAATATATTGAAGCAGGAGATAGATAGATTTCTAGACACAAAAGGCATCAAGGGGTATGGGGAGAAAGAGGGAATATGGTGTTGAGATAGAGGATCAGCCATGATCATATTGAATGGCAGTGCAGACTCAAAGGGCCGAATGGCCTACTACTGCTCCTATTTTCTATGTTTCTATGTTGTTAATAAACCAACTAGTTCTTAATAGCAATGTGATGCTATAAATTCTCAAGCAAAGAACCCATGAAGCAAATAAATTACACCTAGAGAAATGACATAAACATCTATTTGCTCCATTTTCCGGGCGTCCAGCGATCTCCTGCCGATGTTACAACAGGAGATTGAAAGAACATCTGTGGAAATTCTGAGCAGAAGTGTTTTGGGGCGACTTCCACTTGTTTCAAAGGCAAAAGTACAATAAAATGTCATTTCTCACAGGGTGATGATGGTGACGAGAAAACAATTCATTAAAAAAAACTACGCAGCCGATTACAAATGAAGTACAGGAAAGTAACAAGCAGCGGACAATGAATTGGCCTTTCCCTCTCCTAGGGAATGTGACGAATCAGGAGGATCCTTCGAGCTTACCCTTAACGAGCTTCCCTGGCACGCAACGTGCTTCTTGCTCCTGAAGTGCTGATGAGGAGAATTCGAGGGCCCAGCCTTCAATTGTTGACCTCTGATGTAAAAATAAAGTGCTTGCTCAGACCATTCCCTGCAGGCATGTGTTTATCTCATTACTGTTGAGAACTGCTGAAAAAACATAATTGATTACTTCAGCTACCTCAGGTGGAACACTAAATAGAAATAAAGAGTATTCCTCTGAGCGCAACCGAATACAATTTGCGATTCAAAAAGGATTAATCTGCATCTGGCTTAACCGTGAAAAATCTGGAATCCCATTGTAAACTGCACAAAATATTCCCACTGGACGCATATTTACATGGCTTGCAGCAAAGCATTGCTAAGACAGATTTGTGACGATGTGAATTCAGGGCCGTGTTAGTGCAGAGACAGTTCACGTTCTCTGCGAAAGGGCGCCGTGAAACCTCGAATGCAATATTCATTACGTACCAAACTATCGTAGCTAACTGGAGGAAGGGTTCACTGATTCAAAAATATAGCTTAACGGCTCAACTTATTTTAACTTAAGACCAGTTTGGGAATAAATGTCGCCATTCTGCCGAGGCTTCTTCCGATAATCGGTTTGGCAGTCAAAGGAGCGCAAACAAATTTCCTGACTGCCTCTGGAATGCCAACGGCCCACCGGTATCAGCTGTCGGCTGTGATGATGCTGCTTGCCTGCAATATGGAGCCCCCACGGATCCCAGAGAAACCGCTGCTCCCGCTCCACTGCAGTAACTTTGCCGGCAATTGTCAATAGCTGGGGTGTTTTCCGCCACACTTCCAATTAAGTTATGGGGGCAGAGCTTCAGCAGTTCAGAGGAAATTCCCGACCTATCAACTAGAAGTGCGCAGCGGCCCAATTGGTACTTGAACCAGAAGGAGATGTTAACACTGTAGACATGGCCATCAACAGAACTGGCTCAATCAAGTTGGAGACCGCCTGCTCATAGGACTATGAAGGGAAAGTTAGGATAGTCCGAAGCAGCCCATAGATACTGCCAGTTGCTCCTCACAGTCATCATCATAGGCAGTCCCTCAAAATTGAGGAAGACTTGCTTCCACTCTAAAAATGAGTTCTCAGGTGACTGTACAGTCCAATACGGGAATTACAGTCTCTGTCACAGGTGGGACAGACAGTGGTTGAGGGAAAGGGTGGGTGGCACTGGTTTGCAGCACGCTCCTTCCACTGCCTGCGATTGTCTTCTGCGTGCCCTTGGCGATGAGAGTCGAGATGCTCAGCGCCCTCACGGATGCTCTTCCTTCACTTCGGGCAGTCTTTGGCCAGGGACTCCTAGGTGTCGGTGGGAATGTTGACAGTGAAGTGAAGTAGGAACACAGGTTGACATTCTACTCCCATACACTGATGGCATGCTCTCGACTTGGAGAGAGGGGATAACTGGGATCAGAGTGAGTGCAGCAGACTTGTACTTTCCCCTGGATTTTCCACCGGAAGAGGAATGCGCTGCTCCATGATTCATTCTCATTACAGCATTCATAAGCCGTGTTTCGATGGCTATCCAAGGAATTCGGATGTGCTGTACCCTCTGCACCAGACCAGAGCTGTGCCCCTTTAAAAGTTGGAACAAACCAGAATCCTGCAGGCCCACAGGAACTGGAAATTGTTTTAAAGGTATGTGGATTGACCTTCTGATGAGATTCGTCATTTTATTCTGCCAACTTTGGCTTCGCATCATTGTCTGTTTCTTTGAATTGAATGTTTATTAGTTTCCTTTTGCCTTGGAGCACACCGTTCAACACACTTTGCCTGACATAGGCCGTCCTGTCTGCTCCCTCAAAGTCAGGAGGTTCCTGCCTTATCTCAGCACAATACGCAGCAGAAATGTCCAATTTCAGTCTTTGTCATCAGCGCAAAGTGCTGGATCTCCTGACCTCTACTCTCCCGGTGCATGTCGCAATTCACACTCGAGGTACACCAGCTACATTTAAACAAGGGGGCAGCAGAAAACCCAGATTCCCTCTGTACAAAATGTTCTGGGCAAAATAGACTAGTGCCACCAATGCAGCAGGAATAGAATCTCAACCATTCAGTTGCTATGGTTACTTTTTTACACATTTATGGGGCGGAACTTTCAACTTTGGCAGGCAGGTAAAACGGGCAAAATCAAATCAACAGACCGTTATACACCCTGCCCGATTTTCACATATTTCATTGACCCACATGAAAAGAGTGACAGCACTTGAGAATTTATTCATTGAATGTGAAGCACTCGAGGATGTGCTGTTAAGGTGCTCTATAACTGCATGTTCTTTTATTTCTTATATAAATGGTGGAAGCAATAGCAAGAAACAAAGGTTAACCAAAGAAAGAGGCTTATAATATTGCCAAAAAGAACAGTAAGCCTGAGGATTGGGAGGATTTTAGAATTCAGCAAAGGAGGACCAAGAAATTGATAAAGAAAGAGAAGCTAGAATATGAGAGTAAACTAGTGAGAAACATAAAAACTGATGGTAAAAGCTTCTCTAGGTATGTAACAAGGAAAAGATTAGCAAAAGTAAATGTGGGTCCCTTACGAGGCTGAGACAAGAGAAATTATAATGAGGAATAAGGAAATGGCAGTGAAATTAAACAAATACTTTGTGTCTGTCTTCAGGGAAGAAGACACAAAAAACCTCCTGGAAATAGTGGAGAATCAAGGGTCTAGCGAGAATGAGGAACTGAAAGAAATTAATATTAGTAAAAAACATAGTACTGGAGAAATTAATGGGACTGAAAGCCGATAAATCCCCTGGACCCGATGGCTTACATCCTAGGGTTTTGCAAAAGAGGTGGCTATAGAGATAATAGATGTATTGGTTGTCATCTTCCAAAATTGCATAGATTCTAGAATGGTTCCTGCAGATTGGAAGGTAGCTAATGTAACCCTGCTATTTAAGAAAGGAGGGAGAGAGAAAACAGGGAATTATAAACCAGTTAACCTGACATCAGTCGTAGGGAAAATGCTAGAATCTATTCTTAAGGACGTGGTAACAGGGCACTTAGAAAGTAATATTACGATTGAGTAGAGTCAACACAGATTCATGAAAGGGAAATCATGTTTGACAAATCTGTTCGTGTTTTTTGAGGTTGTAACTAGTAGAATAGATAAGGGGGAACCAGTGGATGTGATGTATTTGGACTTTCAGAAGGCATTCGATAAGATGCCACACAAGAGGTTATTAAACAAAATTAGGGCTCATAGGATTGGGAGTAATATACTAGCATGAATTGAGGATTGGTTAATGGAAGAAAACAGAGAGTGGGAATAAACAGGTTATTTTCAGGTTGGCAGGCTGTAACTAGTGGGGTGCCGCAAGGATCGGTGCTTGGGCCTCAGCTATTCACAATCTATATCAATGATTTGGATGAAGGGACCAAATGCAATATATTCAAGTTTGCTGATGATACAAAGTTAGGTGGGAATGTAAGTTGTGAGGAGGATGTAAAGAGACTTCAAGGGCATATAGACAGGCTAAGTGAGTAGGCAAGAACATGGCAAATGGAATATAATGTGGAGAAATGTGAAGTTATCCACTTTGGTAGGAAAAATAGAAAAGCAGAGTATTTTTTAAATGGTGAGAGATTGGAAACTGTTGGTGTTCAGGGGGACCTGGGGTGACCTTGTACACGAATCACTGAAAGTTATCTTGCAGGTACAGCAAGTAATTAAGAAAGTAAATGATATGTTAACCTTTATTACAAGAGGATTTGCATATAAGAGTAAAGATATCTTACTGCAATTATATAGTTCCCTGGTAAGACCGCACCTGGAGTTTTGGTCTCCTTACCTAAGGAAGGAGAGAGTGCAACGAAGGTTCACCAGACTGACTCCTGGGAAGGGGGGGATTGTCCTATGAGGAGGGATTGAGCAGACTAGGCCTATGTTTTTTAGAGTTTAGAAGAATGAGAAGTGATCTCATTGAAACATACAAAATTCTTACAGGGTTTGACAGGGTAGATCCTGGGAGGATGTTTTCCCTAGCTGGGGAGTCTAGAACCAGGGGTCACAGTCTCAGAATAAGTGGTCGGCCATTTAGGACTGAGATGAGGAGAAACGTCTTCATTCAGAGGGTGGTGAATCTTTGGAATTCTCTACCTCAAAGGGCTGTGGAGGTTCAGTCTTTGAATATATTCAAAACAGAGATCGATAGACTTTTGGATATTAAGTGAATCAAGGGATATGGGGAGAGTGCAGGAAAGTAGAATTGAGGTTGAAGCTCAGCCATGGTCTTATGGAATGGCGGAGCAGGCTCGAGGGGCCGTATGGCCTACTCCTGCTCCTAATTCTTATGTTCTAATGATTTGGTGGTGGAGTGGTACAGCAGGACTTACCGCAAGCAAAGTCTATTTACATAGTCTACTTAAAATGAGTTTCTACGAACTGCAGCAAATGGAGCTCAAGCCAAAAGCTGCAGCAAATTCTCCCAATAAAAGTAGGGTGATTTCTCCAGCAAAAAAGAGTTAGTGGACGATTATGTAATACCGAATGATGTGTGCATAGAATCAATCCCAGTCACTTACAGCAGTGCGCTCTCCAGGCATGTTTGACAAGGGAATTACCCAATCATCTTAATTCTTGCCAGCAATAGTGGTGTCACAATATGCAACCATAAAGCAATTACTAATCATCTTTAGTACAAATCTGAACACAGATCCTCCACTGTTTTCTAGACAAATTCAATGGCATTTTCTCAAACGATTTCTCCACACATCTACTTTTATTTATTTGACTTTCTGCATTGTGGCATTAGCTCCTTCATTTTGTTTGGGTATGTTTTGAGTAGACTAAGCCTATATTCTCTAGAATTTAGATGCTGAATTTAGGGAGCTAGGAGTTAAATTAAAAAGTAGGACCTCAAAGATTTGCGACCAGTGCCACGTGCTAATCAGAGTAGAGGGAGCAGGATAGTTAGAATAAATACGTGGCTTGAGGAGTGGTGCAAAAGGGAGGGACATTGGGACCAGTTCTGGGGGAAGTGGGACCTGTACAAAAGGGACGGTTTGCACTTGGGCAGCACTGGAATTGATGTCCTGGGGGTAACATTTGCTAATGCAGTTCGGCAGTGTTTAAACTAATATTGCAGGGGGATGGGAACCTATGCAGCGAGACAGGGCGAAGTAATATGGAGTCAGAAACAGATGGTAGAAAGGTAAAAAGCAATAGTGGAAGGCCGAGTAAACAAAGGCAAGAAACAAAAAGGGCCACACTACATCATAATTCTAAAAGGACAAAGGTGTTTAAAAAAACAAGCCTGAAGGCTTTGTGTCTTAATGCAAGGAGTATCCGTAATAAGGTGGATGAATTAACTTTGCAAATAGATGTTAACAGATATGATGTGATTGGGATTACAGAGACGTGGCTCCAGGATGATCAAGGCTGGGAACTCAACATCCAAGGGTATTCAACATTCAGGAAGAATAGAATAAAAGGAAAAGGAGGTGGGGTAGCATTGCTGGCTAAAGAGGAGATTAATGCAATAGTTAGGAAGGACATTAGCTTGGATGATGTGGAATCTATATGGGTAGAGCTGCAGAATGCCAAAGGGGGAGTTGTGCACAGACCTCCAAACAGTAGTAGTGATGTTGGGGAGGGCATCAAACAGGAAATTAGGGGTGCATACAATAAAGGTGCAGCAGTTATCATGGGTGACTTTAATATGCATATAGATTGGGCTAACCAAACTGGAAGCAATACGGTGGAGGAGGATTTCTTGGAGTGCATAAGGGATGGTTTTCTAGACCAATATGTCGAGGAACCAACTAGGGGGGAAGCCATCTTAGACTGGGTGTTGTGTAATGAGAGAGGATTAATTAGCAATCTCATTGTGCGAGGCCCCTTGGGGAAGAGTGACCATAATATGGTGGAATTCTACATTCGGCTGGAGAATGAAACAGTTAATTCAGAGACCATGGTCCAGAACTTAAAGAAGGGTAACTTTGAAGGTATGAGACATGAATTGGCTAGGATAGATTGGCGAATGATACTAAAGGGGTTGACAGTGGATGGGCAATGGCAGACATTTAGAGACCGCATGGATGAACTACAACAATTGTACATCCTTGTCTGGCGTAAAAATAAACAAGGGAAGGTGGCTCAACTGTGGCTATCAAGGGAAATCAGGGATAGTATTAAAGTCGAGGAAGTGGCATACAAATTGGCTAGAAATAGCAGCGAACCCGGGGACTGGGAGAAATTTAGAACTCAGCAGAGGAGGACAAAGGGTTTGATTAGGGCAGGGACAATAGAGTACGAGAGGAAGCTTGCAGGGAACATTAAGACGGACTGCAAAAGCTTCTATAGATATATAAAGAGGAAAAGGTTAGTAAAGACAAACGTAGGTCCCCAGCAGTCAGAATCAGGGGAAGTCATAACGGGGAACAAAGAAATGGTAGACCAATTGAACAAGTACTTTGGTTCGGTATTCACTAAGGAGGACACAAACAACCTTCCGGATATAAAAGGGGTCAGAGGGGCTAGTAAGAAGGAGGAACTGAGGGAAATCCTTATTAGTCAGGAAATTGTGTTGGTGAAATTGATGGGATTGAAGGCCGATAAATCCCCAGGGCCTGATGGTCTGCATCCCAGAGTACTTAAGGAGGTGGCCTTGGAAATAGCGGATGCATTGACAGTCATTTTCCAACATTCCATAGACTCTGGATCAGTTCCTATGGAGTGGAGAGTAGCCAATGTAACCCCACTTTTTAAAAAAGGAGGGAGAGAGAAAACAGGGAATTATAGACCGGTCAGCCTGACATCGGTAATGATGGAATCAATTATTAAGGATGTCATAGCAGCGTATTTGGAAAGAGGTGACATGATAGGTCCAAGTCAGCATGGATTTGTGAAAGGGAAATCATGCTTGACAAATCTTCTGGAATTTTTTGAGGATGTTTCCAATAGAGTGAACAAGGGAGAACAAGTTGATGTGGTGTATTTGGACTTTCAGAAGGCTTTCGACAAAGTCCTACACAAGAGATTAATGTGCAAAGTTAAAGCACATGGGATTGGAGGTAGTGTGCTGACATGGATTGAGAACTGATTGGCAGACAGGAAGCAAAGAGTAGGAGTAAATGGGTACTTTTCAGAATGGCAGGCAGTGACTAGTCGGGTGCCGCAAGGTTCTGTGCTGGGGCCCCAGCTGTTTACATTGTACATAAATGATTTAGACGAGGGGATTAAATGTAGTATCTCCAAATTTGCGGATAACACTAAGTTGGATGGCAGTGTGAGCTGCGAGGAGGATGCTATGAGGCTGCAGAGTGACTTAGCTAGGTTAGGTGAGTGGGCAAATGCATGGCAGATGAAGTATAATGTGGATAAATGTGAGGTTATCCACTTTGGTGGTAAAAACAGAGAGACAGATTATTATCTGAATGGTGACAGATTAGGAAAAGAGGAGGTGCAATGAGACCTGGGAGTCATGGTACATCAGTCATTGAAGGTTGGCATGCAGGTATAGCAGGCGGTTAAGAAGGCAAATGGCATGTTGGCCTTCATAGCGAGGGGATTTGAGTACAGGGGCAGGGAGGTGTTGCTACAGTTGTACAGGGCTTTGGTGAGGCCACACCTGGAGTATTGTGTACAGTTTTGGTCTCCTAACTTGAGGAAGGACATTCTTGCTATTGAGGGAGTGCAGCGAAGGTTCACCAGACTGATTCCCGAGATGGCGGGACTGACATATCAAGAAAGACTGGATCAACTGGGCTTGTATTCACAGAAGAATGAGAGGGGATCTCATAGAAACGTTTAAAATACTGATGGGTTTAGACAGGTTCGATGCAGGAAGAATGTTCCCAATGTTGGGGAAGTCCAGAACCAGGGGTCACAGTCTAAGGATAAGGGGTAAGCCATTTAGGACCAAGATGAGGAGAAACTTCTTCACCCAGAGAGTGGTGAACCTGTGGAATTCTCTAGCACAGAAAGTTGTTGAGGCCAATTCACTAAATATATTCAAAAAGGAGTTAGATGTACTCCTTACTACTAGGGGGATCAAGGGGTATGGCGAGAAAGCAGGAATGGGGTACTGAAGTTGCATGTTCAGCCATGAACTCATTGAATGGTGGTGCAAGCTTGAAGGGCCGAATGGCCTACTCCTGCACCTATTTTCTATGTTTCTAATTAGAGGTGATCTCATTGAAACGTATAACATTTTTAAGGGGTTTGACAGGGTAGATGCAGGGAGGATGTTTCCTCTGGCTGGGGAGTCTAGAACCAGGGGTCACAGTCTCAGAATATGTGGTTGGCCATTTAGGACTGAGATGAGGAGAAATTTCTTCATTCAGAGGGTGGTGAATCTTTGGAATTCTCTACCCCAGAGGGCTGTGGAGGCTCAGTCGTTTAGCGTATTCAAGACAGAGATAGGTAGATTTTTGGACTCTTAAGGGAATCAAGGGAGATGGGGATAGTGCGGGAAGGTGGAGTTGAGGGAGAAGATCAGCCATGATCTTATTGAGTGGTGGAGCAGACTCGAAGGGATGAATGGTCTACTTCTGCTCCTATTTCTTGTTCTTATATGTTCTTAAAAGATTGCTGTTGCTCTGTAATTGTTGATCTCGTGCTGCTTCCTCTACCTGCCTCTTAATCTAAGTAAAGTGGAAAAATAGCTCAAGTATATAGATTTAATTAGAATGGATAGCTCCAACATAGAGCAACATTCATCAAGATCACATCAACTGATCCAAGGTATACATCAGTCATGGTTAGCGAAGTAGCTTTTAGCCAATGAGCTGTCAGCTGTACAGTCAGGTGTGACTGAATGTTACATTGCTATTACTGTCATGAGAGACAGGAATCTTTTTGCACTTCATTAAGCTCCATTTTCAGGTTGCTGTCTTCCACATCACTAATCCTTACTAATTACAAACAGTCACTATGCAGTTATTGTGTTCAATTGTTACAACTGGCAATTGTTTTGAAAGATACTGCGCAGAATAGCCCTCTAATTTGCAACACACGCAGCCAAGGGGAAAACAGAGAAAAGAGGCTTGTTTCCATCCCATCAGGCTGGCTTGGCATTTGAGCCTGGGTGCCAATGGTGAAAGGCTGCAATGCGCACCCGTGGTGCACCCAACTCCACCAAACAACGGAGACACAGTCAGAAAGCAAAGGATCGTCAAGAAAATCCGTCCACCTCTTCTAGTTCAGACACACTATATTTTGTCTCAGTAGAACCTGCTCCGCCAACTATCCAGCACGATAAAACTATTAATTATTTATTCTAGTTGTAATGAAGTTGGGTTTTCTTCCCTGCGTAAACACTGATTAGTAAATTATTATGCTTTATATTTGTTCCTAGCACTACTCTGTTCCTTCTGTGGTCATAATGCTGGAAGCTGTGATAAGCCCTGAGCTTTTACTTTGAAGGTGAAACACATTTATCCAAGTGACATGATAAACAATTGCTCCTCGCAGCTACCATTTTAAATTATTGTTGAATGCAAAGAACAGAATCTCTCTAAACTGGAATCACGTACCTGACCGAGAGATCCTTTTTGATATTCAAAGGTCTTTTCTTATTACACTTAGTTTACTCAGGTTCTGCTGCACTACATTATTATTTCTTCTGTCAGTGAATATGACACCTACCATTGCTGACATAATTTATAGGCTCTTGATGGAAATTAGTTTCTTTTCTTGCAATATTGCATTTTCGTGATAATCATTTGTGTTCCTGGATAATCTGACATTGTCTCAGTTCCCTGCAAGGAACGAGACGGCTCATTAGTTTTGTGCACTGGCTGGGCACATGTGGAACCCCGCTTCACATCCAGCCCAAAATCCACAAGTTAAAGCTTCCTCCTCTTGGTGAAGGAGTCCATTGTGAAATGAGTTGGACTGGCTCAGTCCAGTTCCTGGAGGAAATGGCCCCTCAACTTGTTGGAAGAGGTCACAAGGTGGCAGGTTTGGAAATTGCTTAGAAACGACAATGCAGAAACAGGGAGGGGAATTTTAACCCCCAAAAACAGGTGGATTTGGATCAGGTGGGAGGTTACACAGAAACATAGAAACATAGAAAATATGTGCAGGAGTGGGCTATTTGGCCCTTTGAGCCTGCACCACCATTCGATAAGATCATGGCTGATCATTCCCTCAGTACCCCCTTCCTGCTTTCTCTCCACACCCCTTGATCCCTTTAGCCATAAGGGCCATTTTAACTCCCTCTTGAATATATCCAATGAACTGGCATCAGCAACTCTCTGCGGCAGGGAATTCCACAGGTTAACAACTCTCTGGGTGAAGAAGTTTCTCCTCATCTCAGTCCTAAATGGCCTACCCCTTATCCTAAGACTATGTCCCCTGGTTCTGGACTTCCCCAACATCGGGAACAATCTACCCACATCTAACCTGTCCCGTCCCGTCAGAATCTTGTATGTTTCTATGAGATCCCCTCTCATCCTTCTAAACTCCAATGTATAAAGGCCCAGTTGATCCAGTCTCTCCTCATTTCTCAGTCCTGCCATCCCGGGAATCAGTCTGGTGAACCTTCGCTGCACTCCCTCAATAGTAAGAATGTCCTTCCTCAGATTAGGAGACCAAAACTGAACACAATATTCCAGGTGAGGCCTCACCAAGGCCCTGTACAACTGCAGTAAGACCTCCCTGCTCCTATACTCAAATCCCCTAGCAATGAAGGCCAACATACCATTTGACTTCTTTACCGCCTGCTGCACCTGTATGCCAACTTTCAATGACTGATGAACCATGACACCCAGGTTAAAGTGATACAAACCTGAATCCCGACCCCAATCCACCTCCAACACACCCGTCCGGTTTTAATGGAGGCAGATCTTTGTGGGGGGGGTCACTTTAAATATGTTAATGAGGCTGGAAGCCTTGGATTTAGCCTGTGGCCAGCCCCCCCACCCCCCCACCCACTGGGGATCCCTGGCCTCAGGAATCCAGGTCGCTACAGTAAGGCAAGGAGAGCCCGGGGAGCAATCCTTGTGGGCCGGGAGAAGCAGGAGTGCCTCCCCCTGACCTCCCTCCCCCTCCGACATCTCCCTGACCCATACAACAGGCCCTCCCCCCCCCGCCCCCAGGATCAGTGCCCTCCCTAGTCAGTAATTGCTGCCCCCCCCCACCTCCCAGGTTTGGGGCTCACACCTCCCAGGGTCTTTGGCCTCTTTTCAGCATTCCCCGTTCGACTGAAAGTCAAGTCCATCTATCAGGCTGACTTCCGGGTGGGGAACCTGTCAGTGATGTCACTCACAGCATGTGGTGGGGGTGGGTGCTAGTACATCCCCCACTCCCCCCTCCCGTACCTGACGGGTCCAGAATTCTAAATTCCCACCAGACTGTTTAGCCCAACCAGTCCTTGTTGGTGGTTATCCTTTATACAAGCATTAGTCCTAATTCCATGTGCTTGCTCGGTTCTCGTATCCCTTTGTTCCCCTTTCCTTCCACCACCTTTCGAACCTATTCTTTCTCTTTCTCCTCTGATAATATTTTGTCGCTATTTATTTCAACTATTATTCCCAAAGCTTTATTAATATTTGTTTCCCTCTCAAACCTGGACATTCCTTGTCCCCACTGCCATATAAGTTTAAGGCTCTATCTTTCCTCTTTGAAAAGACATTGGTGCTGTTTTTACTCAAATGAAGGCAGTCTCTTTAGTGTAGCCTTCTTCCACATTTAACGCTTTTTCTCTGGGTTGTCACAGTTGCAGTGGATGATCAGGGGAACTCTTGCAGATATTCCACCCCATGGACTCTAGATGGGGCAGGCTCGATAAATCCAATGGTCATTCTTTATGGTACCTTTATGGTAGTGCCTTGCAAGGTGTTAAAGGATGATAAAAAGAGATACTTGCATTTATGTAGCGCCCTTCATGACCACTGGACATTCCAAAGCATTTACAGCCAATGTATTACTTTTGAGGTGTCGTCACTTTTGTAATGAAGGAAACGCGGCAGACAAAATGCGCACAGCAAGCTCCCACAAGCAGCAATATGATAATCACCAGATAATCTGTTTTTTTTGTTCCGTTGATTGAGGGATAAATATTGGCCAAGACACCGGGGATAACTCCCCTGCTCTTCTTCAAAATAGTGCCATGGGATCTTTTACATCCACCTGAGAGAGCAGACAGGGCCTCAGTTCAACGTCTCATCTGAAATATGGCTCCTCCAACACTCCCTCAGCACTCCACTGGAGTGTCAGCCTAGATTTATGTACTTTATTTCGTGGAGTGGGAACTTGAACCCACAACCTTCTGACCTAGAGGCGAGAGTACTACCCACTGAGCCACAGCTGACACTACCCAAGACATACGACCATGGCAAGCAGCTGGTACCGGTCCCGATGGGACAGGTTTTCATCTGAAAGTTGAGACAAAGAACTCGACATACCATTGGGCACCTTAGTTTAGGAAGAGCCCTTACAGGTTAGATAGTCCTGTCCATATTTTACCCCAGACCCACCAGTAAAAAGAGAATAAAAGAGAGATCTAAAGAGCCTTTAGCACAGATGGTGGAGGGGAGAGTTCCCAAGAGTGAGACTGGTCTAACACTCTTCTGAAGGTGGACCCATGCTGACTTTAGTGAACATTCTTGGCAGGTCTAGATGAGAGGAAGAAAGGCCGTCAGCTGAAGAGCTGTTCATACAAACCAAACTTCTGTCCCATGAGATCATTCCTTTGCTTATCTCTTGTTTGGACATTTTGCTACCTCTTCTAGACAGTTTGTCTATCATGTGGCTCCTTACGCAATCCATTTAACAGTTCCAGTCATGCCTACATGAAGGCCTGTTCCTGCATTTATAAACGACCTCAGCTCTTAGTGCTCCAATCATTATCTGACAGGATTGAAATTCTTCTGCGTCATCAGTTTGTCCTGGCTGCTGAGCTAGGCAAACACATTTCTTTTATGAAACCATCATTTTTTTTTACTATTCACAATTTCTTTCAATTCACGATTTCTTATTGCACTGCATAATGCAAGTGCTATCTTTTTGAAGAAAAAAGGTAAATATAACCTAACAACTTTACATCAATCATACTGGGATAAATAATCTTCTTTAGTGCTCTCTGTGAAGATCTTTGTGTGCTGAGAGCACATATGAGAAAGTCAGGGGCCCACTGATTTGATGTTCCATTCACTGGAGCTAAAACCAGAAGTACTAAAGCGAGGTTAGTTGATTGTGGTCTGAAGCTGTGGCTGATTCATTTTCTTCTCAGGCCATTGGGATAATAGTCATAACCTTATATGTATTACCAGTTTTAGGCAGAGTGTCCAGTTTCTTAAGCACTGAGTATTCTGGTTTGGTTTAAAGCTGAGAGTGAATAGCTGTGATTTACGACTATTGATACCAATTACGGCGCATCTGACCACTGCCGAATAACCTTCTGTTGAGTTATGAAAAAGCAGCGCACATTGAAAAATCGGCGCAGAAAGACACCGTTGTTTTTCAGCGAAGTTTTGGAGGGTGTCAAAAGGACTTAAATATACATAATAAAGTTTTTTTTTACCTTATAATGCAGTAAATGGAAGTTTGATGGAATTCTGTAACTTTTCATATTCTTTCGACTGACATGCCACCACCGAACGTCTGCAAACAGGGCTGGAGGGTCGGAGCGTCAGCAGGCAGAATCGGTCCCGCGACCGGACACAGGGGCTTGGAGCTCGGCTGCAAAAGAAGCCCGGGCGTGGAGGTGGGGGGCTGTGGAAGGTGATCGGAAGGCATCAGAAGCCTGCACTAGCCATCAAATGTAGCCCGGGTGGGTGAGGGGCTGAGGAAGGTGATCGGAAGGTATCAGAAGCCTGCACTAGCCATCAAATGTAGCCCGGGTGGGTGGGGGGCTGAGGAAGGTGATCGGAAGGTATCAGAAGCCTGCACTAGCCATCAAATGTAGCCCGGGTGGGTGGGGGGCTGAGCAAGGTGATCGGAAGGTATCAGAAGCCTGCACTAGCCATCAAATGTAGCCCGGGTGGGTGGGGGGCTGAGGAAGGTGATCGGAAGGCATCAGAAGCCTGCAGTACACATCAAATGAAGCCTTAGGGGGGGGTTGGGGGTGGAGGGGGTTGGGATGTTCCCAATCGCTGTGCCTGCTCAGACCTGGGTGTGGTCCATACAGACCTGTGGGGAGAGAGAACAAAGAACCTTGTCCTGCTGGCCTGCCATTTTGAGCTTCTTGCAAAGGTAAAATTTAAGCATGGGGGCAATACTGACAATATCATACCCTGTGCAAGCCTTTTGCAGCATGGTGCTGCGGAGGAGACAATTGATTCAATGTCTTTGCATCACGAACCTCAGAGCCCCCCACCCACCCACCCAGGCTGCATTTGATTGATAGTACAGGCTTCTGATGCCTTCTGATTGCCTTCCCCAGTCCCCCACCTCCCCGCCCGGGCTTACCCACGTTGGATATATCGAGATAGGCATTCGTACCTGCACCTGAGTGATGCAGGTGGAGTATAAACATAGAAACTTTGGACCCAAGTTTCCACATGATTTGCGCCTGATTTTTAGGAGCAACTGGTGGAGAACGGACTATCTTAGAAATCGCAATTCTCCACATTTTTTTTTTCTGCATTTCTAGTGAGGTAGAACAGTTCTACTTTGGAACAGAATTTTTTCTTCAAAAGGGGGCGTGTCCGGCCACTGACGCCTGATTTGAAAGTTTCCACAGTGAAAACGTACTCCAAACTAAAGTAGAATGGAGCAAGTGAAGATTTTTGTAGAACTGAAAAAACCTGTTCTACACATTAAAAAATCAGGCGCAGGTTACAAATTAGGCGTCCAGAACGAGGTGGGGGGAAGGGAAGTCATTAAATTCTACAATAAATCCTTATTTATACTTCTACAAATATTATACAAATAAATCCAACCTGAATAAACATTTATAAGCAAAGAAAAGATTAAATAAACCATCTTCCTACCTGTGTGAAAGTGCTTCAGCCATCGTTCGTTCCCGCGGGGGTGGGGAAGGAAACCGCCGTTTGTTGCCATGGAGGGGAGGGAGGGGAAGGAGACAGCGGTTTGTTGCCGCCGCGGAGGGGAGGGAGGGGAAGGAGACAGTGAGAAGGATAGCCTCAGTGCTGATGTGCTGATGGCAATGTGCTTTTATTTAAAAATGTTCAAAAATTAAACAACTACAAAGAACTACAAAAATGGCCGAGTGCCAATGTTTCCTTCACACTGCGCGTGCGCGAACGCTCCAACGCGCACGCGCAGCGTTGCCGGCAGGAAAAAAACTAATTTAAATAGTACCCGCCCCCTCCCACTTACAAAATCGGCGCGAGTGTAGGCTCCGCCCCCCCTGGGCGCCGCGCCAAACAGACAAGGAGCTGCAAAGCGCTCGAGAATAGCGCAGTTTTTTTCTGGTGCCGTTTTAGGCGCGAGAAACGGGCGCCCAGCTCGGAGGGGCGCCCGTTTTTTATCCTGTGGAAACTTGGGCCCATAGAAAGTAGGTGCAGGAGTAGGCCATTCGGCCCTACGAGCCTGCACCACCATTCAATAAGATCATGGCTGATCATGCAACTTCAGTACCCCATTCCTGCTTTTTCTCCATACCCCTTGATCCATTTAGCCGAAAGGGCCACATCTAACTCTCTTTTGAATATATCTAATGAACTGGCCTCAATAACTTTCTGTGGCAGAGAATTCCACAAGTTCACAATTCTCTGAGTGAAGAAGTTTCTCCTCATCTCAGTCCTAAATGGCTTACCTCTTAGCCTTAGACTGTGACCCCTGGTTCTGGACTTCCCCAACATCGGGAACATTCTTCCTGCATCTAATCTACCTAATCCCGTCAGAATTTTATATATTTCTATGAGATCCCCTCTCATTCTTCTAAATCCCAGTGAATGTAAGCCTAGTCGATCCAATCTTTCTTCATTTGTCAGTCCTGCCATCCTGGGAATCAGTCTGGTGAACCTGCGCTGCACTCCCTCAATAGCAAGAATATCCTTCCTCCGATTAGGAGACCAAAACTGCACACAATACTCAAGGTGTGGTAATGTGGGAAAATGTGAGGTTATCCACTTTGGTAGGAAAAATAAAAAAGCAAATTGTTATTTAAATGGTGGGAGATTACAAAATGTACAAAGGGATCTGGAGGTCCTTGTACACAAAACACAAAAAGCTTGCATGCAGGTACAGCAAGTAATTAGGAAGACAAATGGAATCTTGGCCTTTATAGCAAGGGGTATAAAAGTAAGGAAATCCTGCTACAGCTGTAGAGGGTATTGGTGAGACCACACCTGGAGTACTGTTTACAGTTTTGGTCTCCTTATTTAAGGAGGGATAAGAATATAAGAACATAAGAAATAGGAGCATTTGGTCCCTCGAGCCTGCTCCGCCATTTAATAAGATCATGGTTGATCTGATCATGGACTCAGCTTCACTTCCCTGCTCGCTCCCCATAACCCCTTATTCCCTTATCGCTCAAAAATCTGTCTATCTCCGCCTTCACAGTTCTCTGGGGCAGAGAATTCCACAGATTTACAACGCTCTGCGAAAAGAAATTCCTCCTCATCTCAGTTTTAAATGGACGGCCCCTTATTCTGAGACTATGCCCCCTAGTTGTAGTTTCCTCCTTGAGTGGAAATATCCTCTCTGCACACACCTTCTCGAGCCCCCTTATTATCTTATATGTTTTGATAAGATCACCTCTCATTCTTCTGAACATCATTGAGTATAGGCCCAACCTACTCAACCTATCTTCATAAGTCAACCCCCTCATCTCCGGAATCAACCTCGTGAACCTTCTCTGAACAGCCTCCAATGCAAGTATATCCTTCCTTAAATACAGAGACCAAAACTGTATGCAGTACTCTAAGTGTGGCTTCACAAATACCCTGTATAGTTGTAGCAGGACTTCTCTGCTTTTATACTCCATCCATAAAGGCTAATATTCCATTTGCCTTCCTGATTACTTGTTGTACCTGATACTAACTTTTTGTGTTTCATGCACAAGGACCCCCAGGTCCCTCTGTACTGCAGCACTTTGCAATTTTTCTCCATTTAAATTATAATTTGCTTTTCTATTTTTTCTGCCAAAGAGGATAATCTCACATTTTCCCACATTATATTCCATCTGCCAAATTTTTGCCCACTCACTTAGCCTGTCTATATCCTTTTGCAGATTATTTGTGTCCTCCTCACAATTTGCTCTCCCACCTATCTTTGTATCATCAACAAACTTGGTTACATTACACTCGATCCCTTCAACCAAGTCATTAATATAGATTGTTAATAGTTGAGGCCCCAGCAGCTATCTCTGCGGCAACCCACTAGTTACTGTTTGCCAACTGGAAAATGATCCATTTATCCCGACTCTCTGTTTTCTGTTAGTTAGCCAATCCTCTATCCATGCTAATATATTACCCCCAACCCGTGAACTTTTATATGGTGTAGTAACCTTTTATGTGGCACCTTATCGAATGCCTTCTGGAAATCCAAACACACAACATCCACTGGCTCCCCCTTATCCATCCTGCTCATTACATCCTCAAAGAACTCCAGCAAATTTGTCAAACATGATTTCCCTTTCATAAAACCATGTTGACTCTGCTTGATTGAACCATACTTTTCCAAATGTCTTGCTGCTACTGCTTCCTTAATAATGGACTCCAGCATTTTCACAAGGACAGATGTTATGCTAACTGCTCTATAGTTTCCACTTTTTGTCTGCCACCTTTTTTAAATAGGGGTATTACATTTGCGGTTTTCCAATCTGCTCAGACCTCCCCATAATCCAGGGAATTTGGGTAGATTACAACCAATGCATCCACTATCTTTGCAGCCACTTCTTTTAAGACCTTAGGATGCAAGCATCAGGTCCAGGGGACTAGTCCGCCTTTAATCCCATAATTTTACCGAGTACTACTTCTTTAGTGATGAGATTGTATTAAGTTTCTCCCTCCTTATAGCCCCTTGATTATCCACTATTGGGATGTTTTTGATGTCTTCTACCATGAAGACCGATACAAAATATTTGTTCCAAGTCTCTGCCATTTCCCTGTTCCCCATTGTTAATTCCCCAGACTCCTCCTCTAAGGGACCAACGTTTACCTTAGCCACTCTTTTCCTTTTTATGTACCTGTAGAAACTCCTACTATCTGTTTTTATATTTTGTGCTACTTTGCTTTCATAATCTATCTTCCCTCTTTATTATTTTTTTAGTCGTTCTTTGCTGGCTTTTAAAATGTTCCCAATCCTCTCGCCTCCCATTAATCTTGGCCACTTTGTACGCTCTTGTTTTCAATTTGATACCATCCCTTATTTCCTCAGTTAGCCACGGACGGTTATCCCTTCTCTTACAGTCTTTCCTTCTCATTGGAATATAGTTTTGCTGAGAGTTATGAAATATCACCTTAAATGTGTGCCACTGCTCATCAACTGTCCCATACAGGGGGTTGACTGTGGATGAGCAATGGCAGACATTTAGAGACCGCATGGATGAATTACAACAATTGTACATTCCTGTCTGGCGTAAAAATAAAAAAGGGAAAGTGGCTCAACCGTGGCTATCTAGGGAAATCAGGGATAGTATTAAAGCCAAGGAAGTGGCATACAAATTGGCCAGAAATAGCAGCGAACCTGGGGACTGGGAGAAATTTAGAACTCAGCAAAGGAGGACAAAGGGTTTGATTAGGGCAGGGAAAATAGAGTACGAGAAGAAGCTTGCAGGGAACATTAAGGTGGATTGCAAAAGTTTCTATAGGTATGTAAGAAAAAGGTTAGTAAAGACAAACGTAGGTCCCCTGCAGTCAGAATCAGGGGAAGTCATAACAGGGAACAAAGAAATGGCAGACCAATTGAACAAGTACTTTGGTTCGGTATTCACTAAGGAGGATACAAACAACCTTCCGGATATAAAAGGGGTCAGAGGGTCTAGTAAGGAGGGGGAACTGAAGGAAATCTTTATTAGTCGGGAAATTGTGTTGGGGAAATTGATAGGATTGAAGGCCGATAAATCCCCAGGGCCTGATGGACTGCATCCCAGAGTACTTAAGGAGGTGGCCTTGGAAATAGCGGATGCATTGACAGTCATTTTCCAACATTCCATTGACTCTGGATCAGTTCCTATGGAGTGGAGGGTAGCCAATGTAACCCCACTTTTTAAAAAAGGAGGGAGAGAGAAAACAGGGAATTATAGACCGGTCAGCCTGACCTCAGTAGTGGGTAAAATGATGGAATCAATTATTAAGGATGTCATAGCAGTGCATCTGGAAAATGGTGACATGATAGGTCCAAGTCAGCATGGATTTGTGAAAGGGAAATCATGCTTGACAAATCTTCTGGAATTTTTTGAGGATGTTTCCAGTAAAGTGGACAAAGGAGAACCAGTTGATGTGGTATATTTGGACTTTCAGAAGGCTTTCGACAAGGTCCCACACAAGAGATTAATGTGCAAAGTTAAAGCACATGAGATTGGGGGTAGTGTGCTGACGTGGATTGAGAACTGGTTGTCAGACAGGAAGCAAAGAGTAGGAGTAAACGGGTACTTTTCAGAATGGCAGTGACTAGTGGGGTGTCGCAAAGTTCTGTGCTGGGGCCCCAGCTGTTTACATTGTACATTAATGATTTAGACGAGGGGATTAAATGCAGTATCTCCAAATTTGCGGATGACACTAAGTTGGGTGGCAGTGTGAGCTGCGAGGAGGATGCTATTAGGCTGCAGAGTGACTTGGATAGGTTAGGTGAGTGGGCAAATGCATGGCAGATGAAGTATAATGTGGATAAATGTGAGGTTATCCACTTTGGTGGTAAAAACAGAGAGACAGACTATTATCTGAATGGTGACAGATTAGGAAAAGGGAAGGTGCAACGAGACCTGGGTGTCATGGTACATCAGTCATTGAAGGTTAGCATGTAGGTACATCCGGCAGTTAAGAAAGCAAATGGGATGTTGGCCTTCATAGCGAGGGGATTTGAATACAGGGGCAGGGAGGTGTTGCTACAGTTGTACAGGGCCTTGGTGAGGCCACACCTGGAGTATTGTATACAGTTTTGGTCTCCTAACTTGAGGAAGGACATTCTTGCTATTGAGGGAGTGCAGCGAAGATTCACCAGACTGATTCCCGGGATGGCGGGACTGACCTATCAAGAAAGACTGGATCAACTGGGCTTGTATTCACTGGAGTTCAGAAAAATGAGAGGGGACCTCATAGAAACGTTTAAAATTCTGACGGGTTTAGACAGGTTAGATGCAGGAAGAATGTTCCCAATGTTGGGGAAGTCCAGAACCAGGGGTCACAGTCTGAGGATAAGGGGTAAGCCATTTAGGACCGAGATGAGGAGAAACTTCTTCACCCAGAGAGTGGTGAACCTGTGGAATTCTCTACCACAGAAAGTAGTTGAGGCCAATTCACTAAATATATTCAAAAGGGAGTTAGATGAAGTCCTTACTACTCGGGGGATCAAGGGTTATGGCGAGAAAGCAGGAATGGGGTACTGAAGTTTCATGTTCAGCCATGAACTCATTGAATGGCGGTGCAGGCTAGAAGGGCTGAATGGCCTGCTCCTGCACCTATTTTCTATGTTTCTATGTTTCTATATTTTAATTTATTTTCGCAGTCCACTTTAGCCAACACTGCCTTCATACCTTTGTAGTTTCCTTTGTTTAAGATTAGAACACTAGCTTGAGATCCAACTTTCTCACCCTCCAACTGAATTTGAAATTCAACCATGCTATGGTCACTCATTCCTGGAGGATCCTTTACTAGGAGATCATTTATTAATCCTGTCTCATTTCACAGTACTAGATCTAAAATAGCCTGCTCCCTGGTTGGCTCCGCAACGTACTGTTCAAGGAAACCATCCTGGATACATCCTATGAACTCTTCCTCAAGGCTACCCTGGCCAATTTGTTTTATCCAATCAATATTAAGGTTAAAATCGCCCATGATTAATTGCCATTCCATTATTTCTTGATTTATACTCTGTCCAACAGTGTAGTTACTGTTAGGGAGCCGATAGACTACGCCCACCAGTGATTTTTTTCCCCTTATTATTCCTTATCTCCACCCAAACTGATTCAACATCTTGATCTTTTGAGCCAATATCATTTCTCACTAATGCACTGAGCACATCCTTTATTAACAGAGCTACCCCACCTCCTTTTCCTTTCTGTCTGTCCTTCTGAATTGTCAAATACCCCTGAATATTTAGTTCCCAGCCTTGATCACCTTGCAACCACGTTTCTGTAATGACTATCAGATCATACCCATTTGTACCTATTTGTGCCGTCAAATCATCTATTTTGTTATGAATGCTATGTACATTCAGATAAAGAGCTTTTAAATTTGTTTTTTTACCATTTTTCCCTGCTTTGACCCCACTTTCTGATTCACTCTTATGTTTATACAATCTGTCCCTTCCTGTCACACTCTGGTTTTCATTTCCCCCAGTGCTATCCTGTTCTAGTGCCTTCTCCTTATTCTTTGACTGTTAAAATTTCCGCTCACCTCCCCTAATTAGTTGAAAGCCCTCTCTACAGCCCTAGTTATTTGATTCGCCAGGACCTTAGTCCCAGCACGGTATAAATGGAGCCATCCGAACGGAATAGCTCCCTCTTACCTCAGTACTAGTGCCAGTGTCCCACGAACCAAAACTAATTTCTCCCACACCAATCTTTGAGCCACATGTTAACTCCCTGATCTTATTTACTCTATGCAAATTTGCTCGTGGCTCAGGTAGTAATCCAGAGATTATTATCTTGGTCTTTCTGCTTTTTAATTTGGCCCCTAGCTGCTCATAATCCCTCTTTGTTTGTCCTCCCTATGTTGTTGGTATCCACGTGGACCATGACAACTGGACAGGTTAGGTCAGTGAGCATGGCAGATGCAGTATAATGTGGATAAATGTGAGGTTATCCACTTTGGGGGCAAAAACACGAAGGCAGAATATTATCTGAATGGCGGCAGATTAGGAAAAGGGGAGGTGCAACGAGACCTGGGTGTCATGGTTCATCAGTCACTGAAAGTGAGCATGCAGGTACAGCAGGCGGTAAAGAAATCAAATGGTATGTTGGTCTTCATAGCTAGGGGATTTGAGTATAGGAGCAGGGAGGTCTTACTGCAGTTGTACAGGGCCTTGGTGAGGCCTCACCTGGAATATTGTGTTCAGTTTTGGTCTCCTAATCTGAGGAAGGACGTTCTTGCTATTGAGTGAGTGCAGCGAAGATTCACCAGACTGATTCCAGGGATGCTGGACTGTCATATGAGGAGAGACCGGATCAACTGGGCCTTTATTCACTGGAGTTTAGAAGGATGAGAGGGGATCTCATAGAAACGTATAAGATTCTGACAGGACTGGATAGGTTAGATGCGGGTAGAATGTTCCCAATGTTGGGGAAGTCCAGAACCAGGGGACATAGTCTTAGGATAAGGCGTAGGCCATTTAAGACTGAGATGAGGAGAAACTTCTTCACTCAGAGAGTTGTTAACCTATGGAATTCCCTGCTGCAGAGAGTTGTTGATGCCAATTCATTGGATATATACAAGAGGGAGTTAGATATGGCCCTTATGGCTAAGGGGATCAAGGGGTATGGAGAGAAAGCAGGAAGGGGGTACTGAGGGAATGATCAGCCATGATCTTATTGAATGGTGGTGCAGGCTCGAAGGGCTGAACGGCCTACTCCTGCACCTATTTTCTATGTTTCTATGTTTCCCCCTCCCACTCCGAGTTCCTTTCCAGCCCTGAGGAGATGTCCTTAACCCTGGCACCGGGCAGGCAACACAGCCTTCGGGACTCATGCTCTTGGCTGCAGAGAACCTTATCTATCCCCCTAATGATACTGTCCCATACCACTACTATGTTTCTTTTTACTCCCCCCACTTGAATGGCCCCCTGTACCACGGTGCTGTGATCAGTTTGCTCATCCTCCCTGCAGACCCTGCTCTCGTCCATACAGGGAGTAAGAGCCTTGAACCTGTTGGACAAGAGCAAGGGCCGCGACTCCTCCATCACTGCATCCTGAGTCCCCATATTTTCCTAATTCAGAGTCACACCCTCCTGTCCCTGACCACGGATTGAATTTGAATTAATTACTCTAATTGGTGTGACTAGCTCCTGGATCGCTCCAGGTAACTCTCCCCCTCCCTGATGTGTCACAGTGTCTGCAGCTCGGACTCCAGCTCATCAACACGGAGCCGAAGTTCCTCGAGCTGCAGACACTTGCTGCAGATGTGGCCACTGTGGACCTCAGTGGGGTCAACCAGCTCCCACATGCAACAGCAGAAACACACCACCTGCCCTGCCATCTCTAATGTATTCAATTAGTTATTTTTTTAAGTTTTAAACGTTTAGTTTATAATCCCAGCTCTTCTCCGAATTCCCACCCTTTCCAAATTCCCGAATAAACCACTCTATTTAACTCCACTCCGTTTAAGACCTCTCTTGCATTGGAGGCAGTTTAGAGCAAGTTCACGAGGTTGACTCCTGAAATGAAGGGGTTGTCTTATGAAGGAAAATTGAGCAGGTTGGGCCGATACTCATTCGAGTTTAGAAGAATGTGAAGTGATCTTATTGAAATGAGGGGTCTTGACAGGGTAGATGCAGAGAGGATGTTTCCCCTCGTGGGGGAATCTAGAACTAGGGGGCATAGTTTCAGAATAAGGCGTCGCCCATTTAGAACAGAGATGAG
This sequence comes from Pristiophorus japonicus, assembly GCF_044704955.1. Classification (NCBI taxonomy): domain Eukaryota; kingdom Metazoa; phylum Chordata; class Chondrichthyes; family Pristiophoridae; genus Pristiophorus; species Pristiophorus japonicus. The sequence goes on from NC_091986.1 coordinate 196,986,606, forward strand.
GAGGAATTTCTTCTCGCAGAGGGTCATAAATCTTTGGAATTGTCTGCCCCAGAGAGCTGTGGAGGCCGGGTCATTGAATATATTTAAGGTGGAGATAGACAGATTTTTGAACGATAAGGGAGTCAAGAGTTATAGGGAGTGGGCAGGGACGTGGAGTTGAGGCCAAGATCAGATCAGCCATGATCTTATTAAATGGCGGAGCAGGCTCGAGGGGCCGAATGGCCTACTCCTGTTCCTATTTCTTAAGTTCTTTCGAACCCGCCCCTGACGTCACTCGCATGCCATCGGGAATCCCGACGTTCCGGGTTTCCTGCTATCCCCCTCTGCATTGTACAGGTGGGACCCGGGAAAATCCAGCCCCCTGTGCCTTTTGTTGTGCCGTCTCGCCCTTTACACCCAACCATCCTGAGATGGATGGATGAAATCCGGACAAGACCGACAGGATGAAAGTTCCTCTTCCTGCCATAATGGCGCCAAGTGTCGGGAAGAATGAAGTGCAAACAGAGTACGGCAAACACGAAGCTGGTCGGACAAAAAAAAATAACAATGATGTCAAGATACTTCAGCTGAAATGACCCTGGTGTAGTCGTATATTCTGTGCTGTGTCTGAGCTTGGAGTGTTTGAAAGCAAGGACGCGAAGTGGAAAAAGCAATTTATTCCCCGCCACTGACAGTGCTCCCCATGATAAAAATAAAAGTTCAACCCTCCAAAAGAAATCAATGAAAGGAATCTTTTAAAAAGGATGCACTTTATAAAGAGGTTTGTAATAAAGATAATTTGCTCTGAGAGAGCCAGCAAAATGTGCGATAGTACGAGCAGCTGAGTGGTGCTATTTCACAGAACAAAGCAAATTGAATTTTTCTATTTTTCATTTCCAGTATCTCGTAATCTCAGTGTGAATAATATAGCTAATTTCACAAAATGGAATATACTTTTGGGGACAAAATAGATTAGAAAGTATTTTTTTAAAGTCCTTCTGCTTTTAGATTTTTTATTAATAAAACCTTTTTATCATTTTATTAGACTTTTGAAACAAGTCCAAGATCATTAATCATTGGCCCAGGGTATGGATCTGCTCACCAAGATATGCCTGACCCTGAGCTGCAGCTCTTTAACCATTGCCCTGCACAATTAATACTTTCCTCATGCATTTCTTAGCATTGACTTTCAGGTTGGTGCACAGCGCTGGTAGGAAGCAGCTGTGGTGTTATATGCATCTGACTGACTGAATGTGTTCTAACCCTGTGGAAGGCACTACTGCTAAACTAGGGGCGTGACTGCATTGTGTGACATAGTGGTGAGATTGTAGGTGGTGTCAACGTTGATATGGGGGGGGGTCACTTCACACATCCCGTTTCCTTTAAGGTTCTTCCCGTTCTATAACTTCTTTAAGGTTCTTCCTGCATCACAACTAAGACCGCCTATTTCCACCTCCGTAACATTGCCCACCCTTGCCTCAGCTCTTCCGCTGCTGAAGCCCTCATCCATGCCTTTGTTACCTCTAGATTTGACTATTCCAAATCACTCCTGGCTGGCCTCCCACATTGTACCCTACGTAAACTAGAGGTGATCCAAAACTTGGCTGCCCGTGTCCTAACTCGCACCAAGTCCCACTCACTCATCACCTCTGTGCTCGCTGATCTACATTGGCTTCCAGTTAAGCAACGCCCCAATTTCAAACTTCTCATCCTTATTTTCAAATCCCTCCATGGCCTTGCCCCTCCCTATCTCTGTAATCTCCTCCAACCCCACAGTCCTCCGAGATGTCTGCGCTCTTCTAATTCTGCCCTCTTGAGCATCCCTGATTATACATAAGAACATAAGAGATAGGAGCAGGAGTAGGCCATTGGGCTCCTCGAGCCTGCTCTGCCATTCAGTAAGATCATGGCTGATCTGATCTTGGCCTCAACTCCACTTCCCTGCCTGCTCCCCATAACCCTTGACTCCCTTATCATTCAAAAATCTGTCTATCTCCTTCTTAAATATATTCAATGACCCAGCCTCCACAGCTCTCTGGAGTAGAGTATTCCAAAGATTCATGACTCTCCGAGAGAAGAAATTCCTCCTCATTTCCGTTTTAAAAGGATGACCCCTTATTCTGAAACTATGCCCCCTAGTTCTAGATTCCCCCACGAGGGGAAACATCCTCTCTGCATCTACCCTGTCGCTCATCCATTGGTGGCCGTGCCTTCTGTTGCCTAGGCCCCAAGCTCTGGGTCTCCCTGCCTAAACCTCTCTGCCTCTCTACCTCTTTCCTCCTTTAAGGCGCTCCTTAAAACCTACCTCTTTGACCAAGCTTTTGTTCACCTGCGCTAATTTCTACTTGTGTGGCTCAGTGCCAATTTTTTAAATCCCATAATGCTCCCGTGAAGCACCTTGGGACATTTCACTGCTTTAAGGCGCTATATAAATACAGATTGTTGTTCTTCTTCAGAAAACATTGCTGCAAAGTCCGTTTGTCTGTGATATTAGTAATGATGATTCAGCCATTTTCTTCATTACGTAACTGATTCCTCCATGGTCTGATTCAGAAAAGACGGGGGGAAATTCATTAACATGAGCTGAAAATTAATACTGGAAACATGACATGAAATAATATTTTAAAAAGTGCTGTATTTCCAGCAGTGACCAAGCTGGACTGCCAGCCATGCAATTTCCAGACCCTTGCTCACCTGAATGTGAATGATGAGCAAGTCGCCCTCCTATTCCCTCTGTAGGGAACCAATCAATGGATCAGTTGCCCATTTACATATTGCTGGGGTAGTATGTTGCTTTGACATTTGTAAGCGATTTGGGAATTTTGTGAAAAGAAGATAAAACCATTCATTTTTGAACACTAAAACTGCATATTTAGTTCAATTTTCCAAATTAATACTGAAGACATGCTGGAAATTTTATACGTCATTATACAGTGAACAAAGCAAGGAACGATCGCCTTTTTCTCAAACCCTCCCAACCTTGGTCTCAGGAATTGAAATAAGGAACAGCGGAATGGAGGGAGAATAGAAACATAGAAACATAGAAAATAGGTGCAGGAGTAATGATGTGACTCTGGGCGGTTAATAAAGTATCTTGTGCATATTGACTGGATTTATACTGTGTGGGGATGGATGGTATGAGGATGAGTCATTCTTCCAGTATTATCGCAGGAGCTGCCTGTGTATTCGTGCCTTCACATACCTTGGCCAATCTGGTGAGATCATGAAAACATTTCCGGCACTGTATTGCCATTTTTGGGGCAGTTGAGGTGGCATTGACTGTCTGAGATACCTCCTTCCTACTGCCTGTGCCACAATTTTATGGAGCTTACTGTCTTGCCAAAGAGCATGTCTCTCTTTGCCCTCTTTTGGGCCAACATTACCTTCCTGGAAACTCCTGCGAACCTTGGCGTTTTGGTCACAGCAGGCACCCCCAGTGCTGCTTCACATTCTTCCTTTTGAATCCTCCTCTCGTGCACTCACTCTCTCTCCTTCTCTCATTTCTGAGCTTTTGGACCTGTAAGCTACAGCAGCCCTTTAACTTCTGCAGTTAAATTAGCTTTCTCTCCCTCTCAGTAGCAGAGCATCAGGCAGGTGTGGAATTCCCACTTTAAATATGTTGAGCATATTGTTACCTCTTTCCGTTCCCCCCATGTGAACATGCTGTTGGCTGTTAGCAGGATCGCATGGGCAGGCAGAAGTCCTGCTGTGCCATGTTTCTGATAGGCCATGGGTATCTGTAACAGAGTGATTATTTACGATAACTTTTTTGTGTCTTTCTGTGCATGCACACCTTGGACTCCGCCCCCTTTTTGCGCATGCGTGTTCGATCCGATCACGCATGCGCAGTGCGATATATGAGGAAGCCGGAAATGCGGCCAAACCACGATTCGTGAGGAGCTCATTGCCACTGGAGCTGCTTCGAGGGCTTTTGGGTTATCTCCAGGACTTTTGCCTAAAATATTGCTGTGATTATCTACACGAACATTTTCGCGTCTTTTAAAAGAGAAAGAAATTGGTGGTGGGAGAGAGAGAGACTGGCGGAGAGAGAGTAAGAGTGGGGCAGAGAGAGAGGGACTAGGGGGAGAGAGAGAAAGGCTGAGGGTGAGAGAGAGAGAGACTGGGGGTGGGGCAGAGAGAGAGAAACTGGGCAGCTCGAGAGAGAGAGACTGGAGGTGAGAGAGAGACTGGGGGTGAGAGAGACTGGGGGAGAGAGAGAGAGAGACTGGGGGAGAGAGAGAGAGAGAGACTGGGTGAGAGAGAGAGGCTGGGAGAGAGAGTGAGAGAGAGGCTGGGGGAGAAAGAGAGAGAGACTGGGGTTGAGAGAAAGATAGACTGGGAGTGAGAGAGAGAGAGAGGCTGAGGGAGTAAGAGAGAAACTGGGGTTGAGAGAGAAAGACTGAGGGAGAGAGAGAGAGGCTGGGAGAGAGAGTGAGAGAGAGGCTGGGGGAGAAAGAGAGAGACTGGGGTTGAGAGAAAGAGAAACTGGGAATGAGAGAGAGAGGCTGGGGGAGAAAGAGAGACTGGGTTGAGAGAGTGAGAGACTGGGAGTGAGAGAGAGAGAGGCTGAGGGTGAGAGAGAGAGAGACTGGGGGTGAGAGAGAGAGGCTGGGGGAGAAAGAAAGAGAAACTGGGGTTGAGAGAGAGGCTGGGAGAGAGAGTGAGAGAGAGGCTGGGGGAGAAAGAGAGAGAGACTGGGGTTGAGAGAGAGAGAGACTGCGAGTGAGAGAGAGAGAGGCTGAGGGTGAGAGGGAGAGAGACTGGGGTGAGAGAGAGAGGCTGGGGGAGAAAGAGAGAGAGACTGGGGTTGAGAGAAAGAGAGACTGGGAGTAAGAGAGAGAGGCTAGGGGAGCAAAAGAGAGATAGACTGGGGTTGAGAGAGAGAGACACTGGGAGTGAGAAAGAGAGAGGCTGAGGGTGAGAGAGAGAGAGACTGGGGGTGAGAGAGAGAGGCTGAGGGTGAGAGAGAGAGAGAGACTGGGGGTGAGAGAGAGAGAGACTGAGGGTGAGAGAGAGAGAGACTGGGGGTGAGAGAGAGAGACTGGAGGTGAGTGAGAGAGAGAGACTGAGGGTGAGAGAGAGAGAGACTGAGGGTGAGAGAGAGAGAGACTGGGGGTGAGAGAGAGAGAGACTGGGGGTGAGTGAGAGAGAGACTGGGGGTGAGTGAGAGAGAGAGACTGGGGGTGAGAGAGAGAGAGACTGGGGTTGAGAGAGAGAGAGACTGAGGGTGAGAGAGAGAGAGAGAGACTGAGGGTGAGAGTGAGAGAGACTGGGGTTGAGAGAGAGAGAGACTGGGGGTGAGTGAGAGAGAGAGACTGAGGGTGAGAGAGAGAGAGACTGGGGGTGAGAGAGAGAGAGACTGGGGGTGAGTGAGAGAGAGAGAGGCTGAGGGTGAGAGAGAGAGAGACTGGGGGTGAGAGAGAGGCTGGGGGAGAAAGAGAGAGAGACTGGGGTTGAGAGAGAGAGAGACTGGGAGTGAGAGAGAGAGAGGCTGGGGGTGAGAGAGAGAGACTGAGGGTGAGAGAGAGAGACTGAGGGTGAGAGAGAGAGAGGCTGAGGGTGAGAGAGAGAGACACTGGGAGTGAGAGAGAGAGAGACTGGGGGTGAGAGAGAGAGACTGAGGGTGAGAGAGAGAGAGACTGGGGGTGAGAGAGAGAGAGACTGAGGGTGAGAGAGAGAGAGACTGGGGGTGAGTGAGAGAGAGTGACTGAGGGTGAGAGAGAGAGAGACTGGGGGTGAGAGAGAGAGAGACTGAGGGTGAGAGAGAGAGAGACTGGGGGTGAGAGAGAGAGACTGGAGGTGAGTGAGAGAGAGACTGGGGGTGAGTGAGAGAGAGAGACTGGGGGTGAGAGAGAGAGAGACTGGGGTTGAGAGAGAGAGAGACTGAGGGTGAGAGAGAGAGAGAGAGAGACTGAGGGTGAGAGTGAGAGAGACTGGGGTTGAGAGAGAGAGAGACTGGGGGTGAGAGAGAGAGAGACTGGGGGTGAGAGAGAGAGGCTGGGGGAGAAAGAGAGAGAAACTGCAGTTGAGAGAGAGAGAGAGAGAGAGAGAGCGGGGCAGAGATAGAGGAACTGGGGGCAAGGGGATTGGACAGCGTACCACTTTCCCGCACGCCTCCCCTGTACACAATTTCTCGGAAAGCTCGGTGCATGTGTGACAAGTGACATCATTGGAGTGGACGAAATCCAGAAGTCACAACACTGTCGCTATTCACTTCTTACCTAATCAATCTGTTAACAATCTGAGACCTGTAAGGGGTTCTCGGGGAGTGTTGTTGTGCCTTGGGTGTCTCTCTCTCAGGGCTTCTGCCCTCACAGCTTATGCCTGGCCTGTGAGGTACCATGAGTGCTGCAAGAGCACCCCTGGAGAGACTGTGTCCACAGCTTATGAAGGGGGTTTTGAGACTCGTGCGTCCCCACAGCTTATGCCTAGCCTGTGAGGCACCTGTGAGTGTCAAACACTCCTAACCCCTTCTTCCCTAGCCTGTGACACACAGTTGAGCGTTTTCGAGGCGCTCCTAGCTTCCCTTACACTGTTCTGACATAAGACTCACGATCAGGAGATGTAATACAATAGAACTGAGACAAGGTGATTCCAAGAGGAACTTAGGTTTCCAATTTATTTGACAAGGTGTATCTCAACAAACAGCAATACACCAACAAAACAATCCCCCTAAATCCCACTAAACGGACTCAACGAAAATTTTTACACAAGTTTAGCAGTACAATGCCCAACCTCCCACCTTTCCTGGCCTAACTGAGTTGGGAGTTCTGGGGACCAGAGGTTATACTCACTACTGTGCCTTCTGCAGTATGGTGGTTTGTTTCTTCTATCTTCGGTGTCTTCGGACACTGGTTTTCCTTCAGTGTCGAGAGGCTTGCTGGTTGTTGGATCACGAGAGCAGGGAACCACACACACTGCGTCAGAAACCCCTTTTTATAGCCAGATTATCCAGTCTGCCTCTCGTGCTGAAAGCGATCCTTCCCATTGGTGGGCTTTGTGATTTTGAAAAATGCAGCAGTTTTAGATTATTGCGGGTTTTTTCCACTGATGTTAACCTACTCAAGGTTTGAGTAGGTGTTGATTGCGTTGGCCTCCTGTAGCCATTGTGTTGTTTTGGGTTCCCTAGTTTTCTGAAGGTCTGCATAATTTCCCTCCATAGTGTAAACATGGGGAAGGCAATAGTCCGATAATGGCTGTGAGTCAGTCCCACAGTTTTCGAGCAAGTGCTCTCCCATTGGTTTGAAAGCCCCATGCTTCGGGCTGACTCTGACCCACCATTGGCCCTCCGGTGTCCTCCCCCGTCCAATCACTGCTCTGCCAAGGTCAAACCATCTCGGTTTCAATTCACATTGCAGCACAGACCGATCCCACAACCCTTTTCCTTCTGGGTAAAATGAGGGGGTTTTCGTCCTCCTCTACATAATCCCCCATCTGACACAGTCAGACACCACTCGAGTGTGTCAAAGTTCAGGGTGGTGAGAAAACCCTAGGTCTCCCAAATGGCCCAACTTTCCCCAGTTTAACTCTAAACTGATCCCGTCGATATATATCGTAATTCCTTTTAACGCGGTACAAAACACAGAATCCAACAGGTTACAATATACGACAGCAATATACATATATGTACTTAAGGTTACAGCAGTAATTGTACATTGAGTCTCATTTCATTCTTAACCGTAAAACAAAGAAACCTGCCCTGCAAACTCCCCAGGGGCCATGTATGAAAACGCAGTCATCCCTGGGAATAACAAAACCGCCTAAGTGTCACGGTCCAGCTTTGTTTACACGCTTTGAGTGTTTAGCAACGGCTCTCCTGTCTGTGTAGTAGCCTGAGGAACTGCTTTCTTTTTCTTTTTTTTTGAGCTTACAGCTTGTAACTAGCAGATAAGCTACAATCAAGAGTTGGACGATTACTAAGGCAAGCGATCCCACCCGGATCCACGCAGGTATGTCTGCCCGTATTCCCAAATCCCACCATGCTGGGGGTTTAATCTGGGCAATCTCCCCTGCTAGAATTTCAGTTTTCTGCTCCATGGTGTAAAAACGTTTTTGAGACAAATCCACTGCCTGGAGGAGGGCTGTAAGTTTCTCAGGTAGTGGGGCAGTGGGATAGCCAAAATGAACGACATATGTTGTAGGTGGCTGAGGTTGTTTTGTACCGTGAGGTGAATCGTGGAAGGTTCAGGGATGGGTGTGATTCTGGTGTGTGCCACTTGAACCTCTGCCCTGGGTTTAAAACAAAAGCTGCTGTACAGTATTGGACACCACCTTCCCGGTCCATGTTCATACCATTGGGCACTTGTGGTGACACAATATGTCCCACCGACTACATATGCTACTTGTGGAGGCATGTGGTTAGGGGCCATTACCTCCATTGTGCAATTGATAGGCTCTGCCCCAGCAGTGCTGAACCCGCATTGTGGCTTTGCAAAAGCGTTCAAGTGCTGGGGGCACAGGATTACCTGTGCTCCCCTGCTCCGAGAACCCGAGAGGTCTGTACCTGTCACAGTGTGCTCCCACATTGTGACATAAGGTGGGACCTCTTGGAATCGAACATGCACCCCTCCACGAATGACTCCCACATTCTCCACTCGGTACAGGGGTGCTGGTCATGGGGACGCCCCCATCACGGGCATCCTGACCACCACACCCATGATGGTATGCTTTGACTTTCCACAGTCCACCGGTACCGGGTAGGCTTCTGACGCTACACGAAGTTGGCAAGGACTCAAAGCATTATCATAAGGGTGCAGTGCTGCTAAGTGCTGGTTGCTGATCCAGGAGGGGACCTGTCCCTGTCTCAGATCCTCGAGGTTACTCCGTCCCTCTCCCAGCAACCAGGCCCCATTGAGCATGCACACCTCATTTTGGGCGGCTTGATCGGAGGCGTTTCTATCCTCCCGAATCAAGGCGATTTCAGCCCTGGCCTGTGCCTCCAATCGAGAGATAATCTCCTTTAAGTGAATTGTCATTGCCACCTCTTCGTGGAGCGCGGATCCCACTACGGTATTCTCGTCCCCCATCATTTTACGCAGCTGATTCTTTAACCCATTTATCTGGAGGGCCAGCTGCATGTTATCCAAACTGTTTATGGCGGACGCCCCGGTGTTAAACCCCGTGAAAATGTCATTTAAAGTGCCACACCTCTGCCTGCCCGGTTCGGTCCTATCCCACTGTTTGTACAAGTCTGTCACTCTCACTCTGGAAGTGGCCACAGTGATCTCCGGGCAGGGGATGGAGGCCTCTCCGTAGGTAAAGTCCTTATGGTTGGAGTACTTGGTGGAGTTCGATCCCAACCACCCAGGCCATCTCCCCTCGTGGGAGTAGGTGACCCGGCCATCCGCCGCCGGAGTCCCTTCTCCTGTGGTCACTGTCTGCGCTCTGCCCCCGGAGCATCCGAAAACCAGGGAGTCCTCGGTGTCCCCTCGGTGCCCGGTGCAGATCCTTAGCGATACCAGCATCACCAACGTCCAGTAGGGAGGTGTTGACGTCTAAAAGGCAAGAAGAACATGGCCTTGCCTTGAGAGACCTCTCCAGGCTCGGCCCGCGTAACATGTTCCGAACACAAAAATGCTGTACCCAACCGTCACTGCCTTACCTAAACACATATGCACACAACACAAAGTAACAAAACAGGAAGGGAAAATATATACACCGCCACCCGTCCTCGGGTGGCCAGGCTACATCCTGTCACTGTACAGGCGTCGTCGACCACTCGGCTGACCGTACCCTGGGGACCAGGATGCCCTCCGCTGAGGGGCTCGTATAGACTCCCTTAATGAGTCTTGTGTTGCCCTCCAAGGCGCTCCCGAGCCCCGGATAATTGGTGGGAGACCCTTGCTAGCGCAACAGAGCACCCTCCCTGTTGTCTTTCGCCTTCTCGGTCTGGGGCGGGGAGCTAAGTAAACAGGGGACCACGGCGCCCTGGGCTGTGGCACTCTGTGACTTCTCCTTACTGTCGGTGCAGAGTCCCACGTTATGGGCTGCAATGCTATCTCCTCCACCTCTTGGGCTAGCCCCAGCTGATCCACCATGGGAGGTTCAGCTTCCCCTTGGACCTTGCTAATGGTAGAGCCTTTCTCCCTACTTCTGTTAGTGGGCTGGGAACCTCTACCCAGTGGTGGGATAGCCTTACAGGAGCAGTGAACCAGCCCCGGCTGTAGAGCTTCGAGGCTCGCTGCCTCCTCCGGAGCCTCCAAATCCACCGGGGCCTGTTCTTCCCCCAGTGCCTGATTCCCTTCCCTTGCTCGTCCCCTCTGGTTTTTTTTACCTCTTTTGGGGTCAAACAATTTACACTGATTAATGTGATACCACTTCACCCGGCGAGGCAATTGAACCGCATAGACCATAGGGCTAGCCTTGTCGACTATGCTGTATGGTCCCATATACAGTGGTTCAAATACCCCGACCCGGGCGAAGCTTCTCACCATCACCTAGTCACCACCTCCCGATCATGGTGACTGTGGGGTTGCAGCAGCAGCCGATTGGCACGGTGCTGTTTATCCATGTTGTTTGCCGCCTGCCAGTGAATCTGTTGAAGCTGTTCAAACAGATTCCTGATGAAGTGGTCCCGGTTCACCTCTCGAAGCTGCCCTTCGGTGAGAACCGGCGCCAACACATGCACTGGGGTTCTCATGATCCGGCCCGCCATCAGCTCATGGGGTGAGTACCCTGTGCTCTTTGACTGACTGGCCCGGATTCCCATGAGGACCAACGGTAAGACCTCCACCCACTTGTTCGGTGAGTCTCCCGTCTCCTTGCGCAGCCTTTCCTTTAGGGTCCGGTTCAGGCGTTCTACGGGGCCTGAGGACTGAGGGTTGTAGGCGACATGCCATTTGGCTCTTATCCCCAGCACCTTTAGGGTGGCCTGCATCACCTGGCCGGTGAAGTGGCTTCACCGATCAGACTCCACGATTTGAGGTAGACCCCACCGAGAGAACACCTCCCTCACCAGGATTTTTGCAGTCCCCACCGCGGTAGTTGTTCGGCAAGTGAAGGCTTCCACCCACTTGGAAAACACATCCACCAGGACGAGGCAGTATTTATAACCTCCCTGGTCGGCCGGTAGGGGTCCGATGTAGTCAATCTGGATCGACTGCCATGGTCCCTCTACCCGCCTGACGTGTCCCATAGACACCTTCCTTTTCTGAGGGTCCGGGTTGTTTGCAACGCAAACCAGACAGCCCGCACAGAAGTTGCGGACGTCTTCCCGGAGGCCTGGCCACCACCCTGCCTTTTCTACCCGTTGCCAGGTAGATTCCGGCCCGGGGTGTCCCGCAGCTGGACCCTCATGGGCCAGCTGAAGGAATTCCCTCCGGTGTTGTGGTGGCACTACCCATTTGTCCCCTTTAAACAACATGCCTTCCCTCACAGCAATATCTGCAGCACTGTATGGGCCCTTCGCCTTTTCCCCCTTTTTGATAGCAGCCAAGGCAGCCTTCAGGATCGGATCCTGCATCTGGACTACTTTAAGGTCCGGGGCCGCAGCCGCCCCTACGCTCCCTTGTGTCCCTGGCTTGCTTCTTGCTGCTGCTATCATGCCTGCCTCGTATGGGTCCCATGGGCGACCTGTATGAGCACCTTCCCTTGCCAGCAGGTCTGCCTGCTGGTTACCTTCCCCCCGTGGCTCAGTTTTGGAGTGGGCCTTTACCTTATGGATATATACATCCCCGGTTTCTCCCACTGCAGCCACGATCTTTTCTAGCAGGGGTTTGGTCAAAAGGGGCTTCCCATCCGTAGAGGTGTACCCCCGGCGTGACCAAATCGTCAGATACTCTGTACACGAATTGCAAGTGAACATGCTGTCCGAGCAAATCGTGTATGGGGTAGGGAATTCCTCGGGGTGTGTGACCACATACATCACCGCCGAGAGTTCCGCCTGCTGGGCGCTCAGGGTTCATGGGAGTTTAAGAGCCAAGGCAATCCCTGCCTTGGGATCCCAAACACTTGCAGCCCATGAGTCTTGTGTCCGCGGACACTGAACTGGAGCCATCAACGTAGATCTCGCGGCCTGTGGGGTGTATCCCTGCACGAAATCCAAAGTTAATGTCCCATACCCCCTCCACAGAGCATCTATGTGGCTGCCCTGGATAGATTAAATTTGCTGCGAGCCTGGGCTCACAGAGGCCCTTGACCTTTAAAGTCATTTGGGAGAGGAGGAGGGTCCAGCGAGTGATTCTAGCACTGCTCACTGTCCTGTCCTTAATCCTCCCGTCCTACAGCATCTGCGTCGGGGTATGGTGGGTGAGGAGTGTAATGGGGGATATTCCGGTAAAGATCTAAGCTCTCTTTACTGCCCAGTGGGTGGCCAGCAAGTGCCTCTCACAATTGTAGTATTCCTTTTCTACCTCCGTGAGGACCCTGGAGGAGTACACCACTGGTCTCAGCTGACCGTTTCGCCCCTGGAGCAACACTGCACTTAAGCTGTCGCCACTGGCTGCCACCTCCAGGAAGCATTCCTCCCCCCCATCAATTGCCCCTAGGGCTGGTGCTACCTGCAGGTCTCTCTTAAGACGGACAAATGCTGCCTCACAGCCCTCGTCCCATTCCCACTCGACCCCCTTATGGAGGAGTCTGAGCAGAGGGGCGGCTGTGGCTGCATAGTCCTCGATGAAGTCCCTACAGTAGCCAGTGATTCCCAGGAAAGAACTTACCCCCGACACATCCCTAGGGACAGGGAGTTCCTGCACTGCCTTTCTTCTAGCCTCATCAATGGCCCTTTCTCCTGCCCTTATCGTCAGGCCCAGGAATTTTACTTCTCCTAGACCTATCTGGGCTTTCTTGGGGTTAACTTTAAAACCCCCTTCCTTCAGTAAGACCAGCAGTTCGGCCAGCAGTGGACCGTGTTCCTCACTGCTGTCTGTGAACAACAACAGGTCGTCCACATACTGGACCAGCTGGTGTGGCTGGCTGAAGCCTTTTAAGCAGTTCGCCATGCATTGGTGAAAGATGCTGGGACTATTATTAAAGCCCTGTGGGAGGCAGCTCCATGTATACTGCTGTTCCCGGAAGATGAAGGCAAACTTGTACTGGTCTTCCCTCCGTACAGGGATAGACCAGAACCCGTTGGATATGTCCAACACTGTGAACGTGGTTGCGGATGCAGGGATTTCCCCTATCAGATCCGCAACCGCCGCTACTGTGGGAGCACAAGCTGGGATGTTTTTATTGAGCACCCTATAATCCACCGTAGCCCTCCAAGAATTGTCCGGTTTCCTAACCGGCTAAAGTGGGGAGTTGACATGGGTGGCTATGGGTCTCAAAACACCCTGCTCGTTGAGCGAGCTTAAAGCTGTCTCCAAGTCTGCTTCTGCCTCTCGGGGAAAGCCATACTGCTTTTGCGGGCGGGACATGGGATCCCCATCGATTCTAACCTCCACTCCTGTGACTCTCCCACAATCGTGTTTTTGGGTGGCAAATGCTGCAAGATTTGCTTGCACATAGGCCCGGTACTCGGCCGGGGGTTACCGACCAGAACCTCCAGGTCGTAACCCACTTTTGGCTTCATTGTACACAGAGTCCCTTTTCCCTGTTTCTTATCAATAACCATGACTTCTCCCTTTGCTCCCGTGCCCACTGTGCCCCATAGACAGTGATTCCTCAAGTCTACTAGGATCTGGCGAGCGATGATGAAATCAGCCCCCAAGATCCCTTTTCCAACCTGCTCCCAGTTCATCAGGACGTACTTCCATTGTGTTTGGAGTGCTCCTAAACGAACTGCGAGCGGGACTGAGAAAAACCCAGCCTTCTCATTTCCTGTGAACCCAACTAGTTGATACGGCACCCCGTTTGATAGAGGTGAGGTTGCGGGGTCCTCTGAATGGACTATCGTGCTGGAAGCACCAGTGTCCAAAAGGTAAGTAATACCCAATACACCCTCAACCTCCATCTTGACCCAGGGTCATCCCCAGGGGTCGTATTCTAGTGGGCACAGGTATGCAGGCTGTGTCTGGGCTAGTCACGGCCTCTGTACTGGCAGGGTTGCTGGTGCTTCCCTGCCTGTTGCCATGGCTACCTTCCCAGTCCCCTCCAGCACTGTCCTTACTGCAGCTACTATCTCGTCAAGGGATGGTGAGGAGCTCCCTCTACTTCTCCCACTCTGGGCGGCTCCTGAAGGACTTCTCCCCCCATATCTCTTTACTGGGCTCCTACAATCCCTTTTAAAATGCCCAGCTTTCCCGCACCCGTAGCACACTCCCTCCTTATCAGACAAGCGGCCACCCTCCTGGTGCCATTACCTTTTGGGAATCGAGTTGGGTTTTACTTCATTTACCCGACCTTTGGGAGGTTTTCTCCTCCTCCCTTCCTCCATTCCGTTGGACCAGTGCCAGTTGCCTGACCACTGCTTCCTCGGTGAGGTTGGGGTCCCGGGAATCGAACCACAGTTCTGCCCTGGCCTTGAGCCGGGGCAAGCAGTTTGCCACCAGCATCCTCAGCCAGCGGCCAGTCTGTACCGCGGAAAGATTCGCCTGGTCGAGGAGCTCCCCACAGGCTGCGTGGTATACCACCCACAGCCTGTCCGCAAACGCCTGCGGGGTTTCCCCTGCGAGCTGCCTTGTCCTTTCGACCCGTTCGAAAGGACTGCCGTCATCGAAGCCCATAGCCTCAAGGATGGCCCTCTGGACCTCAGTAAATGTGCGCTGCCCCCTCCGGCATTCTGCCGGTAGGGCCTGGTACAATTTGCTGTCCAGAGAGAAGAGCAGCAGCTTGGTTGCACCCATTAATTTTCCTTGCCTGCATCACCTCCATGAAGTGGATAGACGGGTCCCCGCTGCGAGTAAGTTTGGCCAAATGGGCCACCATGGCCCTGAGTGATTGAACTCCATGGGGAATAAAAAAGTCGCTCTCCAACGCTCCCTGACCTTGGCCACCTCGCTGTGGAGGACCGTACTTGCGCTGCCTGACCGGGCACATCCGCCCTGGTTCAGGATCTTTCTGCGCTGGTCCCTCTACTTCCGGCTGTCACGCCATACCCGGTACAACAGACAGTGCCTGGTCACGTGATTCAGCCCTTAACTGACCCTCGGTGGGAGCCTCACATCCCTGCTGCCGAGTGGGACACATTGGTCCTGCCCCCAGCCCTGGGTATGCTACTACCTGCGTGCCCCGCTCCTCCTGGTACCCCACTGGACAAACCACCGGTGCCTCAGGAGGTGGTCGGGCGTCTCTTGCCTTTGGATTCTACCCCCCAATACTCTCCTTTGTCCCCTGTGGACCCTCCAGGTCCTATCAGGGCGACCATCACCTTTGCCTGGGATAGAGCATGGGTGAGAGTTTAATCCTCTCCTGGCAGGGACCGTGATCTGCAAACTCACTGCTACTGGCCACTTTATAGGCTGCCTGTACGTCTTTTAATTTATTCTCGAGTTCCCAAATTGTCTGGGTCTACCGAGAGTTCTGTTCCCGGAGGGACCCCTCACTACCCTTGGCCTCAGTGACCTGACACTGAAGATAGTCCCAGCTATTTCGGAAGGTCTCCTCCAACTGCCTGTTCCTTTGCTGCTCCTCAGCTAATTCAGCCAGCAGGTTGTCCCCAACCGCAGCCCGGATAGCAGGGAGTTCCTCTGATTTCTGGAGACTCTGTTCCAAGTCCTTCACCCGCTGGTCGAGCTTTCGGACTTGGCGGGTGAGGCAGATAAGCCAGATGGCCTTTTCCACCCTGTGGTTGTGGTCCTTCCCTGCTGTCCACTGAGCAGCAGCATCCACTGGGCGCTCTGCCCGTGTGAGGGCTTGCACCCAAGGTTTGGTGAGGTTCACCTTGCCAAAAATGTATGAGGAAATTCTCTCCTCCATTTTAGTTTCCTCTCTTATCACCTCATCTGTTATATTAACATCTCCTGTTTGCTTATGTCCCTTCGTGGTCACCATGTTCTGTAAGGGGTTCCCGGGGAGTGTTGTTGTGCCTTGGGTGTCTCTCTCTGGGCTTCTGCCCTCACAGCTTATGCCTGGCCTGTGAGGTACCCTGAATGCTGCAAGAGCACCCCTGGAGAGACTGTGTCCACAGCTTATGAAGGGGGTTTTGAGACTCGTGCATCCCCACAGCTTATGCCTAGCCTGTGAGGCACCTGTGAGTGTCAAACACTCCTAACCCCTTCTTCCCTAGCCTGTGACACACAGTTGAGCGTTTTTGAGGCGCTCCTAGCTTCCCTTACACTGTTTTGACATAAGACTCATGATCAGGAGATGTAATACAATAGAACTGAGACAAGGTGATTCCAAGAGGAACTTAGGTTTCCAATTTATTTGACAAGGTATATCTCAACAAACAGCAATACACCAACAAAACAATCCCCCTAATTCCCACTAAACGGACACAACGAAAATCTTTACACAAGTTTAGTAGTACAATGCCCAACCTCCCACCTTTCCTGGCCTAACTGAGTTGGGAGTTCTGGGGACCAGAGGGTATACTCACTACTGTGCCTTCTGCAGTCTGGTGGTTTGTTTCTTCTATCTTCGGTGTCTTCGGACACTGGTTTTCCTTCAGTGTCGAGAGGCTTGCTGGTTGTTGGATCACGAGAGCAGGGAACCACACACACTGCGTCAGAAACCCCTTTTTATAGCCAAATTATCCAGTCCGCCTCTCGTGCTGAAAGCGATCCTTCCCATTGGTGGGCTTTGTGATTTTGAAAAATGCAGCAGTTTTAGATTATTGCGGGTTTTTTCCACTGATGTTAACCTACCCAAGGTTTGAGTAGGTGTTGATTGCATTGGCCTCCTGTAGCCATTGTGTAGGCCCTTGGTTTGTTTTGGGTTCCCTAGTTTTCTGAAGGTCTGCATAATTTCCCTCCATAGTGTAAACATGGGGAAGACAGTCAGTCCCACAGTTTTCGAACAAGTGCTCTCCCATTGGTTTGAAAGCCCCATGCTTTGGGCTGACTCTGTCCCACCATGGGCCCTCCGGTGTCCTCCCCCGTCCAATCACTGCTCTGCCAAGGTCAAACCGTCTCGGTTTCAAATCACGTTGCAGCACAGACCGATCCCACAGCCCTTTTCCTTCTGGGTAAATTGAGGGGATATTCGTCCTCCCCTACAGACCTACACACAATGCCTGTGGCGGGTGGGAGGGTGGGTAAGATCAGGAACTTGTTGGGGGGAGAGGGTCATGAATCCATGGGAGAGGAACTTGGGCAGAGGGAGCAAGTCAGGAACTTGGGGGTGGGAGAGAATGTCAGAAACTTGTGGGGTGTAGGTTAGAAACTTGCGAAGTTGGAGAAGGTCAGAAACTCAGGGGAGGTGTATCTGTGAAGCATGCACTCCCATGTTCCGCCACCAGGGAGCGCATCCCCTGAAGTCCCAAGAGATCCCAGCATCCCTTGGGAGCATTGTCTATAAGCCGGCCCCTACGGCCTGTTCCTCACTCTGGAGTGTCTTAATAAAGACTGAGGTCACTGTTACTTTAACCTCCCTGTGTGCAGTCTCATCTGTGTTAGGAACACAATAACTGGCGACGAGTATACGAATCCAATGCAACGATGCAGCAAACTGTGGGCATCCTGGAGAAGTTCTCGGAGGGTGAGGACTGGGAAGCCTATGTCAAACAGCTCAACCAGTACTTTGTAGCCAACGAGCTAGACGGAGAAGGAAGCGCTGCAAAAAGGAGAGCGGTCCTCCTCAAGGTCTGCGGGACACCGACCTACAGCCTCATGAAGAATCTTCTGGCTCCGGTGAAACCCACAGATAAGTCATATGAGGAACCGTGTACACTGGTTCGGGAGCATCTTAAGCCGAGGCAGAGCATGCTGATGGCGAGGTATCGGGTTCGACATGTGCCAGCAATCTGAAGGTCAGGGTTAGGGTTAGGGTTAGGGTTAGGGTTAGGGTTAGGGTTAGGGCTACGTCGCTGAGCTAAGGCGACTTATATAAACATAGAAACATAGAAAATAGGTGCAGGAGAAGACCATTCGGCCCTTTTAACCTGCACCACCATTCAATAGGATCATGGCTGATCATTCACCTCAGTACCCCTTTCCCGCTTTCTCTCCATACCTCTTGATACCTTTAGCCGTAAGGGCCATATCTAACACCCTCTTGAATATATCCAATGAACTGGCATCAACGACTCTCTGCGGCAGGGAATTCCACAGGTTAACAACTCTCTGAGTGAAGAAGTTTCTCCTCATCTCAGTACTAAATGGCCTACCCCTTATTCGAAGACTGAGTCCCCTGGTTCTGGACTTCCCCAACATCGGTAACATTCTTCCCACATCTAACCTGTCCCGTCCCATCAGAATCTTATACGTTTCTATGAGATCCCCTCATCCTTCTAAACTCCAGTGTATAAAGGCCCAATTGATCCAGTCTCTCCTCATATGTCAGTTCAGTCATCCCTGGAATCAGTCTGGTGAACCTTTGCTGCACTCCCTCAATAGCAAGAACATTCTTCCTCAGATTAGGAGACCAAAACTGAACACAATATTCCAGGTGAGGCCTCACCAAGGCCCTGTACTACTGCTCCTATACTCAAATCCCCTCGCTATGTAGGCCAACATACCATTTGACTTCTTCACCGCCTGCTGTACCTGCATGCCAACTTTCAATGATTGATGAACCATGACACCCAGGTCTCGTTGCACCTCCCCTTTTCCTAATCTGCCGCCATTCAGATAATATTCTGCCTTTGTGTTTTTGCCACCAAAGTGGATAACCTCAAATTTATCCACATTGTACTGCATCTGCCATGCATTTGCCCACTCACCTAACCTGTCCAAATCACCCTGCAGCCTCTTAGCATCCTCCTCGCAGCTCACACCGCCACCCAGTTTAATGCCATCTGCAAACTTGGAGATATTACACTCAATTCCTGCATCCAAATCATTAATGTATGTTGCAAAGAGCTGGGGTCCCAGCACTGAGCCCTGCGGCACTCCACAAGTCACTGCCTCCCATTCCGAAAAGGACCCGTTTATCCCGACTCTCTACTTCCTGTCTGCCAACCAATTCTCTATCCACGCCAGTACATTACTCCCAATACCATGTGATTTGATTTTGCACACCAATCTCTTATGTGGGACCTTGTCAAAGGCCTTTTGAAAGTCCAAATACACCACATCCACTGGTTCTCCCTTGACTAGTTACATCCTCAAAAAATTCCAGAAGATTTGTCAAGCATGGTTTCCCTTTCACAAATCCATGCTGACTTGGACCGATCCTGTCACTGCTTTCCAAATGCGCTGCTATTTCATCGATAATAATTGATTCCAACATTTTCCCCACTACTGATGTCAGGCTAACCGGTCTATAATTTCCTGTTTTCTCTCTCCCTCCTTTTTTAAAATGTGTTGTTACATTAGCTACCCTCCAGTCCATAGGAACTGATCCAGAGTCGATAGACTTGCAGGACAATTTGAGTTTGATGGCTACCTGGAGCAAATGCTCAGAGACTTTTTTGTACTGGGCATTGGCCACGAGACCAACCTACGAAAACTTTTAACTGTAGAGACACCGACCCTCAGTAAGGCCATTGCGATAGCACAGGCGTTTATGTCCATCATTGATAACACCAAACAAATCTCTCAGCACACAATTGCTAGCTAGCAATGTTCATAAATTAACTGGAACTGTGTTTGCGTGCAGAAATGTACAGGGCAGAACCACGAGTCTGCAACTACCAGCAGGTCTCAGGTGACCCAGATGACTCAGAGTCCGCAACAAAGGATGAATGCAAGGCAATTCACACCTTGTTGGCGTTGTGGAGGCTTCCATTCAGCCTATTCATGCCGCTTCAAAGGGTATGTTTGCAAGAGCTGTGGAACAATGGGGCACCTCCAACAAGCTTGCAGACGAGCTGCTAGCTCTGCAAAACCTGCTAACCACCATGTGGCAGAGGAAGATCGATCCATGGTAGATCAAAGCAATTTCGAGCCTCAGAGAGAGGAGGCAGATGCTGAAGTACACGGGGGTGCACACATTTTCGACGAAATGTCCACCTATAATGCTAAATGTAAAATTGAATGGCTTACCCATAGCCATGGAACTGGACACTGGCGCTCGCCAATCCATCATGAGTAAAAATATGTTTGAGAGACTGTGGTGCAACAAGGCACTCAGACCAGCCCTGAGCCCCATCCACACGAAACTGAGAACGTACACCAAAGAGCTTATCACTGTCCTGGGCAGTACCATGGTCAAGGTCACCTACAAGGGCATGGTGCACGAACTGCCACTCTGGATTGTCCCGGGCGATGGCCCCACACTGCTTGGAAGGAGCTGGCTCGGCAAAATCCGCTGGAACTGGGATGACATGTCAATGAGGCCTCATGTACCCAGGTTCTTAACAAATTTCCTTCCCTTTTTGAGCCAGGCATTGGAAATTTTTCCGGGGTGAAGTGCGGATCCACTTGGTCCCAGAGGCACGACCCATTCACCATTAGGCGCGAGCGGTACCTCACATGATGAGGGAGAGAGTGGAAATCAAGCTGGACAGGCTGTAACTTGAGGGTATCATCTCCCCAGTGGAATTCAGCGAGTGGGCCAGCCCGATTGTTCCAGTACTCAAAAGTGATGACGCGGTCAGGATTTGCGGCGATTATAAAGTAACTATTAATCGTTTCTCGCTGCAGGACCAATACCTGCTACCTAAGGCAGACGACTTATTTGCGAAGCTGGCAGAAGGCAAGACATTCACCAAGCTCGACCTGACTTCGGCCTACATGACGCAGGAGCTGCAGGAGTCATTGAAGGGCATCACCTGCATCAACACTCACAAAGGACTGTTCATCTACAACAAATGCCCGTTTGGAATACGGTCAGCTGCAGCGATCTTCCAGAGAAACATGGAAAGCCTAATCAAGCCGGTACCATGCACGGTGGTTTTTCAGGACGACATATTGGTCACGGGTTGGGACACCGCCGAGCACCTACAAAACCTGGAGGAGGTCCTCCAGCGACTGGCTGAAGAGGTCGAAATGCGTCTTCATGGCAACAGAAGTGGAGTTTTTGGGGAGAAATATCGCGGCGGACGGCATTTCGCCCACAGCCGCCAAGACAGAGGCTATCAGGAACGCGCCCAGGCCACAGAAAGTCACGGAGCTGCGGTCGTTCCTGGGCCTCCTGAACTATTTTGGTAGCTTCCTACCGGGGTTAAGCATCCTCTTGGAGCCACTAGATGTATTATTGCGTAAAGGAGAGAACTGGGTATGGTGAAAAAACCAAGTAATTGCTTTTGAGAAAGCCAGAAACATTTTATGCTCCAACAAGCTGCTTGTATTGTATAACCCGTGTAAAAGACTTGTGCTAGCATGTGATGCGTCGTCGTACAGAGTCGGGTGTGTATTACAACAAGCTAACATTGCGGGGAAGTTGCAACCTGTCGCCTATGCCTCCAGCAGCTTGTCTAAGGCCGAGAGGGCCTACAGCATGATTGAGAAAAGGCATTAGCGTATGTGTTCGGGGTAAAGAAAATGTATCAGTACCTGTTTGACCTCAAATTTGAACTGGAAACCAATCACAAGTCCCTCATATCCCTGTTCGCTGAAAACAAGGGGATAAATACTAATGCCTCAGCCCGCATACAAAGGTGGTCACTCGCGCTATCAGCCTATAACTATACCATCCGCCACAGGCCAGGAACTGAGAACTGTGCGGATGCTCTCAGTCAGCTACCATTGCCCACCCTGGGGGTGAAAATGGCGCAGCCTGCAAACTTGTTGATGGTGGCGCAGCCCGCAGACTTGTTGATGGTCATGGAAGCATTTGAAAATGATAAATCATGTGTCACGGCCCGCCAGATTACGACTTGGACCAGCCAAGATCCTCTGCTGTCCCTAGTAAAGAATTGTGTTCTGCATGTGAGCTGGGCCAGCAAGAGCTAATCAAGCCATTCCAGCAGCGAAAGGATGAGCTGTCCATTCAGGCAGTCTGCCTGTTGTGGGGTAACCGCATAGTGCTACCCAAAAAGGGCAGGGAGACGTTCATCTCAGATCTCCACAGCACACACCCGGGTATAGTAATGATGAAAGCGATAGTCAGATCCCACGTGTGGTGGCCCGGTATCGATTCTGACTTAGAGTCCTGTGTACGGCAATGCAGCGTGTGCGCTCAGTTGAGCCCTCCAGACCATTGTCGAGGATCCATGTCGACTATGCGGGCCCTTTTCTCGGTAAAATATAATGTGGATAAATGTGAGGTTATCCACTTTGGTGGTAAAAACAGAGAGACAGACTATTATCTGAATGGTGACAGATTAGGAAAAGGGAAGGTGCAACGAGACCTGGGTGTCATGGTACATCAGTCATTGAAGGTTAGCATGCAGGTACAGCAGGCGGTTAAGAAAGCAAATGGCATGTTGGCCTTCATAGCAAGGGGATTTGAATACAGGGGCAGGGAGGTGTTGCTACAGTTGTACAGGACCTTGGTGAGGCCACACCTGGAGTATTGTGTGCAGTTTTGGTCTCCTAACTTGAGGAAGGACATTCTTGCTATTGAGGGAGTGCAGCGAAGATTCACCAGACTGATTCCCGGGATGGCGGGACTGACCTATCAAGAAAGACTGGATCAACTGGGCTTGTATTCACTGGAGTTCAGAAGAATGAGAGGGGACCTCATGGAAACGTTTAAAATTCTGACGGGTTTAGACAGGTTAGATGCAGGAAGAATGTTCCCAATGTTGGGGAAGTCCAGAACCAGGGGTCACAGTCTGAGGATAAGGGGTAAGCCATTTAGGACTGAGATGAGGAGAAACTTCTTCACCCAGAGAGTGGTGAACCTGTGGAATTCTCTACCACAGAAAGTAGTTGAGGCCAATTCACTAAATATATTCAAAAGGGAGTTAGATGAAGTCCTTACTACTCGGGGGATCAAGGGTTATGGCGAGAAAGCAGGAAGGGGGTACTGAAGTTTCATGTTCAGCCATGAACTCATTGAGTGGCGGTGTAGGCTAGAAGGGCTGAATGGCCTGCTTCTGCACCTATTTTCTATGTTTCTATGTTTCTATGTAAAATGTTCCTGGTGGTGGTGGATGCTTTTTCAAAATAGATTGAATGTGAAATAATGTCGGGAAGCACCGCCACCGCCACCATTGAAAGCCTGAGGGCCATGATTGCCACCCACGGCCTGCCTGACATACTGGTCAGTGACAACGGGCCATGTTTCACCAGTGCCGAATTTAAAGAATTCATGACCCGCAATGGGATCAAACATGTCACCTCGGCCCCGTTTAAACCAGCCTCCAATGGGCAGGCAGAGGGGGCAGTACAAACAATCAAACAGAGCCTTAAACGAGTCACGGAAGGCTCACTCCAAACCCGCCTGTCCCGAGTACTGCTCAGTTACCGCACGAGACCCCACTCGCTCACAGGGGTGCCCCCGGCTGAGCTACTCATGAAAAGGACACTTAAAACCAGACTCTCACTGGTTCACCCCAACCTGCATGATCAGGTAGAGAGCAGGCGGCAGCAACAAAATGTAAACGATGATCGCGCCACTGTGTCACGGGAAATTGATCTGAATGTCCCTGTGTATATACTAAATTATGGACATGGTCCCAAGTGGATCGCGGACACGGTGATAGCTAAAGATAGTAGGGTGTTTGTCGTCAAACTTGACAATGGACAAATTTGCAGAAAGCACTTGGACCAAACGAGGCTGCGGTTCACAGACTGCCCTGAAACAACCCACAGCAGACACCACCTTTTTCGAGCTCATAACACACACCCAAAGGATCAACGACACCACCCCGGACCAGGAAATCGAACCCATCACGCCCAACAGCCCAGCAAGGCCAGGCTCACCCAGCAGCCCTGAAGGGCCAACAACACGCCAGCCCAGCGAGGGTACAGCCAACACACCAGAACAGACATTTGTACCAAGGCGGTCCACCAGGGAAAGAAAGGCTCCTGACCGTCTCACCTTGTAAATAGTTTTCACTTTGACTTTGGCGGGGGGAGTGAAGGTATTGTGTTCCTCACACAGGTGAGACTCCACACAGGGAGGTTAAAGTAACAGTGATCTCAGTCTTTATTAAGACACTCCAGAGTGAGGAACAGGCCTTCGGTGCCGGCTTATATACAGTGCTCCCAAGGGATGCTGGGATCCTTGGGACTTCAGGGGATGCGCTCCCTGGTGGTGGAACTTGGGAGTGCATGCTTTACAGATGCACAACAGTCAGGCACTTGGGCGATGGGAGGTGGGATAAGGACTTGTTTGGGGGGGGTGGGAGAAGGTTTTAACCCATGAGAGTAAGTCCTGTCTGTTCCAAGTGAGCTCTTATCTGTCTGGAGTCGGCAGTCAGAATGGCTCTAATTACACTTTGCAACGTCACTGAGTACGTAGGCAGGGGGGTTCGAATTACACATTCCAGAGAAACTGCTGGGTGTGTCTTATCCTCCAAGGGGACCAATCAGCAATCAGGTCATGTGGTCAAGGGGAACCAGTCAGAGCTTCACGATGTTGCAAATGGGCAAGTGCTCCATTTTGTTGCATAACTGTCACTCAGATATATATAAAAAATCATTAACGTAAACAAGATAGAGCAAACCAGACAAAATAAAAGTCAAATAGTGCTTGCTAACGGCTAACTCCAAAATTAAAGAAAATGGAGTAGATCTTGACTTTGTGAGATAATATTTTAATGGGTGATAGTGAGTCAGTAGCCCATTATAAATCTCTCTTGGATTTTATTTCCATTGACTTCAGGAGAGACAATGAAGTCAGGCTGCTGACTAGCTATCACTTGTTTAACACTATCGCATATGCCCCAGTGTGTCTGCCTTTTTCTCCTTCCCGACTGAGGTGAGAGAAATCTGTGGTAAGGGAGAAAAAAGTAGCATGCATTCCCTCCCACTCCCTATAAAAAAAAGATTGGCATATTAACGTAATAGGATTAAGTACAGCCTTTATGAGTATGCTTCTTTCACAAAGCTTGTTCTGCTCCCACATTCAGCCTTTGCTCCCTAAGTTAGATTAACATTGCTTTCAAATTCAAAAGACTCCATTAGCCGCTTGTTGATCCTGGATAGTTATTAAATTACATTCAAATCCCACCGTGGCAGTTTGAGAATTTGAATGCATTTTTTTTGTAAATCTGGAAATAGAAAGCTGGTATCAGTAATATTGATTGTAAAGCTGTTGGATTGTCGTAAAACCCCAACCTATTCATCAACTGTCCTTTAGGGAAGGAGACCTGACGTCCTTACCCGGTCTGGCCTACATATGACCCAAGTCTCACATCAACATGGTTGACTCTTAACTGCCCTCTGAAGTGGCCTAGCAAGCCACTGGGTTGTGTGAAATCGCACCAACTAGTGGTTCAAGAAGGCCGACCTACCTTCTCTGGCCAGTGAGGGATGGGCAATAAATGCCAGCCTTGCCAGTGACGCCCACATCGTGAGAATGGATAACAAAAATAGAATCACTACCTTGAAAGGAGTAATTGTACGAAGCAAATTGACATCAAACCCGACCTGCTGGGAGACATCATAATCAAATAATAATTGAAAAAAAGTGGTTCAAAATGGCACAGTCGCTACATCAATGTATTAATCTAAGGTTGTCTTGCAATACATAATGGAGGAACGCTGTAAATAATAGGCAGCTCAAGCAGCAGTGGGAGACAGCGAAATGAAGCACGACAGACATTTATGTGAAGAATGAACTGTAGGGGCAACTGCTTATTATCACCCCATTGTATATCATAAGCTATTTATTATCTTAGAATGCTGAAGCACTTGGCTCCATTCGATTCGGTTAAATCACACTTTTCTTGCTTGTATCTGGAGGGTTGCGAATGGAATACTATGGGCTGGATTTTCGGGATTCTCCGTTTTCGGGTGAAAACGTAAGCGATACGTGAAAATTACCGTTTTTGCCACGTTACCAATTTAAGGCCTAACTTTCAGCCTTTGGGGTCTCGCAAAGGGAGGCGTTGCACAATTATTCGGGGCGCAAAAATGCGATCCTCACCAACTTTAGTGCGGGGCCGGGGGATGGGGGAGGCCTGAGGACGGGGGAGAAATTCAAAAAAAATTCAAAAAACATTACCAAGACTCTTGCTTAACAAATTGCTGCAAAAAAAATGAAAACTTTAACTTATCTTTTTTACAGGTTTTCTAACTTACCGCTGCTGGCAGGGCTGCACTGCTAGGTTTTACCTGGCCGCCTTCGGCACGCGCCGTTCGGGTCGGGTGAGTGCCGAAATTCGGACGTAACGCAATCCAAGTCGTTGCACGTCCGCCGCAGCTCTCCCAGGCGGTGCTTCCTAGCGCCTCTGCAAACAAGGAGCCAAGGATCGCGATCGGGCTTAGCGAGCGAGTTTTCGCCGCGGAGGGTCAAAACGCGGCGAAAACATGGTCACAAAGCACCTGAAAATCCAGCCGTTTCAATACACATTTCAGAATAAGGGGTCACCCATAAGGGGAAATGAAGGGGACTTTCTTCTCTCAGAGGGTCGTGGATCTGTGGAATTTTCTATCCCCGAGAGCTGTGGATGCTGGGTCATTGAATATACTTCAGGTGGAGACAGATTTTTGAACGATAAGAACATAAGAACATAAGAAATAGGAGCAGGAGTGGGCCATTTGGCCCCTTGAGCCTGCTCCGCCATTTAATAAGTTTGTGGCTGATCTGATCATGGACACTTCCCTGCCCGCTCCCCATAATCCTTTATTCCCTTATCGCTCAAAAATCTGTCTATCTCCGCCTTAAATATATTCAATGACCCAGCCTCCAAAGCTCTCTGGGACAGAAAATTCCATAGATTTACAACCCTCTGAGAAAATAAACTCCTCCTCATCTCAGTTTTAAATGGACGGCCCCTTATTCTGAGACTATGTCTCTAGTTTTAGTTTCCCCTATGAGTGGAAATATCCTCTCGCATCCACCTTGTCGAGACCCCTCATTACCTTATATGTTTCGATAAGATCACCTCTCATTCTTCTGAACTTCAATGAGTATAGGCCCAACCTACTCAACTTATCTTCATAAGTCAACCCCCTCATCTCCGGAATCAACCTAGTGAACCTTTTCTGAACAGCTTCCAATGCAAGTATATCTTTCCTTAAATAAGAAGACCAAAACAGTACGCAGTTGGCCTCACCAATACCCTGTACAATTGTAGCAGGACTTCTCTGCTTTTATACTCTATCCGCCTTGCAATAAAGGCCAACATTCCATTTGCCTTCCTGATCACTTGCTATACCTGTATACTAACTTTTTGTGTTTCATGCACAAGGACCCCCAGGTCCCTCTGTACTGCAGCACTTTGCAATTCTTCTCAATTTGAATTATAATTTGCTTTTTTATTTTTTCTGCCAAAGTAGATAACCTCACATTTTCCCACATTATACTCCATCTGCCAAATTTTTGTCCACTCACTTAGCCTATCTATATCCCTTTGCAGATTTTTTGTGTCCTCCTCACAATTTGCTTTCCCACCCATCTTTATCAAGGGTGTAAGGGAGTCAAGGGTTTTGGGGAGCGGGCAGGAAAGTTGAGTTGAGGTCAGGATCAGATCAGCCATGATCTTATTGGATGGCGGAGCAGGCCCGAGGGGCCAAATGGCCTGCTACTGCTCCTATTTCTTATGTTCTTATGTTCAAACGAGCTTGCCTTCTTTTGTCTTAGCCATATAATATGTGGGGGAAAAAATTAAAATAGTATGGGATATTCCCAGCAGTGCACTGCATCTCCAAAGAGGCTTAATATTTCAAGTTCTGTGGAACGCACGGAACGAGCCTGCACTCCCTTAAAGCGTGACTTTAACACCAGAGTTGGAAAGGACACAGACTTCTGGGGAGGTGTGATTGGCAGGGAGGGTGTATGGAAATCCAACTCCAATGGTACCCCCCTCCTGATAAAATGCTTAGAACATGGGCTCATCATAACCAACACCCTGTTCCATCAGAAAGACAAGTATAAAGCTTCATGGCAGCACCCTCGCTCCAAGCACTGGCATCTGCTAGACTATGTCATCATCCGAGCGAGAGACCGCAAGGATGTGCGCATCACCCACGTCATGACGGAGCTGATGACTGCTGGATGGACCACCGCCTAATCCGTTCTGGCATCATTATCTACGTAGTCCCAAACAGCGACGGCAACAGAAACAATGCTGCAGGAAAATCAAGGCTGGAGCACTCCATGACCCGGGTAAGAAAGCACTATTCAGCCAGCTTCCCACTGCCAACCTGACGACTCTCAGTGACCCAGAAATGCAGAATGTCCACAGCGCCTGGTCTACCCTCAAGGCTTCCATAATTAGCACCTGTGAAGAGACGCTCGCTCACTCGACCAGGGAACACCAAAACTGGTTCGACGAGAATGACCAAGAGATCCAGGAGCATTCTTGGACTGGAAACAGCAACACATTTCGAGAGCAAGAAAGCAGCTCTACAGATGTCTGAAGGCCGAGGTCCAACAAAAAACTCATGACCTAAAGAACAGATGGTGGATAGAGAAACACTGGAGATCCAGCAACTAGCCATCAACCACAACATGCGTGGATTCTTCAGCACAGTCAAGACTACCTACGGCCCAAGGACTCATGGCTCTACCCTACTGTTGGCCAAGAACGGAGAGGTACTCATCAAGGACAGAGAGGCAGTCAGTGCCCACTGAAAGGAACACTTCGAAGACCTCCTCAACCGAGACTCTGTCTTCAATGTGAGTGTCCTCGACTCCATCCCGCAACATGCTACCTGCCACCATCTCAGCACAATCCCAGCCCGGCATGAGGTAGAAAAGGCCACCCGACAACTGAAAAACAACAAGGCCACAGAAGCAGATGGAATCCCCGCCAAAGCACTAAAACATGGCGGAGAAGCACTATTGCTGCGAATACATGATCTCATTTCTCTCATCTGGAAGGAGGAGAGCATGCCAAGGGATCTCAGAGATGCTGTAATCGTGAGCATCTTCAAGAAAGGAGACAAGTCCGACTGCGGTAACTACAAAGGAGTTTCCCTGCTGTCTGCCACAGGGAAAGTCATCACAAGAATCCTCCTCAATCGCCTTCTCCCCGTGGCTGAAGAGCTCCTCCCAGAGTCGCAATGCGGATTCCGCCCACTAAGGGGCACAATGGACATGAATTTCACCGCGTGGCAAATCCAAGAGAAATGCAGGGAACAGTACTAATCCCTGTACATGGCCTTCTTTGAGCTCACAAAGGCCTTCGACTGTCAACCATGAGGGATTATGGAGTGTCCTCCTAAAATTCGGATGCCCCCAAAAATTTGTCACTATCCTTCGCCTGCTTCACGACGACATGCAAGCCGCGATCCTGACCAATGGATCCACTACTGACCCAATTCATGTTCGGACCGCGGTCAAGCAAGGCTGTGTCATCACACCAACGTTCTCCTCGATCTTCCTTTCTGCAATGCTCCATATCACCCTCAGCAAGCTCCCCACTGGAGTGGAGCTAAATTACAGGACAAATGGGAAACTGTTCAACCTCTGCCGCCTTCAGCCCAGATTCAAGGTCATCCCATCCTCTGTCATTGAACTACAGTATGCAGATGAAGTTTGCGTCTGCGCACACTCGGAGGCCACATTCCAAGCCATCGTCAACACCTTCATCGAAGCGTACGAGAGCATGGCCTTTCTTAAAACATCCATAAGACAAAGGTCTTCTACCAACCTGATCCGGCTACATAGCACTGCTCCCTGATTATCAAAGTCTACGACAAGGCCTTGGTCAACGTGGACTAATTTCCATACCTTGAGAGCCTACGGCCAACAAGGGCTGATGTTGATGACAAAGTCCAATACCATTTTCAGTGTGCCAGTGCAGCCTTCGGTCACCTGAGGAAGAGAATGTTTGAAGACTGGAACCTCAAACCCGGCACCAAGCTCATGGTCTACAGAGCAGTAGTGATACCCGCCCCCCTATATGTCTCAGAAACATGGACTATGTACAGCAGGCACCTCAAAGCACTGGAGAAGTACCACCAACACGGCCTCCTCAAGTTCCTGCAAATCCATTGGCAGGCTAGGCGCACCAATATCAGCGTTCTCGCTCAGGCCAACATCCCCAGCGTCGAAGCACTGACCACACTCGATCAGCTCCGTTGGGTAGGCCACGTCATCCCCATGACCGATATGAGACTCCCAAAACAAGCGCTCTCCTCAGAACTCCTACACGGCAAGCGAGCCCTAGGTGGGCAGAGGAAACGCTTCAAGGACACCCTCAAAGCCTCCTTGAAAAAGTGCAACATCCCCACCGACACCTGGGAATCCCTGGCCCAAGATCGCACAAAGTGGAGGAAAAATATCCAGGAAGGCGCTGGACACCTCAAGTCTCTACTCCGAGAGCAAGCTAAAACCAAACGTAAAGAGCGGAAGGAGTGAATGGCATCCCAAGCATGGCACCCACCCGTTCCTTCAAACACCATTCTGCCCCACCTGTGACAGAGACAGGTCCTGCATTCGACTCATTAGTCACATGTGAACTCATGTTTAGCGTGGAAGGAAGTCATCCTCTATTCCAAGGGACTGCCTAAGAAGAATACAAAGAACAGGAACTTGCATTTATATAAGGAGCCTGTGTAGGTCAGCGAGCACAGGTGATGGGTGAACGGGATCACGTGCGAGTTAGGATATGGGCAGCAGAGGTTTGGATGATCTCAGTTTTACCAAGATTGCAAGGTGGGAGGCTGGCCAGGAGAGCGTTGCAATAGTTGAGTCTGGAGGGTTTCAGCAGCAGATGAACTGAGGCAGGCCGGAAATGGGCAATATTACAGAGATGGAAGTAGGCGGTTTTGGTGATGGACAGGCTGTGGGGTCGGAAGCTCAGCTCAGGGTCAAATAGGACGCCATGGTTGTGAACAGTGTGATTCAGCCCTGGTTCAACAGCATCTGCAACAGTCATGATTCCAGCTTGCTGAATATGACATGAACCACCTGGTGATATCCTAGCCTTTGGAAAGACACAGAATAAGCATTCTATCAGATTGTGATCAAGGCTGTAAATACGAAATAGGTTTATTAAAAGTATCAGATAGTCACAGAATGTTGGCCCATCAACTTTATGCTGGGGTTTTTTCTGCACATGAACTTCTTATTCTAATTCCAGTCTCATACTATCCCTTTCTAAAAACACCATGGACCCTGCTTCCAGAAAGGTTTATGGCAGTGAATTAATGCTTTCTGTTTGAACAACTCTTACTTAACCTCCCCTTTAATTCTTTTTGTGATTACCTTAAATTTCCTGTACCTGCAGCCCGCAGACATCCATTCCAGCTGGTGCTCCAAGAAGCTGGCATTGGGCCTTATACTGGAGTTCTCCCCTCCCTCAGATTGACGGATCTGAGGGAGGCAGGAAGCAAAATTATCCTGACTTATCCACAGAGCTACATCAATCAATACATTCACTTCCATCCCCTAAACATTTAGCATTTATATAGCATCTTTCATGACCTCAGGGCACCCCAAAGTGCTTTATAGTGAATTAATTAATTTTGAAGTATAGGTGGTGAAGAAGACAAATGGCATGTTGGCCTTCATTAATGAGAGGATTTGAGTATAGGAGCAGGGAGGTCTTACTACAGTTGTACAGAGCCTTGGTGAGGCCACACCTTAAATATTGTGTACAGTTTTGGTCTCCTAATCTGAGGAAGGACATTCTTGCTATTGAGGGAGTGCAGCGAAGGTTCACCAGACTGATTCCTGGGTTGGCAGGACTGACATATGAAGAAAGACTAGATTGAATAGGCTTATATTCACTGGAATTTAGAAGAATGAGAGGGGATCTCATAGAAACATATAAAATTCTGATGGGATTGGACAGGTTAGATGCAGGAAGAATGTTCCCGATGTTGAGGAAGTCCAGAACCGGGGTCACAGTCTAAGGATAAGGATAACTTCTTCACTCAGACAATTGTGAACCTGTGGAATGCTCTACCACAGAAAGTTGTTGAGGCCAGTTCGTTAGATATATTCAAAAGGGAGTTAGATGTGGCCCTTACGGCTAAAGGAATCACAGGGTATGGAGAGAAAGCAGGAATGGGGTACTGAAGTTGCATGATCAGCAATGATCATATTGCATGGTGGTGCAGGCTCGAAGGGCCAAATGGCCTACTCCTGCACCAATTTTCTATGTTTCTATGTTTCTGTGTCACTGTTGTAACGTAAGAAACGTGGCCGCCAGATTGCGCACAGCATGCTCCCACAAACCAGCAGCAAAATAATGACCAGATAATTTATTTTAGTGATGTTGTTTGAGTAATAAATATTGGCCAGGACACCGGGGATAACTCCCCTGTTCATATTCGAATAGCGCCATGGGATCTTTTACTCCCACCTGAGAGGGCAGTCGAGGCCTCAGTTTAACTTCTCATCCGAAAGACAGCACCTCCGACAGTGCAGCACACCCTCAATCCTGCATTGAAGTGTCAGCCTAAATTGTGTGCTTAAGTCTCTGGAGTGGGGCTTAAACCCACAACTTTCTGACTCAGAGGCGTGAGTGCCACTCTTGAGCCACAATTATGGGGATAGAGTCCATGGCAATGGTATGGAGTTTGTGGCTTTAGTTTTCCTGTTTCGCTGACAGCACTGAGTCAGCGAAAGGGTTGGGAGAGGTGTTGGACAAGTAGAGCTGAGCACCATTAGAGTACATATGGGCCCATATCTGTGAATGATGTCACCAAGGGGCAGAAATTGAAGTGAGGAAGCGAGGGGGCTAAGGATAGATCCATGGGGACCTCAGGAGATACTGCTGAAAGAACAGAAAGAGAAACCATTGCTGGAGATACAATGGCTATTGTTGAATAGATAAGAATGGAGCCAAACAAGGAGAAAACCCATTGAACATTATGTAGCGCTTTAGCTTAACGTGATGGATTTCAGGATAAGGCCAGCCCTCTGTGGTAAATAGTTGCTTCTTGCTTTACATAAATACATATTTATATGGGAATAATGACCACAGCAGTGTGCTCCAGGGACCTGTATACACTGATGCCTTTCCTGAGAGTGTAGAAGGGCCTTTACTTGTGGGGAGTCTCCGACTTCCCCCATACATGCTCCCGAGTGTCAGATGTGGGGTAGACATTCCCTATGATTGGCGTATCCACTTCTCCAACCTCAGTAGGACCCAGCTGAAGCTTGAAGGCTAGAACATCTGTGGGATAAGGCAAGAAAGCGACCTAAACACTCAAAGAAGTGGTAACGTTTTTATATTATCGTGCTATTTACAAAACTGCAGGCACGGGACCAGGAATATTATCTTCACAAACCTCCTTATGATTCGAATTACGACGTAGAATTGCATGGAGTATGCAGCACAGAAACAGGCCATTCGGCCCAACTGGTCTGTGCCTGTGATTATGATCCACACGAGCCTCCTCCCACCCGACTTCATCTAACCCAATCAGCATATCCCACTATTCCTACTATCCCACTATTCCTTTTTCCCTCCTGTACTTATCTAGCTTTTCCTTAAATGCATCGATGCTATTCGCCTCAACTATTCCCTGCGGGAGCGAGTTCCACATTTTCACCACTCTCTGGGTGAAGAAGTTTCTCCTGAATTCCCTATTGGATTCATTAGTACTATCTTAGGAATTATGCTGACTTCCTATTCTGCAAACCAAGTGCACAGCAGTTTTAGCATAGTGCTATGTTCTATGTCATTAAATAACTGTCACCTCTGGATTGGTATCGAGAAATGAGTCAATGATGAAGCTACTTTCTGACAGCTAATGTAGCCAGTGTGATGTGCGTGAGTGTCAAGGCTGTTTCCAGTGAGGCGGTGAAGGTTTTTTTATTGGCAACAGTAAATTCTCCACATGGGTAGGATATTTGTCAGAAACGACTGGCCCAATTTTAATCTGGAGTGCGAATCGGGCAGGCAGGTGGAGGGGTCGGTGAGCACTGAAGTATCCCCACTTCCTCTCCGCCCCCGCCCGCCCTCGACCACGGCGACGTGATGCCCAGACAATTTTAACTACTGGGTCTCATCCTCATGCATGTTTCAGACGGGCAGCTATCCCACAGGCATGAGCAGAATTTCAGGCAGCTCGCACCAAAGGGAGACTCGCCGATACTGAGGCAAATTCGCAGGGAGGGGGTTTTTAGGGAAAGGAGGGAAGGGTCATGTGATATCTTCACAGAGCACAAGCACACACAGCTTCCAACATGGCAGGCAGCTCTCTCGGAAGCCTCCGGAAATCTGCCTGGTTCTGTTTAATTATTAACTGTGCAATTGCAGTACACAATACGTCCACATCCAGAGTGTGGAGCTCCAAACATTACAAGTTTACAGACATTACAGGTCAGAATATGGGACAGGAGAGGCCTAAACCACCTTCTTGGGGTCCTCAGGAGCACCCTTGGCCCCACTAGGAAAGCAAAAGAAAAACTGACACATTCAGGCCTTTTTTGGTCCCAGAACCTCTTGCTGCCATCTTCGCCTGGCTTCCCCACTCAGGTCACAGTTAAAATTGCAGCCGGGGCCCGTGTAATCTGCATATTTAAAGAGTTCAAGGCGGGTGTACTTGTCATCTGTGCAGAACAGCAGCTTAAAATTGAAGACGGCAAGCTTCGTGTGGGACGTTGGAAGGCAAGTCACCCCAGCTTATTTTAATTGCCCACTGCCTGGTTTTTGACAGACGGATAGGGTTAAAATCACCCCGTCCATGTCACAGATACAGAAGAGGGTTAAAAGAATGTTTAAT
Source organism: Pristiophorus japonicus (assembly GCF_044704955.1). Lineage (NCBI taxonomy): Eukaryota > Metazoa > Chordata > Chondrichthyes > Pristiophoridae > Pristiophorus > Pristiophorus japonicus. The sequence goes on from NC_091986.1 coordinate 197,021,192, forward strand.
TTAATGTGATTAAATCTGCCTTTACATACCATTTCTCTCAGGAATGTCTCAGAGTGCTTCACACACAGTAAATTATTTCCAAGTGCGATAACAGCTGATGTGGAGGGAAATATGGGCAGCCATTTTGCCTGCAGCAAGTTCTCACAAACAGCAATAAAATGAATGATCATCTGATCCATTGGTGATGTAGATTGAGGGACGAATGTAGGCCAGGAAAGTGGGAGAATGCCGTATTCTTCTTTAAATAATGCAATCGGTTCTTTAATATCAACCAGATTAGGCTGACAGGACCTTGCTTTGACATCTCATTCAAACAATCGCACTTCTGACAATATATTACTGCCACACAGTGCACCGGAGTGTCAGCTGTCACGTATTCAAAATGTTCTCTATGTTAACTAGTCAAAAATAATGTGGATTTAATATGCACAGGTATCAAAAATAATTTTGCACTCAGCTAAGGTGTGACTGATCCGTGACCCGCTCCATTACCACATTATTATTTGAACAGTCCTACTCCTTGAGTTAATCCTTTAATCTCTCCACACTTTCCGAATGATATTTCTCCAGCCATCTGTCTCACGTCTGTACTTGGCTTTCTTCTTCCCTTTTTGCTTTCCTGTTTATGTCTTCAGCCGTACATTTGTTCTTATCTTTATTATGATCCCACTGCATGTCACGCATTGTGTTCAGTTTGATAGGCCAAGCGGGCATAATAATTGGAAGCCTTTGCAGTAGAATAATATAATAGCATGCCAAGAACATCGCAATTAATATCTGCTGACAGACCTTCCCAGTGATATAAAGGATAATTTGGATAATTATTCTTCACTATTGTGTAAAGAAACAATATTTTTGAGCACCCATTAATTGTTAGGTAGAATTACATACAATGTTCAGCACAGAAACAGGCCATTCGGCCCAACTGGTCTGTGCCCGTGTTTATGCTCCATTCGAGCCTCCTCCCATCCCTCTTCATCCAACCCTATCAGCTTAACCCTCTATTCCTTTCTCCCTCGTATACTTATCTAGCTTCCCCTTAAATGCATCTATACTATTAGCCTCAACCACTCCCTGTGGTAGTGAGTTCCACATTCTAACCACTCTCTGGGTAAAGAAGTTTCTTCTTAATGCCTGGATTTGTTGGTGACTACCTTTTATTTATGGCTCCTTATTTTGGTCTGCCCCCACAAGTGGAAACATCTTCTCTACATCTACCCTATCGAGCCCTTTCATCATCTTAAAGACCTCTATCGGGTCACCCATCAGCCTCCTCTTTGCTAACAAAAAGAGCCCCAGTCTGTTCAATCTCTCCCGATAGGGATAACCTCTCAGTTCTGGTATTTTTATTTTATTTTTTATTTTGGCAGAAAGCCCACAATTTCTACAGTCCTGCTATTTAGTTTTAAAATGACAGTGACGAATGTTAGTAGACACCCAATATTTGCACAAAAAATAAGATGAATTCCTTGGAAAGCCCTGGAAATTGTATTCAAAGTTTCATGTCGGTCCCACTGACTTGGTGTCTTTAGAATGTGATTATTTGCAATGTATGCAAAAAGCAATGGGGGTTAACTTGCAGATCCCCCGATACCAGCTCGGGGGGGGGGGGGGGGGGGGCGGGGTCACCCTTGAAAAGAGCGCGGGTCAGAGAACGGGGGCAGGGTGCGGTAGCCCCAACTCCAACCTGTGCTCCTTTTCGAGCGTGGCTCTCTGGCTGGGAGTACGGGATCCTTGATCGACGATTGGAAATGACATTAACAGTCTTTTTCTCTTAATCAGGAGAATATGTCGTCATGACCGTGTACTTCGATTTAAGTAGAAGAATGGGATATTTCACGATTCAGACCTACATACCGTGCATATTGACAGTCGTCCTATCGTGGGTGTCATTCTGGATTAAGAAGGATGCAACTCCAGCCAGGACCGCACTGGGTAGGTTTTGTGTCCCATTTAGTTCCCAGATTCTTCATTGATTGGTAAAGGAGCCAGAGGCAACATGAGTGGGGAAGGAGGGGGGAGAAATTACACAATGAGTTGTTATGATCCGGAGTGCATTGCCAGAAAGGGTGGTGGCAGCAGATTCAATTAGAATTCTCCAAAGGGAATTGGATAAATATTTGAGCAGGAAAAAAATGCTGGGCTATGGGGAAAGAGCGGGTGGGGCTAATTGGATAGCTCTTTCAAAGCACTGGCACCAGCGGGATGGGCCAAATGGCTCAGTGGGTAGCGCACTTGCCTGTGAGCCAGAAGGTTGTGGGTTCACATCCCACTCCAGGGACTTGAGCACAAAAAAAATCTCAGCTGATGTTGAGGGTGAGTTGTGAAACTGAGGTCCCGCTGCTCTCAAGTGGATGTTAAAGATCCCATGGCACTATTTTGAAGAAGGAGTTATCCCTGTGACCTGCCCATTATTTATCCTTCAATCAAAAAAACAGATTATCTGGTTATAATCATATTGCTGTTTGTGGGAGCTTGTGTGCAAATTGGCTGCTGTGTTTCCAACAGTGAATACACACCAGTACTTCATCAGCTGTAAATTGCTTTACAGGTGGTCATGAAAGGCGCTATATAAATCCAAACCTTTCTTTTTTTCTATTTCTATAAATTCATCATCCTACAATTTATAGGCTTTTAAAACTCACATGGTATGATCATTTCATTATTTCTTGATTTTGGCAACTTCTCAGCCCCAGTGAAGTGCTACATTATAGACTTCGCCTTCGCCTAAACTTCCCAGTGATAAATCAAAGGGTAGTTGAGAAAACTGTTTGTAGATATTTATTTGCTAGGTCAATATTTAGAAACCTCTGTTAAGGCTGCAATTCCCAGCACAGACAGTCAGTAATTTAAAGAGTGTACTTAAAAAATGGGAAGATAAAGTGGAACCAGTGGATGTGGTGTATTTGGATCTCCAGAAGGCATTTGAAAAGATGCCACATAAAAGGTTAATGCACAAGATAAAAGTTCACGGGGTTGGGGGTAATATATTAGCATGGATAGAGGATTGGCTAACTAACAAAGAACAGAGAGCGGGATAAATGGTTCATTCTCTGGTTGTTTTGGGTGGCACCGTTTAATGTATTATGTTTTTGCAGGTGAACTCCAAAAAGAGTTTCATTCTCTGGTTGACAACCAGTAACTAGTGGGGTGCCTCAGGGATCAGTGCTGGAACCCCAGCTATTTACAATCTATATTAATGACTTGGAAGAAGGGACTGATTGTAACGTAGCCAAGTTTGCTGACAATACAAAGATGGGAGGGAAAAGCAATGTGTGAGGAAGACACAAAAAATCTGCAAAAGGACATAGACAGGCTAAGTGACTGGGCAAAAATTTGGCAGATGAGTATAATGTTGGAAAGTGTGAGGTCATGCACTTTGGCAGAAAAAAAATCAAAGAGCAAGTTATTATTTAAATGGAGAAAGATTGCAAAGTGCCGCAGTACAGCGGGACATGGAGGTACTTGTGCATGAAACACAAAAGGATAGGATGCAGGCACAGCAAGTGATCAGGAAGGCCAATGGTATCTTGGTCTTTATTGCAAAGGGTATGGAGTACAAAAGCAGGGAAGTCTTGCTACAGCTATACAAGGTATTGGTGAGGCCACACCTGGAATACTGCATGCAATTTTGGTTTTCATATTTACGAAAGGATATACTTGCTTTGGAGGCAGTTCAGAGAAGGTTCACGAGGTTGATTCTGGGGATGAGTGGGTTGACTTATGAGGAAAGGTTGAGTAGGTTGGGCCTCTACTCATTGGAATTCAGAAGAACGAGAGGTGATCTTATCGAAACGTGTAAGATTATCAGGGGGTTTGACAAGGTGGATGCAGAAAGGATGTTTCCACTGAAGGGAAAGACTAGAACTAGAGGGCATGATCTTAGAATAAGGGGCCGCCCATTTAAAACAGAGATGAGGAGGAATTTCTTCTCTGAGGGTTGAAAATCTGTGGAATTCACTGCCTCAGAGAGCTGTGGAAGCTGGGACATTGAATAAATTTAAGACAGAAATAGACAGTTTCTTAAACAATAAGGGGATAAGGGGTTATGGGGAGCGGGCAGGGAAGTGGAGCTGAGTCCATGATCAGATCAGCCATGATCTTATTAAATGGCGGAGCAGGCTCGAGGGGCCGTATGGCCTACTCCTGTTCCTATTTCTTATGTTCTTATGTTCTTATGTTCATTGCAAGTAATCACATTCTAAATTTTCCTTTGTTTCATGGTTGCCAAGAAAATTCAAGGCATTCTACATTTTATTGAGGCAAAACTAGGCCATCCCTTCAGGCGTGCAGCACAGCATAATGTCTGCAGGCCAAATCCGGCCCACTCGCTTCTTTCATCCTGCCCATGGTGAATCTTCAAAAGAGCTGGGCCAAGAGTGTTCCCTGTAGGCTGGGGGATGTTGTATCTGGCATTTGTTGTTCATTTTAATAATTATTGTCAATATTTGAGAATCTCTTGTTTCTATATCAATTTTACTTTTATGTGTTGCATTGCTGTGACTACATGAATGAGTCTTTTCCCAGCCTAACATATTTGGCAGGGGCCTTCCCCACCGGGAGCCCATATTTGGAAGTTCAAGAGCACATTGTGCAAGTATTTCTGACTGTTCTGATTGTAAAATTAAGCTGGAATTTCTAATATGTGGTGCAAACAGGCAAGGCTCCCTGCAAAGTTGGGTAATTACCCCTTAAAATTATTGGCCTATAATATAGATAAATGTGGGGTAATAAATTTTGGTAGGATTGAATCAGGAAGCCACATACTCCTTGTAAAATAAATGTCTAAATGGTGGAGGAACAGAGGGATCTGGGTACAAATGCACAGATCACAAAAAGTAGCATCACAGGTTAATAAGGCCACGACAAAAAAAGCAAACAAAGCACTAGGGTTCATTTCTAGAGGCATAGAATTGAAAAGCAGAGAGCTATGTTAAATTGGTATAGAACCTTGCTTAGACCACATTTGGAGTACTGTGGACAGATCTGGGGGCCGGAATTGCCCCTTCATGTGACGCCCATTAACGCCTCTGGGGGCACTAAATATTTTGGCCAACGTGGGCTACCGGCTCCCGCAAAATTGCATGGAAGTTAGTGGAAGCGCTGCGAGAGTAGCTGAGCGTCGGGAGAACAAAAGCAGCGGGTCTGAGCATCGCGAGAGTAGCTGAGCGTCGGGAGAACAAAAGCAGCGGGTCTGAGCATCGCGAGAGTAGCTGAGTGGCGGGAGAACAAAAGCAGCGGGTCTGAGCATCGCGAGAGTAGCTGAGTGGCGGGAGAACAAAAGCAGCGGGTCTGAGCATCGCGAGAGTAGCTGAGTGGCGGGAGAACAAAAGCAGCGGGTCTGAGCATCGCGAGAGTAGCTGAGTGGCGGGAGAACAAAAGCAGCGGGTCTGAGCATCGCGAGAGTAGCTGAGCGGCGGGAGAACAAAAGCAGCGGGTCTGAGCATCGCGAGAGTAGCTGAGTGGCGGGAGAACAAAAGCAGCGGGCTGCAGCAGCACCAACCGATCTGGGAAGATAAGAAGTTAAAAGAAATCAAAGTGTGATGTCACAGGCAAGCAGGGAAGTGATTGGTTGGTGAATTTTTCTCTCTTTTCTTGGACATTGGTTTAAATTAACAGCCGGGATTAAAAACTAAACGTTATAAACTTGAGAACTTAATTCATTAAATACATTAGGGATGGCAGGGGAGGCGATGAGTTATTGCTGTTGTATGCGGGAGCTGGTTGACCCCATTGAGGTCCACGGCGACCACCAGTAAGTGTCTGCAGCTCGAGGAACTTCGGCTCCGTGTTGATGAGCTGGAGTCCGAGCTGCAGACACTGCGACACATCAAGGAGGGGGAGAGTTATCTGGACGCTGTGTTCCAGGATGCAGTCACACCTCTCAGATTAATTAATTCAAATTTGGTCCATGGTCAGGGACAGAGGGTGTGACTACGAGTGAGGTAGGTAGGTAAAAGTCAAAGAATAAGGAGAAGGCAATAGAGCGGGCTAGCACTGGGGGAAATTATAACCAGAGTGTGACAGGAAGGGACAGAACGTATAAAAATAAGAGTGTATCAGAAAGTGAGGTCAAAACGGGGAAAAATGGTAAAAAGACAAAATTTAAAGCTCTTTATATGAATGCAGCCAGCATTCATAACAAAATAGATGATATGATGGCACAAATAGATACAAATGGGTATGATCTGATAGCCATTACAGAGACATGGTTGCAAGGTGGCCAAGGCTGGGAACTGAACATTCAGGGATATCTGACAATTTGGAAAGATAGACAGAAAGGAAAAGTAGGTGGGGTAGCCCTGCTAATTAAGGATGAGATCAGTGCAGTAGTGAGAAATGATATTGGCTCAGAAGATCAAGATGTAGAAGCAGATGTAGAAGCATTTTAACCAATAAGGGAATTAAGGGTTACGGGGAGCGGGCGGGTAAGTGGAGCTGAGTCCACGGCCAGATCAGCCATGATCTTGTTGAATGGCGGAGCAGGCTCGAGGGGCTAGATGGCCTACTCCTGTTCCTAATTCTTATGTTCTTATGTTCAGTTTGGAGATAAGAAATAATTAAGAAAGAGGTCACTGGTGGGCGTAGTCTACAGGCCCCCTAACAGTAGCTACACTATTGGATGGTGTATAAATCAAAAAATAATGGAGGCTTGTAAGAAGAGACAGCATTGAGGAAGAGTTCATGGAGTGTATCCAGGATAGTTTCCTTGAACAGTACATTGTGGAACCAACCAGGGATCAGGCTATCTTGGATCTGGTGCTGTGTAGTGAGACAGGATTAATAAATGATCTCATAGTAAAGGATCCTCTAGGAAAGAGTGATTATAGCATGGGTGAATTTCAAATTAAGTTTGAGGGTGAGAAAATTGGATCTCAAACCAGTGTCTTGATCTTGAATAAAGTGATTACAAAGGTATGAAAGCAGAGTTGGCTGAAGTAGACTGGGGATATAGATTAAAGTGTGTGATGGTTGATAAGCAGTGGCAGACATTTAAGGAGATATTTTGTAACGCTCAACAAAAATGTATTCCAGTGAGCAGGAAAGACTTTAAGAGAAGGGAGAACCATCCGTGGCTAACTAAGGAAGTAAAGGATGGTATCAAATTGAAAACAAGGGCATACAAAGTTGCCAAGATTGGAGGGAGGCCAGGGGATTGGGAAATGTTTTTAAAAACAGCAAAGGATGACTAAAAAAATAACAGAGAGAGAAGATAGATTATGAAAGTAAACTAGCAAGAAATATAAAAACAGATAGTAAGAGCTTCTACAGGTATATAACAAGGAAGAGAGTTGCTAAAGTAAACGTTGGTCCCTTAGAGGATGAAATTGGGGTATTAATAATGGGGAACAGGGAAATGGCAGAGACTTTGAACAAATATTTTGTATCGGTCTTCATGGTAGAAGACATTAAAAACATCCCAATAATAGATAATCAAGGGGCTATAGGGAGGGAGGAACTATCACTAAAGAAAAGGTATTCGGTAAAATAATGGACGAGAGGTTGTCAAGTCCCCTGGACCTGATGGCTTGCATCCTAGTGTCTTAAAAGAAGTGGCTGCAGAGATAGTGGATGCATTGGTTGTAATCCACCAAAATTTCCTGGATTCTGGATAGGTCCCAGTGGATTGGAAAACCGCAAATGTAACGCCCCTATTTAAAAAAGGAGGGAGACAGAAAGCAGGAAACTATAGACCAGTTAGCCTAACATCTGTTGTTGGGAAAATGCTGGAGTCCATTATTAAGGAAGCAGTAGCAGGACATTTGGAAAAGCAGAATGTAGTCAAGCAGAGTCAACATGGTTTTATGAAGGAGAAATCATGTTTAACAAATTTGCTGGAGTTCTTTAAGGATGTATCGAGCAGGATGGATCAGGGGGAACCAGTAGATGTGGTGTATTTGGATTTCCAGAAGGCATTCGATAAGGTGCACATAAAAGGTTACTACACAAGATAAGAGCTCATGGGGTTGGGGGTAATATATGAGCATGGATATCAGATTGGCTAACTAACAGAAAACAGAGAGTCGGGATAAATGGGTCATTTTCCGGTTGGCAAACGTTAACGAGTGGGGTGCCACAGGGATCGGTGCTGGGGCCTCAACTATTTACAATCTATATTAATGACTTGGATGAAGGGACAGAGTGTAATGTAGACAAGTTTGCTGATGATGCAAAGATGGGTGGGAAAGCAAGTTTTGAGGAGGACACAAAAAATCTGTAAAGGTATATAGATAGACTAAGTGAGTGGGCAAACATTTGGCAAATGGAGTATAATTTGGGAAAGTGTGAGGTTGTCTACTTTGGTAAAAAAATAAAAAAGCAAATTATTATTTAAATGGAAAGAGATTACAAAATGCTTCAGTACAGAGGGACCCGGGGGTCCTTGTGCATGAAATACAAAAAGTTAGCATGCAGGTACAGCAAGTAATCAGGAAGGCAAATGGAATGTTGGCCTTTATTGCAAGGGAGATAGAGTATAAAATCAGGGAAGTACTGCTCCAACTGTTGGTGACACCACTGTACAGGGGTATTGGTGATGCCACACCTTAGTTACTGCATACAGTTTCGGTCTCCTTATTTAAGGAAGGATATACTTGCATTGGAGGCAGTTCAGAGAAGGTTCACTAGGTTGATTCCTGAGATGAAAGGGTTGACTTATGAAGAAATGTTGAGCAGGTTGGTCTTATACACATTGGAGTTTCGAAGAATGAGAGGTGATCTTATTGAAACATATCAGATACTGAGGTAGCTTGAGAGGTTAGATGCAGAGAGGATGTTTCCACTCGTGTGGGAATCTAGAACTGGGGGGGGGACATAGTTTAAGAATAAGGGGTCGCCCATTTAGAACTGAGACGAGGAGAAATGTTGGCCTTCATAGCGAGAGGATTTGAGTATCGGAGCAGGGAGGTCTTACTGCAGTTGTTCAGGGCCTTGGTGAGGCCACACCTTGAATATTGTGTACAGTTTTGGTCTCCTAATCTGAGGAAGGGCATTCTTGCTATTGAGGAAGTGCAGCAAAGGTTCAGCAGACTGATTCAAGGATGGCAGGACTGACATATGAAGAAAGACTGGATCGACTCGGCTTATAGTCACTGGAATTTAGAAGAATGAGAGGGTATCTCATAAAACATAAAATTCTGACGGGATTGGACAGGTTAGATGCAGGAAGAATGTTTCCGATGTTGGCGAAGTCCAGAACCAGGGATTACAGTCTAAGGGTAAGGGGTAAGCCATTTAGGACCAAGATGAGGAGAAACTTCTTCACTCAGAGAATTGTGAACCTGTGGAGTTCTCTACCACAGAAAGTTGTTGAGGCCAGTTCGTTAGATATATTCAAAAGGGAGTTAGATGTGGCCCTCACGGCTAAAGGGATCAAGGGGTATGGAGAGAAAGCAGGAATGGGGTACTGAAGTTACATGATCAGCCATGATCATATTGAATGGTGGTGCAGGCTCAAAGGGCCGAATGGCTTACTCCTGCATCTATTTTCTATGTTTCTATGTAAATTTCTTCTCTCAGAGGGTCATAAATCTGTGGAATTCTTTGCCCCAGAGAGCTGTGGAAGCTAGGCCATTGAATATATTTAAGGCAGAGATAGACAGGTTTTTGAACGATAAGGGAGTGAAGGATTATGGGGAGCAGGCAGGGAAGTGGAGTTGAGCCCAAGATTAGATCAGCCATGATCTTATTAAATGGCGGAGCAGGTTCAAGGGGCCAGTTGGCCTACTCCTGCTCCTATTTCTTATGTTCTTATGAATGGGAGGGGTGTTGAACCGCATCCGCATAGAGCTGCCGTTCGTGCCACAGCATCGCGCTGGGACCTGGCCCAAGGGAAGTGGAGCGTACGAGATTGCGCTCCATTTCCTGTGAGCGGCGGTAACCGCAATTTCGCGGTCGGGGTGGCATTCCGCGCCGGGTTCAGGAAGTCCAGCCCTGAGCTGGTCACCATCACCAATCGGGGCACGGGGGAATTTCTTCCCCCTGGTCTCCATATTATAAAAAGGATGCAGTGGAGCAGGTGCAGAAAAGATTTACTAGAATGATACCAGAACTGAAAGGCAATACCTATCAGGAAAGGTTGAAGAGGCTGCTGCTCTTTTCTCTATAAAAGAGAAGACCGAGGTGTGAACTGATAGAGGGTTTATTGGCTCAGCATAGCGAGGATGTTTCCACTTGTGGGTGAGACCAGAACTCAGGAATATAAATAAAAAAATAGTCGACAATAAATCCAGAAGGGATTTCGGGAGAAACGTCTTCAGCCAGAGAGTGATTAGAATGTGGAATTCGCTATCACAAGAAGTAATTGAGACCAATAGCAGAGATGCCTTCAAGGGGAACCTAGATTCACACATGTGGGAGAAAGGTATAGAAGGATATGTTGATGGGGTTAGGTGAAGCAGGGTGGGAGGAGGCTTGTGTGGAGCATAAACACTGGCATTGACCTGTTGGCCCGAATGGCTTGATTCTGTGCTGTAAATACTTTGTAATACTTTGTAATATTTTGCATATGAGGGGCAATGTTGTGATGATTTAGAGCCTCACTAGTTGGGAGCATGGATCACAGAATTGACCCATCGGTGCAGGATAGGCTATTCAGTCCCTCGTAACTGTACCACATTGAATTAGTTTATGGCTGACCTGAATTATAGCTGTATCTCCGATACCTGCTTCCACCTAGCAGGATTGGACACCAGGAGCAGCATTTCACACAATTCCCACTCCTGCTCCCCTTGACTCCACATTCAGCTAAGTATATTTTCAAAACTTACCTCGGTGGTTGTGGACTAACTGATGGCCCTTTGAAGGAGCACCTGTTAGGATGCATGTAGGCCTGGTTTTCCAGAGTGCAGTCAGTGCCAGTGTTTGCACCTCAGGGCAAATCAATCTTGACTCAATCAGGTGTTAGACCTCTTATATCCGTATGAAAGTGGCCTAATGCTTATTTCAGGCACGGGCACAGCACACGGATTCTTTTGGCCTTTACCAATGTGGCAGGTTGCGTGCGTCTGGCTCATAATGAGCGGGTGCTTCCTGCTTGCCATATTGGAGGCTTAGGAAGCTGTTTAGCACCTGAGAAATTAGGCCCATATGTTTAAATTTTACATCAATTTGATCATAGGGTTGGTGCTTGGTATGTCAGACAGGATATATATTCTAGCTCATGAGGTCAAAGAAGTTGTGCATCACGGCGCAACAGACTCTTGAATTGATAGACCTCACGTTAGATTATTCGACAAGCTTTTTATTTTATTTGTTCCTGCGATGTGGCATCGCTAGCAAGGCCAGCATTTATTGTCCATCCCTAATTACTCTTGAGAAGGTGGTGGTGAGCCGTCTTCTTGAACCGCTGCAGTCCGTGTGGTGAATGTGCTCCCACAGTGCTGTTAGGGAGGGAGTTCCAGGATTTTGGCCCAGCGATGATGAAGGAATGACGATATACATTCACGTCAGGATGGTGTGTGACTTGGAGGGGAACTTGGGAGCTGGTGGTGTTCCCATGCACCTGCTGCCCTGGTCCTTCTAGGTGGTAGAGGTCGGGGCTTGATAGAACTGTATTTTTCTTCCACAGCTGAGCCTGAACTGGTAAAGTGCACCTTGCCGGATTATTAGGGCTGACGTCATTTCACACCTTTAAAGGAGAAATCCTGCCACAGTTGACTGGTTTGTTGTGGAGTAAAATCGCTAACATGATGAATCTGCTTCCACCAATGTCCAAACAAACTGATAATGGGAGTGAAATTAGTCTTGGGCTGCAGCGCACACCAGGCACAATGGGAAAGTATATCGGGCGGGGTGTATCGGGGGCTGCTGATTCGCCATCCGCAGTTTTGAGCTATCACCAACGACCAATTTCACCTCTTGATGTGTTTTGAAAAAGTTGTCATTGAACTCCAAAAAATGGCAAATGGAAACAATGCCTTAGACTTGAACCTTACTCCCTATAACTGAAGAGGGTCTCGTTTTCATTCTTGAACAGGATAGAAAAGCTTGTCCTCTGATAGGTGTCTCTCTTTCACCTTCACTCTCCCACACTATACTTTCTCCATCAGAGACTTTCTTGCAGTTTACCGACTTTAAACCCACCTCTTTTGTGTATACGAAACTCCCAATACGGCAATCATTGTGCTCTCCCTCCCTCTTGCATCAGCATACTGTTGAAATCGAAACGATTAGATTGGGTTACACTGGGTGCGTACAATGTGCGGACGTGCCCGAAGGGACCTCAAGTTCCGGGTTTAGGCGGCGAAGCGCATGCGCCTAAATCCGGCATTTGCAATCTGTCAAAATGTCTTTCGACAGATCACATGCATCCCTGGGAGAAGGGCCTTTGCGGATGGAGATTTAGACTATTTGCCTGCGTAAGGCCTGCTTTTACCAGCGTAAGTGTTTTAAAAGATAAAAAAATTAAATGTTATCACTAATTTTTATATTTAAAAACGATGTCCATTAAAGTAGGTTTATTTTTAACTCGTAAAAATAATTTCAATTTTTTTTTCGAAAACATTTAATTCAATTCAATTTCAATTCATTTTAAATATGTGAGATGTTTTTTTTATTTGTGTATTATGTTTCTCCGTTTTGGGGTATTCTCATTGATAGTAATGGGAGCTCCGTACAAATGGAACTCACCATTATTATCAATGAGAATACTCCATTTTCATTGGAGGTCCAGGCCCACGTGATCCCAGGAAGTGCATGCGCTCCTGGGATGTGTGGGCCTCTGCGCTGGGCTCCGCATCTGGGCGTCGGACAGGAAGTGTTTGTTCCTCTGGGACCACCAGGTACTTTCGTAAAAAAAGAATTTTGTCGGAAGCCTCCAACCGCAATTTCTGGCCCGCCATCTCTACTCTAACTTGTTCTTTCCCACTACTTCCCCTTTCTCCTATAAATCTTGGTGTCACCATCCATTACTTCTTGATTTACGTCATCTTCACAATGCAGTCGAGCAGGGCAATTCAAAATAAAGTTGGCTGATAGATTTAAGGTTATGGGTGCTGTAGTGCATGGAGAAAGAGTCAGACTAAACACTGTGAGCTCAAAGTAATGTGTGACCTTAGTCTTTTATTGCAGGTCTCCAGAGTGCCTCTCCAACCTGTGAAGCACTCTTAAATACCTGTGCTCCAAGGGATTATGAGATCCCTTGGGACTCTGGGGAATGAGCCCTCTGGTGGCTGTACAGAGTATATACAAGTCCAGATACATAAGAGGTGCCAACTTGTAGTTGCATGTATTCCTGGTTTCCTGCCTTTAACTACCCCGCCTCACACTCCCGCCATTAGTCACCCATCTCATCCATCCTCACAGTGCACATCCTTCCCATGGCAATTGATCATCATCATAGGCAGTTCCTCGAAGTGAAGATGACTTGCTTCCATGCAAAAAAGGGATGAGTTCACAGGTGTTTCAATGAAGGACCTAATATTCCAGATCCCGAACTACATCGTGAAGGGTGGGAGAAGCCTGTGCTTGGATTTTTTTTAATGTATGGTGGCCGTTGCACACCAGCCACCACACGGATTACCCAAGACTAACTGGAGACCAGCTCTGCTGCACAGACCGAGTGCGCACACATATTGCAGTGTGGGCTGGCCCGTGCTGCCCCTGGGCCCTTGCCTCTTCTGGGCCCCAGATTCACACCTCTCCTGGGCCCTTCCCTCTATGGACTCTTGCCGCTCTTTCGCCCCTCCTGCTGTGCCCGCCTGCACTGCAATCAGCAACCTGGCTTCGAAGCCGTCGCCCTCCTGCAGCAGCACGCACTGCTCCCTGCAGTGGTATGAGGCCTCACGCTGCTCCCTCCAATGGCCCCGGCCTGCTGATGGTCTTGCAGGCCTGGACCGCGCTGATTTCCATGCCAATTGAAAAGCTGATTGGATGTCTGTCAAAACAACCTTTTTCCCACCTTCAATATTTTTATAAATTATAAATGGAAGTGTTCTAAAAAGAAAATGGAAAAAAACACCTATTTTTTAAAATTCCCCTGTGATTTTTCCTGGGTTGCTTATGACATCACAAAAGATATGTAAAATAAACTTTTTTTGGAGGATTGACAACCCGATTAAAGGTACACAATTGATGGATTTTGTAGGCCCAACTGCTATCCTAGTGTCCATTACTTTTCTTATGTTGTTATTTTCCTCCTCTCAGTAAATGTTTGAGATGTTCTAGCGTGACAGTCTCGAAAGGAAGAATTTTAGAAAGTCCTGATTGAAGTATATAATACGAAATGGAATAGATAAGATAAACATAGAACATTACTTCAAATTAAGCTCGTAAAGTAAAACCGGAGGCCATAAATTTCAACAAGAGCATCAAGACGGTTCTGCACTTTGAACCCAAGTCCATCACCTTGATGAAAAAAGTGTTGGTTCACATCTGCAGTTATAGATAAAACCAGAGGTCATAAGATAGTCACTAATACATCCAGTGTAACTTTTTTATCCAGAGAGTGGTGAGAATGTGGAACTTCCAACACATGGTGTAGTTGAGAGGAATAGCATAGATGCATTCAATGGGAAGTTAGATAAGCAAACGAGAGAGAAAGGAATAAAAGGATATGCTAATAGGGTGAGATGAAGTAGGGTGGGTGGAGGCTCGTCTGGAGGATAAAGATCAGGATAGACCAGTTAGAAACATAGAAACATAGAAAATAGGTGCAGGAGTAGGCCATTTGGCCCTTCGAGCCTGCACCGCCATTCAGTATGATCATGGCTGATCATGCACCTCAGTACCCCATTCCTGCTTTCCCTCCATACCCCTTCATCCCTTTAGCCGTAAGGGCCACATCTTAATTCCCTCTTGAATATATCTAACGAACTGGCCTCAACAACTTTCTGTGGTAGAGAATTCCACATGCTCACAACTCTCTGAGTGAAGAACTTTCTCCTCATCTCAGTCCTAAATGGCTTACTCCTTATCCTTAGACTGTGACCCCTGGTTCTGGACTTCCCCAACCTCAGGAACAGTCTTCCTGCATCTAACCTGTCCAATCCCGTCAGAATTTTATATGTTTCTATGAGATCCCCTCTCATTCTTCTAAATTCCATTGAATATAAGCCTAGTCGATCCAGCCTTTCTTCATATGTCAGTCCTGTCATCCCGGGAATCAGTCTGGTGAACCTTCGCTGCACTTCCTCAATAGCAAGAATGTCCTTCCTCAGATTAGGAGACCAAAACTGTACACAATATTCAAGGTGTGGCCTCACCAAGGCCCTGTACAACTGTAGTAAGACTTCCCAGCATCTATACTTAAATCCTCTCGCTATGAAGGCCAACATGCCATTTGCCTTCTTCACCGCCTGCTGAGCCGAATAACCTGTTTCTGCACTGTAAATTCTCTGCAATTATAGGTCAGTTTGTTTCCCATGTAGTTGTTTCCCAAGCTCCGTCATGCCATCAGTAGCGAGGCACTGAGTTACAGGCAGGGCGGGCAGGCCACAGCAAGCCATTTGTGCACACTTCGAGCAATTAGCTTAGGAGTGAGCTTGACAGAGGTTCAGGAGCAGATCATCTGTCCATAGCTTTGATCATGGTGAATAGTCAGGGAGAGAAATTTAAGAAAAGGGGAAAAAAAAAAATTACTTTTTTTTAAAAACCCACTTTTTTAAAGCGCACAGCGACTTGGGAATTTCTCAACTGCGAACTCGTATTCCCATCAATTTGTATTCTGACACCATTTCCCAGAGAGCTCGTTGTGCTGAGAGACAGAGCCAATAAATGTGCTGCAGTCTGCATCATTGCACCTGACTCAGGCTCTAAATTCAACACCCGACTGCTGTACTCATCGAAGCTTTAAAGTGTGCAAGCCATATTAAAAAAATGAAAGGCCTTTAAAGGTCTTACTATTAGCCTGCCAAACACGGTTCTCTACTGTGTATTTGCAATGGATTTTTCAGATTTTTGGCAAGCTGAAAGTTGTGTCCCAGAATGCGAGGGAAAGAGTTCACGTCATGGTGAGCTCCCCGCCTTATCTGAGCCATCAAGGTCAGGACTGAGCGCGTGCAGTAAGCTTCTCTGTACGACAGATTTCAAGTCCAAATATTTGCTTAAAACTATGTGGCTTGCAGTGCATTAGTGATGCTTATAAAGCCAGAGTCACACAGTAAACCCACAAACATGCTGAATATCTGGTCTGGAGCGGCTCTGGAGAGGACTATAGAAACAAATTAAAGTGCATTAAAATGAATCAATCTGTCATGAAAGGGGGCATTGCAGATGGTAAATGCGTCACATCACGATGTCAGGTATCTAATTTTTGCGTTAATTTAGTCGTAGTTAATGTTTTTTTTAAAAAACTAAACCTAATTTAAACTAAAATGTTGCACACCGTTTGAAAAAAACGGGAATTATAAGTACACGATGAATTTGGGTTGAATTTGCAAAAGGAGATGTAGAAAAGGATCCGGGAATGATGGTGGACTCCTATCCTTCAATGACTGGACAATGTGAGCCTGCAAGGAATAAAACAAATAGAATGCTGGATTATATACCAGGAATAGTAAGACACAATTCTTCAGAGGTTATGTTGGATGTTTACAATGCTTTGTTCAGAACACAGTTCGACTACTGCTTTTTATTTTGGTCACCACACCATAAAGAACATGCACAAGGTTTGGACAATTGCATATATGAATAGTATAGACAAGGTAAACCAGAATAATGCTTCCAGTTAAACCAAGAGAATAGGATCAGAAGACATAAATTAAATTAAGTTTAAGACAGACATTAAGATGAGCTTTTTACTCAAATTAGTTAAAATAATACTTGAGATGTTAGCATGCAAATCCATTTGAAATAGCTCGGTTAACTCTTCTGTTAATGCGATGAACAAGGGAATCTTATACTTGTATGTAAAGCATTTGTAAGGTATCATCACATACGATATCACTCCAAGAGAGTCATTTGATTGCATGAGTGAGTAGTAAAAGAAAAAAAGTTAGGGACTTTCAAAATCCAATTGGATACCATAATGGGAGAATCTTTTTTTGAATTCATTCACGGGATGTGGGCGTTGCTGGCAAGGCCGGCATTTATTGTCCATCCCTAATTGCCCTTGAGAATGTAGTGATGAGCCGCTTTATTAAACTGTTGCAGTTCAGGTGGTG
This sequence comes from Pristiophorus japonicus, assembly GCF_044704955.1. Classification (NCBI taxonomy): domain Eukaryota; kingdom Metazoa; phylum Chordata; class Chondrichthyes; family Pristiophoridae; genus Pristiophorus; species Pristiophorus japonicus. The sequence continues at coordinate 197,038,294 of NC_091986.1, forward strand.
AAGGTACTCTCACAGTGACTTTGTCACCATGTTTTGGTACAACTGAGTGGCTTGCTAGGCCATTTCAGAGAGCAGTTAACATTGCTGTGGGTCTGGAGTCACACTTGGAAACATAGACACATAGAAAATAGGTGCAGGAGTAGGCCATTCGGCCCTTCGAGCCTGCACCGCCATTCAATGAGTTCATGGCTGAACATGCAACTGCAGTACCCCATTATAGACCAGACCGGGTAAGGACGGCAGATTTCCTCCCCTGAAGGATATTAGTGAACCAGATGGGTTTTTACGACAATCCGGTAGTCTCATGGTCACCATTACTGAGAGTATCTTGTTCATTCCATATGTATTTAATTAACTGAATTAAAATTCCACAGCTACCATTGTGGGATTGAACTCATATCGCCGAATTTTTAGTCCGGGCCTCTGGATTTCTAGTCCAATAACATAACCACTATGTTATCATATCCATATCACTAGACGAAGCAGCTTCAATGCGCTGAATAATCCTTTCTTGTCATCTTTTCCTATGTTTTTAATGAACATTACTCTCGGCAGACCAATTAATTTAACTCATCTTTTGCACTCTTTTCAACCTTGTACTGTGGCTCTTGGTCCTTCACTTGTGCTTTACACTAACAAAAAAAACTTAATTAAGTGAAATTGAAATAATATTTTCAACGTACTTGCCTGAAGAGGACCAAATTTGTTAACATTTTGACTAGGTCCTTATTGTTTTCCTTTGTGTGGCCTTCACAAAGATTTGAAGGATTTGACATCAACGTCATGTCTTTTGTGAACAAAACTCTCATTAGTGTTTACTAATACAATCTGTACATGGAGAAAAAGACACCAGAACATGATATGAATTGTTATCTCTCAATTTCCTGCAGTGTGGACCATTAGCTGCTGATGACCAGCGGTAACAGGCCTCCTCCTTTCTAAACTGCAGTGGTAGGCAATTTCCACTCACCTCATATAATAATTCTATTAAAATCTCCCTAGAGGTACCAACAGCAGTCGCAAACCATGCAAATTTCTCCCCCCTTGTCTATAATCTGGTTACTGTAAGATGTCTTGAAAATTGATCAAGTCATAATTGGATATACCAGAATTCTCAAATGGGAGTAAGCATCTCAAATAGGCAGGTTTTTTCCTCCCTAATTTGAAGGTTTTATAAAATTAATGATTTAAGTACTTTTTAACTAATTAGCACTCGTTATATGACATTTGCTAATTGTTCATTTAAACATTGAGGTATTTTAAGTGTTGTTCCTTCAGGTTATTCCCCTTTTCTTTTGTTAAATGTTTGTGGGGCTGATTTTCCTTTTGTGCACTTTGCATTAACTTAAGTGGATGTGAAATGGCCCAGGCTCCATTTTGGGCCTGCAGTTCTCTTCACCCAATTTTCGCTCTAAGCACTTCACCCAGGCAATTATATAATACATAAGTGCAAATGAGAAAAATCTGCCCAAAATTGTTCAACAAAACATGCTGACACCAGTTGGTTTTGACAGATGCCTTGTAAATTTTCCTGCTTAAGGTTTTACAAGAAGCATGATTAATATTTGAATACGTGCTACACAGTTTGCAACGGTGCAAATGAAGAATGTAAAATAATTCTCTCCTGGCATTGGTCCCATGTACATGAAGCAATCAACATCACCAAATGGTTGACTGTAAAGCTTATAGTTAACTTAATGGAAATTATGCAGTAATCTATCATTCTTATATTGTTTGTTTTATTGAGTCACCCTTACTGTTTGTAGGAAAATGGCATTGCTACAATCGAGAATATGTTTCACGAAATCGAAAGAAGGAAAATTGGCGGCAGCTGCCAGTTTGATTGGCGGCTGTGAAAGTATTGGGATAAGAAAACTTCGATCTAAAAGACAAACATTTTACATGCTGTCATCTAGTGTCAGCTAATTGTCATAGACTATCAGCTACATAGAAAAATATTTTTGCCTGTGAAATTACTTTGCAACATTTGGTAATTCAAGTGCTAGTTCAGGAAAATGAGTAGCTTCAGGCACCAGTTTGATCGCTGCCCCTTCGGAAACAGAAGGCTGCTGATAAATTTAAAGCAATTTTCAGATTCAGCATCACTACGAACCCTACAACATCCCCATTCTTTTCATGCACACATAAAAAATTGTGAGACTTGGGGCTAGAAATTCAACGCGTTTGTGCCTACCGTTAGCGGGGGGGGGAGGGGTGCAAATGAGTTACTGCCCAGGCGCGGCGCTGTTAACGCCTCCCACCATATTGGGCAGGAGTTTAGAGGCGGCGCTATGGCTTTGTGCCCCAATCTCCTGCGCCCGGAGCTCGTGATGTCATCACCGTGCGCATCGCCCCGGCCCCGAAATTCACCTTCGCCCCCTGCAGCAGCGCCGGGCGAAAACACCGACAGCTGCAAGAGGCACAGCTCGGGCGGCTGGCCGCTACCGGGGCGGTGATTAAAGGCGAAGTGGCCGAGTGAAAAATAAACAAAAACGTACCTTCTTGTTGACGCAGCTGATCGGATTTCTTCGCGGGGTCTTTGCCGCGATGGCTCAACCTGACACTCTGCTTGAGTGCCGTGCTGATCGCGAGGAACCCCCACTCCATCGGTGAATTTAAGTGAGGGAAGGGCCCTTCGGCAAAGACAGCGCTGCTGCTGAGAAGTCTGCTCCATTAGCGTCCCAGGAAGGAAGGGGAGCACTTGATTTAGTGCTCCACTTTCTTCGGGGGGCTGTAACCTGAATTTTCGGAGAGGGGTGAGACTTCAGCCCCAAGGGGCGATAATGAATTTCTACCCGTTAGTCTGTGTCATGCAATGTCCTTCGACTTCGATTGAGTCTCATAAATCGGGAAATTGGCCATTGAGGTCAACGTTCCTGATTAACAGTACTCTGGATTTTCCAGCCATGATCAGGCACTGTAACCCCCATGCCTGGTTCTGAGACCTGTGCTCCCACTGAGCAAGACTCTGTTCTGAGAACTGAGTTTCACAATTTCAGGATTCCAGAGTCCACAAATTATTGTAAAAACAGAAAATGCTGGAACTGTTCAGCAGGTCAGGCAGTATTTATGGAGAGAGAAACAGAGTTAACATTTCAGGTTGATGATCCTTCATTAACTCTTGTCTCTCCACAGATGCTGCCTGACATGTTGAGCATTTCCAACATTTTCTGTTTTTATTTCAGATTTCCAGCATCTGCAGTATTTTGCTTTTGTAGAAATTATTATCCTCGGACTCCAAATTAATATACAAGGAATGTTTCTTGTATATCTAAACTAAACATCTTACATTCTCACACCACTGTTCCCTTTAATTTTTTTGGGTGCAGTCCATTCAAAATATCACAGGACCAAAATTTCCCCCTCCATAAGCTCCATCATCACCTCTGAGAGGCGGGAATGGAACGGAGAGGCCGTACTGACTAAGGGCAGACGGATGGGCCGACTCCTCTGAAATTGCCTGCATGCTGGAAGCGGCGGGAACGGGTTCCGGCACCGCCCATTTTCCCGTCGCGTCGAGCAAGCGCGATCCCTTACTGACTGGCGGCAACCCACTTTCCGACCCCCGCGGGAAATTTCTGTCGGGAAGCTGTGTCTGGGCAGTGCGCCCGCCCTTAAAGGGGAGATCTCGCTGCCGCCGCCAGCATATTTACTTTTTATTGTCGGCCAACTGCCAGGTCAGACCGACAATTATGCCTTCAGGTTCAGCTGGGCCCAGCCAAAACCCTCCCTGATGGCTCAGTGGACCTAACTGAAAATTCTGCAGAGTTCGCAGCAGCCCTCCCCTTTAACTGAACACCAACACCGCTCCGACTGGAAACAAAATGCCAAGACCTGAATTTCTCCGGATTGTCCGCCCCATACATTGGAACGGATGGAACACTTTAAATGCAGTAGGGTGCGACCGCTTCGGGCAAAGGACAATTTCAGCGCCCGCACATGCGCTGTTCTTCCTATTGAAAAGTCGGTGAGCCGGCTACATGGAAGCTGTAAAATATTGTTGCAAACACTTCCTGGCTCTACAGCTTGACTTTTGTCTCATATTTGGGAGAGATTTTCAACTTGCTACTTGTGCATAAAACTGGTGTTGCAGATCCATCACCCGTAATAGAATTTCCGTTGTATCATCGTTATCCCATTACAAATTCCCATGTCCATGTTTATTATGCTTTTGCCTATGTAAACTTATTGCTCTGTGCAGTCTGGCAACCGGGTTCTCACAAAACATTCAAAATACTTTCTGAAAGTTTTTTCATCTGCCAGTTTTTTTTCTCAGTAACTGCCATTTTTTGTAGCCAAAATGAGGGTGTAAACAAAATAGAAATGTCAAAAAAGTACTTATTTCACAATAGCATGATAACATTTATTGAGTCTTTTGTATCCCTTAATCTTTCTATTAAAGTTTTTACTCAATGGCTTCAGCCTCTCTCAAAAGCCTGGGTTTAGACTTGACCATTTTGCCTCGAGCTGTGACTGTTAATTAAATTCACATGTTGCAGTTTGAGCATATACACTGAAATTAATTTTCAAATATTCCTCTACCATTCAGTCAGTAGTGCCAATGTAATATTTTTATTTAGCTTCTAGCACTTTCTACTCAGTCACTTTTCTTCAAATAACTTTGAATATGTCAAAGCGTTTATTGAGCTAACATGACTCTAGAGTGTTTTAAGCATGAAAACTGTGTGTGGGAGGGGTGGGGGTGGAAGAGAGCAGAAAATGGCACGCAAATGTTGATTTGTTTGTTCTATAAGCCTCAGAAAGTGTATTAAACTGAGGGAGAGAGTGACGGCATTAGTGAGAGTAAGAGCTAGAGACAGAATAGAATCAGAGTGTGAGTGTGAGAGAAAGAAAGACTAAGGTCAGAGAAAATATTAGAGAGAGAAAGTGACGGGGTGAGAGTTTTTTCATTTAATGCTCAATTAAAATATTTTTTTGGAAAGCAACCAGTTTTATGTTTTGTTTGCAGTTGAAAAAGGTCAAAATTATCTTCACCTGTGAGGCAGAATTTCTAACATCTATGAGTTGAGGGAGAAAGAAAGCGAGAGAGAGCGGTAGAGAGACAAAGAGACAGTGAGACATGCAGAGAGACAGTTTATTTCCACCTTCTAATCTGATTTCTTTCTTTTAACATACAAATTTTTAGATTGGCTCAATTGGTCAATTCCACCTGATTATGCAACAACAATATCCATAATGCTCCATAGCAGGAACACACATTTATAAAATGACAGCGTGAGTTTCATTTTATGAGGTAACAGGCAGGATAAAAAAATTTAAATTCATGGGATCCAAAATGGGGTTAGAAATTGTAATATTATTATAAGCTAAGAAAAGTTTTTAAAAACCACAGAGGGGACAAGCTAATTTAGATGGTGTCAGTTAAAGAACTGAAAATGATCAGGGGACTAATAATGAGATACTCTTGCTTTGGTACACTCTGGAAACACTTTGTGACACTGCTTTCTTTGCAAAGATGCCACGCCCAAATATTGTTCACATGCCAGACACGAGACTCCCAAGGCAAGCGCTCTACTTGGAACTCCTTCATGGCAAATGAGCCAAAGGTGGGCAGAGGAAACATTACAAGGACACCCTCAAAGCCTCCCTGATAAAGTGCCACATCCCCACCGACACCTGGGAGTCCCTGGCCAAAGACCACCCTAAGTGGAGGAAGTGCATCTGGGAGGGTGCTGAGCTCCTCGAGTCTCATCGTCGAGAGCATGCAGAAATCAAGCGCAGAAGCGTGCGGCAAACCTGTCCCACCCACCCTTTCCCTCAACGACTATCTGTCCCAACTGTAACAGGGACTGTGGTTCTCGCATTGGACTATTCAGCCACCTAAGGACTAATTTTAAGAGTGGAAGCAAGTTGTCCTCGATTCCGAGGGACTGCCTATGATGATGATGATGATGAGCGTTGATTAAAAAGCAAAATACTGCAGATGCTGGAAATCTGAAATAAAAACACAAGTGCTGGAACTGCTCAGCAGGTCAGGCAACATCTGCGGAGAGAGAAACAGAGTTAGCGTTTCAAGTCGATGATCTTGCGACCAAAGATACTCCTGGATCTGCTAAGTGTTTTCTACCATCTCCTGTTTCTATTTATGTTGCACTGATTTCCGAATGTCTCAAGCTCATAAGTTCAGGTGCAAATTTCTATCAAGAAATAATTCAGGTTATGAGAGATGAACTGCTAGCATTATCTCTATACTCATACATTTCCCATGCAACACATTTTTGTAAATGCACCTTCAGTCTTCACCTGCCTAGCGATGTCTCTTTGTTTGATAAATATTAATGAACATATGTCAAGTTCTGTGAAGAAAAAGCAGATGACTTATATTCAGTAGGTTTAAGCAAAACTCTTCTTGTATAACAAGGCTTGTCGTCTCTGCAGTATGTAGAATTGTGTCATACACCATCCAAAGAACTGACATATACAAAACAATAGGGGGGATTATAGTGTGCGCTGCATATTTGTGTAAAACAAGATCTTGAGATCATGATGTAGTGTTTGATTTGTGACACTTGCTTTACTACTGTTCCAGTGATCGGGGTCCAGGAGAGGCGTGAATTCAGGGCCCAGAAGAAGCGAGGGCCCAGGGGCAGCACGGGTCAGCCCACACTGCGATATGTGTGCGCACTCGGTCCGTGCAGCAGAGCTGGTCTCCAGCCGTCTTGGGTAATCCTTGCCACTGGACTAAGACCTAGCTCTGTCAAGCCCGTGTGGTGGCTGTTGTGCAACGACCACCACACTTTAAAAAAATCCACGCACAGACATCTTCCACCCTTCACGATGTAGTTTTGGACCTGGAATATTAGGTCTTTCATTGAAACACCTGTGAACTCATCCCTTTTTGGCGTGGAAGCATCATCCTCGATACGAGGGACCACTTAAGAAGAAGAAGCAGAGATACCCAAGTGTATGGGACCATGGTGCTCCAAAAGTACCGCCAACCTCTGCCATGGTGGTGTAGGATTTTTTGATAGTGGAGGAAACGGAGCTTTCAGTTAATTTTCACCTTGAGTGCTGCAGGGTACTTTTCTTGGTTGTTTTAACTGATTGCCTCAAGACTCACTGAACTTCAATATGTTCAGTGGAGAAGCTTCAAGCAATGAATTGCAAGCATTCTGGAATATGCTGGTCATTGTGCTGAAGATAAGAATAAGGTTAACCCATGAAGGGTTGTTGGAGACATGTACATTTGGCATAAGGGTACGGATGCACTGCCCTGTACCGCTCTTAAACACACTTTTCTGCAGTTTTATTGAGTACGGTACCCACAAGATGAGTGTGGGGCTTTGGGATTTCATAACTGTTGGAACAGAAATCATGAGCATTGTGGTGAAAATGGTGCATCCTGGTGGCACAGAAGATTGTTAGTCCACTTTATATGCAGTGCCAAGGATTGTTACAAAGCAGGCTCTAATCTATGAGATCTGATGCTGAAGAAGATTCTGTTGATAAAACCAATGTGTTTAAAATTCAGTTATTGCACAGAAGAGATTTTCCCCCATAGCGACATCACAGTAGATGACAAATACAGGTCAAAATTTTAGCTTGTTGCTTGCTAACTAAAATAATCCAGATTGCAATATAATATACATCACAGAAACAGGCCATTCAGCCCAACTGCTCTGTGCCAATGTTTATGCTCCACACAAGCCTCCTCCCAACCTGCTTCATCAAACCCTATCTGCATATCCTTCGATTCTATTTTAATTCAATCTATGAAAAAAAGTACAGTTTAAACTAATCTGATGAATAGACTCCAGGTTCTATTTGTCCACATTTTAGAGTTGATATTATATAATTGCAAAGCTGTAATGATGTTGGTATCTTACTTTGGTGGTAGTGGCTCGTATCCAAACAGGGACACATCAGCGAACTTGTGCAGTTCAATTCCTCGCATTTGAGCTCAGGTACTTTATAAATATCGCAAAATATAGACTTGAAATGAGGTAATGCAACATGGATTTGAGTCCCATCTTCACAAACTTTCACACTGAATTTCCTCGGGGGTGGTGGGGGACGGGGGGGGGTTTGTTAGACGCGACCATGTCATCCGAGGAGGGAGGGAACATGGCTGCCGTTTTCTCATAGGGTGGGAAGGAGAATCTAAGGGAGCATCACCTGTTGTCACTCTAATGCTTCTCCTATTTACAGAACAAGATTATCAGAGGCCTGGGAGCACACATACTGCCCTTTGTATGGACATTGTCTGAAAGATTGGGAAGACCTCAGGAAAATATTAATAACTTAGCTTCTTAAAAATTTATATCTCAAGATTATTTGATATAAGATGTTATATGATTCATATCCCTCTAATTTAGATATTCTGTTTAATGCTGACTGCCTACAAGGCACAAGTCAGCATTAAATACTCTCCACTTGCCTGGATGAGTGAAGCTCCAACAACACTCAAGAAGCTCGACACCATCCAGGACAAAGCACTCCACCTTAAACGTTCTGTCCCTTCACCAGCGGCACAACGTCACTGCAGTGTGTACCATCGACAAGATGCACAGCAGCAACTCGCCAAGGCTTTTTCGGCAGCACCTCCCAAACCCGCAACCTTAACCATCTAGAAGAACAAGGGCAGCAGGTGCATGGGAACACCATCATCACCAATTTTCCCTTCAAGTCACACACCATCCTGATTTGGAAAGATACCGCCGTTCCTTCATTGTTGCTGGGTCAAAATCCTGGAACTCCCTCCCTAACAGCACTGTGGGAGTACCTTCACCACACGGACTGCGGCAGTTCCAGAAGGCGGCTCATTACCACCTTGCCAGCAATGCACACATCCCATGAATGAATGAATACAAAGAAAATTCAGTATGCTATGAGTGTTAAATAGTGGAACTGCATTCTTTTTACAACCCATTAGATGAGCTTACCCAAGGAATTCTTAAATAATGCAAGAGAGAGGCATTTCCTCCCTGGCTATTTCCCTTCTCAGATCATATGGCAGGCTGGTCAGAAAAGTAGAAGCCTGGGAGATCCAAGGAAAAGTGGCACGTTGGATCCAAAATTGGCTCAGTGGCAGGAAGCAAAGGGTAATGGCCGGCGGATGTTTTTGCGGAAAGCTATTTCAAGTGGGGTTCCACAGGGCTCAGTACTAGGTCCCTTGCTTTTTGTGGTATACTTTAATGCAGGGGGAATGATTAAAAAGTCTGCCGATGATTCAAAAATTGAACGTGTGGTTGATGGTGAAGAAGAAAGCTGTAGATTGCAGGTGCCATCAACGAACTGGTCAAGTGGGCAGAAAAGTGGCAAATGGAATTCAATTCCATTGAAGTGTGAGGTAATGCATTTGGGACTCTAACAGGGCAAGAGAATATACATTAAATGTTAACATCCTGAGAAGTGTAGAGGAACAGAGGGACCTTGGAGTGCATGTCCACAGATCCCTGAAGGTAGCAGGACAGGTAGATAAGGTGTCTCAGAAGGGATATGGGTTACTTTCTTTTATTAGCCAAGGCAGAGAATATAAGAGCAGGGAGGTTAGGCTTGAACTGTATAAAACAATAGATAAGCCACAGCTAGAGTACTGGGTACAGTTCTGCTCACCATATTACAGGAAAGATGTGATTGCACTAGAGAGGCTATGGAGGAAATTTACGAGGATGTTGCCAGGAATGGAGAGTTTAGCTATGAGGAAAGATTGGATAGGCGGGGGTTGTTTTCTTTGGAACAGAGGAGGCTAAGGGGTGACGACTGACGTGTATAAAATTATGAGCGGCCTAGATAGAGTGGATAGGAAAGATCTATTTCCCTTTGAAAGTGGATAAATCCCCAGACCCGGATGAAGTGTATCCCAGACTGTTAAGAGATGCAAAAGAGGAAATAGCAGAGGCTCTGATCATCGTTTTCCAAACCTCTCTGGCTACAGGCTTGGTACTGGAGGACTGCTAATGTTGCACTTATGTTTAAAAAGGAAGAAAGGGATAGAACGAGTAATTACAGGCCAGTTAGCCTAACCTCGGTGGTGGGAAAATTATTGGAAAAAATTCTGAGGGACAGGATAAATCTTCATTTGGAAAGACACGGATTAATTGAGGACAGTCAGCATCGGTCTGTCAAGCGAAGGTCATGTCTGACTAACTTAATTGAATTTTTTAAGGAGATAACAAGGAGGGTCGATGAGGATAGTGTATTTGATGTAGTGTATATGGATTTTAGCAAGATGTTTGATAAGGTCTCACATAGCAGACTGGTCACAAAAGTAAAAGCCCATGCGATCCAGGGCAAAGTGGCAAGTTGGATCCAAATTTGGCTCAAAGGCAGGAAGCAAAGTGTAATGGTTGATGGGTGTTTTTGTGATTGGAAGGCTGTTTCCAATGGGGTTCTGCAGGGCTCAGTACTAGGTCCCTTGCTTTTTATGGCATATATCAATCATTTAGACTTGAATGTAGGGGGTTTATGAAGAAGTTTGCAGATGATACTAAAATCGGCGGTGTGGTTGATAATGAAGAAGAAAGCTGCAGACTTCAGGAAGATATCAATGAACTGGTCAGGCGGGCAGAACAGTGCCAAATGGAATTCAATCCGGAGAAATGTGAGGTAATGCATTTTTGGAGGACTAACAACGCAAGGGAACACACATTAAATGGTAGGACAGTGAGAAGTGTAGAGGAACAAAGGGACCTTGGAGTGCATGTCCACAGATCCCTGAAGGTAGCAGGCCAGGTAGATAAGATGGTTAAGAAGGCATATGGAATATTTGCCTTTATTAGCTGAGGCATTGAATACAAGAGTTCGGAGGTTAAACTTGAACTGTATAAAACACTAGTTAGGCCACAGCTAGAGTACTGCGTGCAGTTCTGGTCACCATATTACAGGAAAGATGTGATTGCACTAGAGAGGGTATGGAGGAGATTTACAAGGATGTTGCCTGGACTGTAGAATTTTGGCTATGAGGATAGATTGGATAGGCTGGCTTTGTTTTCTGTGGAACAGAGGAGGCTGAGGGAAGACCTTTATTGAGGTGAATACAATTATGAGGGGCCCAGATAGAGTGGATATTTCCATTAGCAGAGGAATCAATAACCAGGGGGCATAGATTTAAAGTAATTGGTTAGGAGGTTTAGAGGAGATTTGGGGGGATTTCTTTTCACCCAGAGGGTGGTAGGGGTCTGGAACTCACTGCCTGAAAGGGTGGTAGAGGCAAAAACCCTCACCACACATTTAAAAAGTGTTTGGATGTGCACTTGAAGTGCCGTAACCTACAAGGCTATGGACAAAGAGCTGGAAAATGGGATTAGGCTGGATAGCTCTTGTTGGCCAACGTGGACATGATGGACCAAAATGGCCTCTTTCTGTGCTGTAAATGTCTATGATTCCAAGATTCTTAACAGAGAAGTCAATAACCAAAGGGGCATAGATTTAAAGTAATTGATAGAAGTATTAGAGAGAAAGTTGAGGTGGTGGGGGTCTGGAACGCATTGTCTGAAAGGGTGGTAGATGCCGAAACCCTTACCGCATCTAAAAGTTATGTGGATAAGCATTTGAGTGCCGTAACCTACAGGGCTACAGACCAAGAGCTGAAAAGTGGGATTAGGCTGGATAGCTCTTTTTCGTCTCGCACAGACACAATGGGCTGAACGGTCTCCTTCTGTAGTGTAAATTTCGATGATTCTATGATAACTGTGACTGCTTCTGACTACTTGCTGGCTCGAAAATTCAATGCGAACATCAGTCAAGATTGGGATTTGAATCTGGGTCTCCTAATTGACAATTAACAATCTAGCATTTTAGCTCGGTTTAACAATCGTGCCAATCCTCTATGTCTCGCACAGGTGTTCAGTGTTTTGAACTCAGTGTCTGCTTCTCTGCATTTGCAGATGAAAATCACTGTCTCCTCACTCTCAGTCCCGGCTCCGACCTGTTGCTGCTGTCAATCCAAGGGATGGAACCGTGTCAAGGAATTCCCACAATTGTTTTGCAAGATTAGGAATTCCTGCCCACAGCAGAGGTCCATCCCCTGTAGCCAGCAACATCAGGTTGGAGAGGGAGTACGTGCTGAGGGGGGACAGATTCATGAGGTGGATGGAGGGCGGGGAGTAGGGAGAGGAGAGAGCCAGAAACAACTGGGAGAGAGGGTCCACAAGCATGATTCTGTGAACTGGGGAAGAGAGGATGAGCATGTTTCCATGACACTGTGTAAAAATATGGTTTAAACTAATTTAACATCAAATTTAGCGTCAGGGAGTGTCCAGGACATCGAGCAATTTTTCCACATTTCTACTCGTACTGAACACAAAAGGGAAGCCCATGCTTCCTAGGAATGGAGCCAATCAAACAATAAACCTTTTACCATTGAAAGAAAGAAAGACTTGCATTTATATAGCGCCTTTCACAACCACCGGACGTCTCAAACCGCTTTACAGTCAATGAAGTACTTTTGAAGTGCAGTCACTGTTCTAATATGGGAAACGCAGCAGCCAACTTGCGCACAGCAAGCTCCCACAAACAGCAATGTGATAATGACCAGATAATCTGTTTTGTTATGTCGATTGAGGGATAAATATTGTTCAGGACACCGGGGATAACTCTTGTTCAAAATAGTGCCATGGAATCTTTTACATCCACCTGAGAGAGCAGATGGAGCCTCGGTTTAACGTCTCATCCGAAAGCCGGCACCTCCAACAGTGCAGCGCTCCCTCAGCACTATTCCGGAGTGTCAGCCTAGATTTTTGTGCTCAAGTCCCCGGAGTGGGACTTGAACCCACAACCTCTGACTCAGAGGTGAGTGTGCTCTGGAAATTCTGTCGGCTGAGGTCCATCTCCTTTTAATCGCATCGAATTGGCACACTGACAGACCATATAGGCTGGGCTAAAAACTTGGTTTGAAACACACAATCAAAGTTAGAACAGCAGATCAGATACTAATACAATGGCCCAGAATCTGCGGTGAGTCTGTAGCTGTTATTGCCCCTTTGAAACTGACCGCAACTTCAGAATTTAGCACATGTGCATCCTAACGCGGAAATCTTGCAGTTACAGTCTGTCATTCACTGCTCCGACACTGGCTGTGCTGTGCCTCCCCCCCGCTACCCCCACCCCATCCTCACCACCCCTCCGCACCCCCACAGCCGCCAATCAGTGTAATCTGTGAAATCAGAGAAACTGACAAAAACTTTGGCTCTTCTGTGGTAATACCGCTGTTAAATATCCCATTAAATGTTAGACCCAAAGGGTTGGTGTAACTGGGGTTTGGGCAGTGTCAAAACTAACATTTTAAGAAAATTCCAAAAAAATCGTTAATAAATATAGTGAATAGTTGAAGTCCCAGCACAGATCCTTGTGGGACACCACAGATCATTTCCTTCCAATTCAAGCATATAGCCATTATAAGAACATAAGAACATAAGAAATAGGAGCAGGAGTAGGCCATATTGCCCCTCAAGTCTGCTCCGCCATTTAATACGATCATGGCTGATTCGATCATGGACTCAGGTCCACCTCCCTGCCCGCTCTCCATAACTCCTTATTCCTTTATCGTTTAAGAAACTGTCTATTTCTGTCTTAAATTTATTCAATGTCCCAGCTTCCACAGCTCTCTGAGGCAGCGAATTTCACAGATCCATAACCCTCTGAGAGTAGAAATTTCTCCTCATTTCAGTTTTAAATGAGCAGCCCCTTATTCTATGATTATGCCCTCTAGTTCTAGTCTCCCCTATCAGTGGAAACTTCCTCTCTGTATTCACCTTGTCACACCCCTCATAACTTATATATTTCGATAATATCACCTCTCATTCTTCTGAATTCCAATGAGTAGAGGCCCAACCTACTCAACCTTTCCTCATAAGTCAACCCCCTCATCTCTGGAATCAACCTTGTGAACCTTCTCTGCACTGCCTCCAAAGCAAGTATATCCTTTCGTACATATGGAAACCAAAACAGCACGCAGTATTCCAGATGTGGCCTCACCAATACCCTGTACAACTGTCGCAAGGCTTCCTTGCTTTTATACTCCATTCCCTTTGCAATAAAGGCCAAGATCCTAATGGTCTTCCTGATCACTTGCTGTACCTGCATACTAACCTTTTGTGTTTCATGCACAAGTATCCCCAGGTCCCGCTATACTGCAGCACTTTGCAATCTTTCTCCATTTAAATAATAACTTGCTCTTTGATTTTTTTCTGACAAAATGCATGACTTTCCAACATTATACTCCATCTGCCAAATTTTTGCCCACTCACTTAGCCTGTCTGTGTCCTTTTGCAGATTTTGTGTGTTCTCCTCACACATTGCTTTTCCTCCCATCTTTGTTTCATTGGCAAACTTGGCTACGTTACACTCAGTCCCGTCCTCCAAGTCGTTAATATAGATTGTAAATAGTTGGGGTCCCAGCACTGATCCCTGCGGTGCCCCACTGCGGCACCCCATTGATTGTCAACCCGAGAACTTCTTCACCCAGAGAGTGGTGAACCTGTGGAATTCTCTACCACAGAAAGTTGTTGAGGCCAATTCACTAAATATATTCAAAAAGGAGTTAGATATAGTCCTTACTACTAGGGGGATCAAGGGATATGGCGAGAAAGCAGGGGTACTGAAGTTGCATGTTCAGCCATGAACTCATTGAATGGCGGTGCAGGCTCGAAGGGCCGAATGGCCTGCTCCTGCACCTATTTTCTATGTTTCTATGTTTCTATGAGAATGATCCATTTGTCCTGACTCTCTATTTTCTGTTAGTTAGCCAATCCTCTATCCATGCTAATATATTACCACAACCCCGTAAACTTTTATCTTGTGCAGTAACCTTTTATGTGGCACCTTGTCAAATGCCTTCTGGAAATCCAAATACACCAAATCCACTGGTTCCCCTTTATCCACCCTGTTCGTTACATCCTCAAAGAATTCTAGCAAATTTGTCAAACATGACTTCTCCTTAATAAATCCATGCTGACTCTGCCTGACCGAATTTTGCTTTTCCAAATGTCCTGCTACTGCTTCCTTAATAATGGGCTCCAATATTTTCCCAACCACAGATGTTAGGCTAACTGGTCTATAGTTTCCTGCTTTTTGTCTGCCTCCTTTTTTAAATAGGGGCATTACATTTGCAGTTTACCAATCTGCTGGGATCTCACCAGAAACTAGGGAATTTTGATAAATTACAACCAATGCATCCACTATCCCTGCTGCTACTTCTCTTAAGACCCTAGGATGCAAGCCATCAGGTCCAGGGGATTTATCTGCCTTTAGTCCCATTATCTTACTGAGTATCACCTCCTTAGTGATTGTGATTGTGTTAAGTTCCTCCCCCCCTATAGTCCCTTGACTATCCACTGTTGGAATATTGTTAGTGTCCTCTACCATAAAGACTGATACAAAATATTTGTTCAGAGTTTCTGCCATCTCCATGTTCCCCATTACTAATTCCTCGGTCTCGTCCTGTAAGGGACCGACATTTACTCGATCCATTCTTTTCCTTTTTATATACCTATAGAAACTCTTGCTATCTGTTTTTATATTTTGTGCTAGTTTACTTCATAGTCTATCTTCCCTTTCTTAATCATTTTTTTAGTAATTCTTTGTTGGCTTTTAAACGCTTCCCAATCTTCTGTCCTCCGACTAGTTTTGGCCACATTGTATGCCCTTGTTTTTAATTGGATACCGTCCTTTATTTCTTTAGTTAGCCACGGATGACTCTCTTGTCTCTTATGCCCTTTCCTCCTCATTGGAATATATTTTTCTTGAGAGTTGTGAAATATCTCCTTAAATGTACACCACTGTTCTTCAACCGTCCTACACTTTAATCTATTTTCCCAGTCCACTTTAGCCAACTCAGCCCTCATACCTTCATAGTCTCCTTTATTTAAGCTTAGTATGCTGGTTAGAGATCCAACTTTCTTACCCTCCATCTGAATTTAAAATTCAATCAAGCTATGATCACTCATTCCAAGGGAATCCTTTACTAGGAGATTGTTTATTAATCCTGTCTCATTACACAGGACCAGATCTAAAATAACCTGCTCCCTGGTTGGTTCCGTTACATACTGCTCAAGGAACCCATCCCTTATGCACTCTATGAACTCTTCCTCAAGGCTACCCTAACCAATTTGATTTGTCCAATCAATATGGAGGTTAAAATCCTCCATTATCCCTACTCTCTGTCTTCTTCCGCCTAACCAATCTCCTAACCAGGTCACTAATTTGCCTTCAATTCTGTGAGTTTTAATTTTAGCAAACAGTCTCTTATGTGAAAGTTTATCAAATACCTTCTGGACGTCTAATAAACTACATTCCCCTGTCTACTACTTTAGTTACTTCCTCAAAAAATTCAACTGGATTCATTAGTCATGACCCACCCTTTATAAATCCATGTCGGCTCTCTCTAATCAAATTTCTCAAAACGCTCAGTCACTGAACCCTTAAATATAGATTTCAATAACTTCCACACAACAGACATTCGGCTAACAGGTCTCTAATTTCATGGTCCCTCTCGCTCATCTTAAATAATGGAGTTACATTTGCAATTTTCCAATCCAAAGGGATAATTCCTGAATCGAGAGAGATTTGGAAGATTGTGGCTAAAGCACCTGCAATTTCCTCACTTGCATCCTTTAAAACCCTGGGGATTTTCAGTCTTTAGTGCCATTACTTTTTTATAATACTGTATTCTCACTTATGTTAACTTCAGTGAGTTTCAGTCCTTGATTCATTATTAGTTTCCCTGGAATGTCAGATATACTGTCCTCTTCCTCTACTGTGAAGACCGACACAAAGCAATTATTCAATAAATCTGCCATTTCTTTATTTTCAGTTGCAATATTACACCCATCTGTTTTTAAAGAGCCCACATTATCTTTGACTACCTTTTTTCTTCTAGTATAATTGTCAAAACGTTGTGTGTTAATATTGATATCCCTTCACAAATTCTTTTTGTATTTCTTTTTGCATCTCTTACAATCTTTTTTGTCTTCTTTTGCTGTTCTTTATAACTATCCCAGTCCCCTGGATCTGCATTATTCTTTGCACATTTATATGTTCTTTCCTTTGACAAGGTAGGTGCAGAGAGAACTTAAGAACATAAGAATTAGGAACAGGAGTAGGCCATCGTGGCTGATTTGGCCGTGGACTCAGCTCCACTTACCCGCCCGCTCCCCATAACCCTTAATTCCCTTATTGGTTAAAAATCTATCTATCTGTGATTTGAATACTTGTGGGGAAATCTAGAACTAGGGGGCATAGTTTCAGAATAAGGGGTTGCCCATTTAAGACAGAGATGAGGAGGGTCATAAGTCTGTGGAATTCTCTACCCCAGAGAGCTGTGGAGGCTGGGCCATTGAATATGTTGAGGGTTGATAGACAGATTATTGAACTATAGGGCAGTCAAGGGATATGGGGATCAGGCGGGAAAGTGGAGTTGAGGTAGAAGATCAGCCATGATCTTATTGAATGGCGGAGCAGGCTTGAGGGGCCGTATGGCCTGCTCCTATTTCTTATGTTCCTTTGGTTTTATGTTATCTCTCACCTCTCTTCATGACCATGACTGTTTTATTTGGTAAGTAGTGCTCTTGCTCCTTAGGTATATATACTGGTCCTGTATTGTGCTAAATTCTTTTTTCAATACCTCCCACTGTTCATCTGTAGTTTTACCCAATAACAGTTTTGACCAGTTTGCTATCATCAGTCTCAACTCGTTAAAATTAGCCGTACCAAAATCTAGAATCTTATTAACTTTGTTAACATAGAAACATAGAAAATAGGTGCAGGAGTAGGCCATTCGGCCCTTCGAGCCTGCACCGCCATTCAATGAGTTCATGGCTTAAGTTCCTCCTTTTCAAACCTAACATTGAATTCGATCATATTATGATCACTGTTAGATAAATGTTCCCTTCCTGTTAGATTATTCACTCAATCTGCCTCATAACTCATTACTAAACCTAGTATGGCCTGCGCCATTGGATGTTTTACGTCCACCTGAGAGGGCAAATGCAGCCTTGGTTTAAAGTCTCATCCAAAAGAATCAGAAAGCACAGTATCAATGGTGGTAAAAGAGGAAAAAGTGTGAATTATTGGAAATCTGAAATAAAAAAAATAGGAGAAATCGGAAATAGGTGGCAGGTCCATTAGTAGGTTTGCTGACAAGCATTCTGTATAATTGCAGCATTTTCTATTTTTACATCAGTCTATTAATACAAACGTATGACGGTTTGCCAACCAGGTCATTTTCTTTTGTACAGAATGCACCAAACTCCACAATATATGCTGCTTATGCTATGCATCATTTGATATTAGATCAACACATACTTTCAAACCTAATGACAAATCCTCAGGCCTTTTAGTATTGTACTCAATTAGAATCCCAGATGCCACGATGGAAGAATGCATAGACAGCAAAGGAGAGTGGAAGATAAAATCTGAGCGACAGAAGGGGTGAGGAAAGTGAGCGAGAATAATAGACACCCCACAACTTGTGTTTTTCCTCTTTAGGCTCCAGAGTTGGGATAGGAAACTTCGGCCATGATTTCGTCGACTGAGGCAGGTTCGGTGCATCCGGGGTCGGTAGCGGGGTCCGAACCCACTATTGGCCCCAGCCCACTCTGTAGAAGTGATTTTACGTTGATTGCGCTTGTTAAGCCTGCCCAGTGGGTCTGATGACATCATTTGATGATGCATCATCAGCCAGTTTCCCTAAAGGGGCCATGGCCAAATTGATTTTGACAGTGGTGCTGTCAGTGATCTGCAGCATTGAGGTGCTGCAAGCACTGCACAAAGGTGCACAGCTGCAACCAGGCTCTCCCATGACTCCCTCCATATGTGTATGGAGGGAGTCACAGCATGCAGGGGGGTCCTCATCCCTTCCCATGGGTGTAAGAGACCCCCTCCCCTCCCCGGCCCCCAAGAGACCAACGCACAGGAGGGCACAAGCAGGGATGTGGTCAGGAGGACCTGGCTGTAGTGGCTCAAACTTTTCAATGATCTCAGTAGATCACGAAACATTACTGCAAAGCAACACTCAACCTCATCCTGTTGTGCCACTCATCACATCCCCATCACTCTGCCTTCCCTACCCTGCTTCTACACATCCTTACTCACACCAACTGACCTTGCACCTCCACCAATCCCTTTCTCTATCTACATTATCACTTTCCCATCTCACTCGCTATCCCTCACACTCATCCTCATTCGAGTGCAATCATACCCACAAGGGTAGGAACTTGTGTGTTTTAGCCAATGTTCATGTGAAGTTTCTGTTAATGTGTTGTCAAACATTGAAATCTTTACTTTCAACATTTTGTCTTCTTGGATGATTTGTGTGCACCTTTGGAAGTGGCTTAGTGAGTTACAATGAATGATGAGACATAAGGATACCCCCCGCAATGGTGATGAGTGTGAAAGAAATGGCCTGGGCATTGTTGGAATGCTTTATGATGTTGGTGTGGGGTGGTGCCAACCTAGTGCATCATGTGGCAGCCAGGGGGTACAGCGTCAAGTGAAGTCAATGTGGCCATGATGAGGCCATCCCTGGCATCTCGGGCAGCAATGTGGTCGGGTGCAGATGCCCTGTGTCCTGGGCAGCATCAGTTGATTGCGGAAAAGGTTGGTGTTGTTGTTGGTGCTGCTGGTGTGCCCAGTGCTGCTGGTGTTGGGGATGATCATGGTAGAATTCTGAGGTCTAAGTTAAGTTAGTATCAAGGGCACTGATGCTAATGTAATAGATGGCAGATGAAGTAGAGATGACAGAAGCAATCTGTCACTGGTGAGAGAGGTTGTTCCAATGAGGTGACACTGGATAGAGAGTTGGCTCCAAA
This sequence comes from Pristiophorus japonicus, assembly GCF_044704955.1. Lineage (NCBI taxonomy): Eukaryota > Metazoa > Chordata > Chondrichthyes > Pristiophoridae > Pristiophorus > Pristiophorus japonicus. The sequence goes on from NC_091986.1 coordinate 197,058,063, forward strand.
GATTTGCAACCTGCATAAAGCTCAATGTGCCTTCCAAATGCAGTAAGCAAGAGGTTCTGATCTTGGAAAGTGAACAGTTGTGAGATGGGAGCTTTTATAGCACACTTGCAGCTGCCAGGTAATGAAATAAATTCATGGTCACACAACTCCAGATGTTGTTCCTGATGTGATCCCCGAGCAGCTAAAACCTTGTAGAAAACCTGGAAAAATGGTAAGTTGGCATCAAAACAGCCTTTTAATAATAACCTAAACTGCCTCCCCCACCACTGCGTGTTGGGTCTGTTCAACGTTGATAGACCCGACATCTGGGAGATTAGTGTGGAGGCAGGTTAACCCCGGGGTCCCGACCCACTGTCAATCAGCTCAAATTTCACAGCTGACCTGCTGCGATCCCGTCATCTGAGCGTCGGCAAAATTCTGGCCTTTGCCTAAAGTGAGGAGGATATTTTTGGAATAACCCCATCCAACATTCCCCCTCAGATGTGCAGGCCCGCTCCGCGCATCAGTCGGGACAAGCTGCTGCCGCTGGGAGAGACACCGCTCAGCAAATTTAAAGGGGTCGCGTACGGAAAAACAATTCGAGGTTGCATCGATCCCAAGCAATGATAGGAATATCTCCATGCCCTTGCCCTCCCGGTATGACTTACTTCAATTGCCAAGCCGTCCCCGATTGCACCCTCGGTGTACTATGGACAAACATATTTGTCTGGCTGTGATTCGTTGGGTGGGCAGCCCTTTATTCTATCAATTGTATAAAAATGCAGAAACTGCTATGACTTATTCAAACTTGGCTTCTTGGCTGATTAAAAACATGCCTTTGGAATTGGTGATTAACCAATCAAATCCACTTTGTTGCTAGCTGTTCTCAACTGCAGAAAGCGTCCGGAGAAAGCAGGAAGAAAAATAAGTTGCATTTTACAGTGAGTTTTTTACATTAGGTAAGCAAAAAATAAAAGCGTGCAAAAGAACAGACAAACTAGGAAAGAAGAGAGAGTAGAGGGCAAAGAGATAATTGGAGAGCAGCACTGTTCAATCAAAATTATCTTTTTGATTATCACGTCCTAACTCGCCCCAAGTCCCGCTCACCCATCACCCCTGTGCTCGCTGAAACATAGAAACATAGAAAATAGGTGCAGGAATAGGCCATTCAGTCCTTCGAGCCTGCACCACCATTTAATATGATCATGGCTGATCATTCACCTCAGCACCCCTTTCCCGCTTTCTCTCCATACCCCTTGATCCCTTTAGCCGTAAGGGCCATATCTAACTCCCTCCTGAATATATCCAATGAACTGGCATCAACGATTCTCTGCGGCAGGGAATTCCACAGGTTAGCAACTCTCTGAGTGAAGAAGTTTCTCCTCATCTCAGTCCTAAATGGCCTACCCCTTATTCTGGACTTCCCCATCATCGGGAACATTCTTCCCGCATCTAACCTATCCCGTCCCATCAGAATCTTATACGTTTCTATGAGATCCCCTCTCATCCTTCTAAACTCCAGTGAATACAGGCCCAGTTGATCCAGTCTCTCCTCATATGTCAGTCCAGCCATCCCTGGAATCAGTCTGGTGAACCTTCGCTGCACTCGCTCAATAGCAAGAATGTCCTTCCTCAGATTAGGAGACCAAAACTGAACACAATATTCCAGGTGAGGCCTCACCAAGACCCTGTACAGTTGCAATATGACCTCCATGCTCCTATACTCAAATCCCCTAGCTATGAAGGCCAACATGCCATTTGCCTTCTTCACCGCCTGTTGTACCTGCATGCTAACTTTCAATGACTGATGAACCATGACATCCAGGTCTCGTTGCACCTCCCCTTTTCCTAATCTGCCACCATTCGGATAATATTCTGCCTTCGTGTTTTTGCCACCAAAGTGGATAACCTCACATTTATCCACATTAGAAACTGACCTACATTGGCTTCCAGTTAAGCAATGCCTCGATTTCAAAATTCTCATCCTTATTTTCAAATCCCTCCATGACCTCACCCCTCCCTATCTCTGTAATTTCCTCCAGCCCCACAACCCACCGAGATGTCTGTGCTCCTCTATTTCCAGCCCCACAACCCGCCGAGATGTCTGTGCTCTTCTATTTCTGCCCTCTTGAGCATCCCTGATTATAATCGCTCAACCATTGGTGGTTGTGTCTTCTGTTGCCTGGGTCCCAAGCTCTGGAACTCCCTGCCTAAACCTCTCCGCTTCTCTCCCTCTCTTTCCTCCTTCAAGACACTCCTTAAAACTTACCTCTTTGACCAAGCTTTTGGTCAACTGCACTAATTTCTACTTATGCGGCTCAGTGTCAAATTTTTAATCTCATATTACTCCTGTGAAGCGCCTTGGGACGTTAAAGGCACTATATAAATACAAGTTGTTGTTGTTTATGTTTATGATAAAGGCTTAATGGCTCAGATTTTCCTGTTAAAATAACAGTGAGGCTAATGGCACTTGATGTTATTTATGAGCAAATGGTGCAGCAACTTCAGGCAAGGGGCAGTTGCTCGGTTAAACACAAATATCCAAATGTTGCTGTCTGAGTTGCAAATTGCTGTTAATAGCGTGAAGTTGCTGTAGTTGCGTGGCAGATATGAACCAGACTCGCCACAGTCAGCTAAGTCATGTCCATTCCAGTCTAAGTACCCTTTTACCAACATGATGAGTGTTAATTGCTGCCAACAACCTCTCTGGCACTGAAAATTAACTATTACAAGTATCTCTTCAAATTTTAATTATTTTTGAAATTTTTTAAAATGCTAAATTTGAAAAGTTAATGACTGCACTGTACCACTCCATAGTTCTCTGAAGAATAATAATATGTATTTATAGAGCTCCTTTAATGTAGAAAAATGCCTCAAATTAACTTCATAGAACTGCACTCAAAAACAAAATGGATGCCAGGCCAAAGAATGAACTGTTAGGAGGGGTGACATAAAAGCCTGGACCCGAACTTGGGTTCCGTCCCCTGTAGCATCGCTGGGCGAAAACACCGGCAGCTGCAGGAGGCTTTGATCGGGAGGCCGGGCACTTCGGGGGCGATGCTGAAAGGCGAGGTGACCGAGGTAAGTAAAAACATTTCCAGAATGGTGTTTAGCCTTTTTTTTTGTTTCCCCTTCGGCCGCGATCGATCAGCCCGGCACTCTGCGGCAGTGTATCGGGCTGATCGGGCCGGATCGCGGTTGCCATCGGGGACGAGGTAAGTATTTCCATTGCTGAGCCTGCAGCAATGGACCTTCCCTTTAAGAGAAGGAGGGAACCTTTGAACACGGCAGCCCTACACGGCCCATTGTGCATCGCTGCACACCTACTGCCCCGCCTGCTGCCTGTTACACTTCAGGAAGGATATGGAGCACTTGATTTAGCGCTCCACTTCCTTCCGAGAGCACAAACCCCGGATTTTTTTCAAAGTTGAAAATGATTAGCACCTGAGGCAAATTTTTTTCAACTTTTTAAAGTTACCGCCCCAGACGAGGCACTCCTGAATTTCTTCCCCTAATTCCTTAAAGAAAAGTATCAATATCTGGCAGTGGTTATAGGGACAGATACAGACCAAGACAGTTAAATGCCCTGTGGGACATGAGGGGCCTTGCATTTCTCAGGCCCACAGAAGGGGCCAATGTTGTCAGAAGTCCAGGGTTGAACAATGGAGATGTGAGGATGGATGAATATTCTGGAATGTTGTTTGATTGCCTTTAACAACAACAACAACAACAACTTGCATTTAAAGAGCGCCTTTGACATAGTAAAACATCCCAAGGTGCTTTACAGGAGTGTTAGCAAACAATATTTGACACAGGGCCATATAAGGAGATATTAGGACAGGTGAGCAAACGCTTGGTCAAAGAGATAGATTTTAAGGAGGTGAGAGAGGGAGAAAGATGGAGAATTCCAGAGCAACTGAAGGCACGGCCGCCAATGGTGAAGCGAAGAATATCGAGGTCAGGTAGTGATGCAAGCACGGGTCAAATGGTGCCCAGAGCACTGGCATTAGCCATGCCCACAGCCACCATGGTCAACCTAGCCTCAGCTGTTACTTGTAAACTTATGGGGTGCACTGTTGCTGTGAACGGTGAGTACAGATCATGCAGTCCAAATATAGTTTGAGTTGAATTGGATTTTCATAGTCAAAGTGAATTCTCAACAAACAGTTCAGAATGTAATTGCCACTCAAGCATATTGGCTATTGGATTCTGACTCGACATGAACACGATAGTGATTGGAAAATCATATACCACAAATAGGATATTAAAGCTCTGATTAAATACCTATGGGAGTGATTGGTTGCAATGCAATAGTTTGCCGAATAAAAAGGCCACTTTGCCCTTCAGATCTTCTGTGTACCTTACTGTCCAAGAGCTACTCGTAGACTCAAGGATGGTAGCATGGTGGTTTTGTTTGTAATCCAGAGGCCTGGACTAATGATCTGTGACATGAGCTCAAATCCCACCAGAGCAGCTGGGGAATTTAAATTCAGTTTATTAAATAAATCTGGAATAAAAAGCTAGTGCTAGAAATGTTGACTATGGACACTTACCAACTTGGTGTTAAAAACCCCTCTGATTCACTAATATCCTTTAGGGAAGGAAATCTACCATCCTTACCTGGTCTGGCCTATATGTGACTCCAGACCCATAGCGATGGGGTTGACTCTTAACTGCAGCGGTTCAAGAAGGTGGCTCACTGCCACCTTCTCAAGGACAATTAGGGGTGGGTAATAAATGCTGGCCTTGCCACCAATGCCCACATCCTGTGAATTCATTTTTTTTAATGTTAAGACTTCCTTATCGAATCGGGAACTTATCAGGCAAACCTAAAATAGGGACAAAGTTGCTCTCAAGAAGATCAGATTATAGTAAACGGTGATTCCGACTCCCCCCCTCACACCTGCTCACAGATGATGCAGTAATACTCCCATCCAGAAGCAACCATGTTTTTTTTTTAGGTTGTAACTTGGTGACAAAGCACTTCCAGCCCAAACAGTCTGACATTATTCTTCTCCTCATTTAATGCAACAGTGTTAGATGGGTAGGAAATAAAATACAGTTGGAAATTATTTATTAATACCAAAAGAAAGGGAAAAAAAATCACCCAAGCCAAAATGGGAGATCAGGAAATGTTGGCGGAGTATTTCCTCACTATCCCAGGTGGTGGTTACACCATTGGGATCGGGGAGTATTTATGCAGAACTTTTCTGTGGCATGTGAGGATGGTTTAATATTCTGGAATGTTGTTTGATTGCATTTAACAAAAACAACAGCTTGCATTTATATCGCGCCTTTGAGGTAGTTTATGATAAAACAGATTGTACGTGGTTTGTGGAAGGAGCAGGCTTGGGGGTAGATCCTGACTCTGTGCGATAGAGTAAACCGGGTGATAGCAAGTCAGCAGCCCGGTAAATAAAAATCACACTATCACACACGGACTGCAGTTGCTGAAGAAGGCTCACCACTATCTTCGAGGGCAAATATGGGATGGGTATTAAATGCTGGCCTGGCCAGCAATGCCCCACATCCCATGAATAAATTTAAAAAATCAAAATTTCCCCCTTGCTGCCTACATGACCTTTTTTCTTTGGATGCTTTTCCTAGCTCTTCAAATTATTAAAAGGTGAACCATGACTATTGTTAGCTCGGTGTACCTTGGCTGACAGCTATGTTTTGCTGCTAAGATCAAGAAGGTGTCGAACTCTTTGCTGAATTATCCAGTCTCAGCCTGGGCAGCATGAGGGATGTTATAATTGGATTGAGTTGCCTTGGGCTAGAGATGGGGATAATCAGCAAGGATTCTTGTCCTTGCTTACATTCGTAATGGAAAAGGTAGTTGTTGGGTGAGGTCGGGATTGTGCTCAACAGGTGAGGTAGCCTGTAGGCACTCACTGTCTAAGGTCACAGATGAGAAATTGTCTTTTGGATGTGGTTTAGATATTGCGGGGGCGGTGGCTGTACCCCCGCACAGAATCGTACTACACGGATGGTGACCATTCGGACCACTCTTTGAAAGTGCTATCCAATTAGTCCCACTCCCAAGCTCTGTCTCCAAGGTCCTACAATGTTTACTCTTTTCAAGTATTTACAATGTTTATTATTTTCAAGTATTGATCAGATTCCCTTTTTAAAGTTACTATTGAATCTGCCTCCACCATCCTTTCAGGCAGTGATCATGACAACTCGCTGCGTAAAAGAAATACTCCTCATCTCCCCTGTGATTCTTCTTAAATCTGTGTCCTCGAGTTCCCGACCCTCCTGTCAGCGTAAACAGTTGCTCCGCATTTACTCGATCAGAACCCTTCAAAATGTGAACACCTCAATTAAATCGCTCATTAACCTTCTCTGTTCTAAGGAGAATAACCCCAGCATAAATCAGGGCAATGGGAAATGAGATTGGAGTAGGCAGCTTTAGTTGAGACAGCTCGCACTGGCATCGGCACGATAAGTGTGTATCAGTGCGAGCGCTTCAACTTAAGCGACCTGCTCTTATATCTTCATGTGCTGTAATTGCTAGGATTCTAAATCAGTGACTTCAGGAGAGCACAAAAGAAAAGTTTTTCTTTTAAAAAGTCCTGGAAGAGCTGTTTCCTTTTGAACAATGACGTAGTTTTCCCCCTGAACTGCTTGGATGATAAACTGGTGGAGCGGCTTGTCTGCCCGCTACAGTGCCCATCCGGTTTATTTGATAACCAGATGGCTTCTCTAATGGTTGGGCGAATCCATTCTGTCCGTTTTCCCCCTTAGCAGGTAAGTCCGAAAGCTACCGCCGGCGTGCAGAGCTAATTCCCCGACCAGATATTTGTCTTCTCCCACGATTGGAGAGAAATTGTTCCCATTGGCGGAAAGGTCGAGAACCAGAGGACACAGATTTAAGGTGACTGGCAGAAGAACCAAAGGTGCCATGAGGAAAAATGTTTTTACGCATCGAGTGGTTAGGATCTGCGATTCACTGCCTGAAGGGGTGGTGGAGGCAGACTCAATCGTAGCTTTGAAAAGGGAATTGGATGAGTACTTGAAAGAACATTTTTTGCAGGGCTGTGGGGAAAGGGCAGGGGGAGTGAGACCAGCTGAAGTGCTCTTGCAGAGAGCCGGCCCGGGCTCGACGGGCTGAATGGCCTCCTTCTGTGCTGGAACCATTCTATGATTCTATGAATAGCAAGGCTTCTACAACAGCCATGTTTACTGCTGAACTGTTGGTCTACAGTTGTTGCTAGGCAACATGTTGCCAAGCTACATTTGTTGCCAGGCAACAGTTACGTGCTCTGCTGGCTCCGAATGTGGTGTCAGGGTAACAACTCCAGCTTCAACTCTGAAAAGCAAATTAAAAATGAAACAAATTTCGATGGAAATGAGCTCCTGATTACCATCTAGTGACCTCCCTGATCTTGGATGAGGACAGGAAAGCTTGGCTCATAGTCAAATCGGCTTCAAATCCAGGTTCACGTGTGTCCACTTGGATGAGGTACGAGAGGGCTGCCAGTATCTATGCTACTTTGTTCCATCATAATTCACCACAGTCAGGAATGAAGGGGAGAAAATTGGACGGGGGGGAATAAAAATGTGAGAAGATTTCTTCTTTTGCGATCATAAACATGTTCGTTATACACACATTAAGGATTTTGATATGCAGGGAATTTTCCCCTCATGTACATTAAACTGAATTCAATTCTACATTCGGGGATAGCCCACATTTCTTCCTGCACAAAACCTGCACCTCCATTTTACCGATTACGCCAAGTTTCACTGGCATCCTGTACCCTAACATCCTTGCTCTCGTGTTCAAATCCTTCCGCTCCCCCTCCGTGACCTCCTCCAGCCGCACATGTCCCCTTCATTCTTGCAGCACGAGTTTGCTTCTGGTGTCTCTGCTCCCTCCATTCCACAATCGGCAGCCCTTCCTTCGGCTACTATGTCACCATCCTCTGGAACTTCTTTTCCTGGCTTTCAAATGCTTCCCTAAACCCTTCTCTTAAAACATTGATTTTGTGTTTCTTCCACAACTGTGTTTTGCCCTTTTCTTTCCTGTTCAGTGTCCACCTTTGCGTAATGTGCAATGAAGCATTGTTCTCCCTGGGAGGAGTAACTAGTTGTTGTTTAATAAAAATATTAGCTGTAATGGAAGGCAATAAGGATACCTGTAACACATAACCTGTGGTTGGTATATGTTGCAATCATACTCCTCAGATTCAATACTAGTACAGACCAGCTAAGGTTTCACCCATGGTTGCTCAGGGCTACAATTTGTGCTTTGTGAATCAGCAGTAAATAGTTGTTATTGTGTTTCTTATGAACCCTCACCATTAAATCCAATTGCTGTTTCGATCCAGACTTCTGGATCTGAGCATTCAAAAGCACAGACTTCTGCTTGTCAAAGCACCTAGATTTGTACCGCCAGGTGGGCTCATCATATCATCATAGGTGGTCCTTCAAATCGAGGGTGACTTGCTTCCACGCCAAAAAAAGGATGAGTTCACAGGTGTTTCGAATGAAGAACCCGAACTTCAGCCTCAAGGGTGGAAGATGCCAGTGCGTGGATTTTTTTAACACCAGCCCCCACACGGGCTTGACAGAACTAGGCCTTGGTCCAGTGGCAAGGATTACCCAAGACAACTGGAGACCTGCTCTGCTGCACGGACCTAGTGCACACACATATCGCATTGTGGGATCATAGAAAGTATGGGAATAACATGGCAGTAATGCCCCCAAAAAATATGGCTGTAATGCCCAAGATAAACATGGTTGTAACGGCCCCCGAAGCATTGCTGTAATGCCCAAGAAGCATGGCGCCAATGCCCAACAGAACTATGGCCGTAATGCCCAAGAAACATGGCTGTAATGCCCCCAAGACCTTGGCTGTAATGTCCAAACAAAACATGACTCCAATGCCCAAGAAACATGGATATAATGCCCAAGAAACATGACTCCAATGCCCAAGATAAATATGACTGTACTTCCCCCAAAAGAAACATGGTGTAACGCCATGGCTATCAACAGTTGCCTTTCTCAGCCACTGGCTCTGGCTCCAGCTTCCTGATTAGTAGTTTTAAAAGTTCACACTATAAATCATAGAAAAACAATAAGATTTTTTTTTAATTGATGCATTAACCCATTAAAGTCCATGCGACCTTTGCGTTGATCAAAATTCCACATTTTTCGATTGCCTGAAAAGAAAGATAAATTTAAATTAAGAATTTATAAAATCGCAAAGTGGGAGGTTGGACCACTATCAGGAGGCTAGGAGGCACTATTGTTGGCTCTGGCTATTTTTTTGACCATTGTAAATTGACTGGTTGTTCTAGTATCTGTGTAGCAATGGAAGTTTGGCTCAGTTGGTAAAACTCTTCTCTGTGAACCAGAACGGTATGGGTTAGAGTCCTGTACCAGGAAGACAGCTCATGGTCTAGACTGATGCTCCAGTGCAGCACTGAGATAGTTACTGCCTTGTTCATGGTGGTAAACCAAGGCCCAGCCTACCAGTTCCGGTGGATGTCAAAGATCCTGTGGCATTTTTGGAAGGAGGGATGCTTTGTAATGTCCCTCACTCAACCAGCTCCCCTAAAAATGGATCGACAATCTATTCTTTACATAACTGTTGGTGGGAGCTTGCTGCTTGTAAATTGACTGCTGTGTTCACTCACAAAGCAAATAGCATTCAATGCAGGTCATTTAAAGAAAGAAAAACTTTAATTTATAAGCACCTTTCACAACCTCAGGACATCCCAAAGTGCTTTACAGCCAATGAAGCGCGCTTTTAGAAACATAGAAACATAGAAAATAGGTGCAGGAGTAGGCCATTCAGCCCTTCGAGCCTGCACCACCATTCAGTAAGATCATGGCTGATCATTCACCTCAGTACCCCATTCCTGCTTTCTCTCCATACCCCTTGATCCCTTCAGCCATAAGGGCCTCATCTAACTCCCTTTTGAATATATCTAACGAACTGGCCTCAACAACTCTCAGCGGTAGGGAATGTTGTGAAGAAGTTTCTCCTCATCTCAGTCCTAAATGGCTTACCCCTTATCGTTAGACTGTGACCCCTGGTTCTCGACTTCCCCAACATTGGGAACATTCTTCCTGCATCTAACCTGTCCAGTCCCATTAACTGTTGTAGTGTAGGAAATGTGGCAGCCATTTTGCATGATTATATATGTGTTTATGTTCCATAATGGTATTTGCTATTGTATTTTAGTAGAATCATAGAAATTCACTGCACAGAAGGAGGCCATTCGGCCAATTGTGTCTGCACTGGCCAAAAAAGAGCTATCCAACCTAATCCCACGTTCCAGCTCTTGGTTTGTAGCATTGTAGACTTGACTGTTCTAACGCACTCCTGGCTGGACTCCCACATTCTACCCTACGTAAACTGGAGGTCATCCAAAACTCAGCTGCCTGTGTCCTAACTCACACCAATCCTGTTCACCCATCACCCCTATGCTCGTTGATCTACATTGGCTCGCGGTTAAGCAACACCTCAATTTCAAAATTCTCATCCTTGTTTACAAATCCCTCCATGGCCTCACTCCTCCCTATCTCTGTAATCTCCTTCAACCCCACAACCCTTGACCCCCTGCCACCCCCCACCCGCCCCCCCACACCCCCCGCCCGGAGATGTCTGCGTTCCTCTAATTCTGCCCTCTTGAGCATCCCTGATTATAATCGCTCAACCATTGGTGGCCATGCCTTCAGCTGTATAGGCCCGAGGGTCTGGAAATCCCTCCCTAAATCTCTCCGCCTCTCTTTCCTCCTTTAAGAGGTTCCTTAAAACCTACCACTTTGACCAAGCTTTTGGTCATGTGACCTAATTTTTTATGTTGGTCCCGTGTTACATGTTGTCTTATAAAACTCCTGTGTAGTGCCCTGGAACGTTTTTCTATGTTAAAGGTGTTATATAAATACAAGTTGTTGTTGTTATAGGTTATGGTACTTCAAGTGCATAGCCAAGTACTTTACTGTTCTATAGTTCTGCATGCTGGCTTCTGCCTTGGATGCAGAACATTGCATTAGACTACCCTCGTAGCTCATTGAGTGATCAATAAATTAATAAAATGAACATCGGGCATTTGTAAAAATGGACTTGGAGTGTTTGTCTCATGTTAACTTGCACCAGATTTCTTCCCCTTCACAAAACAGGAATCACAACAGTACTAACCATGACAACACTCAGCAGTATAGCAAGAAAATCACTACCGAAGGTCTCCTACGTCACTGCGATGGATTTATTCGTCACCGTGTGCTTTTTATTCGTCTTTGCGGCGTTGATGGAGTACGCAGCTCTCAATTACTACACGTGCTGCAGGAAGCCCACTTGCACGAAAAAGAAAAGGACGGTAAGCTCGTCTGACGTTATTCCGCCGATCGCAGAGAAATGTGCTTCCTTGAATAATTTAAGGACTGTGTTAACATAAGAACATACGAATTAGAAGCGGGAGTGGCCCATTCGGTCTCTCGAGCCTGCTCCGCCATTCAATAAGATCATGGCTGATCTTCGACCTCAACTCCACTTTCCCGGCCCATCCCCATATCCTTTGATTCCCTTAATATCCAAAAATCTATCGATCTCTGTCTTGAATATACTCAACGACCGAGCATCTACAGCTCTCTGGGGTAGAGAATTCCAAAGATTCATGACCCTCTGAGTGGAGAAATTTCTCCTCATCTCAGTCCTAAATGGCCGACCCCTAATTCTGAGACTGTGACCCCTGGCTCTAGACTCCCCAGCCCAGGGAAACATCCTCCCTGCATCTACCCTGTCAAGCCCTGTAAGAGTTTTGTATGTTTCAGTGAGATCATCTCTCATTCTTCAAAACTCGAGAGAATGTAAGCCTGGTCTACTCAATCTCTCCATCTCAGGAACAGTCTGGTGAACCTCCGTTGCACTCCCTCAATGGCAAGTATATCCTTCCTTAGGTAAGGAGACCAAAATTGTACACAATACTCCAAGTGTTGTCTTACCAGGGCCCTGTATAATTGCAGTAAGACACCTTGGGACCGAAATTGCCCTTCCGATAAGGCCTCTGGCCGCCTGAAAGCGGCAGCCACAGGGTGGCGCAGAATGGCCGACGACTCTCCGCGGAGGGACCAGCATTTTGCAAATTGCCCTTCATCAGGGGCGGAACGGTGTAGGGGACCGCCTTGCCCGTTTTCCCACCGCGCCAACCCCTTACCGACTGGCGGCAATTACGTCCCGAAATTGCCCCGTGGGAAATATCTCTTTTGCAGAATTGCCCTGCAGGAGCGGCGCCGTCTCTGGCCGATACCCCCGACAGCTTTTGGTTGGTCGGCGGCACGGCCGCCCTTAAAGGGGAGGTGGCGCTGCTGGCAACGCCATTTTATATTTTATTGTCGGCCGACTGCCAGGTCGGGCCGACAATTATGCCCCCGGGTTCGGGCCTCTTGGCTGCCAGGCTGCTGGCCTGGGCGAAACCTTCCCTGGTGGCTCAGTGGACCTAGCTTAAAAATATGCCGAGCTTGCAGCGGCCCTCCCCTTTAACTGAAGGGGAGCGACGTTGTGACGCATCAGCACGACGCGGCACATCCCCATCGTGCTGACGTCATCAGCGACATGCTGGCGTCATTAGCACGCCGCTGATGAGTGATCGGGGCGGCCGAACCGCTCCAAGGGCACTTCCGCCCCTCAGCCGCGACTACATCCGCCCCGAGCCCCCCAAAAAACTTCCAAGTGCCGAATATCGACGGCATCTCCGCCGCAACCCATGTGGCGGGAAAAAAATTTAAAAAACGGAAGGTGTGCCCCATTTCGGGCGGAGGTGAATTTCTACCCCAAGCTTTACTCTTACACTCAAATCCTCTTGTAATAAAGGCCAACATACCATTTAACAACATTGTAAACACAGTGAGGGAAATTCATCTGGTCCCATTGTATTGTAAACACAGCGAGGGAAATTTCCTTTCGTCCTTATGTTTTAGAAACATTGCAAACATAGCAGGAGAATTTCTTCTTTCTCGCTATTCCCGTGAAATTTAAAGCCTGCTCTGTTCGAAAGCTGTTTATAATTTCACTGGAAATATTGAAAATCCTGGTGCGTTGTTTGTGAAATCACGAGGGAGGGAAACCTTCCCCAGCAGAGCCAGCAGAGTACCACCTGGGCTTTCCAGTGAGTGGTAATATTAACAAACGATGTTGCTGTGAGTTTAGCTGGCCTTACAGGTGGCTGGGCATGTTAACTATATATTGCTGGTACATAGGGCCCAAATGTCCCCATGAGTTGCACCGTTTTTTTGGGTGTAACTTGATTTTTCTGGTGTATCTTTTTAGTTGCAAATATGGCCATTTAATTTGCGCCAGTGTAAGTGAGTTAGTTAGGTTTTTTGTTAGGTCAGTTTTTTTTTCCAAAAGGGGGGGTTCCCAGCCACTTACACCATTTATGCCAATTTGGCCAGAAAAAAGTTGTACTAAACTAACTTAGGGCAGCATATGTGTCCACTTTTGTCTGCACAGAAAGACCTTACTTACAGTTAAGGAATCGGCACAAGTAACTACATTTAAAGCACCACCAGGCACCAAGCAAAGCATAAAAAGTAATAAGCAATCAATCAATAACAAGTAAAAAGGTAGAAGGAACCCTGCACCTAAAGCACCAAAATCAATCAGTAAATAACAAATAAAAAATAGAAGTCCTACCTTAGGGAACGCAGGGGGCCGCCGATGAGGGAGTCCATTCGGCCAGGGCTAGGGACGGCGTGCTTCAGGCCCCTCCCACACAGCCTGTCGAGCGCGTTTGCAGAAACGGCCTGCCAGGAGCTACTGCACATGTGCACAGACTCTAGCGCGCATGTGCAGAGGTCCCGACACTGTTCAGCTATTTCAGCGCCGGGACCTGGCTCCGCCCCCAATCCATTGGGCCACGCTGTGCCACAACGGAGGAGAGGCTGGGGAGCAGCCAAAATACGGAGGTCTTTTTTCGGCGCGTTTGGAGGCGGATAAAAGCGGCGCAGCTCGAGTGAGGGCGCCAGAAAAAGAGGTTAGGGAAATTTGGGCCCATAGATTCTATTAGCACCAGTGTAATCAAACCTATGCTGGCACAGACAGGATGGGCTGAATGGCCGCCTTCTGTGCTCTGTGCTCAAGATATCAGTGTACTGGTCAGGTGGGCAGCACAGTGGCAAATGGAATTCAATCCGGAGAAGTGTGAGGTAATGCATTTGGGGAGGTCTAACAAGGCAAGGGAATGCACATTAAATGGTAGGACAGTGAGAAGTGTAGAGGAACAAAGGGACCTTGGATTGCAGGTCCACAGATCCCTGAAGGTAAGGTGATTAAGAAGGCATACGGGATACTTGCTTTTATTAGCTGAGGCACAGAATACAAGAGCAGGGAGGTTATGCTTGACTACAGCTAGAGTACTGCGTGCAGTTCTGGTCACCACATTACAGGAAAGATGTGATTGCACTGGAAAGGGTGCAGAGGAGATTTACAAGGATGTTGCCTGGAGAATTTTAGCTATGAGGAAAGATTAGATAGGCTGGGGTTGTTTTCTATGGAACAGAGGCAGCTGAGGGGTGACCTTATTGAGGTGTATAAAATTATGAGGGGCCTAGATAGAGTGGATAGGAAGGACCTATTTCCCTTAGCAGAGGGTCAAGAACTAGGGGGCATAAATTTCAAGTAATTGGTGGGAGGGTTAGAGGGGATTTGAGTGGATATTTTTTCATCCAGAGGGTGTTGGGAGTCTGGAACTCAGTGCCTGAAAGGATGGTAGAGGCAGAAACCCTCATCACATTTAAAAACTACTTCGATGTGCACTTAAAGAGCCATAACCTGTAGGGCTATGGACCAAGAGCTAGAAAGTGGGATTAGGCTGGATAACTCCTTGTTGGCCAGCACGGACATGATGGGCTGAAATGGCCTCCTTCCGTGCTGTAACTTTTGATGATTCTATGATATGTGCTATACAAAAATGTGTACAGATGTTCTTCTGACAGCAGTAAATCAGCTACTTTGCTAAACCATGATGAATAATAATTGTAGGGGAGTGGGGACACAAAATATTTGCTTTTTAAATTTTTTTCAGAAGTAGAGGAGTAGTCCTCCGGTGGTCTAATTGTGTCACTGCAGCTCGACAGTCTTCCAGTTCTATGGTGGCTACTCGCTGCTCTCCCAGTTCCCCCACAGCCACTTGTTAATCTTCCTACTCTAGCATAGCTACTTGCCTTTCTCCCGTCTATCCTATGGCTGTTTGCAGCACTTTTGTTTATTCGTTCGCAAGATGTGGGTGTCACTGGCAAGGCCCATCACTAATTGCCCTTGAGAAGGTGGTAGTGAGCTGCCTTCTCGAACAGCTGCAGTCCGTGTGGTGAAGGTACTCCCTCAGGGCTGTTAAGGAGGAAGTTCCAGGATTTTAGCCCAGCGACGATGAAGGAGCAACAATATATTTCCAAGTCAGGAATGTGTGTAGCTTGGAGGTGAACTAGCAGGTATTCCTATGCGCCTGTTGTCCTTGTCCTTCTCGGTGGTAGAGGTCGCAGGTTTGGGAGGTGCTGCCGAAGAAGCCTTGGCAAGTTGCCACAGTGCATCTTGTAGATGGTACACACTGCAGCCACAGTGCACCGGTAGCGGAGGGAATGAATGGTTAAGGTGGCGAATGGGGTGCCAATCAAGTAGGCTGCTTTGTCCTGGATGGTGTCGGGCTTCATGAGTGTTGCTAGACTTGCACTCATATACAGGCAAGTGGAGCGTATTCCATCACACTCCTGACTTGTGCCTTGTAGACGGTGGAAAGGCTTTGAGGAGTCAGGAGGTGAGACACTCACCGCAGAATACCCAGCCTCTGACCTGCTCTTGTAGCCACAGTATTTATGTGGCTGATCCAGTTAAGTTTCTGGTCAATGGTGAATCCCAGGATGTTGATGGTGGGGGATTCGGCAATGTTAATGCCGTTGAATGTCAAAGGGCGGTGGTTAGACTCTCGCTTGTTGGAGATGGTCATTGCCTGGCACTTGTGTGGCGCGAATGTTACTTGCCACTTATTAGCCCAAGCCTAAATGTCATCCAGGACTTGCTGCATGAGGGCATGGACTGATCCATTATTAGATTTCAGATCTCTTACGGCTGCACACCTCTGCCCAGCAGCTTCTTGCCATTCATTTGGCTCTCTCAGAAACTGCTCTCCTGCAGCGTCAAGGTCCTAGCTTCACTCTTCCACGGCGTTTCATCACTCTCCCCGCTCTCCCCAGACTGGTCTTCCAGCTCTCCTGTGTTTTCTCATCTCTCTCCTCACTCTTTCGAACAGAGAGGAGTAGATCGTTTAATTGAGACCACAGAATGAATTCCCTAATGGTAGACTCGGGTTCAAATCCCTCTTTGTGTTTCAAAAAGATCTTCAGGTGTCATTGAGGTAACATTTTGAGAAGGGTTTTTCCCCCCCAATCTCTTGCCGTGTAGATTGGCGCAATCCACAGAGGCACAGCGGAAAAGGTTACACTAAGATTGTGCCCTGGTGCCCACCAGTGCTGACTCTGCTGGAGTATGTAGGTGAGGAGTGAGAGCGTGAAATTAACCTGTAGCCAGTGGGTGCCCATGGTGCGAAGGGCGATTGTCTGCCAGCCCACCCTGGCCAGAAAATACATCACCTGCTACATAGAAACATAGAAACAGAGAAAATAGCAGGAGTAGGTCATTCGGCCCTTCGAGCCTGCACCACCATTCATTATGATCATGGCTGATCATGCAACTTCAGTACCCCATTTCTGCTTTTTCTCCATACCCCTTGAGCCCTTTAGCCATCTAACTCCCCTTTGAATATATCTAACAAACTGGCCTCAACAACTTTCTGTAGTAGAGAATTCCACAGGTTCATAATTCTCTGAGTGAAGAAGTTTTTCCTCATGTCAGTCCTAAATGGCTTACCCTTTATCCTTAGACTGTGACCCCTGGTTCTGGACTTCCCCAACATCGGGAACATTCTTCCTGCATCTAACCTGTCCAATCCCATCAGAATTTTATGTTTCTGTGAGATCCCCTCTCATTCTTCTAAATTCCAGTGAATATAAGCCTAGTCGACCAGTCTTTCTTCATAGGTCAGACCTGCCATCCCGGGAATCAGTCTGGTGAACCTTTGCTGCACTCCCTCAATAGCATGAATGTCCTTCCTCAGATTAGGAGACCAGAACTGTACACAATATTCAAGGTGTGGCCTCACCAAGGCCCTGTACAACTGCAGTAAGACCTCCCTGCTCCTATACTCAATTCCTCTCGCTATGAAGGCCAACATGCCATTTGCCTTCTTCATCGCCTGCTGTACCTGCATGCCAACTTTCAATGACTGACGTACCATGACACCCTCAGTGGGGATACCTCATCACTTCTCTGCTACCCTACCCCAGGAAAGGTGGTTTTGTGTCCTCTTTTCAGGTTGCTGTTCGCTATTTCTTCCCTCTTAAAGTACCTTCCTCTCTTATAATTGCTGGGGAGAAACCCATAAATTCGGCTGGAGTTCTACTGGTGTCCCACCAGAGCTATGGCCGTTTTTAGCCATTCATGCCATTTTACTGAGAATGAAACAACTTATAGCGCCTTTCATCAACTCAGGAGGTTCTAATGTGCTTCTCAGCCAATTAAATCATTCTTGTAGTGCAGAGAAATATGATAGCTAACTTATACACGGTAAGGTACCACAAACAAAAATGAAAAAAAGTGAAAAAATCTATTTTAGTGATGCAGGGATTAATATTGGCCAGGAGTGCAGGAGACCTTATGTGCTCTTTGAATAGCACCATGGGATTTTTAACATCCACCCGAGAGGGCAGTCAAGACCTCAACAACAACTTGTATTTATATAACGCCTTTAAAGTAGTAAAACGTCCCAAGGCGCTTCACAGGAGCATTATAAGACAAAACAAATAAATTTGACACCGAACCACACAAGAAGAAATTACAGCAGATGACAAAAGCTTGCTCAAAGAAGTAGGTTTTAAGGAGCGTCTTAAAGGAGGAAAGAGAGGTCGAGAGGCGAAGAGATATGGGGGTCAAGTTTCGGGCCGTGCCTAGAATGGCGCAGCCCCGCGTGCCATGCTTGATTTCCGCGCTCAAAACCACGCCGAAAACTTACCTCCCTCAGGTCGATCCAAGCCCTCGGCGCAGTGCAGCACAAGCTGTGGGGGACGGAGCCAAGTCCCCGCACTGAAAACCGTGCTGGGACCTCTGCACATGCGCGCTACAGTGGGCGCACATGTGCAGTAGCTCCAGGCACCCGAAACTGTGTGGGAGGGGCCCGAGGCATGCCGCCCCGAGTCCTGGCCGAATGGGCTCACTGGGGCGGTGAAGATCGGACTGCACCTCCCTCCTCCAGCTCCTGCTCTGGCTGTGGGCTCCAGCTTCCTCCCCTGTTCAGCTCACGCTCCCTCTGGCTCTCTCACCCCCCCTTCCCCCTGCCCCCAGCTCCCGCTCCGCTGCCGCCCCCCCCCAGCTCCTGCTCCGCTGCCCGCTCACCCCCCCCAGCTCCCGCTCCGCTGCATACTCTCCCCCCGCTCCTGCTCCGCTCCCTCTTCCTTCGGCGGTGCCCGCCCACCCGGCATCTTGCTGGGGGCGGACCCCGCCCGAAGTCTTCGGCCCGGCCTTTTCACGTCGGCCGGGCCTGTTCAGCCTCCTCCCTTACCTCTCCACCCCTCCTCTCTCCTCTTCCCCGCACCCCGCTCTCCTCCTCCCCGCACCCACCCTCTCCTCTCCCCCTCCCTCCCCTCTCCCTCCCCCTCTCCCTCCCCCTCCCCTCTCTCTCCCCTCCCTTCCGCTCCCCTCCCCTCCCCTCCCTTCCCCTCCCCTCCACTCCCCTTCTCTCCCCCTCCCTCCCTCTCCTCTCCCCCTCCCTCCCTCTCCTTTCCCCCTCCGCCCCTCCCTCCCTCTCCTCTCCTCCCTCCCTCCCTCCCTCCTCCTCCCCCCCCCTTCCCTCGTTGTCAGAAACACATAGACACTGACAGACAGAGAGAGAGAGAGACATTGACAGACAGAGGGAGAGAGACAGAGACAGAGAGAGACACACTGGGGGGCCCCATCCCAGCACGCTGTTGGAGGGCTCCTGGTTCTGCAGTCGGTGAGTAGAAACGCAAGTTGCTTTTTTAATTTTTTAATTTTTTAGTAATTTTTTTTGATTGATTTATTGGTTGATTTATTGATTTAGTTATCATTTATTATTGATGGCTCTTTATTTGTAAAAGTGATGTGTTTCATGTTTGTAAACTTCCCTTTCTCTCCCCCACTCCCCCCCCCCCAATCTCTCTTCCCTTTGTAACCTACCCCTGATTTTCTAAGTGTAGGCAAGGTTTTTCTGAGCGTACAAAAATCTACACTTACTCCATTCTAAGTTAGTTTGGAGTAAGTTTTCGCTGCCTAAACTTTCAAAACAGGTGTAAGTGGCCAGACACGCCCCCTTTTGAAAAAGAAAATCTGTTCCAAAATGAAACTGTTCTAACTGACTAGAACTGGAGCAAACTAAATGCCGAGAATTGCAATTTCTAACATATTCCATTCTAAACCAGTTGCTCCAAAAAAATAGGAGCAACTCAGGCTGAAACTTGACCCCTGAGGGAGGGAGTTCCAGAGCTTGAGCCATAGACAACTGAACACACAGTCACCAATGGTTGAGCAGTTATAATCAGGGGTGCTCAAGAGGGCAGAATTTGAGGAGCGCAGACATCTCAGGGGGTTGTGAGGCTGAAGGAGATTACAGAGGACCTTTGTTTAATGTCTCATCTGAAAGATGACACTTGTCAGTACTTTGTCAGACCTGTACGGAATGTCAGCCTAGACTGCATGCTAAAAGTCTCTGGAGTGAGCCTTAAACCTAAGACTTTCTAGCTCGGGGACGAGAGTGCTTCCACTGAGCTTAGACTGTGGGTTCCATCAATCTTCTTCAGGAGTGACAGCAAGAGACTGGTAGAATCTCTAACGAATTTCAGGTCCAGTTAGTCTTGTGATTTATTTCAATTTATCTGTTCTTTTAATCACTTAGTGGCAAATTAAGGATTCAATCTCTGAAGGCACTCACAATGAATAGGGTTTGAATCCTCTTCCTACCAGTGGTATAATAGAAAGTTAGCCGTCTTCCTCATTTGTTATTTCTTTGTGTCTGGTTCAACAGGAACTTTGATCTTGATTATCTGCCATCAGTGGGAGGAGAATGGTACTGCCGTTGTACTTGCCTGATGAGAATAGAATGATTGTAGAAGTTGCATTTTCATTTCAAAGGCTGTCATCATTTTCACTGAGCAGATAATATTTTTGAGATTCAATTTTGTAAGGCGCATTTTAGCTAACCTCCATATTCATATAAAGGGTAACGGTCATTGTTTGGTGTTCCCGGTGCAGAAATTCACATGACGGGAGTGTGGTTTTTTTTGGACACTAAGGGAATCAAGGGGATATAGGGATAGGGAGGGACAGTGGAGTTGAGGTCGAAGATCAGCCATGATCTTATTGAATGGCAGAGCAGGCTCGATGGACCGTATGGCCTACTCCTGCTCCTAATTTTTAAGTATCAGGAATTTGTTTGTGGAGATCAGCTTGCCCATTTGCAGCCACATGATTTTCCATCTGTGTAAATTAATCTTGCAAAACGCTGCTGTTTCTATAGTGTGCAATATTCCTGTACATTTTTGGTATATTGACCAAAATGTCATCTGTTCCCATTCTCTGGTTTCAGATACTGTAGTGCCCAAACTCTCATAACTGGAGTGGAAAAATTTAGGAGCTGTGAAGTAAAAATTGGGCTGAAATTCAGTTATGGTGGGATCATCCTGGATGAGCCACAATTTCCTCCAGTTAAACATTGGGAAGAATGAAACCATTGTCTTCGGCCCCCACAACAAACTCCTTATACTTGCCACCTATTGCATTCCACTCCCACTGTCTCAGGTTCAACCAGACAGTTCACAAACTTGCCATCCTATTTGCCGCTAAGCTGAGCTTCCAACGTCATATCCTATCCATCACAAAAGCCATCCACTTCCACTCCGTAAAATCATCATCGTCATCATCATAGGCAGCCCCTCGAAATCAAGGAAGACTTGCTTTCACTCTAAAAGTGAGTTCTTAGGTGACTGAACAGTCCAATATGGGAATTTGGCCCTTCGAGCCTGCACCGCCATTCAATGAGTTCATGGCTGAACATGCAACTTCAGTAACCCATTCCTGCTTTCTCGCCATACCCCTTGATCCCCCTAGTAGTAAGGACTACATCTAACTCCTTTTTGAATATATTTAGTGAATTGGCCTCAACAACTTTCTGTGGTAAAGAATTCCACAGGTTCGCCACTCTCTGGGTGAAGAAGTTTCTCCTCATCTTGGATGCTCTTCCTCCACTTAGTGCGGTCTTTGGCCAGGGATGTTGCATTTTATCAAGGAGACTTTAAGGGTGTCCTTGAAATGTTTCCTCTGCCCACCTGGGGCTCGCTTGCCGTGTAGGAGTTCCGAATAGAGCGCTTGCTTTGGGAGTCTTGTGTACAATGTAGCTGGTCGAGTGTGGTCAGTGCTTCGATGCTGGGGATGTTGGCCTGATCGAGAACACTGACGTTGGTGCGTCTGTCCTCCCAGGGGATTTGCAGGATCTTACGGAGACAATACTGGTGGTATTTCTCCAGCAATTTGAGGTGTCTACTGTATATGGTCCATGTCTATGAGCCATACAGGAGGGCAGGTATTACTACAGCCCTGTAGACCATAAACTTGGTGCCAAGTTTGAGGGCCTGATCATTGAACACTCTCTTTCTCAGGTGGCTGAAGGCTGCGCTGGAGCACTGGAGGCGATGTTGAACCTCGTCGTCTATGTCTGCCCTTGCTGATAATAGGCCCCCCAGTAAAATCACCCCTGCCTCAGCCCATCTGCTACTGAAACACTCATCCAGAGACTTGAGCACAAAAATCTAGGCTAACATTCCAGCGCTGTGCCGAGGGAGTGCTGCACTGCCGTCTTTCGGATGAAACATTAAACTAAGGCCCTGTCTGCCCTCTCAGGTGGACATTAAAGATCCCAAGGCACTATTTTGAAGAAGAACAGGGGAGTTATCACTGGTGTTCTGGTCAATATTTATCCCTCAATCAACATAACAAAAACACAGATTATCTGATCATTATCACATTGCTGTTTGTGGGAGTTGCTGTGTGCATGTTGGCCACATTACAACAGTGAATACACTCCAAAAGTACTTCATTGGCTGTAAAGCGCTTTGAGACGTCTGGTGGTCGTGAAAGGTGCTACATTAATGCAAGTCTTTCTATTTTTTTTGTTATTTCCAGACATGACTATTCCAATGCTCTCAAGGCTGGCATTCCTTCATCCACCGCCCCCCCCATAAACTTCAATTCATCCAAAAGTCTGCTGCCAGCATCCTAGCCCGTACAAGTCCCGTTCACCCATCACCTATGTGTTCCCTGACCTACAATAACTCCCAGACCCCCAACGCCTTAAATTTACAATTCAACATCCTCATATTTAAATCCCTTCATGGGCTTACCACCAGTCCCTACGTCCCCCCTACTGCCACCAGCCCCCTCCGCCACGCCCATCCCTATATCCTTTTCCACCCCTTCAAGAACTATCAATTCCTCCAAATCTGATCTCGTGCGTCCCGCACTCCCTTCGACCTACCATTGGTAGCTGTGCCATCAGCTCTCTAGACCCTATGCTCTGGAATTTCCTCCCATAAACTCTCTGCCTCTCCATCGCCCGCTCTGCCATTAAGACCATCCTTAAAACCCACCTCTTTGACCAAGCCTTGTTACACCCCCTCCAAAAAAACAAAGCCCTGTCTGCCCTCTCAGATGGACGTAAATTATCACATGACACTATTCAACGAGGAGCAGGAGCGTCCTCCCAATCCTCTGGCCAATATTTATCCTTTAGTCATCGACACTGAAACAGATTATCTGGTCATTTATCTCATTGCTGTTTGTGGAACCTGATTATGTGTAAGCTGGCTGTTGTGTTTCACGACATAACAACAGTGACTACACTTCAAAAGTACTTCATTGGCTGTGAAGCACTTTGAGACATCTGAGGTTATAAAAGGTACCAATAAAGTGGAAGTTCTTTCCAAGCCACCACTGTCGACATAAGCCAAATCAGTCAGCTGGCTATCCATAGATGCAGCAAGGATGAGTGACCTTGTTTGCAAACTCATTTCTTTCCTTCTGCAAAGCAGCATGTATCTTTTCCTATGTGTCAGACCCTCAGTACTGCAGGGCATCAGAGATGGATCAATTTGCATAGATATTATATTATGAATATTATGACTTTAGATAACCCCAGTCACCAACTTTCAGGGGCTGATTCACTTCATCATAATCATTTACCAATATGCAATAGATGTTTACTTCTCTTAGCCAACCCTTTTTTTTAGAATAATCATTAACAACTCTCCGTGCAGACTCCGAATTAAAAATATTAAAAGTGCTAGAAAGGTTCGACATCCTTTGTTAAACTTGACCTGAGAGCAAAATGGCAGTGATTATCAAAATTGCACGTCAATGTCAAAAGTACATTGGTCTAACAGTGCCTATTTATTAAATGATTAAACTTGTACTATAATCATATTGGCAACTGTAAAATGTCAGATACTGACAGTTTAGCCCTTTAGGGAA
Source organism: Pristiophorus japonicus (assembly GCF_044704955.1). Taxonomy (NCBI): domain Eukaryota; kingdom Metazoa; phylum Chordata; class Chondrichthyes; family Pristiophoridae; genus Pristiophorus; species Pristiophorus japonicus. Next base: position 197,081,638 of record NC_091986.1, read on the forward strand.
ATTCTATGTCTGTGACAGTCAACCATAAATCCCACTGAACCATAAAGTTACCCATCAATACCTTTCAGGTCTCCAATCCTGCCGGTGGCCTCAAGTACACAGAGATGAACTGGGCTAGGAGATGGTGGAATACATCGCCCACGACCAAGCTGAGTACAAAGGCTGTTATTATGTTGGTGCGATATGGGGCAACCTTGTATAGTACAGGGATTTTGAATCCTGCAGATTTCCAGGTGCAAACACCGTGCCTCTGAAGCGCATTCTGGGCGCGAAATTGGGATCGGTAGCACCCGTTGTTTGTTGATGAGGTTATTCTTCCACACCTACAATGGCAGCAAAGGCACAAATGTTGGAATGCCTGTTCCTCAACATACCCTCAAACAGAGCTTTCATTGCAAGGCAGTGTGAGTATTTTTTTAATTTGTTCACAAGGTGTGGACATCGCTGGCAAGGCCAGCATTTATTGCCCATTCCTAATTGCCCCTGAGAAGGTGGTGGTGAGCCACCTTCTTGAACTTTTGCATTCCATCTGGTGAAGGTACAAGATATAAACCTATGTAGGAGTGAGTAAGAAGGGGACAGGAGAAGATATTAAGCCCGACTTGGGGCAGACCTGGGGGGAGAAATTCGGGAGCGTGGCGCTAACTTTGAAAAGTAGAAAAAATTTGCGCCAGGTGCTAATATTTTTCTACTTTAAAAAAAAATTGGGGTTAGCGCTCCAGGAAGGAAAGGGAGCGCTAAATCATTTCCTTCCTGGAGCGCAACGTAAGGCAGGTGGGGCGGTACTTGTGCAAAGGGAAGGCCCATTGCTGCAGGCTCTGCAAAATAAAAACTTACCTGGTCTCTGACGGCAGCCGCGATCCGGCCCGATCAGCCCGATACACTGCAGCAGAGTGCCGGGCTGACCGATCACTGGCGAAGAAGATCTGAAAAAAATCAAAGCGGGCTACGAAATATTTTTCTTACTTACCTCGGCCACCTCGCCTTTAAGCATTGCCCCCCGAAGTGCCCGGCCTCCCGATGGGCACCTCCTGCAGCAGTTGGTGTTTTATCAGGGAGGCTATGAGGGTGACCTTGTAATGTTTCCGCTGCCCATCTTTGGCTCGTTTGCCGTGAAAGAGTTCCGAGTAGAGCGTTTGCTTTGGGAGTCTCGTGTCTGGCATGTGAACTATGTGGTCTGCCCAGCGGAGCTGATCGAGTGTGGTCAGTGCTTCAATGCTGGGGATGTTACCCTGGGCGAGGACACTGAGGTTGGTGCACCTGTCCTCCCAGGGGATTTGTAGGATCTGGCGGAGACATCATTGGTGATATTTCTCCAGTGACTTGAGGTGTTTACTATACATGTTCCATGTCCCTGAGCCATACAGGAGGGCGGGTATTACTACAGCCCTGTAGACCATGAGCTTGGTGGCAGTTTTGAGGGTCTGGTCTTCGAACACTTCATCAGGCGGCCGAAGGCTGCACTGGCGCACTGGAGGCAGTGTTGAATCTCGTCGTCAATGTCTGCTCTTGGTGATAAGAGGCTCCCGAGATATGGGAAGTGGTCCACGTTGTCCAGGGCCGCACCATGAATCTTGATAAATGGGGGTAGTGCTGTGTGGCCAGGACAGGCTGATGGAGGACCTTTGTCTTACAGATGTTTAGCGTAAGGCCCATGCTTTCGTACGCCTCAGTAAATACATCGACTGTGTCCTGGAGTTCAGCCTATATTCGGAGATATTAGGATAGATGGGCAATAGACAGCATTTGATAAGCAATAGGAGAAGTGGCAAGTGGCAAGGACAGATCCTTGGTGGACTCCAGAGGGAACGGTGCTGGAGCAGGAAGAGAAGACATTGCAGGTGATTCTCTGGCTGTGAAAGGAGAGATAGGAATGGAACCAGGTGAAGACAGTCCCACTCAGCTGCAGGACGGAGGAGAGGGGTTGGAGGAGGATGGAGTGGTCAACCTTGGCAAAGGCTGCAGACAGGTCAAGAAAGACGAAGAGGGATAGTTTACTGTTATGAACACTTGGTCTATGAACAGACAATTCCCTGGAGTTAGTATGAAAGCAACATGATAGGCATAATTAATAATAGAGAGAGTTACAATATTGGATGTTTGATTGACAGCATTGTGTCCATCGAGTGGCAGAGGTGGAATTGATTATTTCCTTTTAATTTTGTTATTTTTTTTACCTTATAAGGGTACATTTTCATTTAAAGCACCCATGGTACTCTGAACTCTGTGCAAGAAACATCCAAGACAAACATTTACCACCCAGTTACAGTGCAGTCGTCCTGCAAAGCATATTTGGAGCAGTTACATGAAGTCCTTTCTTACAGCGTGTGCTTTTGTACACATGGATTTGCCCAACAGTCAGCTTGTACCCAGATTGAAGATGTGAAGCATGGAGAAAACAAATTAACCAAAAAAAAAGCATTGGCTCAAAGATTGCTGTCAATATAGCGATGAGGCTAATATCGCTCGCTGTTATGCAAGTGCAAATGCTACAGCAACTTCAGGCCAAGGCAGATGCATGATTAAACGCGGAAATCGAATCGTTGCCATTGGAGATGCGCCACTCCATTGTTAGCTTTGTGAAAACGGCAACTCGCTGCCTGGCTCCCCAGCCAAATGCATTGAGCGGCATGAAGTTCCAGTGCTTGCACGGTAGATACAAAGGCTGTGAAATTCGTCTCGGGCAGTGGCACAAAACCGACGGTATCGGATCGGCTGCCCATTATATGCAGCACCTGATAACCAGTTCCATCAATACAATGATCCGAGAACTCTGCGCTCCTCCAAATCTGGCTGCTTACGCATTTCCGATTTCCTTCGCCTCGCCTTCAGCTGACTGAGGCCTAAGCTCTGGAATTCCCTCCCTAAGCTGCTCCGCCTCTCTACCTCGCTCCCCTCCTTTAAGTTGCTCCTTTTTGACTGTTGAAAATGTGGACTTGTATTTACTCTGTCCAGCCACAGAGGGCTCATCCCTTGGAGTCCCAGGGATCCCATAATCCCTTGGGAGCACAGGTATTTAAGGAGGCTTCACAAGTTGGAGAAGCACTCTGGAGACCTGCAATAAAAGATTACGGTCATACTTTACTTTGAGCTCACAGTGTTCAGTCTGACTCTTTCTCCATACACGACAACTGGTGACGAGATACAGATAGCGAACCCAAAGATGCAGAGAACAGTGGGCATCCTGGAGAAATTCTCGGAGGGAGATGATTGGGAACCATTTGTGGAGCGACTTGACCAATACTTCGTGGCCAAGGAGGTAGATGGGGAAGAGAGCGCTGCCAAACGAAGGGCGATCCTCCTCACCGTCTGTGGGGCATCAACGTATGGCCTCATGGAGAATCTGCTCACTCCAGCGAAACCCACGGAGAAATCGTATGATGATTTGTGCACACTGGTCCAAGAGCATTTGAACCCGAAGGAAAGCGTTCTGATGGCGAGGTACCGGTTCCACACCTACAAAAGGTCTGAAGGCCGAGCTGAGACACCTTGCAGGACATTGCGAATTTGAAGGACATTTGGAGCACATGCTCAGAGACTTTTTCGTAGTTGGCATTGGCCACGAAACCATACTTCGTAAACTTTTGACTGTAGAGACCCCAACCTTGAGTAAGGCCATAGCGATAGCACAGGCGTTCATTGCCACCAGTGACAATACAAAGCAAATCTCTCAACACACAAAGACTGCTACAAGTACTGTGAACAAAGTGATGTTGTTTTAGAATCATAACGGACAGGGCAGGTCACACATATCTGCAGCTACACGTCCGCAGAAGACTCAGAGTCCACCATCAAGGGTGATGAATGCAAGGCCATTAACACCTTGTTGGTGCTGCGGGGGTGATCATTGTTTCCATTCATGCTGATTCAAAGAGCAGGTTTGCAAGGGCTGTGGAACAATGGGACACCTCCAACGACTGTGCAGGCGAGCTGCTAAGCCTGTTAAACCTGTAAACCACCACGTTGCAGAGGAGGACAGATCCACAGAAGATCACGATGAACCAGAGTCTCAGATAGAGGAGGCAGAGGCACCACGAATTGTGCCCCGATAATGCTGAACGTTGAACTAAATGGACACCCGGTGTCAATGGAGCTGGACACAGGCGCAAGCCAGTCCATCATGGGCGAAAAGACTTTCGAGAGGTTGTGGTGCAACAAGGCCTCAGGGCCATTCTTAACTCCAGTTCACACAAAACTAAGAACTTACACTAAAGAACTGATTCCTGTAATCGGCAGTGCTACCGTGAAGGTCTCCTACGATGGAGCGGTGCACAAGCTACCACTCTGGGTGGTACCGGGCGATGGTCCCACGCTGCTTGGCAGGAGCTGGCTGGGAAAGATACGCTGGAACTGGGATGACGTCCGAGTGCTATCGCCAGCTGACGACACTTCGTGTGCCCAGGTCCTAAACAAATTTCCTTCTCTGTTCGAAACAGGCATCGGGAAATTCCAAGGAGCAAAAGTGCAGATCCACCTAATTCCGGGGGCACGACCCATCCAACACAAGGCGAGAGCAGTACTGTACATGATCAGAGAAAGGGGAGAGATCGAGCTAGACTGGCTGCAAAGAGAGGGCATCATTTCACCAATCGAGTTCAGCAAGTGGGGCCAGTCCTATTGCCCCAGTCCTCAAGGGATACGGCACCATCAGAATCTATGGCGATTACAAAGTAACTATCAATCGTTTCTCCCTGCACGACCAGAACACTACCAAAAGCCGAAGATATCTTTGCAACGCTGGCGGGAGGAAAGACGTTCATGAAGCTGGATCTGACTTCAGCCTACATGACGCAGGAATTGGAGGAATCATCGAAGGCCCTCACCTGCATCAACACGCACAAGGGTCTTTTTGTTTATAACAGATGCCCGTTTGGAATCCGATCAGCGGCGGCGATATTCCAGAGAAACATGGAAAGTTTACTGAAGTCGGTCCTGCACACCATGATCTTCCAGGACGACATCGTGGTCACAGTTCGGAACACAGTCGAGCTCCGGCAGAACCTGGAGGAGGTTCTTAGTCGACTCAGCCGAGTGGGGCTCAGATTAAAACGCTCGAAGTGCATTTTCCTGATGCCTGAAGTGGAGTTCTTGGGAAGGAGGATTGCAGCGGACGGCATCAGGCCCACCAACGCGAAGACAGAGGCAATCGAGAACGCACCGAGGCCACAGAGTGTGATGGAGCTGCGGTCGTTTCTGGGACTCTTGAACTACTTTGGTAACTTCTTACCGGGTCTCAGCACACTGCTAGAACCACTGCATGTCTTACTATGAAAAGGGGGTAATGGATTTGGAGCAAAAGCCAAGAAAATGCCTTTGTAAAAGCGAGAAAATTGTTATGCTCAAACAAATTGCATGTGTTGTATGATCTATGTAAGCGTTTGGTACTAGCATGTGATGCGTCGTCATATGGCGTCGGGTGTGTATTGCAACAAACTAATGATTTTGGGAAACTGCAACCGGTTGCTTATGCATCCAGGAGTCTATCTAAGGCTGAGAAAGCCTACAGCATGATTGAAAAAAAAACATTAGCGTGTGTCTATGGGGTAAAGAAAATGCATCAATACCTGTTTGGGCTAAAATTCGAATTGGAAACTGACCATAAGCCACTTATATCCCTGTTTTCTGAACGTAAAAGGATAAATACCAACGCATCAGCCCACATCCAGAGATGGGCGCTCACATTGTCCGCATACAACTACGCCATCCGCCACAGGCCAGGCACAGAAAACTGCGCCGATGCTCTCAGTAGGCTGCTATTGCCCACCACGGGGATGGAAATGGTGCAGCCCGCAGATCTAGCCATGGTTATGGAAGCATTTGAGAGTGAGCAATCACCCGTCACTGCCTGGCAGATAAAAACCTGGACAAGCCAGGACCCCTTATTATCTCTAGTCAAAAGCTGTGTCCAGTGTCCCAGTGGAAATGCAGGAAGAGATAAAGCCGTTCCAGCAGCGCAAAGATGAAATGTCTAGACTGCCTTCTGTGGGGCAATCGAGCAGTGGTCCCCAAGAAGGACAGAGACACTTTTATCAATGACCTCCACAGTACCCACCCAGGCATCGTAATGATGAAAGCGATAGCCAGATCCCACGTGTGGTGGCCCGGTATCGATGTGGACTTAGAGTCCTGCATTCACAGATGTAATACATGCTCGCAGTTAAGTAATGTACCCAGGGAGGCGCCGCTAAGTTTATGGTCTTGGCCCTCCAAACCGTGGTCTAGGGTACACGTTGACTATGCACGCCCGTTCTTGTGTAAAATGTTCCTTGTGGTTGTAGACACGTACTCCAAGTGGATTGAATGTGAGATAATGTCGACTAGCACGTCCGCTGCCACTACTGAAAGCCTGTGGGCCATGTTTGCCACTCACGGCTTATCCGATGTCCTGGTGAGCGACAACGGGCCATGTTTTATCAGTGCTGAGTTCAAAGAATTCATAACCCGGAACAGGATCAAACATGTCACATCTGCCCCGTTTAAACCAGCGTCCAATGGACAGGCAGAGAGAGCAGTGCAAACCATCAAGCAAGGCTTGAAGAGGGTAACTGAAGGCTCACTGCAGACTCGCCTATCCCGAGTCCTGCTTAGCTATCGTATGAGACCCCACTCGCTCACTGGGATCCCACCTGCTGAACTGCTCATGAAAAGAGCACTTAAGACAAGGCTCTCGTTAGTTCACTCTGATCTACATGAACAGGTAGAGAGCAGGCGGCTTAAACAAAGTGCATACCATGATAGCGCAAATGTGTCACGCGAGATTGAAATCAATGATCCTGTATATGTATTAAATTATGGACAAGGTCCCAAGTGGCTTCCCGGCACTGTCATGGCCAAAGAGGGGAGCAGGGTGTTTCGGGTCATACTTTCAAATGGACTCATTCACCGGAAACACTTGGACCAAATCAAACTCAGATTCATGGACTATCCTGAGCAACCCACCTTGGACCCTACCTTTTTTGATCCCCTAACATACACACCAATGGCAACCGGCACCAGCACCACCGGCAACAGAACCCATCATCCACAGCACCCAGCAGCCCAGCAGGGCCCAACACACCAGGCAGCCCAGCAAGGCCAGCTGCACAGCAGCCCAGTGAGGGCCCAACAAATGATTCAACAACACCAGCTTTCACACTGAGATAATCAACCAGGGTAAGAAGGGCCCCAGATTGACTCACATTGTAAATAGTTACACCATTGATTTTGAGGGGGAGTGTTGTTATATATGTGGACTTGTATTTACTCTGTACAGCCGGAGGGCTCATCCCCTGGAGTCCCAAGGGATCCCATAATCCCTTGGGAGCACAGGTTTTTAAGGAGGCTTCACAGGTTGGAGAGGCACTTTACTTTGAGCTCACAGTGTTCAGTCTGACTCTTTCTCCATACACTACATTGATCACCTGTCCTAATATCTCCTATGTGGTTCGTTTTTTTTAAAAGCACTGGAAAGCACTTTGGGAAATTTTACTATGTTAAACGTATTATAAAAAAATGTAAGCTATTGTCTTGTGTTGTGGGACCACGGCCAGTATAAACTGGGTTTTCACGTCGGGCCCCTGCAGCTGGTGGAGACTTTCTCCACATCACTCCGAATTGTACTGAAACCAAAGTTCTGGTGGTAAAAGGACATTGCAATTCCATTGCTAGGTCTAATAATTGTATTGACGATTGCTCAAAATTGTTGGAATATTTTACCTACACATGGAAACATTTGTGCTTTCCCAGCTCCCGGATTCAGCCCTCAGCTGTCGAGTTAAACCCAATTCTCACTGTCATGGGTTCCCGAGTCAATGTGAGCAGGACTGGAAAGGGGAGCGCAGACGTGAATGGTTCTTCACCCAGCAAAAAGGATCCCAAGAGGTACTTTATCCGTAACAATTGCAGCTCTGATTCGAAATACAGGGTCTGTAATCACCTAAGAAACCAAGGCGTTAAATCAAAAGGATAGCGTGCTGCCGACAGATGAAGGCATCTGTGGAGGTGGATGCAGGAAATACGAGTCTGGCAAATAATACAGTGCTTCCCGATTGGGCAGAGTGCAGAAAAATAACGGGTACTGGTAGGCGGTGATTGAGGGAGAAATGTCACTTGTGTGACAGGCCAAGAAATGCCAAGCACCCAGTGCATAGTCAGGCAATGTTAGTTTCTTTCCTTAATGAGTCTGTCAGTCTGTCAGACTTGTGGCATTTCCATCTACAGCTGCCCTCAGTCACCACTTGTCAAACCCTATCGTTTAGTGACATTCTTGACTCTCCAGCGAGGATCAATTGCATTCTCTCTGTCAGACTTGCACATTTCTTTGGAAATTCTGTGGGCAGTCATTCTGAGCCGGATTTTCAGTTCGGATCATTTCGGGGCGGTAATGGCAGTGGGGCAGTAAAGTTTGTGCCTCAGTCAGCAAAATTCATCACCTGGGCCCTGCGTGTGGGGCAGAGGGCTAAGGGAGGCGTTACACACCTCTTTTAGGGTGCAAGGTCAGCTGAGCAACTGAAAATCCATTGTTAAAGAGCCGGCTTCGGAGCGCCCTAACAGAGGCTTCTCTGTGTATGGGGGGGGGGAGTTATCGCACCTAAAAACACTACAAACATTGCCAATACCTTAAACACCCCACAATAGAAACATAGAAACATAGAAACATAGAAAATAGGCGCAGGAGTAGGCCATTCAGCCCTTCAAGCCTGCACCACCATTCAATTAGATCATGACTGATCATTCCCTCAGTACCCCTTTCCTGCTTTCTCTCCATACCTCTTGATCCCCTGAGCCGTAAGGGCCATATCTAACTCCCTCTTGAATATATCCAATGAACTGGCATCAACAACTCTCTGCGGCAGGGAATTCCACAGGTTAACAACTCTCTGAGTGAAGAAGTTTCTCCTTATCTCAGTCCTAAATGGCCAACCGCTTATCCTAAGACTGTGTCCCCTGGTTCTGGATTTCCCCAACATCGGGGACATTCTTCCTGCATCTAAACTGTCCCGCCCCGTCAGAATCTTATATGTTTCTATGAGATCCCCTCTCATCCTTCTAAACTGCAATGTATAAAGGCCCAGTTGATCCAGTCTCGCCTCATATGTCAGTCCTGCCATCCCGGGAATCAGTCTGGTGAACCTTCGCTGCACTCCCTCAATAGCAAGAAGGTCCTTCCTCAGATTAGGAGACCAAAACTGAACACAATATTCCAGGTGAGACCTCACCAAGGCCCTGTACAACTGCAGTAAGACCTCTCTGCTCCTATACTCAAATATCCTAGCGATGGAGGCCAACATACCATTTGCCTTCTTCACCGCCTGCTGTACCTGTATGCCAACTTTCATGACTGATGAACCATGACACCCAGGTCTCGTTGCACTTACCCTTTTCCTCATCTGCCACCATTCAGATAATATTCTGTCTTCGCGTTTTTGCCCCCAAAGTGGATAACCTCACATTTATCCACATTATACTGCATCTGCCATGCATTTGCCGACTCACCTAACCTGTCCACATCGTCCTGCAGCCTCTTAGAGTCCCGCTCACAGTTCACACCGCCACCCAGTTTAGTGTCATCTGCAAACTTGGAGATATTACACTCAATTCCTTCATCCAAATCATTGATAGAAACATAGAAAATAGGTGCAGCAGTAGGCCATTCAGCCCTTCTAGCCTGCACCGCCATTCAATGAGTTCATGGCTGAACATGAAACTTCAGTACCCGTTTCCTGCTTTCTCGCCATACCCCTTGATCCCCCGAGTAGTAAGGACTTCATCTAACTCCCTTTTGAATATATTTAGTGAATTGGCATCAACTACTTTCTGTGGTAGAGAATTCCACAGGTTCACCACTCTCTGGGTGAAGAAGTTTCTCCTCATCTCGGTCCTAAATGGCTTACCCCTTATCCTTAGACTGTGACCCCTGGTTATGGACTTCCCCAACATTGGGAACATTCTTCCTGCATCTAACCTGTCTAAACCCGTCAGAATTTTAAATGTTTCTATGAGGTCCCCTCTCATTCTTCTGAACTCCAGTGAATACAAGCCCAGTTGATCCAGTCTTTCTTGATAGGTCAGTCCCACCATCCCGGGAATCAGTCTGGTGAATCTTCGCTGCACTCCCTCAATAGCAAGAATGTCCTTCCTCAAGTTAGGAGACGAAAACTGTACACAATACTCCAGGTGTGGCCTCACCAAGGCCCTGTACAACTGTAGCAACACATCCCTGCCCCTGTACTCAAATCCCCTCGCTATGAAGGCCAACATGCCATTTGCTTTCTTAACCGCCTGCTGTACCTGCATGCCAACCTTCAATGACTGATGTACCATGACACCCAGGTCTCGTTGCACCTTCCCTTTTCCTAATCTGTCACCATTCAGATAATAGTCTGTCTCTCTGTTTTTACCACCAAAGTGGATAACCTCACATTTATCCATATTATACTTCATCTGCCATTCATTTGCCCACTCACCTAACCTATCCAAGTCACTCTGCAGCCTCATAGCATCCTCCTCGCAGCTCACACTGCCACCCAACTTAGTGTCATCCGCAAATTTGGAGATACTACATTTAATCCCCTCATCTAAATCATTAATGTACAATGTAAACAGCTGGGGCCCCAGCACAGAACCTTGCGGTACCCCACTAGTCACTGCCTGCCATTCTGAAAAGTACCCATTTACTCCTACTCTTTGCTTCCTGTCTGACAACCAGTTCTCAATCCACGTCAGCACACTACCCCCAATCCCATGTGCTTTAACTTTGCACATTAATCTCTTGTGTAGGACCTTGTCGAAAGCCTTCTGAAAGTCCAAATATACCACATCAACTGGTTCTCCTTTGTCCACTTTACTGGAAACATCCTCAAAAAATTCCAGAAGATTTGTCAAGCATGATTTCCCTTTCACAAATCCATGCTGACTTGGACCTATCATGTCACCATTTTCCAAATGCGCTGCTATGACATCCTTAATAATTGATTCCATCATTTTACCCACTACTGAGGTCAGGCTGACCGGTCTATAATTCCCTGTTTTCTCTCTCCCTCCTTTTTTAAAAAGTGGGGTTACATTGGCTACCCTCCACTCGATAGGAACTAATCCAGAGTCAATGGAATGTTGGAAAATGACTGTCAATGCATCCGTTATTTCCAAGGCCACCTCCTTAAGTACTCCGGGATGCAGTCCATCAGGCCCTGGTGATTTATCGGCCTTCAATCGCATCAATTTCCCCAACACAATTTCCCGACTAATAAAGATTTCCCTCAGTTCCTCCTCCTTACTAGACCCTCTGACCCCTTTTATATCTGGAAGGTTGTTTGTGTCCTCCTTAGTGAATACCGAACCAAAGTACTTGTTCAATTGGTCTGCCATTTCTTTGTTCCCCGTTATGACTTCCCCTGATTCTGACTGCAGGGGACCTACGTTTGTCTTTACTAACCTTTTTCTCTTTACATACCCATAGAAACTTTTGCAATCCGCCTTAATGTTCCCTGCAAGCTTCTTCTCGTACTCCATTTTCCCTGCCCTAATCAAACTCTTTGTCCTCCTCTGCTGAGTTCTAAATTTCTCCCAGTCCCCGGGTTCGCTGCTATTTCTGGCCAATTTGTATGCCACTTCCTTGGCTTTAATACTATCCCTGATTTCCCTTGATAGCCACGGTTGAGCCACCTTCCCTTTTTTATTTTTACGCCAGACAGGAATGTACAATTGTTGTAATTCATCCATGCGGTCTCTAAATGTCTGCCATTGCCCATCCACAGTCAACCCCTTAAGTATCATTCGCCAATCTATCCTAGCCAATTCACGCCTCATACCTTCAAAGTTACACTTCTTTAAGTTCTGGACCATGGTCTCTGTATATTGTAAAGAGCTGGGGTCCCAGCACTGAGCCCTGTGGCACTCCACTAGTCACTGCCTGCCATTCTGAAAAGGACCCATTTATCCCGACTCTCTGCTTCCTGTCTGCCAACCAGTTCTCTATCCACATCAGTATATTACCCCCAATACCATGTGCTTTGATTTTGCACACCAATCTCTTGTGTGGGACCTTGTCAAAAGCCTTTTGAAAGTCCAAATACACCACATCCACTGGTTCTCCCTTGTCCACTCTACTAGTTACATCCTCAAAAAATTCCAGAAGATTTGTCAAGCATGGTTTCCCTTTCATAAATCCATGCTGACTTGGACTGATCCTGTCACTGCTTTCCAAATGCGCTGCTATTTCATCCTTAATGATTGATTCCAACATTTTCCCCACTACTGATGTCAGGCTAACCGGTCTATAATTACCCGTCTTCTCTCGCCCTCCCTTTTTAAAATGTGGTGTTACATTAGCAATCCTCCAGTCCATAGGAACTGATCCAGGGTCGATAGGCTGTTGGAAAATGATCATCAATGCATCCACTATTTCTAGGGCCACTTCCTTAAGTACTCTGGGATGCAGACTATCAGGCCTGTGGGATTTATCGCCCTTCAATCCCATCAATTTCCCCAACACAATTTCCCGCCTAATAAGGATATCCTTCAGTTCCTCCTTCTCACTAGACTCTCGGTCCCCTAGTATTTCTGGAAGGTTATTTGTGTCTTCCTTCGTGAAGACAGAACCAAAGTATTTGTTCAATTGTTCTGCCATTTCTTTGTTCCCCATTATAAATTCACCTGATTCTGTCTGCAAGGGACCTGTGTTTGTCTTCACTAATCTTTTTCTCTTCACATATCTACAGAAGCTTTTGCAGTCAGTTTTTATATTCCCAGCAAGCTTCCTCTCATACCCTATTTTCTCCCTCCTAATTAAACCCTTTGTCCTCCTCTGCTGAATTCTAAATTTCTCCCAGTCCTCAGGTTTGTTGCTTTTTCTGGCCAATTTATATGCCTCTTCCTTGGATTTAACACTATCCTTAATTTCCCTCGTTAGCCACGTTTGAGCCATCTTCCTCATTTTATTTTTACTCGGACAGAGATGTCCAATTGCTGAAGTTCATCCATGTGATCTTTAAATGTTTGCCGATGCCTATCACTGTCAACCTTTTAAGTATCATTTGCCCGTCTATTCTAGCCAATTCACACCTCAAAACATCGAAGTTACCTTTCCTTAAGTTCAGGACCCTAATTTCTGAATAACTGTGTCACTCTCCACCTTAATAAAGAATTCTATCATGTTATGGTCACTCTTCCCCAAGGGGCCTCGCACAACAAGATTGCATATTAGTCCTTTCTCATTACACATCAGTCTAGGATGGCCAGCTCCCTCGTTGTTTCCTCAACCTACTGGTCTAGAAAACCATCCCTAATACACTCCAGGAAATCCTCCTCCACCGCATTACTACCAGTTTGGTTAGCCCAATCAATATGTAGATTAAAGTCACCCATGATAACTGCTGTACCCTTATTGCATGCATCCCTAATTTCTTGTTTGATGCGTCCCCAACCTTACTACTACTGTTTGGTGGTCTATACACAACTCCCACCAGCGTTTTCTGCCCCTTGGTATTCCGTAGCTCTACCCATACCGATTCCACATCATCCAAGCTAATGTCCTTTCTTACTATTGCATTAATTTCCAGCAATGCCACCCTCCTTTTCCTTTCTGTCTATCCTTCCTAAATTTTGGACATCCTTGGATGTTGAGATCCCAGCCTTGGTCACCCTGGAGCCATGTCTCCATGATGCCAATTACATCATACCTGTTTACTAATATCTGCGCAGTTAATTCATTCACCTTATTCCGAATACTCATCGCATTGAGGCACAGAGCCTTCAGGCTTGTCCTTCTAACACACTTTGCCCCTTTAGAATTTTGCTGTAATGTGGCCCATTTTGCTTTTTGCCTTAGGTTTCTCTGCCCTCCACTTTTACTTTTCTTCTTTCTATATTTTGCTTCTGCCCCCATTCTACTTCCCTCTGTCTCCCTGCATAGGTTCCCATCCCCCTGCCATATTAGTTTAACTCCTCCCCAACAGCACCAGCAAATACTCCCCCGAGGACATTGGTTCCGGTCCTGCACAGGTGCAGACCGTCCAGTTTGTACTGGTCCCACCTCCCCCAGAACCAGTTCCATTGTCCCAGGAATTTGAATCCCTCGCTTCTGCACCACTCCTCAAGCCACGTATTCATCTGAGCTATCCTGCGATTCCTAATCTGACGAGGCGTGGCACTGGTAGCAATCCTGAGATTACTGTCATGTATTTCACCATTTTGCAATGACAATAGTTATGTAACTGTAACTCATGCACACTGTACCTGTACTCTTGGAATGCACACCCTGACCACAGTGGGTGAGCTTGCGGGAGACACTCCTCACCTGGGTTTCCAGGTATAAAAGGGGAGGTCTCACCCAGGGTCAGCACTCCTTGGTCCTGGGAATAAAGTGAAGGTCACAGAGTGACTGTGTCTGACATATACATGCCTGGTGTGAGTTTGTAACAAGGTGCAGAGCCCCTATATCTGGCGACGAGAAACGGGAATCACCGAACCACGAGGATGGCCACCGGTGGCACAGAGGAACGCTACTGTGTGTGTGAGGACTGGGATGACTTTGTGGAAAGACTCCAGCAGAGCTTTGTCACAAAGGACTGGCTGGGAGAGACAGCGGCTGACAATCGGAGGGCGCATCTACTGACCAGCTGCGGACCACAGACGTATGCGCTGATGAAAGACCTGCTCGCACCCCAAAAGCCAGTGGACAAGTCCTTTGAAGAGCTCAGCCAGCTGATCAGTGAGCATCTCAAGCCGGCAAGTAGCGTACACATGGCCCGGTACCGGTTCTATTCTCACCGGCGTCGGGAGGTTCAAAATGTCTCGGACTTCGTGGCGGAACTGCGGCGTTTGGCCAGTCTCTGTAAGTTCTCTGATGCCTGCAGGGGGGAGATGTTGAGGGACTTTTTCATCGAGGGCATTAGTCAATCCGACATTTTCAGGAAGCTCATAAAGGCTAAGGACCTGACTTTAGAAGGGGCGGCGTTGATAGCTCAGACCTTTATGGCAGGGGAAGAGGAGACCAAGTTAATTTACACACGCAGCCCTCGGTTTTAACGTTGCGATGAACCAGGGAGTTAATGTTGTAAAAGTGATACAGAACCCCGCAGGCAGGCAAGGGCAATTTGACACTGCCCAGGCAGGCAGGCAAGGGCAATTCGAAACCGCCCAGGCAGCAACAAGCTCCAGGGTGGGCCTGCAACAGGGACAATTGAAAGGGGATCGGCAATTCACGCCATCACGAGGAACAAT
This sequence comes from Pristiophorus japonicus, assembly GCF_044704955.1. Lineage (NCBI taxonomy): Eukaryota > Metazoa > Chordata > Chondrichthyes > Pristiophoridae > Pristiophorus > Pristiophorus japonicus. The sequence goes on from NC_091986.1 coordinate 197,096,839, forward strand.
GCATCCCGTGGTGGGACCATTAACACCCTCCATCAGAGTGCTTAGAAACAGCCAAACGGGCCATCAGAGAGGAATGTCTGGGAATAGTCCTTTTGTTAACAGCAATCTCTGCTCATGTTGGAGGTGTGGGGGGAGACACACTGCCAAAAGCTACAGGTTCCAACTTTATACCTGTAGGATTTGTAATGTCAGTGGACACTTGGCCAGGATGTGCAAAAAGGCAATAGCGAGGCTAGTCTGCGAGACAGAGGAACCAGACGAGGGGTCCGTAATGCAGGATGGGGCCTGGGGAACAACCATGGATGCTGAAGTTCAGAGAGTTCATGTGGCTGACGTCCACAGCTCTTACACTACAACGCCACCCATGATGATGAAAGTCTTACTGAATGGCATCCCGGTGCACATGGAGCTGGATACGGGAGCTATCCAGTCACTCATGAGTACCCAACAATTTGAGAGACTATGGCCGCACAGAGCTAGCAGGCCCAAACTGGAGCTCATTGAGACGCAGCTATGTACGCACACCAAAGAGATCATCCCAGTGCTGGGCAGTGCAAACTTGGTGGTAACACATAATGGATCACAGAACCGGCTGCCACTCTGGATTGTTCCGGGAAATGGCCCCGCGCTTTTGAGGAGGAGTTGGCTAGCTGAGACGAATTGGAAATGGGGGGATGTGCACGCCATTTCATCCGTGGAGCGAAGTTCATGCTCGCAGGTATTGCAAAAATTCGAATCACTCTTTCAACCCGGTGTTGGAACGTTCAAGGGCACTAAAGTAGTGATACGCATCACTCCGGACGCCAGACCAGTGCACCACAAAGCCAGAGCGGTGCCGTACGTGATGCGTGAGAAAATTGAAAGTGAACTGGACAGGCTGCTCAGAGAGGGCATAATTTCGGCCATTGAGTTCAGCGACTGGGCAAGTCCCATCGTTCCCGTCCTCAAAGCAGATGGCTCGGTCAGGATTTGTGGCGACTACAAAGCCACCATCAACCGAGTGTCGCTGCAAGACCAATACCCGCTCCCGAGAGTGGAGGACCTTTTTGCCATGCTGGCAGGTGGTAAGCTGTTCACGAAGCTGGACCTCACTTCGGCCTACATGACTCAGGAACTGGCGGAAGATTCCAAGCTTCTGACCACCATCACGACGCACAAAGGATTATTTGTCTACAACAGGTGCCCGTTTGGCATTCGTTCGGCAGCGGTTATCTTTCAGCGAAACATGGAAAGCTTGCTCAAGTCCATCCCTGGAACGGTCATATTCCAAGACGACATCCTTATAATGGGTCGAGACACCGAGGAATACCTCCGCAACCTGGAGGAGGTGCAACGCCGATTGGATCGGGTAGGCTTGCGACTGAAAAAGGCCAAGTGCGTGTTTTTGGCCCCAGAGGTTGAGTTCCTGGGCAGGAGGGTTGCCGCAGATGGGATCCAGCCCACTGAATCAAAAACTGAGGTGATTCGCTGGGCGCCCAGGCCCGGCAACACGTCGGAGTTGTGATCATTCCTGGGACTTTTGAACTATTTTGGGAACTTTCTGCCGAACTTAAGCATATTGTTGGAGCCATTACACATGCTCCTCCGTAAAGGTTGTGAATGGTTTTGGGGCGATTGTCAAGTACGGGCTTTCAATAAGGCGAGGAACCTGCTGTGTTCCAACAAACTGTTGACTTTGTATGACCCCTGTAAAAAAACTGGTTTTAAATGCGATGCGTCATCCTACGGGGTTGGCTGTGTATTGCAGCAGGGTAACGATGACGGCCGACTCCAACCGGTGGCTTATGCCTCCAGGTCGCTCTCCCAGCCAGAGCGTGGATATGGCATGGTTGAGAATGAGGCACTCGCATGTGTGTACGGTGTGAAAAAGATGCACCAGTACCTTTTCGGTAGGCAGTTCGAGCTAGAGATGGACCACAAGCCATTTACATCCCTGTTGTCCGACAGCAAGGCTATCAATGCTAATGCATCAGCTCGCATACAGCAATGGGCCCTCACACTGGCTGCGTATGACTACACCATACGGCACCGGCCAGGCACTGAAAATTGCGCTGACGCACTCAGCAGGCTCCCACTGGCCACCACCGAGGGGGCATCGGAGCAGAGCACCGAGATGGTCATGGCCGTTGAGGCTTTTGACACTGCGGGCTCCCCCATCACAGTCCGACAGATCAAACTCTGGACCAACAGGGACCCCTCCTATCCATGATAAAGAAATGTGTCCTGACTGGGAATTGGGCGTCTGCACACAGGGCGTGCCCCGAGGAAGTCAGGCCGTTTCAGAGACGGATGGATGAACTCTCCATCCAAGCCGACTGCCTGTTATGGGGCAGCTGGGTAGTCATGCCCCAGAAAGAAAGGGAAGCGTTCATCAGGGAACTCCACAGCGAGCACCCTGGCATCGTGTTAATGAAGGCCATCGCCCGGTCACAAGTATGGTGGCCGGGGATTGACTCAGACCTAGAACACTGGGTTCGCAGGTGCACGACATGTGCCCAGCAGGACAATGCCCACAGGTAGGCTCCACTCAGCCTGTGGCCCTGGCCTACCAGGCCATGGTCACGTATTCACGTAGACTATGTGGGCCCGTTCATGGGGAAAATGTTTCTGATCGTAGTCGATGCATACTCGAAGTGGATCGAGTGCATCATATTGAACTCGTGCACGACATCCATCACTGCGTACGGTTTTCGCAACCCACGGCTTGCCAGACATCCTGGTCAGCGACAATGGCCCGTGTTTTACCAGCCATGAATTCCAGGAGTTTATGTCGGGCAATGGGATCAAGCACGTCCGGACAGCGCCGTTCAAGCCGGCCTCCAATGGCCAGGTGGAACGGACGATCCAAGTCATAAAGCAGGGCATGCTACGCATCCAATGACCCTCCCTTCAGTACTGCCTATCGCGCCTCCTGCTGGCCTACAGGTCCCGCCCGCACTCGCTCACGGGAGTTCCGTCAGCGGAACTCCTCATGAAACGCACGCTCAAGACACAGCTGTCCCTCATTCACCCAGACCTGGCAGACATTGTTGAGGGCAAGCGCCAGTCCCAAACCGAGCTCCATGATCGAGGCTCAAGGGGGAGGTGTATCGAAATAGATGACCCGGTATTTGTTCTTAACCATGCTTTGGAACCCAAACGGCTTGAGGGCACCGTAATTGGCAAAGACGGAAACAGGATCATGGTGGTCAGACTAAACAATGGGCAGATATGCCACAAACACTTGGACCAAGTAAAGACAAGGTTCAGCATAGACACGGAGGAACCGGAAGAAGAGCATGATGAGATAGCACCCACACCACTGCCAGCATATGAGCAACAAAGACAGCCCTCAGCATGCACAGTCCCGGCGGCCAGCCCGGACAGGCCGGAATCACCTCAAGTGACAGAGACGCGTGCTGAGGCTCAGCCACCAGAGCCACAACTGCGGCGCTTCACGAGAGAGCATCGACCACCCGATAGACTTAACCTCTGAAACAAAAAAACCTAAGGGGGGAGGTGATGTCATGTATTTCACCATCTTGCAATGACAATAGTTATGTAACTGTAACTCATGTACACTGTACCTTTACCCTTGAAATGCACATCCTGATCACAGGGGTTGAGCTTGCGGGAAACACTCCTCACCTGGGTTTCCAGGTATAAAAGGGGAGGTCCCACCCAGGGTCAGCACTCCTTGGGCCTGGGAATAAAGTGAAGGTCACAGAGTGACCGTGTCTGATATATATATATATGCCTCGTGTGAGTTTGTAACAAGGTGCAGAGACCCGACAATTACTACTTTTGAGGTCCTACTTTTTAATTTAGCTCCGAGCTCCCTAAATTCATCTCGTAGGACCTCATCCCGTTTTTTACTTATATCATTGGTACCTATATGCACCACGACAACTGGCTGTTCACCCTCCCTTTTCAGAATGCCCTGCACCCGCTCCGAGACATCCTTGACCCTTGCACCAGGGAGGCAACATACCATCTTGGAGTCTTGGTTGCGGCCGCAGAAACGTCTATCTATTCCCCTTACAATTGAATCCCCTATCACTATCGCTCTCCCACTCTTTTTCCTGCCCTCCTGTGCAGCAGAGCCACCCATGGTGCCATGAACTTGGCTGCTGCTGCCCTCCCCTGATAAGTCATGCCCCTCAACAGTATCCAAAGCGGTGTATCTGTTTTGCAGGTGGATGACCGCAGGGGACCCCTGCACTATGTCCTTGCACTGTTCTTCCTGTTGGTCACCCAATCCCTATCTGGCTGTGTACCCTTTACCTGCGGTAAGACCAACTCACTAAACGTGCTATTCACGTCATTCTCAGCATCGTGGATGCTCCAAAGTGAATTCACCCGCAGCTCCAGTTCCGCAATGTGGTCTGTCAGGAGCTGCAGGCGGATGTACTTCTCGCACATGTCGTCGTCAGTGACACCGGAAGTGTCCCTGACTTCCCACACAGTACACGTGTCCGAGCTCTCCTGCCATGTCTCAACCTTTAGATAAATTTAAATTGGCAACAACAATGTTAAAGGTTACTTACTGATAAAGAAAAGAAAAATAAAAACTACTCACCAATCACCAGCCAATCACTTACCCCCTTGGCTGTGACGTCACCTTTCGATTTCTTTCTACTTCTTTTTTGCCTCCCTGCTGCAGCTGCACCGGCTGGGCTCACCGACCTCCCGCTGGCTCCCCGACTCGACGCTGGCCTCTTGTAGGCCTCTCCGATGCTGCTCCACCGCCTCGAACTCCCCGCTGCCTCCCCGACTCAACTCTGGCCTCTTGTAGGCCTCTGCGACGATGCTCCGCCTCCTCGACTCCCTATTGGGCCTCCCGAATCGACGCTGGCCTCTTGTCGCCCTCACCGACGTCCCGCTCCGCCTCCTCCTACTTCGCAAAAATAAAAGTAAACAAAACAATCAAACTTACCTCATTCACCAATTCCATTACTCACCTCTGCAGAGACAGCTCTCTGACTGCCTGGTTTTGCCAGCGGTCCTACCACGGCACGCGATAGGTTCAGCGCACAACAAATTTCACCGTGCTGTCGAAACCGGCTCGACACTCCCGGGCGGTGCTGCTCTGCGTCCCTGCAAAACCAGCAACAGATTTCCCGGTGGAGCGCAGGGAACTGGCCGCCTGCCCGGAAACCATCCCCACTGCCATTATCGTCCCTTTGGGGCACATCGAAACATAGAAAGTAGGTGCAGGAGCAGGCCATTCGGCCCTTCGAGCCTGCACCACCATTCAATATGATCATGGCTGATCATGCAGCTTCAGTACCCCATTCCTGCTGTCTCTCGATACCCTTTGATCCCTTTAGCCGTAAGGGCCACATGTAACTTCCTTTTGAATATATCTAACGAACTGGCCTCAACAACTTTCTGTGGTAGAAAATTCCACAGGTTCACAACTCTCTGAGTGAAGAAGTTTCTCCTCATCTTGGTCCTAAATGGCTTAGCCCTTATCCTTAGATTGTGACCCCTGGTTCTGGACTTCCCCAACATCGGGAACATTCTACCTGCATCTAACCTATCCAATCCTGTCAGAATTTTATATGTTTCGATGAGATCCCCTCTCATTCTTTTAAATTCCAGTGAATATAAGCCTAGTCGATCCAGTCTTTCTTCATATGTCAATCCTGCCATCCCGGGAATCAGTCTGGTGAACCTTCGCTGCACTCTCTCAATAGCAAGAATGTCCTTCCTCAGATTAGGAGATCAAAACTGAACACAATATTCAAGGTGTGGCCACACCAAAGCCCTGTACAACTGCAGTAAGACTTCCCTGCTCCTATACTCAAATCTTCTCGCTAACGAGGACAACATGCCATTTGCCTTCTTCACCACCTGCTGTACCTGCATGCCAACCTTCAATGACTGATGTATCATGACACCCAGGTCTCGTTGCACCTCCCCTTTTCCTAATCTGTCACCATTCAGATAATATTCTCCCTCCCTGTTTTTGCCACCAAAGTGGATAACCTCACATTTATTCACATTATGCTGCATCTGCCATGCATTTGCCCATTCAGCTAACCTGTCCAAGTCATCCTGCAGCCTCTTAGCATCCTCCTCACAGCTCTCACTGCCACCCAGCTTAGTGTCATCTGCAAACTTGGAGATATTACATTCAATTCCTTCGTCCAAATCATTAATGTATATTGTAAAGAGCTGGGGTCCTAGCACTGAACCTTGCGGTACCCTACTAGTCACTGCCTGCCATTCTGAAAAGGACCCGTTTATTCCTACTCTTTGCTTCCTGTCTGCCAACCAGTTCTCTATCCATGTCAATACATTACCCCCAATCCCATGTGTTTTAATTTTGCATACTAATCGTTTGTGTGGGACCTTGTCAAAAGCCTTTTGAAAGTCCAAATACACCAGATCCACTGGTTTTCCCTTGTCCACTCTACTGGAAACATCCTCAATAAATTCCAGAAGATTTGTCAAGCATGATTTCCCTTTCACAAATCTATGCTGACTTGGACCGATCCTGTCACTGCTTTCCAAATGCGCTGCTATTACGTCTTTAATAATTGATTCCAACATTTTCCCCATTACCAATGTCAGGCTAACTGGTCTATAATTCCCTTTTTTCTCTCTCACTCTTTTTTTAAAAAGTGGGGTTACATTAGCTACCCTCCAATCCATCGGTGCTGATCCAGAGTCTACGGAATGTTGGAAAATGATGAACAATGTGTCCACTATTTCTCGGGCCACTTCCTTAAGTACTCTGGGATGCAGGCTCTCAGGCCCTGGGGATTTATCGGCCTTCAATCCCATCAATTTCCCTAACACAATTTCCCACCGAATAAGGATATCCTTCAGTTCCTCCTTCTCACTAGACCCTCGGTTCCCTAGTATTTCTGAAATGTTATTTGTGTCTTCCTTCGTGAAGACAGAACCAAAGTATTTGTTCAATTGGTCTGCCATTTCTTTGTTCCCCATTATAAATTCACCTGATTCTGACTGCAAGGGACCTACATTTGTCTTCACTAATCGTTTTCTCTTCACAAATCTATAGAAGCTTTTACAGTCAGTTTTTAAGTTCCCTGCAAGCCGACTCTCACACTCTATTTTCCTCCTCCTAATTAAGCCCTTTATCCTCCTCTGCTGAATTCTAAATTTCTCCCAGTCCTCAGGTTTGCTGCTTTTTCTGGCCAATTTATATGCCTTTTCCTTGGATTTAACACTTTCCTTAATTTGCCTTGTTAGCCACCTTCTCCGTTTTGTTTTTATGCCAGACAGGGATGCACAATTATTGAAGTTCATCCATGTGATCTTTAAATGTCTGCCATTGCCTATCCACCATCAACCCTTTAAGTATCATTCGCTAGTCTATCCTAGCCAATTCACGTCTCGTCATCAAAGTTATCTTTCTTTAAGTTCAGGACCCCCTAGTTTCTGAATTAACTGTGTCACTCTCCATCTTCAAGAAGAATTCTACCATATTATGATCACTCTTCCCCAAGGGGCCTTGCACAACAAGATTGCTAATTAATCCTCTCTCATTACACAACACCCAGTCTAGGATGGCCAGCTCTCCAGTTGGTTCCTTGACATATTGGTCCAGAAAACCAGCCGTAATAGACTCCAGGAAATCCTCCTCCACTGTATTGCTACCAGTTTGGTTAGCCTAATCTATATGTAGATTAAAGTCACCCATGAGAACTGCTGTACCTTTATTGCACTTATCCCTAATTTCCTGTATGATGCTGTCCCCAACCTCACTACCACTGTTTGGTGGTCTATACACAACTCCCACTAGTGTTTTCTGCTCTTTGGTATTCTGCAGCTCTACCCATACAGATTCCACATCATCCAAGCTAATGTCCTTCCTTACTATTGCATTAATTTCCTCTTTAACCAGCAACGCTACCCCACCTCCTTTTGCTTTCTGTCTATCCTTCCTGAATATTGAATACCCCTGGATGTTGAGTTCCCAGCCTTGGTCACCCTGGAGCCATGTCTCCGTAATCTCAATTACATCAGAGGCGGCAACATGGGGAAAATCTAACCCTTTGACTTTGGGTGATATGGATTCCGCTGCCCGTTATACATCTCTCCAGATTTTCATCTCATTTCCTGCCAGTTGATTTAACTGCAGCATTTACAATAATTGTGGCGAAATCTAAGACTAGAACTCTCCCACCAGCCCGACAGAAAGGTGTTGAACTCAAAATAAGGAAGGAAAAGCTAGCGAAAGGTAAAATGAAAACACAAAAGGTAGCAATCCATGAATCACGTGCCCCATGCAAAGCCATTGCAATCCAAATATCAAGCCAAATGATTACTCTGCTCTGTAATTGTTGCTTGTTTTTCCTTCCTACAAATGAAGAAAATCTGATTAAAGAACACGCTCCAATCCCACACTCTCGGCAGAGAAGCCATGCTTGGAGGGCACGTGAATCGCTGATAGGGCTGCAAGGTTGCAGTTTCCATTCTCCAGTCTGCACTCCTCATCAGCACAGCTCCCTCCTGGGAGAGTGGGTTTTAAGAATCCCCTCTGTAATGTATTTGCTTAAGAATTCATAGCAATACATTGCTATTAGCAAAGGTTTAACAATCACACTACACATGACCAGTCCATCCACCAGGCTCACAACCACCCGCTCACCATGGATCCCTTGAATCCAACTGGCTGGGATTTTATTGAGTCTTGTGACCATTGTGTGACGGGCTAAGCAACTCACAACTCAACAGCTCTACAACTCTTTTAAAAATACAATTAACCAAGTGCCCCCTTTTGTAAAAGGGGCACAAGAACTAGCAAACTAAATAAATCAAATTAAAATTTGGTTTCAACAGCTCTACAACTATTTTAAAGTAGAACATTAAATCAAGTGCCCCCTTTTGGCAAGGGCACTAGAACCCACAAATTTCCAAATAAACTTTAATGGAAACTTAAATCAAATTAGAATTTGGTTGCCGGGGTGATGATGCACTCCAATCCCTCTGGTGCCCACCTCTCGCGGAAGGCCGCGAGCATACCGGTGGACACCCTGTGCTCCATCTCCAGGGACACCCTGGCTCGAATGTATCCGCGGTACAGAGGCAGGCAGTCGGGCTGAAAGACCCCCTCGACTGCCCACTGCCTGGACCAGTTAATGGCCACATTGGCGAGGCCCAAGGCCAGTCCTAAGGGGAGGTCAACAGCTGTACAAACCTGTGAATATACTCACAGGTACAACCCCTTAGACATCTAATTTAATCATTGGTAAGAGAGGGGAGCGGGGGTGGGGAAACAATTTGCTTTCAATGCAGACTGAAGTATGAAACATAAGGTGCAACAAGGGCAATGTCTTCAGCTTCCAAAGAAAAGCATGATTTACTTATAAATTCTCAGAATGTCTTATAGGCTATAATGCTATCCTACTCATGTTGGTTGCTATCTGGGAGTTTGGTGAGTGCAACTTGAGTGCATTGGAATCACCATTACTTTCTTGCATCTATTGGTACTTTATTTGTGGCAGATGACAAGAAAAGGCATTTTGCAGCATTGTAATTGGAAAACACTGAAGAAAATGGCTGGGATTGTATCTGATGCTTTTCATAGGATATAGCAATCTGCAAAGTGCTAAGATTTTCTAGATGAAAAAAAATATATCTATACTACGTTAGAACTGCTTGTATTTACATTTTGTTAGTAATTGGAAGTATTTTGGAGAGGGTAGCTCCCTGTACTGTTGACAGTATTTTAAACCTAATTTTTCTCTTCATTCCAGAACTACTCTGTGTTGAACCTGGGGCCGGCATCTTCAGTTATTACCATAAACAATTCTATGTACTGGCAGGACTTTGAGGAAGCCTGCGTATATGAATGCCTGGATGGTAAAGACTGCCAGAGCTTCTTCTGCTGCTACAAGGAATGTAAATCAGGCTCGTGGCGCAAAGGCCGTGTCCATGTAGACATTTTGAAATTAGACACTTATTCACGCGTGTTTTTTCCTACGACATTTTTGCTATTTAATCTCGTCTACTGGGTTGGATACCTCTACCTTTAAGCTTCTGCCTGTACCGGTGAAGACTTCTTTCATTGACACTTGTCCTGTAACTCTGATATATATCTCTGGATGTTGTCAGAAAAGTGAAGCTATCTGGGATGAAGTAAAAGCATTGGTTCCTTTTTTTCCCACCCTTCATATACAAACTGCGAATGGAAGGAGAAAGGTGCGGAAAGTGTACATAGCTGACAAGGCATCTCTCCAAGGTCATCAGTTGAAATATTTTTGAGCATCTTAAAGAGAATAGACTGATCCTAATGATTCCACGGACTGTATTCTCGGTTTTGCAACCAGCAGCATTGTTAGAGTAACTATTCACAGGTTTGCTGGATAGTCAGAAAAGACTCGATTTTTAAATAGTTGCATGAAGAAAAAGTAAAGAGTTAGCTAAGAGCAAACTAGACCGAAGCATATTCCTCTTACCAAGCTAATTAGAATAAATTAAAGCATTTCTGGCCATAGCAACCCATGAAAAGCTTTTCTTTTCTTTCTAAATTAAAGACGATTCATGTGAACCCATTTATATTTGACAGGATCCAGAGGTGCAGACAGGTCTTTTGAAGGATTGCAAAGTTTTCTTTTGAAAAAAAATCTAGGAGTGTCTGTGTATGCTGTGTCTTTTCATTAATTGAAATTTCAAAACAGTGTTGGGTGAACAAAGTGTTAGACTGTTTTGGAAAATTATACAGCACTTCATATTTTTAAGTGGGGTTTCTTTTGTAGTACGATATTAGAGGTGACTGAGATAAACTAGCTGAAATTATTGATGAAACATTAACTAGGTACAAGGTGGTTCATTCATTCATCCTTAAAAATGATCACAATTCTCTTTAGCCCTTTGAGGACTGAGTTCGTATTTGTGTACCCAAATTTAACAAAAGCCAAATCTAAGTCTTGGGTCTTGGCTAATTCCCATTCACCAGCTCCTCGAGTGGCACATATGCCTGCCTCACCCAGGAGAGCATAGGGGCTTTTCCCACATCACTAAAGTGCATCTTCCGGTAGGTCGAAAGAGTAGCATTGATGGTATCTGTGGAGATATCTGCAAGTTTGACTTGGACAAGGGGAGTCGAAAGCAGGGAAAAGAATTAAACATAGCCTCAATAGCTGTGCTGTGATGAGACGATGATCACAAATGTGGTCATTATATTGGCCACCAACTTTGAACTATGTATCACTACCTGGAAAACATAAAACCTTTAAGATCTCACATTGATTCTGCCATAAACCATTGTGTCCAATTCATGGCACCGCACTTTCAGAAGGATGTGAAGGCCTTAGAGTGGGTGCAGAAAAGAATGATTCCCGGGATGAGGGACTTCAGTAACATGGATCGACAGGGGAAGCTGGGGTTGTTCTCCTGGGGAGCAGAGAAGATTGAGAGGAGATTTGATAGAGGTGTTCAAAATCATGAGGGGTCTGGATAGAGTAGATAGAGAGAAACTGTTCCCACTGGCAGAAGGGTCGAGAAACAGAGGACACAGATTTAAGGTGATTGGCAGCAGAAACAAAGGCGATATAAGAAAAAACCTTTTTTATACAGCGCGTGGTTAGGATCCGGAATGCACTGTCTGAAAGGGTGATGGAGGCAGACTCAATCGTGGCTATCAAAAGGGAGTTGGATAAGTACCTGAAGGAAAAAAAAAATTCGGGGCTACGGGGAAAGGGCGGGGAAGTGGCTCTAGCTGAAGTGCTCTTGCAGAGAGCCGGCACGGGCTCAACAGGCCGAATGACCTTCTTCTGTGCTGTAACCGTTCTATGATTCTAAAAAAAGTCGCAACAAAAAAAGAACAAAAATTCACATCAAATAAATTGTGGAACTTGGAGGAAAAAATTGGAAGAGAACATGCTGTCAATAACAGAAATAATAAGAGTATAAGAAAATATGAAGGAATGAACTCATGCTCTCCAATGGCTTTGTAGTTACATACGTGTGATGTACCGTTGAGCCATATATACCAAGAGAATATGAGGTTCAATCTCTGGCTTGTGATCTAAGCCTGGGTAGGGGTGAGTTTGCTACAATTCTGTGTTGCTTATATATGATGAATGGCTATTTGGACAGATGTCTGTCAATGCCGGTGTACCGTACTCCAGAGAATAAGAGACAAAGGGCAGATAATTGCAGAGGGGCATGAAAGAGAAAAAAATTATCTTTGAAATAGTCATGTAAACGTGTTCCATCATGGACCCCTGCTGAAAACTCTGTGTATGTGCATAGATAGTGAATGAAGACAGGATCTATCCACCTAATTAATCTCCTCTTGCAACCCATGTACAATCATTCCACAACCCCCCAGTGCCCACTCCACCCCAAAAGAGGAATGTTCAAGAATATTTGTCTAATTCTACATTAGAAAGTATTCATCACTAACTAGTTGTTTCACATAGCATTACATTTCCATGGATTCAGCAGCTCAGTATTTGCCTCCAATACATTGTCCAAGTGCCCATTCTTCAGTTGTGTGCCCGCATGTGTTAGCAGGTTTCTTAACATGGGGACAACGTAGCTGATACTAATCTCCTAATCCTGTCTTCATCCACTATACAGACGCACACACATACAAATACAGCGTTTTCAACGGAGGCCACCAGGTAGCAATTGACTGCAGGAACCTTGGCTGACTTTCCCATCCTTAGCCTAGTTGGTTGTAGCACTTCAACTGCTGCCCCAACTGAGATACAAACATGTCGGACAGGAAAAGACCAGGTCCATTGAGCCTGCCCCAATGTCAATATGCCTTATGTATCATGATATAGACCCTCCCTCCCACTCGGAGCCATGCAATCTCCTGGGAGAGGTCGGAAAGCAGATAAACACCGAGGCTAATCCGGGGGGGTAGGGTGTGAAAAAGATCTGGCAAATTGCTCTCCAGCTTTTTAAGCGATTGAAACTAGTCCAGGAGACTCTTGTTCAACGTGATCTCTGCTCTAGCCAGAAACATGTCCAGCTCACCTTTGAAGATATGACAGCGCTCACCACACAAGTTGGCAACCTGTTCCACAGCTCTACTATTTTCTGGAAAAATAGATCAGTGACAGAGATTATTCCATTTATCCTCACCTGCTACTTTCTATTACCAAGCCAATTCCAATTCGAGCAGCGAGCTCACTATTATTTCCATGGGTCTCATTTTTGTAAAGTCTCACAACTAGAACTATACAAAATACTTTTTAAAAATGCAAGTACATCACCTAGACAACTCTCAATTACTAATTTGTCATGTCTTCAAGGATTCGCAAGATAGCTTCAGATGCAGAAGTCACTTTGGACCATTACAATAGAATTATAGGACAATACAGCACAGAAGGAGGCCATTCAGCCAATCATACCTTTGCCGGCTCTTTGAAAGAGCTCTCCAATTAGTCCCACTCCTCTATTCTTTCCTCATAGCCTGCAAATGATTCCTTTTTGAAAGTTACTATTGAATCTTCTTCCACCACCCTTTCAGGCAATGCATTCTAGATCACAACAACTCGCTACGTAAAAAAAATCTCATGTCGCCTTTGGTTCTTTTGCTAATCACCTTGAACCTGTGTCCTCTGGTTACCGAGTCGTCCGCCAATGGGAGTAGTTTCTCCTTATTCACTCTATGAAAACCATTCATGATTTTGAACACCTCTATCAAATCGCCTCTTAATTTTCTCTGCTCTAAGAACAACAACTCCAGTTTCTCCAGTCTCTCTACCTAACTGAAGTCCCTCATCCCTGGTACCATTCTAGGAAATCTCCTCTGCACCCTCTCTAAGGCCTTGACATTCTTCCTAAAGTGCGGTGCCCAGTATTGAACACAATATTCCAGTTGAGCCCTAACCAGTGTTTTATAAAGGTTAACATGACTTCCTTGTTTTTGTACTCAATGACTCTATTAATAAAGCCAAGGATCTCATATGCTTTTTTAACAGTTTTCTCAACTTGTCGTGCCACCTCAAAGATTGTGTACATGTACCCCCAGGTCTCTCTGTTCCTGCGCCCCCTTTAAAATTGTACCATTTAGTTTATATTGCCTCTTCTCAATCTTCCTTCCAAAATGTAGCACTTCACACTTCTCTGCGTTAAATTGCATCTGCCATGTGTCTGCCCATTTCACCAGTCGATTTTTGACCTCCTGAAGCCTTTTACTATCCTTCTCATTGTTTACTACATTTCTGAGTTTCGTGTCATCTACAAACTTTTAAATTATGCCCCGTATACCCAAGTCCAGGTCATTAATATATATCAAAAAGAACAGTGGTCCTAATACCAACCCCTGGGGGACACCACAGCATAATTCCCTCCTGTCTGAAAAACAACCGTTCATCACTACTCTGTTTTTTGTCCCTTGGCCAATTTCATATTCACGCTGCCATTGTCACTTTAATCCCTTGGGCTTTAATTTTGCTTACAAGTTCTATTATGTGGTACTTTATCAAACAGCTTTTGAGCGTCCATATACCCAACAACCGTACTACCCTCATTAACCCTCTCTGTTACTTCTTCAAAGAATTCAATCAAGTTAGTCAAACACGATTTGCCTTTCACAAATCCATGCTGGCTCTCCTTTATAAGCCAATAATTTTCCAAGTGCCAATTAATTTTGTCTCGGATTCTCTAAAAGCTTCTCCACCACCGACGTTCGGCTGACTGGCCTGTAATTGCCGGGTTTATCCCTTACCCCTTTTTGAACAGGGGTGTAATGTTTGCAATCCTCCAGTCCTCTGGCAATATCCGCATATCTAGTGAGGATTGGAAGACTGTGGCCAGAGCCTCCAAAATTTACACCCTTACGTCCCTCAGTATCCGAGGATGCATCCCATCCGGACCGGATGTCTTCTACTTTGAATACTGCTGCATTTGTCCATTTCATCCCCCAGAACTAGATCCAGCATTGCTTTCTTCCTCATGTGGCTGGAAACACAAGGATAAAGATACATATTTGAGGAATGTTTTCCCTTCTTTGCTCTTTATGCTGTTACTAACTCAGTCTATTTTAGGTTAATTGAAGCTCCCCCTTATCACTACTCTATAGTTCTTGCATTTTTCTGTAATTAGCTTGCAAATTTGCTCCCCTTTCTCCTTCTCACTATTTGATTGTTTAAAGTGTACACCCAACCTGAATATCTTGTAGCCAGGAATAATGGCCCTGAAATTCCATTTTGGCCTTCCCACGGGCATTTTAGAGAAAAAATACGCACCTACCTTAAGCTGGTGCCCACGTTGAACTTTCCGATGCTGAGGCCTCCTTCGACTGCGATTCGCAGCGTGTGCACGTCGACGCGTGCACAGGCCGCGAGCTGGAGTCACATGGCTCTGGGCAGCCAATCAGGTAAAGTATCATAGTAATCGGAGTTCCGCAGGGTCCTAAACTTCTATTACTATGATTGCGATAGAGCCCGAAACACCCAAAACACAGCCCCAAACACCCAAAACACTAATAAAAAATAGAAAATAATTACACTACATTCATTTAAATTAAAGTTATTAATGTCTTAAAAAAATAATTTCCTGATTTTTAAACAAGTTTTTAAAAATAAACGTTCCATTGTGGGGAGGGTTTTTAATGATAATATATGTGTTAATAACTTTTTAAATATGTTTTTGTGTTTTTTAAAACACTTGCGCCTGTAAAAGTAGGCTATGCAACTGCTTTTTCAGGCGCAAGATTTTTGAGGACATTTGTAAGCGTAAATATCAGAAATTTCCACTTACAAGTGTCCGCGCTCCCGGGATGCGGCCATCTGTCAAGCCAGAAACTTGACGGATCGGAAATGCCAGTTTCCAACGCATGCGCATTGCGCGCTTGAAACCGGCATTTCCGATGCCTTCCCGGGTCCGTAGGAACTCCGTACAGACCTGGGGAGACTGGAATTTCAGGGCCATTAAGTTCTTAATCCTCCCCTTCTTTGAACCAGGTCTTTGTTATTGCCAATATATCATCGTCCCATGAGGCGACTTATGCCTGCAGCTCACCAACTTTATTCACCACGTTATATGTATTTATGTTCATTTACTCTAAATCCATCTCAGACTGTCTCACATTTGCCCGCTGTCTGATTAGTCTTATTTCTGAACTATTCTTTACTCTCGTGCTTTAGTCTCTCCCAGTCCTCTGTGCACCTTGTTTTTCCTCTCAGGCCTTTCATCCTGGTGCCCATCACCCTGCCAGATCTCATCCTTCCACAATAACAATCTTCCATTACTGAATCCAGCGTTTCTTAAATGAGTCCACTATATTGGCCTCAAACACATTTTCTGGCAACTCATTCCAGCCATTAATCACTTTCTGTATAAAGAAGTACTTCCTAATTCTGTCCTCAACTCAGCTTGCACAACGAGGGAGAAATTCAGCATCAATACGCCCACTTTTTGGGTGTAAAATCAATGTTGGGGCGACCAATGTTAGGTGGCTATCTCTTGCGCCCGATCTCCCCTGTAAATATACCGGCTGCCAATTTGGAATTAGGGATTTCTAGGTATGCAGGACACTTGAACAGATATTAGCTGCCTTGTGCATTCTATTCATTTCCTAATGCCAGTTTTAGGACCAGATTGAAATTAGTCAGGAAATGGGCGGAGCTTGCGCTGTGCATGCTTTGCCGAGCGGTTTGGGACTTGAGCGGCCTAACTAGCGGTCCCTGAAGGGACTGGCCTTCTTCCCTTTTCTTCAGGACTTCCCTGCGGGCCAACTCGGACGGAGTAAGAGCCAGCCGGTGAATCCCAGGCTGGCAAGCTGCATCAGGATGGCTGATTGATGTCCACGGCTCTCATGGTTAATGCAAATGAGGCCCAAGGCCGAATTTTGGTCAGGCCTCAGGCTGACGTCTTAAGACGCACGTTCTGATCACGCCAACCATTTTGCATTGGAAACAGGCACGAGTTGAATCTCTCCCCCTGCAACGCTGAGCCTGAATTCTCGCGTCCTTCTGCCTGCCACAGCTGAACATAATCTTCATGTTTACCTTTTACAATACCATTAAGTATCTTACATACACCTACACGTTCCCCTACGAGATGTTTCATCTCAAGATTGATCAAGTTTATCATGTTATCCCTCTTCATACACGCTCCTGACACTGGGGATCGCCCTCTGACTTGATACAAATAACCGCAACCTTCAAAAACCTATCTCTTCAACCATCTCCCCTGATTCTTCTGCTACTATTGCTCATGCAGTGTTATGGCAAATTTATGGCCTTGAAAATTTCACTCCTCCCCAAAGGGAGCAACCAGGGATTTACAAGCAACTGCCAACTTACACAGAAACTTCTCTTAGCTTCTGAATTGACCTCAGGATTTGCTTCCTCATGCACTTAGATTTTGTAGCCTTTACCAGAAAATCAGTTTAAACATAGCAACAGGTAACTTTCCTTGATGAAGTTGCCTCATGACTACGAGGAAAAGGCTGTCAAGCCATAAGCATTCCCCTTGTTGTTATGCAGTGATACGTATTACATCACATATTATAGTGCTCTTATCATTAAAGATCAGTGCATCTTCTGCCTTACTGTGAGCAGCACGATGGGAGTTTTTACTACTGTCAAATTCTTCTGCTTGACCTTCAGGTTAAATCCAACCTTTTTATTCATCCACTGTTACTTGGGGCATGTTATGTTTATCTTTCTACTAATTTATTCTCTACAAGGTCCTTTAAAATAGTGCTAAAACAGATTATCTGATCACTATCAGATTGCTGTTTGTGGGAGCTTGCTGTGCGCAAATTGGTTGCCGCTTTTCCTGCATTACAAGAGTGACTACACTTCAAAAAGTACTTCATTGGCTATAAAGCACTTTGGGACGACCGGTGATCGTGAAAGGCGCGATATAAATGCAAGTCTTTTAATTCAAAATCAACTTTTTTCCATTGATATTTCACACTTAATCCATCCTTGAGTCCTTCCCAGTTTGCAGCTTGAAAGATTTGTACATCCTTAGGTTTGAACTTCAATGTCAATTATGATGTTGAACTCAATTAGACAGGAACCCAAATATTCACTCATTTCCAGGTTGCTTTCCATTCTGGTGGGTGGCTAGAGATAAAATCCAGCACTGTTTCTGCCATAGATGTCAATGCTTACCTCGAGAATTCCATTACTTCTAGTCCTTTGCTCGTCGCTGATCTGTTCACTTTATAGAATATTGAAACCCCATCATTATCGCACTGCAATTCGCTCTAACTGCTGTTTCTTCTGTAAGCAATTCTCATTAGGGAGAAAGTAATGATAGTAACATTATCATAGGGATGCTTAATATGCTCCTACCAATTGCCTTTAATTAAGACATTAAACTGAAATGGGTTAATAGTTCTAAGATATCAGAGAGAGGAATTCCATTATTAAGCATTCAGATGAAGTGACAGCTGTGGCTCAGTGGGTAGCACAATTGCCTCTGAGTCAGAAGGTTGTGGGTTCAATTCCTACTCTAGGGTCTTGAGCACATAACTCTAGGCTGACACTCCGGTGCAGTACTGAGGGAGTGCTGTAGTGTCTGGACGTGCTGTCTTTCAGATGAGACATTAAACCGAGGTCCCATCTGCTCTCTCAGGTGGATGTAAAAGATTTCATGGCACTATTTTGAAGAAGAGCATGGGAGTTATCCCCGGTGTCCTGGTCAATATTTATCCCTCATAACAAAAACAGATTATTTGGTCATTATCAAATTGCTGTTTATGGAAGCTTGCTTGTGCGCAAATTGGCTGCCGCGTTTCCCACATTGCAACAGTGACTACACTTTAAAAGTACTTCATTGACTGTGAAGCACTTTGAGACATCCGGTCATTGTGAAAAACATTATATAAATGCAAGTCTTTCTTTCTTTGACATCACCAGCAGTAATTTCTGCTCGTACCTATGTTGTACTGGCAGTCAGGGGCAGCCATGAACTATTGCATTGTTTTCCTGCTTAGCCCATATTCCTTCTGGTAGTTCCCCTTTTGCTGCCATCTCCTCCCTTCTGATAGTTGTGATATCGCTCGTTGCTCTGTAAAATAAACTACAACATCGTTAACTTTTCTTGTTCTGTATGACCCACCGCTCACTGTTTAGTCCCTTATTATAATCATTTGTCGATCTATATCCTGCACATCCATCAAGGAGTTGAGGAATGGAAGAATATGTTGATAGGGTTAGGTGAAGAGGGGTGGGAGGAGGCTCGTGTGGAGCAGAAACACTGGCATGGATCTGTTGGGCCGAATGGCCTGTTTCTGTGCTATGAATACTAGATGTAACTATGTAAGATCAGCCATGATCTTATTGAACGGCGGAGCGGGCTCAAGGGGTCGAATGGCCCACTCCTGCTCCTATTTCTTATGTTCTTAAATGCCATCAGTTCTTTCGCTTCACTTTCCTTCTCCTCCATGTTTTAGGCCACACTATCAGTCATTGTACGTGGATGTTTTTTGACTAAAAGAAACATTGTGGCTAACTTTAACCCAACTTGCCGGGCGGGAAGCTCACAGGATTGGGTTTAACACCCCGCCCACTATTACTCTTCATTGACTTTAATGGAGGGTAAAATCGGGCAAGGTATAAAGCAAGCTTTGCACCTGATCCTGTCAGTTTTCCGAGGGGTGGTTAGGTTAAAACTACCCCCATTGTTCTTTATTTTAAACTAATAACTGATAAAATCTGGGCTCAAATACATCTCACTTTAAAACCATTATTGGGTTTTTATTGATATTTAATACCACCATTGAACAGTGCAATGAGTGAAGGGGAAATTATTACCCAGGTCACAGTTTCGCTAGAAATACCGACCAGAGGAAATCATCATGAACAATTTATAATGTTATTACACGTAGTGGCCGCAACAGTTTCCCCCCAATTTCCCCCCAACAGTTCACAATTTTGCACATATATTCATTTAATTGCACCCTTGGCAGCATGCAGTAGAATGATGGCTAATATGGACACCTCAGCCGTGTTAATGATCATTTATAACATCACCAGAACGCCCCCTATAACAAGTTTCCAATTTTGTGGGACAAGGTATAAACTTTAACTGTAACACACTACCACTCCCCTTCAGAAAATCCCATTTTAAGTGCTAGTCGCTGCCATTTGAAGGTGGCTGCTTTCTCTGATTAAACTGCATTGTCCAGTAAGCTATCTCCAGCTAATGGTGAGGGGTTCCAATGGAGGGCTGGAGGGAGCGAAAGAATCGACAGAGAGCCTCCCCTTCAATCAGAGTGCACCTTAGGTCAGCCACCGTAGATTAGTATTAATAATGGCCATGGGGATATCGAGAGTTACCCACCCTTGTAACTAATGGTACTGGGGAGTGACAAGGAATGTAGGAAATACAGACCTTTATAATGTTTCAGTTTCCTCGAGGAGCATTGAATAATGTTGCCCTGTACACGTCTCTAACTTTCAACTGATAATATTCAGCATAACAGTTCCACACAATTATGATCCTGGGACAGGGAGGTGACATGTACCTGTATCAGCAAAAGAAATTCAGTACTCAAAGGGTTAATGACGCATTTCTGTATCGAATGGTGAGGCAACTGTATAGGTCATTAAGCCACTGAAGAAAATCAACCTTTGTTTTTATCATTTCTGTTTAAGAATTATTAACTTTATCCATGCACTTTATAAGTGTTTTAGTGAAATGTATTTACAACAAATAAAACTATTTTATGAGTAGAGATTGTATGCCACATTCTTTTGTTTCAATATCCAATGTGTATCTGATTCAGTGTGTTGCGGATCAAGCAGTAGATCCCCTCAAAATTCTTTCCAGAACAACTGTAGAGTTCTGGTCGCTAAATAATTGAAGGATCTCACTGTCCTTGAGATAGTACAGAATGAGCATCAGGCAGCTGAAGGATAAGAAAGGTGGGTTTGTTCTCTGTGGAGAAGAGGAGCTTTCAAAAGTGACTGAATTGAAGTCTTCAACATTATAGAAACATAGACATAGAAACATAGAAAATAAGAGCAGTAGTAGGCCATTCGGCCCTTCGAGTCTGCACCGCCATTCAATATGATCATGGCTGATCCTCTATCTCACGCCATATTCCTGCTTTTTCCCCATACCCCTTGAGGTCTTTTATTTCTAGAAATCTCTCAATCTCCCTCTTAAATATATTCAGTGACTTGGCCTCCACAGCCTTCTGTGGTGGAGAATTCCACAGGTTCACCACCCATATGGAGAATTGGCAATATTAATCCACGACTGAGGGTTGCTCAGTTCGGAGTAAGGCGGGAAGTCAAGTGGGACTTTTTGTTTTACAAAAAAAGGAAAGTAAAGAGTTTATGGCTTGATTAAACAAGTTATAGATAAAGCAGGTTAGATCAGGTAGAAAAAAAAATTAAAATTCAAGTAAAAAGGAAGAGTGACTTTTAGTCAGGAATTTGCTCCCGCCCCACCACTGTAACTTCACGGGAAGTGCGGTAGAAATCCCGTTTACACGTGGCACAGTAGGAACAGCTCCTAGGAGCTTCCCAGCCATGGTTTTGTGCTGCTTCCAATTGTTTCACTCTCCCTATCTCTACAGTGTGGTTTAGTGACTCTCAGGGACCCTGGCAGTGCCATCAGCACAGAAACCTCGATACAACAAAAACAACTTATATAGCACCTTTAACGTGGTAAAAAAAAAACAAGGCGCTTCACAGGAGTGTTATAAGACAAAACAAATAAATTTGACCCCGAGCCGCTTAAGAATAAATTACGGCAAAGAGTAGGTTTTAAGGAGCGTCTTAATGGAGGATAGCGAGGCGGAGAGGTTTAGGGAGGGAATTCCAGAGCTTAGGGCCCAGGCAGTTGAAGGCACGGCCACCGATGGTTGAGCAGTTATACTCAAGGATGCTCAAGAGGGCAGAATTTGAGGAGCGCGGGGGTTTGTGAGGCTGGAGGGGATTACAGAAATAACCTCGCCATGATGGGCAGGAGAGGGTGCGGAGGGAGTGGACTTAAACGTGAAATCCGTGTAAGCTGACCCCAACCTGCCATGTATGACGGCGGATATTGGGGCATCCAAGTGTCCCGCTGTGGAGAGGCTGGAAGCTTATTAACACATTCAAATCATGCTCCTTGAGTGTAATTGGGAGCCCGATTAACAATTAACTGCCACTGCACGTGTTTCCTGCGGGTCAGGAAATTCGGCAGTGAAACAGAGGCGCGAACTGCTGTATCCCAAAGGTAAGTGGCTCTTTCAGCATTCCTTGTGGGCCGGGAGGAGCTGGAGTGCTCCCTCCCAGTCCCCTCAATGAAGCCATTGAACCCCCCCCCAGTCCCGAACTCCAGTCTCCTCGCCTCCTCCTCAGCCTTCCCGATTGCAGACCTCCTCCCTTCAGCCCTCCTGTCCACTGGCCAGACTGTCCATTCGGCCAGCTGCCGGGCAGGAGGCAGACATACAAGGTGCAAATGAGGCCTTGGCGTTAAGGTCAGCAAGACCTCCACGTCCCCGGCCTTGACAGGGTCTTCGGCAGTTTTTGGCCTCACCTGCACTCTCCCCACCTCCCCGCAATATAGTGGGCAACGGGTCCAAAAATGTTTCTCTGCTGTGAAATCTTGATACAACGAAGAAAGACAGAACTTGCATTTATTTTACGTCTTTCAAAGCTCCAGGATGTCCCAAAGTGCTTTTACGTCCAATGACATTGTTTTGAAGTGTAGTCATGGTTGTAATACAGGTGCAGCGTCCCGAATCCGGAACCCTCGGGACTGAGGCCGTTTCGGATTTTGTGTTTTGCCAGATTTTGGAACGTCTTTCTGACATCACGAATCTGGAAACACCCGAGCCCAAGTTCGGGTATTGCTGGATTTCGGAATGTCACAAAGGGGGCAGGGGGGGCGGAGGAGGCTCGTCGATGAGCTGTTCAGATCGCCGCGTGGGGCCCCACCACCGTGCAAGTGTTCGGGCGGGGCCTCACCAAAGAGATGTTGTTAGTGCGGGGCCCTGCCGTGGAGATGTTCGGGTGGGGCTCCGCCGTGGAGGAGTACCTTGTCTGGCCCGAGGTAGGTGGGGTCGGGCAGACGAGGCAAAGGGGAGGGAGGGGGGCCATGGCAAGGTCGGGCCATGGCAAGGTCGGGGCGGGCAAAGTCGGTTCGCTAAGGCGGGGGAGTCTGGATATCGGAACATTTTCCGGTTTCCGGACGACCCCGCCACGGATCGGCCCGGTGTCCGGATTCCGGAACATTCTGGATTCCGGAACTCCAGATTTTGGAGGTCGAACCTGTATAGGGAAATTCCGCCGCCAATTTGTGCACAGCAAGGTCCCACAAACAACAATGAGTCAAATGACCAATCAAACTTTTTTACCAATGTTGGAGTGGTTGTTATTATATTATCGTGAATGTTAAAATGCCAGCATGTCTCAATTGGTAGCACTCTCCCCTCTGAATGAGAAGGCTTGGGGTTGAAGCCTTGAAGATCCAATCTAAGCATATCTTCCAGTACAGTATTGGAGGAGAGCTGCATTGTCAGAGGTGCTGTCCTTGCTATGAAATGTTAAACTGACACTAAAGAACAACACAGAGTTCTCGAGGTACCCTGACAACATTCCTCCCTCGACCAACACTACCACGTATGGACAAACTCCTTATTCATTTAATTGCTGCATGTGGGATTGTGCTGTGCCCAAAAAAGACGGCTGCATTTTGCTACAACAACAACTTGCATTTATATAGCACCTTTAACATAGCAAAGCTTCACAGGAGTGTTAACAAACAAAATTTGACAGCGAGCCACGTAAGGTGATCAAAAGCTTGGTCAAAGTGGTAGGTTTTAAGGGGTGCCTTGAAGGAGGAGAGAGAGGTAGAGAGGCGGCGAGGTTTAGGGAGGGAGTTCAAGAGCCTTGGCCACATGACAATAGTAACTGCATTTCAAAGTAACTCATCGGAAGCACGTTAAGATATTTCAACAACATCAGCAACAACCTGTATTTATATAGTGCCTTTAACGTTGCTAAATATCCCAAAGCTCTTATAAGATAAAAAAAAATTGATACTGAGCCAGATGTGAAATTACAGCAGATGACCAAAAGCTTGGTCAAAGAGGTAGGGCTAAGGAGCATCTTGAAGGAGGAAAGAGAGGTAGAGAGGCAGAGAGGGAGTTCCAGAGCTTGGGGCCGAGGCAACCGAAAAATGTAGTAAAGTGCTATCTCATTTAGAAAGAACATTCTTAACTCTCTGGGTCCTGCTGAAAAGTGTTGAAATTATAGCATATGTGAAATGATTAATTATACTGCCATGTTTTATTATTTTACTTCAGTTCCAGTCAAAACATCGACATTGAACCAAATTTATGCAGGGTGAGTAAGGCAAAAAAGATCAGGAAAAAGCGATCTCCGAACTCAAAAGAATCCCTTGAAAATCCATAAAACCCAATGGCACACAGATCCTTAAAAGCTGAGCGCCCCTTTAACTAGTGCTTCCAGTTGGCCTCCCAATCCAATCCTACGAGGTTTTACTGAGCGGGTTGGACTCCAGACAGTACTTCTGATTTTTGTCATGAAAAGGGATTTGAGGTCCTGATGACATCATAAGGCCCCGATTTGCCTAGATTCATTACTGCACTCATGTAGCCATCGAGGCTCCAGAAGACAAGCCAGCAGCTTTCACCTCCATTAATGTCCAGCTGGTCTGTGATCACCGCAACAGGATCATGCATGTCTATACCAGTTTCACAAGCAGCGGTTACAAAATCGCCCCAGTGTCAGCTGTGGCTCAGTGGGTAGCACCCTCACCTCTGAGGCAGAAGGTTGTGGGTTCAAGACCCACTCCAGGAACTTGAGCACAAAATCTAGACTGCCACTCCAGTGCAGAACTGAGGGAGTGCTGCACTGTCAGAGGTGCCGTCTTTCAGATAAGTTGTTAAACTGAGTCCCTGTCCTCTCAGCTGGATATAAAAGATCCCATGGAACTATTTTGAAGAAGAGCAGGGGAGTTATCCCCAGTGTCCTGGCCAATATTTATCCCTCAATCAACATAACAAAACATTATCTGGTCATTATCACATTGCTGTTTGTGGGAGCTTGCTGTGTGCAAATTGGCTGCTGCATTTCCCATATTACAACCGTGACAATACTTCAGAAGTATTTCATTGGTTGTAATTGACTTTTGGACATCCTGACATTGTGAAAGGCGCTATATAAATGCAAGTCTTTTTCATATTCACTTTTTTTAGACATCACCTTTTTATTTGCAAGCTTTTAGACTGAATTCAAATTCTCAAACTGCCATTTGAACTCACATTCTGCGGATTATTAGTCCAGGCTGTTGAATTACAAGCCCAGTAACATGACAACGACACTACTGTGCGTAACTCTTTTGGTCCATCCTATCTGTTGAGTTGGGGATTCAAGGTAATGGCAAAGGTTTCCTTCACTCAAAGAGTTACTGGGGACATGGCAAGCTTTGTGACAGGGAGTACTTGAGTCCGAGACTGTTGCGCTTCACAAGGAAAAAATGAACAAGCATTTAGAAGCAGATAAAGGTGGTTATGGGGACAGCAGGACAACAGACATGATTTTGGACTGCATTAGCAATGCCGGGTAATTTGTAAACAAAATCCACAGATGTTAATCAGTCTCAATTGAATATAAGAACAGTAGTTCTTCAATCGTGCTGGAAGGCATTATACAACAACAACTTGTATTTATATAGCGCCTTTAACATAGTGAAATGCTCCAAGGCGCTTCACAGGAGTATTACGTGATAAAAATTTGACACCGAGCTGCATAAGTAGAAATTAGCACAGGTGACCAATAGCTTTAAGGAGCGTCTTGAAGGAGGAAAGAGAGGTAAAGCGGCGGAGAGGTTTAGGCAGGGAGTTCCAGAGCTTGGGGCCTAGGCAACAGAAGGCACGGCCACCGATGGTTGAGCTTCAGGGATGCTCAGGAGGGCAGAATTAGAGGAGCGCGGTCATCTCGGATGGTTGTGGGGCTGGAGGAGATTACAGAGATACGGAGGGGCTAAAAATCATGGTTTAAAAACTAGTATTAAAACACTCTACCTAAACGCACGCAGCATTCGAAATAAAGTAAATGAGTTGACGGCACAAATCATTACAAATGGGTATGATTTGGTGGCCATTACAGAAACATGGTTGCAGGGTGGCCAAGACTGGGAATTAAACATACAATCTGACGATTCGGAAAGATAGACAAGAAGGGAAAGGAGGTGCGGTAGCTCTGTTAATAAAGGATGATATCAGGGCAGTTGTGAGAGACAATATTGGCCGTGGATCTGGGAATCAGAAGCTGATAGCTAAAAAAGTGAGCCAAAAGCCCAGTGAGCTGACGGACTGCAGATTTCCGGCGTCAACTCATTACGCAATTATCCTGAAATCTCTGTGAAGCTCTGGTCTTGTGAACTAGTCTAAGGGCGCAGGTGGGAAATCTGGCTTAAATGCAGCTCTCAAAAGAATGCAGCTCTCAAAAGACTGCAGCTCAAACTTAAAGGCATTTCAAATACCTTTCAGCCTTTGCCAAGGCGATGGAAAAATGCCACCAAAAAATAAGCGAAGAATCGGTGGGCAAATGATGGAATGCTGCAGCACCCTGATGTAAGTAGATGTGTGGCTGCATGAGGTGGGGGCGAGGATGGTTTCATGGTTTGGAGCTCCAGGGTATAACCAGGGGCCACTCTGCCTGGTAGGCAATGCCAACCAGACTCAATGGTCTGTGCAGGACAGTACTTACAGAAGCTGGGAAATGAAGCGTGAGAATACACACACACTATATATGACAATTCGGAAAGATAGACAAGAAGGGAAAGGAGGTGGGGTAGCTCTGTTAATAAAGGATGATATCAGGGCAGTTGTGAGAGACGATATTGGCTCTAATGAACAAAATGTTGAAACATTGTGGGTGGAGATTGGAGATAGTAAGGGGAAAAAGTCACTGGTGGGCAAATAATAACTTCACGGTGGGGCGGGCAATAATCAAGGGAATAATGGAGGCATGTGAAAAAGGAAAGGCAGTAATCATAGGGGATTTTAACCGACATATCGATTGGTCAAATCAAATCGCACAGGGTAGCCTGGAGGAGGAATTCATAGAATGCATATGGGATTGTTTCTTAGAACAGTATGTTACAGAACCTACAAGGGAGCAAGCTATCTTTGATCTTTTCCTGTGTAATGAGACGGGAATAATAAACGATCTCCGAGTAAAAGATCCTCTCGGAATGAGTGATCACAGTATGGTTGAATTTGTAATATAGATTGAGGGTGAGGAAGTAGTGTCTCAAACGAGCGTACTATGCTTAAACATAGGGGACTACAGTGGAATGAGGGCAGAGTTGGCTAAAGTAGACTGGAAACACAGACTAAACGGTGGCACAACTGAGGAACAGTGGAGGACTTTTAAGGAGCTCTTTCATAGTGCTCAACAAAAATATATTCCGGTGAAAAAGAAGGGCGGTAAGAGAAGGGATAACCAGCCGTGGATAACCAAGGAAATAAAGGAGAGTATCAAATTAAAAACCAATGCGTATAAGGTGGCCAAGGTTAGTGGGAAACTAGAAGATTGGGAAAATTTTAAACAACAGCAAAGAATGACTAAGAAAGCAATAAAGAAAGGAAAGATAGATCACGAGGTAAACTTGCGCAAAACATAAAAACAGATAGTAAAAGCTTTTACCGATTATATAAAACGGAAAAGAGTGACTAAAGTAAATGTTGGTCCCTTGGAAGATGAGAAGGGGGATTTAATAATGGGAAATGTGGAAATGGCTGAGACCTTAAATAATTATTTTGCTTCGGTCTTCACAGTGGAAGACACAAAAACCATGCCAAAAGTTGCTGGTCACAGGAATGTGGGAAGGGAGGACCTTGAGACAATCACTATCACTAGGGGGGTAGTGCTGGACAGGCTAATGGGACTCAAGGTAGACAAGTCCCCTGGTCCTGATGAAATGCATCCCAGGGTATTAAAAGAGATGGCGGAAGTTATAGCAGATGCATTCGTTATAATCTACCAAAATTCTCTGGACTCTGGGGAGGTACCAGTGGATTGGAAAGCAGCTAATGTAACGCCTCTGTTTAAAAAAGGGAGCAGACAAAAGGCAGGTAACTATAGGCCAGTTAGTTTAACATCTGTAGTGGGGAAAATGCTTGAAACTATCATTAAGGAAGAAATAGCGGGACATCTAGATAGGAATAGTGCAATCAAGCAGACGCAACATGGATTCATGAAGAGGAAATCATGTTTAACTAATTTTCTGGAATTCTTTGAGGATATAACGAGCATGGTGGATAGAGGTGTACCGATGGATGTGGTGTATTTAGATTTCCAAAAGGCATTCGATAAGGTGCCAAACAAAAGGTTACTGCAGAAGATAAAGGTTCGCAGAGTCAGAGGAAATGTATTAACATGGATAGAGAATTGGCTGGCTAACAGAAAGTAGAGAGTTGGGATAAATGGGTCCTTTTCGGGTTGGAAATCGGTGGTTAGTGGTTTGCCACAGGGATCGGTGCTGGGACCACAACTGTTTACAATATACATAGATGACCTGGAAGAGAGGACAGAGTGTAGTGTAACAAAATTTGCAGATGACACAAAGATTAGTGGGAAAGCGGGTTGTGTCGAGGACACAGAGAGGCTGCAAAGAGATTTAGATAGGTTAAGCGAATGGGCTAAGGTTTGGCAGATGGAATACAATGTCGGAAAGTGTGAGGGCATCCACCTTGGGAAAAAAAACAGTAAAAAAGGGAATATTACTTGAATGGGGAGAAATTACAACATGCTGCGGTGCAGAGGGACCTGGGGGTCCTTGTGCATGAATCCCAAAAAGTTAGTTTGCAGGTGCAGCAGATAATCAGGAAGGCGAATGGAATGTTGGCCTTCATTGTGAGAGGGATGGAGTACAAAAGCAGGGCAGTCCTGCTGCAACTGTATAGGGTATTGGTAAGGCCGCACCTGGAGTACTGCATGCAGTTTTGGTCACCTTACTTAAGGAAGGATATACTAGCTTTGGAGGGGGTACAGAGACGATTCACGAGGCTGATTCCGGAGATGAGGGGGTTACCTTATGATGATAGATTGAGTAGACCGGGTCTTTACTCGTTGGAGTTCAGAAGGATGAGGGGGAATCTTATAGAAACATTTAAAATAATGAAAGGGATAGACAAGATAGAGGCAGAGAGGTTGTTTCCACTGGTCGGGGAGGCTAGAACTAGGGGGCACAGCCTCAAAATACGGGGAGCCAATTTAAAACTGAGTTGAGAAGGAATTTCTTCTCCCAGAGGGTTGTGAATCTGTGGAATTCTCTGCCCAAGGAAGCAGTTGAGGCTAGATCATTGAATGTATTCAAGTCACAGATAGATAGATTTTTAACCAATAAGGGAATTAAGGGTTATGGGGAGCGGGCGGGTAAGTGGAGCTGAGTCCACGGCCAGATCAGCCATGATCTTGTTGAATGGCGGAGCAGGCTCGAGGGGCTAGATGGCCTACTCCTGTTCCTAATTCTTATGTTCTTATGTTCTTATGCGAGGCCATTGAGCGATTTGAAAATAAGGATGAGAATTTTGAAATCGAGGTGTTGCTTAACTGGGAGCCAATGTAGGTCAGCGAGCACAGGGGTGATGGGTGAGCGGGACTTGGTGCGAGTTAGGACACAGGCAGCCGAATTTTGGATGACCTCTAGTTTACGTTGGGTAGAATGTGGGAGGTCAGCCAGGAGTGCATAGAGTGCTTGGAATAGTCAAGTCTCGAGTTAAGAAAGCATGGATGAGGGCTTCAGCAGTGGATGAGCTGCGGCAAGGGCGGAGACGGGCGATGTTACGGAGGTGGAAATAGGCGGTCTTAGTTATGCTGCGGATATGTGGTTGAAAGCTCATTTCAGGGTCAAATACCACTGCTGCATGGCATGCTGTCAATGAGAAAGGCAATCCCATTCCATCCTTTGACAAATACTTACTGTCTAATTTATTAAGTCAATCTGGCAAGGTTCTTTCTTACACTTAACTTGGTTTGAACTGCCAAGGAAGCTCACTTGTGTGCTTCATGCAAAACTGACAGTAATTGCAACCCTTCAGCAGTGACAATACAACAAGTGCGATTCTTGTGGCAGATCATTTTCATTGTAACGCATTTTACCAACATATGCAAACATTTTTGTCTGATAATGTCAAAGCCTCAAAAAAAACATGTAGCAATGGGACTTAAAATGAAACTTATTTCTCTTTTCAGCCACGATCGATGAATCTAAAATGAGCGCCAGCTGTGAAAGATAAAAAAAGCTACCCATCTTTCATTCGCTTGATGCTGTGCTCATCATGAACTGGAGGAGTTTGGGATATGCTTCAGTGAAGCTGCATTTATCCAAGGGCTTTGTTTAGCAGAAGTAGCACTCACAACCTATATTGCCACGTCTCCATCAACTGAGAGGCACTGGCTGCTGTGACAACAAAGGCACCTACCATCATCATCATCATCATAGGCTGTCCCTCGGAATGGAGGGAGACTTGCTTCCACTTCTAAAGTGAGTCCTTTGGTGGCTGAACAGTCCAATACGAGAGCCACAGACCCTGTCACAGGTGGGACAGACGTTCATCAGGGGAAGGGGGGGGGGGGTGGGACTGATTTGCCGCACGCTCCTTCCGCTGCCTGCGCCTGACCTCTTCACGCTCGCGGCGTTGAGTTTCGAAGAGCTCAACGCCCTCCCGCATGCACTTTCTCCACCTCGGGCGGTCTTCAGCCAGGGTCTCCCAGGTGTCAGTGGTGATGTCACACTTTGCCAGGGAGGCTTTGAGGGTGTCCTTGCAACGTTTCCGCTGCCCACCTTTGGCTCGTTTGCCGTGAAGGAGCTCCGCATAAAGCATTTGCTTTGGGAGCCTCGTGTCTGGCATGCGAACTATGTGGCCTACCCAACGGAGCTGATCGAGTGTGGTCAGTGCTTCAATGCTGGGCACCATCATGAAAGGCATCAACAAGCACACAGTGGCTCACCTGCAATTGGGCTATTCCCTGGATTAATATCGCAATAATTGAAATCTCTTTCAAAGCCTTTCTCATATAGGTGCTCGCTGATCTTTTGTTTGAGTTTACGCTGGGTGGTCCGAGGCACTGTTGGTGATGTTTAACGCAGTCCCTTTCGAAGTCAGGGAAACAGCGTGGGATTTTGGAATAGAAAGCAGTGGGCTGTGCACCGGAGAGCACAGATTTGTGTAAGTGGAGCACTGAGATCTCTGGAAGTAGAGCAGCAGGGGGGGGGGGGGGGTGGGGGGTGGCGGGGGGGGCGACTGGGACCAGTATACATGGTGGGGGTGGGGACAGGGATCGGCACCAGCGAGGGGAGCTTGGTAGGTTGTGAGCAGGCATTAATGGCCTGGGAGTGGAGCATTCCAAGGGCCAGAGAAAGGACCCGAGAGGCACAGTGATGATGACTGATCTGACGGAAATGTTCTTTGTTCCTAGACTCTGGAGACGGTGCAGAAAAAACAACGGCAGTGGAAACAAAAACTCTGGACTTGTTTCAGAAATGGATGGATGCTGTGATGGGAGCATTTAGCTTTGTTATTGAATGGATGAGCTAATATCAACCGAATCGACTCACTCAGCCATATCGATCTGATGAAATAAATAAATCGATCCACCTCCTCTCACTCGTCCCAGTTACATAAATAGATTAATAAACGTGTTGCTGGATGAGCATCAGGAACACACAGAATATACAATACAGAAAATGCTGGAAATACTCAGCAAGTCAGGCAGTGGAGGGAGGAACAGAATTAACGTTTCAGGTCAATGACCTTTCATCAAATAATATGCAATACATTAGGTTAAATACCAATATTATATAATCATTGCAAACAGATCTAATTGTATAAATATTATCCAATCCAGGAAAAATCTGAATCTAAAAATTAGGTAAATATATAAAATTATGCATAATAACAGATGTAAATGTTCCTTATAATCGCAGTTCTCCCGTGACAACGTTCTTCATGAGAACATAAAAACATAAGAAATAGGAGCAGGATTATATCCTTCCTTAGTGCTCAAAATTGGCCAGGCTTTGCTCCGTTTTTTTTGGAGCAACTTGATTTTTCTGCAGTATCTTAAAAATCCCCATTTTGCACATTCAATTTGCACCAGTGTAAGTGAGTTAGTTAGTTTTTTTTTAGTTTAGTTTAGTTTTTTTCAAAAGGGGGATTTACCAGCCACCTACAACTGTTTTGGCCATTTAGGCCACTTTGGCCAGCTAATAGTTACTCCAAACTAACTTAGGCCAGCGTATGTGGCCACTTGTGGCCGCACAGAAAACCCTCGCGGAGAGTTAAGAAATCAGCGCAGGTAGGTACATCGGAGGCTAGGAGAACTTAATGACTTGACTAAAGAATGTGAATAGAATCAAACAGCTATACAGGACATCATATGACAAACTTCGCAAAGTTAATTTACTATACAACAGAAGCATTCATGGAAGCTTAAACTGCGAAAATAAAAGAAGTAAAGAGACAAAACATATTTACATAATTATTTCAAAGTATCCAAATTAAAAAATAGAAGTATTTCCTGCTCGTAATTCTTATGTTCTTATGTTCTCCCAGCCGCCTAAGCTCACCCACCATCATAGAGATATTTTATACCATATAGCCAGGAAATTTACTGTTTGTTTAATGCTTTTAAATATTTTGAAAATTCAAGCAAAATTATTCCACCAAATCTAATGTTCAAGAATTGATTATGATGTATTTGAAAGTATTTTCTATTAACTTGGTTAGGAAAGTATTTTCAATCAACAGGGTTAAGGAAAGTCTTGAGTAAGCTCATTAAAATTACTGGCTACA
Organism: Pristiophorus japonicus; assembly: GCF_044704955.1. Taxonomy (NCBI): domain Eukaryota; kingdom Metazoa; phylum Chordata; class Chondrichthyes; family Pristiophoridae; genus Pristiophorus; species Pristiophorus japonicus. The sequence goes on from NC_091986.1 coordinate 197,129,549, forward strand.
CAGTTATCACTTCGCGTCACCCTCCTCCCCCACCTTCCCCCCCCACCCCCGCGCATCCCGGGATCAAAACTCCCCACCCCAGGGATCAAAACTCCCTCCCCCCTGGATCAAAACTACACCCCCCCCCACCCCCGATCAAAACTCAGCCACCCCAGGATCAAAACTCCTCACCCCACCCCCCCCATACCCACTGCCCCGGCTTGGGCCCCGCACCAACCTGCTTGTTGTGGCCTTCTAGCCCGGGAAGGCAGCAGGCCGGCCTGTGCGGGAGACCACTCGGCCTGGGATAGGGACGGGATGCATCGGGTCCCACGCTGCAGCACGCACACAGAGGCTGGGGGCAGGAGCTGCTGCGCATGCGCGCACACTCCAATGCGCATGTGGAGAGCAGGGCCCTAGCTCCGCCTCCCAATCGACTGGCCACACCGTGCCAAGCCCCGAGAGAGGCAACACAGCGGCCAGAATTGGGCGACATTTTATCGGCGCCCTTTTCAGCCCACAAAATCGGCGCATCTCTGGTGAGTGCGCTGAAAAAAGGAGTGGGCCAATTTTGAGCCCTTCGGTAGGGAGACAAAAACTGTACACAATACTCCAGGTGCGGTCTCACCAGGGCCCTATATAATTGTAGTAAGACATCTTGGGCTAGAATTTCACCGACTTTGCCACCAGGTTCTCGCCGCGATTTGACCCTCTGCGGCGAAAACCCGCTCGGTGGGATCTTTGGACATCTTTTTGCAGTGACGCTTCCACGCACCGCCGGGGAGAGGTGCACCAACATGAAATGATGTGTAACGCCACGGACTGCGTTACCATCGTAATTTCGTCACTCTCCGCCATGCCCAGAATACCAACAGGTCAAACTTGTCGGTGCAGCACTGCCAGCAGTGGTAAGTATGAAGGTCTGCAAAAAAAAGTTAGTTAAAGTTTTTATTTTTTAATTATTTTTCAGTGATTTAGTAGGTAAAGGTTTTGTGAATGTTTTGTGAATGTTTTTTGAATGATTTTTGCAATTTGTTCCAACCCCCCCCTCCCAAGGCCTCTCTCGCAGCACTACTGGCCTCAGACTAAAGTTGCCGAAAATCGCTTTTTTGCACCGCGAATCCTCGTGCAATGCCGACTTTACTGCCCGGCGCAGAAGTAAAGGCCGAAATTTAGGCCTAAAAACGGTAGCGCAGCTAAAACGGTAAACGACAACCGAAAATCTAGCCTAAGGGCTCTTATACTCAAATCCTCTTGTAATAAAAGCCAACATACCATTTGCTTTCTTAATTACTTGCTGTACCTGCATGTAAACGCTCAGTGATTCATGTACAAGGACACCCAGGTCCCTCTGAACACCAACATTTCCCAATCTCTCACCGTTTAAAAAATACTCTGCTTTTCTATTTTTCCTACCAAAGTGGATAATTTCACAATTCTCCACATTATATTCCATTTGCCATGTTCATGTCCACTCACTTAGCCTGTCTATATTCCCTTGAAGCCTCTTTGCATCCTCCTCACAACTCACGTTCCCACCTAGCTTTGTATCTTCAGCAAACTTTGTATCATTACATTTGGTCCCCTCATCCAAATCATTGATATAGATTGTGAATAGCTGAGGCCCAAGCAATGATCCTTGCGGTACCCCACTAGTCTGCCAACCTGAAAATAACCCCTTTATTCCTACTCTCTGTTTTCTGTCCATTAACCAATCCTCAATCCATGTTAGTGTATTGCCCCCAATCTCATGAGTCCTAATTTAATTTGTGTGGAACCTTATCGAATGCCTTCTGAAAATCCAAATACATCACATCCACTGGTTCCCCCTGATCTATTCTGCTAGTAACAACCTCAAAAAACTCGAACAGATTCATCAAACATGATTTCCCTTTCATAAATCCGTGTTGACTCTGCCCAATCCGATTATTATTTTTGAAGTGCCCTGTTACCATGTCCTTAATAATAGATTCTAGCAATTTCCCTTCTACTGATGTCAGGCTAACTGGTCTGTAGTTCCCGTTTTCTCTTTCCCTCCTTTCTTAAATAGCAGGGTTACATTTGCTACCATCCAATCTGCGGGAACCATTCTAGAATCTATGGAATTTTGAAAGATGACAATCAATGCATCCACTATCTCAAAAGCTACCTCTTTCAAAACCCTCGGATGTAGGCCATCAGGTCCAGGGGATTTATCAGCTTTCAGTCCCATTAATTTCTCCAGTACAATTTTTTTGCCAATATTAATTTCTTTCAGTTCTTCATTCTCGCTAGACCCTTGGTTCTCCACTATTTCCGGGATGTTTTTTTGCATCTTCTTCCGTGAAAACAGACACTGTGGGGTGGAAATTCAGTCTTCTGCCACCCCTCTTAGCGCCCTGGAGGGTTTGGCAATGGCGATGGAAAGCAGTTGCGCCCGGCCGGCCAGCTTCCAGCACCCCGCTGGGACATTTGGTGCCGGTAGCGACGGGAGCAGTACCACCAGGGAGAGGCGAGCCGGTGTGCAACGCCCTTGGTTGCGACACCGGCTCGATTCTTGGTTGCTGCTCGACCCATAGCACTCTGTAGCGCGCCCTGGTGGGAATGTCTGTGAAAGCAGGCATTCCCAGCTGTAGCGGCTGCAGTGAGGTAGGTAATGCCGACCTCAGGTAAGTGTGATTGTTTTTCTATGAGATTTATGTTGCGGTGGCGTGATTTTGGTGGGGATTTTTTTCAGCTACCCCGCCCCCATCCCCAGGCCTCTGTCATGGCACTCCGAGGTCGGTGGTATAGCTTGAGATTGTCCCTTGCTCAGCCGGACTAGCACCCTAAAAGAGGCGTGCAACGCCTCCTTTAGTGCTCCGTTCCAAACTTCAGGTTCAGCTGATGAATTTTGTGGCAGCAGACACAAAACCAACTGCCAGCGCAAAATTTACCCCTCTGCCCGAGACACCGCCCCAACTGACGGGCGACCAAATTTCCACCCCAAAGTATTTATTTAATTTCTCTGCCATTTTCTTATTCCCCATTATAATTCCTCCTGTCTCAGCCTATGAGGGGCCCACATTTACTTTCGCTAATGTTTTGCATTTACACACCTATAGAAGCTTTTAGAACTTGCTTTTACGTCTCTCACTAGTCTACTCTCATATTCTATTTTTCCTTTCTTTATCAATTTCATTGTCCTCCTTTGCTGAATTATAAAATCCTCCCAGTCCTCAGGCTTACTGCTCTCTTTGGCAACATTATAAGCCTTTTCCTTTGATCTAATAATATCGTTAAATTCTCTTATTAGTCACGGTTGGACCACTTTTCCTGTGGGGTTTTTGAACCTTAAAGGAATGAATATTTGTTGGAAATTATGTATTAATTCTTCAATTACTAACCATTGCTCATCTACTGACATATCTTTTAATGTAGTTTCGCAATCTACCTTAGCCAACTCACCCCTCATACCTACGTAGTTTGCTTTGTTTAGATTTAAAGCCCTAGTTTCGGATTTAACTAAATTCTATAAAATTTTATCATATTATGGTCTCTCTTCCCTACGAGCCCCTTTACTACAAGGTTATGAATTAACCCTTTCTCATTGCACAATACTAGATCTAAAATAGCCTGCTCCCTAGTTGGTTTCTCAACATTCTGATCTAGAAAACTATCTTGTATACATTCCATGAATTCATCCTCCACATTATTACTGTAAATTTGATTTGCCCAGTCTATATGTAGATTAAAGTCTCCCATGATTACCATATTACCCTTGTTACATGCGCCTCTAATTTCCTGATTTATACTCTGCCCTACATTACAACTACTATTTGGGGGCCTATAAACAAATCCCACCAAAGTTTTCTGCCCCTTGCTGTTTCTTAGCTCCATCCAAACTGATTCTACTTTTTGATTTTCCGAGCTAAGATCCTTTCTAATGTTTTTACCCATCCTTTATTATCAGGGCTACGCCTCCACCTTTTCCAATTAGCCTATCTCTTCTAAAAGTTTAGTATCCTGGAATATTTGGTTCCCAACCTTGGTCAATTTGCAACCACATCTCCATAATGACTATTTGGGCAAACCTATTAATTTCTAGCTATGAGCTGGATGTTTTATAAGGACAGATCATTGTACAATGCACAAGCTAGTTAATTTTCATTTTCACCACTGGAGGAGCCGAACGCCCAATGGAAATGAAAATGGGGTGAGTTCTATAATGGAAAGTGTTGTGTATCTGTAAAGCATGAACTCCCATATTCCACCACCAGGGAGCTCATCCCCTGAAGTCCCAAGGAATCCCAGCATCCCGTGGGAGCATTGTACATAAGCCGGCTCCTAAGGCCTGTTCCTCACTCTGGAGTGTCTTAATAAAGACTAAGGTCACTGTTACTTTAACCTCCCTGTGTGCAGCCTCATCTGTGTTAGGAACACAATAACTGGCAAAGAGAATACAAATCCAATGCAAAGATGCAGCAAACTGTGGGCATCCTGGAGAAGTTCTCGGAGGGTGAGGACTGGGAAGCCTATGTCGAATGGCTAGACCAGTACTTTGTAGCCAACAAGCCGGACGGAGAAGGAAGCGCTGCAAAAAGGAGAGCGTTCCTCCTCACAGTCTGCGGGGCACTGACCTACAGCCTCATGAAGAATCTTCTGGCTCCGGTGAAACCCACAGATAAGGCGTATGAGGATCTGTGTACACTGGTTCAGGAGCATCTTAACCCGAGGGAGAGCGTTCTGATGGTGAGGTATTGGTTCTACATGTGCCAGCGATCTGAAGGTCAGGAAGTGGCGAGCTACGTCGCCGAGCTAAGGAGACTTGCAGGACAATGTGAGTTTGATGGCTACCTGGAGCAAATGCTCAGAGACTTTTTGGGCTGGGCATTGGCCACGAGACCATCCTACGAAAACTTTTGAATGTAGAGACACCGACCCTCAGTAAGGCCATTGCAATAACACAGGCATTTATGTCCACCAATGATAACACCAAACAAATCTCTCAGCACTCAAGTGCAAGTAACGTTCATAAATTAACTGGAACGGTGTTTGCGAGCAGAAATGTACAGGGCAGAACCCACGAGTATGCAACTGCCAGCAGGCCTCAGGTGACCCAGATGACTCAAAGTCCCCAGCAAAGGATGAATGCAAGGCAATTCACACCTTGTTGGCATTGTGGAGGCTTCCATTCAGCCTATTCATGCCGCTTCGAACGGTATGTTTGCAAGAGTTGTGGAACAATGGGGCACCTCCAACGAGCTTGCAAACGAGCTGCATGCTCTGCAAAACCTGCTAAACAGCACGTGGCAGAGGAAGATCGGTCCATGGTGGATCAAAGCAATTTCAAGCCTCAGAGAAAGGAGGCAGATGCTGAAGTACACATGGCGCACACATTTTCGACAAAATGTCCACCTATAATGCTAAATGTAAAATTGAATGGCTTACCCATAGCCATGGAACTGGACACTGGCGCTAGCCAATCCATCATGAGTAAAAAGATGTTTGAGAGACTGTGGTGTAACAAGGCACTCAGACCAGCCCTGAGCCCCATCCACACGAAACTGAGAACGTACACCAAAGAACTCATCACTGTCCTGGGCAGCGCCATGGTCAAGGTGACCTACGAGGCTACGGTGCACGAACTGCCACTCTAGATTGTCCCGGGCGATGGCCCCACACTGCTTGGAAGGAGCTGGCTGGGCAAAATCCGCTGGAACTGGGATGACATCCAAGCGCTATCGCATGTCAATGAGGCCTCATGTACCCAGGTTCTTAACAAATTTCCTTCTCTTTTTGAGCCAGATTTTGGAAACTATTCCGGGGCAAAGGTGCGGATCCACTTGCTCCCAGAGGCACAAAGCGCGAGCGGTACCTCGCATGCTAAAGCAGAGAGTGGAAATTGAGCTGGACAGGCTGCAACATAGAAAGATAGAAACAAAGAAAATAGGTGCAGGAGTAGGCCATTCGGCCCGTCGAGCCTGCAACGCCTTTCAATGGTTGAACATGCAACTTCAGTACCCCATTCCTGCTTTCTCGCCATACCCCTTGATCCCCCTAGTAGTAAGGACCTCATCTAACTCCTTTTTGAATATATTTAGTTAATTGGCCTCAACAACTTTCTGTGGTAGAGAATTCCACAGGTTCACCACTCTCTGGGTGAAGAGGTTTCTCCTCATCTCATAGAAACATAGAAAATAGGTGCAGGAGTAGGCCATTCGGCCCTTCTAGCCTGCATCGCCATTCAATGAGTTCATGGCTGAACATTCAACTTCAGTACCCCATTCCTGCTTTCTCGCCATACCCCTTGATCCCCCTAGTAGTAAGGACCTCATCTAACTCCTTTTTGAATATATTTAGTGAATTGGCCTCAACAACTTTCTGTGGCAGAGAATTCCACAGGTTCACCACTCTCTGGGTGAAGAAGTTCCTCCGCATCTCGGTCATAAATGAATTATCCCTGATCCTTAGACTGTGACCCCTGGTTCTGGACTTCCCCAACATTGTGAACATTCTTCCTGCATCTAACCTGTCAAAGCCCGTCAGAATTTTAAACGTTTCTATGAGATCCCCTCTCATTCTTCTGAACTCCAGTGAATACAAGCCCAGTTGATCCAAACTTTCTTGATATGTCAGTCCCGCCATCCTGGGAATCAGTCTGATGAACCTTCGCTGCACTCCCTCAATATCAAGAATGTCCTTCCTCAAGTTAGGAGACCAAAACTGTACACAATACTCCAGGTGTGTCCTCACCAAGGCCCTGTACAACTGTAGTAACACCTCCCTGCCCCTGTACTCAAATCCCCTCGCTATGAAGGCCAACATGCCATTTGCTTTCTTAACCACCTGCTGTACCTGCATGCCAACCTTCAATGACTGATGTACCATGACACCCAGGTCTCGTTGCACCTCCCCTTTTCCTAATCTGTCACCATTCAGATAATAGTCTGTCTCTCTGTTTTTACAACCAAAGTGGATAACCTCACACTTATCCACATTATACTCCATCTGCCATGCATTTGCCCACTCACCTATCCTATCCAAGTCACTCTGCAGCCTCATAGCATCCTCCTCGCAGATCACACTGCTACTCAACATAGTGTCATCTGCAAATCTGGAGATACTACATTTAATCCCCTCGTCTAAATCATTAATGTACGATGTAAACAGCTGGGGCCCCAGCACAGAACCTTGCGGTATCCCACTAGTCACTGCCTGCCATTCTGAAAAGTACCCATTTACTCCTACTCTTTGCTTCCTGTCTGACAACCAGTTCTCAATCCACATCAGCGCACTACCCCTAATCCCATGTGCTTTAACTTTGCACATTAATCTCTTGTGTGAGACCTTGTCGAAAGCCTTCTGAAAGTCCAAATACACCACATCAACTTGTTCTCCCTTGTCCACTCGACTGGAAACATCCTCAAAAAATTCCAGAAGATTTGTCAAGCATGATTTCCCTTTCACAAATCCATGCTGACTTGGACCTATCATGTCACCTCTTTCCAAATGCACTGCGATGACATCCTTAATAATTGATTCCATCATTTTACCCACTACTGAGGTCAGGCTGACCGGTCTATAATTCCCTGTTTTCTCTCTCCCTCCTTTTTTAAAAAGTGGGGTTGCATTGGCTACCCTCCACTCCATAGGAACTGATCCAGAGTCTATGGAATGTTGGAAAATGACTGTCAATGCATCCGTTATTTCCAAGGCCACCTCCTTAAGTACTCTGGAATGCAGACCATCAGGCCCTGGGGATTTATCGGCCTTCAATCCCATCAATTTCCCCAACACAATTTCCCGACTAATAAGGATTTCCCTCAGTTCCTCCTTATTACTAGACCCTCTGATCCCTTTTATATCTGGAAGGTTAATTGTGTCCTCTTTCGTGAATACCGAAGAAAAGTACTTGTTCAATTGGTCTGCCATTTCTTTGTTCCCAGTTATGACTTCCCCTGATTCTGACTGCAGGGGACCTACGTTTGTCTTTACTAACCTTTTTCTCTTTACATATCTATCGAAGCTTTTGCAGTCCATTTTAATGTTCCCTGCAAGCTTCCTCTCGTACTCTATTTTCCCTGCCCTAATCAAACCCTTTGTCCTCCTCTGCTGAGTTCTAAATTTCTCCCAGTCCCCGGGTTCACTGCTATTTCTGGCCAATTTGTATTCCACTTCCTTGGCTGTAATAATATCCCTGATTTCCCTTGATAGCCACAGTTGAGCCACCTTCCCTTTTTTATTTTTACGCGAGGGCATCATCTCTCCAGTGGAATTCAGCGAGTGGGCCAGCCCGATTGTTCCAGTACTCAAAAGTGATGGCACGGTCAGGATTTGCGGTGATTATAAAGTAAGTATTAATCGTTTTTCGCTACAGGACCAATACCCGCTAGCTGAGGCAGACGACCTATTTGCGACGCTGGCAGGAGGCATGACGTTCACCAAGATCGACCTGACTTCGGCCAACATGATGCAGGAGTTGGAGGAGTCTTCGAAGGGCCTCAACTGCATCAACATGCATAAGGGACTGTTCATCTACAACAGATGCCCGTTTGGAATTCGATCAGCTGCAGCGATCTTCCAGAGAAACATGGAGAGCCTACTCAAGTCAGTACCACACACGGTGGTCTTTCAGGACAACATATTGGTCATGGGTCAGGACACCGCGGAGCACCTACAAAACCTGGAGGAGGTCCTCCAGCGACTGGATCGCGTAGGGCTGCGGCTGAAGAGGTCAAAATGCATCTTCGTGGCAACAGAAGTGGAGTTTTTGGGGAGAAAGATCGCGTCGGATGGCATTCGGCCCACAGACACCAAGACAGAGGCTATCAGTAATGCGCCCAGGCCGTAGAACGTCACGGAGCTGCGGTCGTTCCTGGGACTCCTCAACTATTTTAGTAACTTCCTACTGGGGTTAAGCACCCTTTTAGAGCCCCTACATGTGTTATTGCGCAAAGGTGAGAACTGGGTATGGAGAAAAAAAACAAGTGATTAGTTTTGAGAAAGCCAGAAACATTTTATGCTCCAACAAGCTGCTTGTACTGTATAACCCGTGCAAAAGCCTTGTGCTAGCATGTGATGCATCGTCGTACGGAGTCAGTTGTGTATTACAACAAGCTAACGTTGCGGGGAAGTTGCAACCTGTCGCCTGTGCTTCTAGGAGCTTGTCTAAGGCCGAGAGGGCCTACAGCATGATTGAGAAAGAGGCATTAGCGTGTGTGTTCAGGGTAAAGAAAATGCATCAGTACCTGTTTGGCCTCAAATTTGAGCTGGAAACTGATCACAAGCCCCTCACATCCCAGTTCGCCGAAAACAAGGGGATAAATACTAATGCCTCAGCCCGCATACAAAGGTGGGCACTCGCGCTATCAGCGTATAACTATACCATCTGCCACAGGCCAGGCACCGAGAACTGTGCGGATGCTCTCAGTCGGCTACCATTGCCCACCACGGGGGTGGAAATGGCGCAGCCTGCAAACTTGTTGATGGTGGCGCAGCCCGCAGACTTGTTGATGGTCATGGACGCGTTTGAAAATGATAAATCACGTGTCACGGCCCGCCAGATTAGGACTTGGACCAGCCAAGATCCTCTGCTGTCCCTAGTAAAAAACTGTGTACTGCATGGGAGCTGGGCCAGCATCTCTGTTGAAATGCAAGAGCCAATCAAGCCATTCCAGCGGCGAAAGGACGAGCTGTCCATTCAGGCAGACTACCTGTTGTGGGGTAACCGCGTAGTGCTGCCAAAAAAGGGCAGGGAGTCGTTCATCTCGGATCTCCACAGCACACACCCGGGTATAGTAATGATTAAAGCGATAGCCAGATCCCATGTGTGGTGGCCCAATATCGACTCTGACTTAGAGTCCTGTGTACGGCAATGCAGCGTATGTGCTCAGTTGAGCAACGCGCCCAGAGAGGCACCACTAAGTTTGTGGTCCTGGCCCTCCAGACCATGGTCAAGGATCCATGTCGACCATGCGGGCCCGTTTCTCGGTAAAATGTTCCTGGTGGTAGAGGGTGCTTTTTCAAAATGGATTGAATGTAAAATAATGTCGGGAAGCACCGCCACCACCATTGAAAGCCTGAGGCCCATGTTTGCCACCCACGGCCTGCCTGACATACTGGTCAGTGACAATGGGCCATGTTTTACCAGTGCCGAATTTAAAGAATTCATGACACGCAATGGGATCAAACATGTCACCTCTGCCTTTTTAAAACCAGCCTCCAATGGGCAGGCAGAGCGGGCAGTACAAACCATCAAACAGAGCCTTAAACGAGTCACAGAAGACTCACTCCAAACCCGCCTGTCCAGAGTACTGCTCAGCTACCGCACGAGACCCCACTCACTCACAGGGGTGCCCCCGGCTGAGCTTCTCATGAAAAGGACACTTAAAACCAGACACTCGCTGGTTCACCCCAACCTGCATGATCAGGTAGAGAGGCGGCGGCAGCAACAAAATGTAAACAATGGTCACACCACTGGGTCACGGGAAATTGATCTGAATGACCCTGTGTATGTGCTAAACTATGGACATGGTCCCAAGTGGATCGCGGGCACGGTGATAGCTAAAGAAGGGAATAGGGTGTTTGTCGTCAAACTAGACAATGGACAAATTTGCAGAAAGCACCTGGACCAAACGATGCTGCGGTTCACAGACTGCCCTGAACAACCCACAGCAGACACCACCTTTTCCGAGCCCACAACACACACCCAAAGAATCAACGACACCACGCCAGATCAGGAAATCGAACCCATCACGCCCAACAGCCCAGCAAGGCCAGGCTCACCCAGCAGTCCTGCAGGGCCAACAACACGCCAGCCCAGCGAAGGCACAGCCAACACACCAGAACAGACATTTGTACCGAGGCGGTCCACCAGGGAAAGAAAGGTTCCCGACCGCCTCACCTTGTAAATAGTTTTCACTTTGACTTTGCGGGGGAGTGACGTTGTGTATCTGTAAAGCATGCACTCCCATGTTCCGACACCAGGGAGCTCATCCACTGAAGTCCCAAGGGATGCTGGGATCCCTTGGGAGCACTGTATATAAGCCGGCCCCTAAGGCCTGTTCCTCACTCTGGAGTGTCTTAATAAAGACTGAGGTCACTGTTACTTTAACCTCCCTGTGTGCAGTCTCATCTGTGTTAGGATCACAATAGAAAGGCACTCACTGTGCCAGCCTACCACCCAAGCTGTAATGATGAAATTGACCCCCAATATATTACCTGGATGTTAAGATGGAGTGTCTCCTATTAACCCCATATAGTCGAATTGCTGGAAAGAAGCGCATTCTAGCTTAATAACAGGATCATTCCTTTAAGCAAGTCTGATGGGTACTTGTCAATCCCTGGCTAATCTTCAAGGTCAGAAAAGCCAGCAGGGTATAACTAGTTTTTTTTCCTTTTTTTGAACATTGTTTTTGAACATCTCTAACAAAGTGTGACACCTGAAGTGTCACTGACCAAAACAATATATACTAGCCGATCTCCTGTGGCACTGCTCACGATAGGTTCAATTTTAACTATCGGATAAGGCCAGTTTTACGAGCCATGTCCATTTTGAGGCACCCAGGCTTATGCAGCCCATTGGCCAGCCTTGCCTGCAGCAAGGTGTATTGGTGTGAGGAACGTGGGGGAGGTGGCAGTGTGGATAGAGCCCAGGGCGGCAGCAGTCCACATCATTCTTGTTGAGACCAGAGGAGCACCCCTGTTCTTCCTGGCCCCACAACAATAATTTTAAACTCACTTTTTTTGGTGCCTCCTCTGCTGTACTGACCTACATTGGCTCCCGGTTAAGCAATGCCTCGATTTCAAAATTCTCATCCTTATTTTCAAATCGCTCCATGGCCTCACCCCGCCCTATCTCTGTAACCTCCTTCAGTCCCACAACCCCCCTGAGATGTCTGTGCTCCTCTATTTCTGCCATTTTCAGCATCCCTGATTATAATCACTCAACCTTTGGTGGCCTTCTGTTGCCTGGGCCCCAAGCTCTGGAACTCCCTGCCTAAACCTCTCTGCCTCTCTACCTCTCTTTCTTCTTTGAAGACGTTCCTTAAAACCTATCTGTTTGACCAAGCTTTTGCTCATCTACCTATAATTTCTTCGATGTGGCTCGGTATCAAATGTATTTATTTTTTGTCCTGTGAAGCACCTTGGGTAGTTTTACTATGTTAAAGGCGCTATATAAATACAAGTTGTTGTTGTTGTACTGCCCGGTAAAACTTGGCAGAGCATACACAGTGCACGAAACCATCCACTCGCACGTGTCGATTGCAGTCGGGGGTCCTCTGTGTGTCATAGGACCATGATTGGCATGTTAAGAGTTCAATACGGCAAGTCAAAAAACAGCAAGAAGGGTCCAATTTTCACAAGTCAGGCAGCCAAGCTTTAAGCCTTGCGGATCTGCAGAGAACAGGTAAGTCTTACAGCACCACATGTAAAGAGGTGCTTCGGTGAAGGCAGAGCTGTCTTGCAAAGAGCACGGGGTATTTGTCTTGGGACCAATCTCCATAATTTAAAATGATTTGGCGCAGAGGAATTGGTGCAATAATGCGGCCAGTCCATGCTTGAAGCGATAACCTCAACTATTCTAAGAACCTCCTCTCCTGCAGAATCGAGAATTTAATGCAAAATGCACTTGGATCGACCTGCCCGATTTTGCAGCACTCTCCGGATGGTGAACCCTGATCTGAGCAGAACATCGAATAGTTGTCCTTATACGAAGTGGTAAGTGGGACTTATTTTTTTAGTCAAGCAAACTTGAGCTTTGGATAAAAGCAAGAAGCACGCAAGTCTTACGCCAATTAGATTGTGTATTGTACTTTTTCCAGAACATTATCGGTAAAACACGCCGTCCTACTATAATTCTCAGCTGTTGAAAGAATTAATATTACAGTGATGTCTAAGACACGGCTGTTTAGTTGAATAACACCTTAGAAAGTAACCTGCACAACCTAATTATTCTGTGATTAATCAGAGAACCTGAAATAGGATTTTATTAAGGTCAGACATTGTTTACATAAATCATGAAGGTTTTACCAGTCTGGTAAGGAGAACATTGGATCAGAAAGTCGAGGAAGGGTTTAGAATGAAATGTTAGAAAGTTTAAGAACAGTCAATTTATTTTAATTCCCAATTTGCTGGCCGTTTAATTTAATCCTGTGCTAGCAGTTTGATGTAATCCTTTAAAATCATAAAAACATAAGCAGGAGTAGGCCATTTAGCCCCTCAAGCTTGCTCCACCATTCAATAAGATCATGGCTGATCTGATCATGGCTTCAACTCCACTTTCCTGCCTGCTCCCATTAACTCTTCACTCCCTGCAGTTCAATAGTCTATCTATCTCAACTTTGAATATATTCAAGACCCAGTCTCCACAGCACTCTCGGGTAGAGACTTCCAAAGATTCACCGACCCTTTGAGAGAAGAAACTGCTCCTCATCTCCATCTTAAATGGCCGCCCCCTTATTCTGAAACTATGCCCCCTAGTTCTAGATTGCGGCACGAGGGGAAACATCCTCTCAGCATCTACCCTGTATCGCCCCCTTAGAATCTTATGTTTCAATAAGATTACCTCTCATTCTTCTAAATTCCAATGAGTATAGGCCCAACCTGCTTAACCTTTCCTCATAAGACAACCATTTCATCTCAGGAATCAACCTAGTAAACCTTCTCTGAACTGCCTCCAATGCAAGTACATCCCTCCTTAAATAAGGAGACCAAAACGGTATGCAGTACTCCAGGTGTGGTCTCAACAACATCCTGTACAGTTGTAGCTATACCACAGTGTGGCCCCTTCACGTAATCCTATATCATGAGGGGTCTAGATAGAGATAAACTGTTCCCATTGGCAGAAGGGTCGAGAGGTGGAGGACACAGATTTAAGGTGAGTGGCAGAAGAACCAAAGGCGACATGAGGATAAACTTTTTTTACGCAGCGAGTGGTTAGGATCTGGAATGCACTGCCTTGAAATGGTGGCGGCAGACTCAATTGTGGTTTTCAAAAGGAAATTGGATAAGTACCTGAAGGAAAAAAAATTGCAGGGCTACGGGGGAAAGGCGGGGCAGTGTGACTAGCTGAAGTGCTCTTTCAGAGAGCCGGCACGGGCTCAACAGGCCAAATGACCTCCTTCTGTGCTGTAACCATTCTATGATTCTATGATTCTAGGACACCGAGGATAACTCACCTGCTCTTCTCCGAAAAGAGGGCCATGAGATCTTTTACATCCACCTGAGAGAGCAGACAGTGGCCTCCGTTTACCGTCTCATCAGAAAGACGGCACCTCCGACAGTGCAGCACTCCCTCAGTACTGCCCTGGTGTGTCAGCCTGGATTTTTATGCTCAAGTCCCTGGGAGTGGGACTTGAACCCCACAACCTTCTGACCAACTACAAAGAGAACAACTTATGTCAGACGCAACCCAGAGATGAACGTAAAACATCACAAAGGAAGGTAGAACTACCCAATTCCACAGTCATCTTTCTACCCAAGAGAATACATTGTAGAGCTTTACGTTTATGTCATCCAAAGAATAGACTGAACAGAAGAATATCAGTGTCATAATGTGGTTAACTTACTTAACCTTGAATGGCATTCGTGGACATTGAATGTATCTGTTCTCTTGTTAGTAAGTGAGATGCAGCTCATGTAACATATTGCGATTCAGTTAAGTTTACTGTTGTGCTTATAATAATTTTGATCTTACTAGCCCATCAGTTTGCTACAACTTTTATTAATATAGCGCCTTTAACGTAGTAAAACGTCTCAAGGCGCTTCACAATAGTGTTATAAGACAAAACAGATAAAGTTGACACAGAACCACATAAGAAGAAATTATGGCTGATGACCAACAGCTTGGTTAAAGAGGTGGGTTTTAAGGAGCTACTAATCCTAACTAATTCCTAATCAGATCATCTAGCCCGATATGTAGTAATAAAACCACAAAATCAAATGAGTGGCCATAGTTTGAAAAACAACATTCTGTAAACAAAGCTGTTGCGAGGAAGTAACTTTTTAACACCAGTTATCTCCTGTGGCATAAAATCAGTAACAAATTAGTTTTTTCCTTTGTAATTTATTCAGGAAGAAATATTACACAACCGATTGTAACCACAACCATGTTCACAGTGTAAGGTCTGATGCAATCCTTCTGATTTAATGTGTTTGCACGGATGGTACATTTATATTTCCTGTCTCTTGTTGTTATTGATTAATATCAGTGTGTAAAATGATTTCTTAAATGCCAGTTTCCAGAACAACCGACAGCTGAAATAAAGCCCACAGCTGGAGAACAGGATTGTTCAACACGGGTAGAAAAGGCATATTAAACTCAGGCTAGCAACGTCTGATCTCGATTTTTTTGTTTGAGAGCCTGAGGGGGGGTTGACAGGGTGGGTGCTGAGCAGTTGTTTACCCAGGCTGGAGAGTCTAGAACGAGGGGTCACATTCTCAGGATAAGGGGCCGGCCATTTAAGACGGAGATGAGGAGGAATTTCTTCACTCAGAGGGTTGTGAATCTTTGAAATTCTCTGCCCCAGAGGGCTGTGGATGCTGAATCATTGAGTATAGATTTTTGGACTCTAAGGGGAATCAAGGGATATGGAGATCGGGGTGGGTAAATTGGAGTTGAGGTCAAAGATCTGCCATGATCTGATTGTAAAAGGGGTCAGAGGGTCTAGTAAGGAGGAGGAACTGAGGGAAATCCTTATTAGTCGGGAAATTGTGTTGGGGAAATTGATAGGATTGAAGGCCGATATATCCCCAGGGCCTGATGGACTGCATCCCAGAGTACTTAAGGAGGTGGCCTTGGAAATGGCGGATGCATTGACAGTCATTTTCCAACATTCCATTGACTCTGGATCAGTTCCTATGGAGTGGAGGGTAGCCAATGTAACTCCACTTTTTAAAAAAGGAGGGAGAGAGAAAACAGGTCAGCCTGACATCGGTAGTGGGTAAAATGATGGAATCAATTATTAAGGATGTCATCGCAGTGCATTTGGAAAGAGGTGACATGATAGGTCCAAGTCAGCATGGATTTGTGAAAGGGAAATCATGCTTCACAAATCTTCTGGAATTTTTTGAGGATATTTCCAGTAGAGTGGACAAGGGAGAACCAGTTGATGTGGTATATTTGGACTTTCAGAAGGCTTTCGACAAGGTCCCACACAAGAGATTAATGTGCAAAGTTAAAGCACATGGGATTGGGGGTAGTGTGCTGACATGGATTGAGAACTGGTTGTCAGACAGGAAGCAGAGAGTAGGAGTAAATGGAGACTTTTCAGAATGGCAGGCAGTGACTAGTGGGGTACCGCAAGGTTCTGTGCTGGGGCCCCAGCTGTTTACACTGTACATTAATGATTTAGATGAGGGGATTAAATGTAGTATCTCCAAATTTGCGGATGACACTAAGTTGGATGGCAGTGTGAGCTGCGAGGAGGATGCTATGAGGCTGCAGAGCAACTTGGATAGGTTAGGTGAGTGGGCAAATGCATGGCAGATGAAGTATAATGTGGATAAATGTGAGGTTATCCACTTTGGTGGTAAAAACAGAGAGACAGACTATTATCTGAATGGTAACAGATTGGGAAAAGGGGAGGTGCAACGAGACCTGGGTGTCATGGTACATCAGTCATTGAAGGTTGGCATGCAGGTACAGCAGGCGGTTAAGAAAGCAAATGGCATGTTGGCCTTCATAGCGAGGGGATTTGAGTACAGGGGCAGGGAGGTGTTGCTACAGTTGTACAGGGCCTTGGTGAGGCCACACCTGGATTATTGTGTACAGTTTTGGTCTCTGTTGTAGGCATTAGGCACCTGCTGAATATATAAAACACTAGGCATTAGGCACCTGCTGAATATATCTAAACTCATATAAGTTTAAAGCGGCCACATATAAAATGGCTGCCCAAGCATGATGGGAACCCCGTTAGTCAAGTAATGAACTGGGGCTGACCGAGCAATGACCGAGCAATGACCCTGTGAGGCCCACTACCAGGAATGCCTTGCATACAAAATAATTATAATGAACCAGTGATTTCACACAGCCGAAGCCCGAGGAAGAGAGATAAGGGGAGAACCTGCCTCACATAACGAGGTCATTAATCAGCCCGAGCTGACAAAAACCGAACATGCAGTTCCTGAGGTTTCAGGGGAATTCTATTGGGTTAAAGAAACCTATATGTAATCTACAATCGTTATGATTGGATTGTGTCCAGCCGAAGTGGGCTGAGTAACTGTAAAGAACTATTGTAAAACATATAAATATCAATGAGTTTCTTTGTTCGGCGGAGTGAAGTGCCTGGATCCAGTCCTGAGGCTTCCTCCCCGCTGGTGTTAATAAAGGCCGCATTGGCGTTGGAACTGACTCTGAGTGTTGAGTGATTCTTCTGAGAAAACATTCACGCTAACAGTGGCATAGTCGGCAGGATTTCCCGGAGTCCCTGGACGCCCTTGGAAAAACCCGGGTGAGTATAAAAAATGATTTTTAATTATAAAGGGTGTGGAAGGTGGAAGCCGGTTTATTGACATGAGGAGACAGTCTAATATCTCAAATGCCTAGCCTGAGCCTGAATTAAGAGGACTTTTGTCCCACGTGACGGCCAGGAACCAAGTAGGCGTAGGGAACACACTTAGACCGTGGGATCGTGATACTGAAAGACAGCTTCCGGACCCAGTAGTGTGATTTGAAATATACCCCGGTGGAGAACCAAGCAGTGTACAGCGGCTAACGGAATCCAAACCTGTGAACAGGGTCGGACCAACGGGCAGAGCGGTGGTAGGTAGTCGTTAAGGATACGTAGAGCACTGCGGAAATTGCTTAAACACGTTTTAAGAATTGTATAAGTTTGTGTAACAGCAGACTTGTGACCTGGCAGCAGCCCAGAGACGGTCTACTACAAGTTGTGCGAGGTAAAAGGCAAACCTCTGAGAGTAGATTCCTAACGGTTCTAGTCCTACCCAGGAATGGCCAGATAAAGCAGATAAACTCGAGTGGGAATCAGAAGGGTCCCTTACCCGCCATCTGGTGGAAAAGCAAAAGAAACTAATCGAGAAAATGATTAGAGCAGGGTGGGATCCTCAGGACTTGCCAGCAGCCCAACAGGAATGGTGGGTGAAGGAACGGAAAAACCAATACCGGTAGTCCACTACAAAAGTTATGTGAGGAATTATTTAGATAAAACTACGAATTCCCTGAAAGGTCATGGATCCAAAACAATAGAGCTGGCCAAAACAATTAATAGGAAAGAAGAGAGACTGTTGTAAATGTCTGGTCGTTGAGTGAGAGTCCCTGTGTGATTTTGTGACTGCGGAATGAATTTTTATGTTGTCATGTTTCTGAAAGCCTGGTTGGAAGAGGAATGCAAGTGTCTGTTTATTTTAGCTAACCCTTTGTAGTGTTGTCCTGTATGTGGGAAGTTTTAAGACATTTTAAGTTAGAAACGCAGGTGTGGATTTATTCGGATGATAAGTTACGGAGCTAGGAAATGTACACAGAATAGGTTTGTTGAGCAAAAGATAAAAAATACATGATAAAAAAAAAAGAATTTACTTGTCGAAAGAAAACATGCAATGATTGATTACATTGGATTGAAAGACATAAATTTAGTCTCGGAATGAGATAAAGAATGCCTTTTAAGAAAGCTTCTAGCTCAAAACAAAAAAAAAGGTTTTAAATTGAAATTACAAAGTTTGAATTGGGATTTTGAGATATTCAGAGAAGGCACAGAAAATACTGAGGTGGATTCAAAAAAAAAATCTGATCAGGTTAAACTCCTGGGCGAGTGGCGAGCTATCTGCGAAGGTGTAAAAGGAACTTTTGTAAAATGTTAATAACAGCAAGCTTTAGCAGTTTAGAAGAGACATTTTAACGACTTTGAAACTGGAGCATTTTGAGATAACAAAAAGCAGCCCTCAAACCCTCAAAGCTGGACTCCATTCCAGTTATGGAGAAAAGAAAAAGATAAAGACGCCACTTTGAAAGTAAATAAATGATTTTAAATTAACAAATGTATTTGTGATGGAAAAAGACATAACTTACTAAATACTAGTTGATGTTTGCTGTGAAAAAGATATTGGTTTAATT
Organism: Pristiophorus japonicus; assembly: GCF_044704955.1. NCBI lineage: Eukaryota > Metazoa > Chordata > Chondrichthyes > Pristiophoridae > Pristiophorus > Pristiophorus japonicus. The sequence continues at coordinate 197,148,561 of NC_091986.1, forward strand.
AGAAGAAAAAAACATTGGAAGAGGTAAAAAACACTCTACATGGATGGACAATGTTTATCAAGAAAAGTCCCGAACAGTCTAAACAAGCAGGAGGGTTTTGAAGATCTAAGCTATGCGAACTCAGCACAGAAAAAAAAAACTGGGAATTAGAGAATCTTACTGAATTCTTAAATTCTTATAGAAAATGGAACTGGCACAGAAGTTTAGATTTTGTGCTGAGAGAGAAATTTAAAAAAAAACAAAATTGAATTTCAGTAAACAAAATTGCTATTAAAAATGTGTGGTCTCGTTTTAAATCAATTTAAAAAAAAAGAAAATTTTTCGGATGATTACGTGAAGTCACGTATTGTCATCAGGCTTTCTTACAAACCTGTAAAGGAGTTAACCTTTTCCATTGACAGCTGTTTTATACTAGACATTATTAATTTGGATTTCTTAATAAAATAAAGAAGACTCACCTGACAAACAGAGGAAATGGTGGGATATTCAGAATAAAAATAAAACGGAACTAGGTGGTCAAGAGTTAAAAGCTAAGATAAACAGGCTGGAAGAGATGTTTTAAAAAAAAACGGGACTAGACGGATAGTGCAGTGCGCAGCCATAGCACCATCACCTATGGCAATAGAGCCAATGTACCCCACGGTGGATAGGTGTAGTCCACAAACCCAACCTAACGGTAAAGCAGACAGCGATGTCTGGAGGAATAATGGTGGCATTGGTGTTGATTGGAGTTTGGATAATATTTAGATGGGTCATCGTGCAGGCTCGAGCACAGCAGGCTCAAACGCAAAACCGACGGCAGCCCAGACAGGGACATGAAGTGATAGAGATGGTACGACTATAAAGAATATGGTTAACCTAATCCTTACCTTCGATTCCATAGAGTGACAGCGACACAAGTAGACCAGAACCTAACACCTGGTGACGACCAGGCTATCTGTTTAAAATTTTCAGATAAAACACTCACCAAGATGGGACCGCAGTGGTGACTTCATGATGCTGGGAACCTCAAGACCCACGCAAACACTGGATGATACCAACGGATTGCAGCGCACTCAGGAAATAAACAACTACATGAACTATGGAGTCTTGTTTAATTTAACGGATGGAATGTGCATCCCAGCAGCCAAGGACTGGAGCAAGGACAGGACTTATTTTAATGCATGGTTACAAGTAAATCCTCACAAGAACCGGGTATGTGTACAGAGTCCCATGGGTATAAGGAGCAGCTGCATTAAACAGAGGGATGTCAAAGGACCCGATAAATGTACTTTCGGCATAATTTGCGCGCCTCCGGGACAGTCCCAGCAATCAGTCATCCGCAAAAAGGGAGTGGGGCTGTGTGGGTACTACGAGGAGGTGGGGGCGGCTGCAATATCATTGTATGTATGCTTCTCACCCCCTCCGACACCGCGCCCCATAAGAACCACTACATTGCCCGAGGGACTGCCTTGTCCCAAAACTACTAAGGGACCAGAAAATGGGATTGTAATGTACAACGAAGGGGAATTATTGTATGATAATGTTAAGCATGAAATTGTGCCTGTCCTGATCAATATTTCAGGCATCCAGATGCCGGAATACTGTACAGAACAGTCAATGAAGATGTACAATGTATGAAGTAAAGTTGTAATGCAGCAGGCTGCCGATGCAATGGGTGCCAGTAGATTCCGAGGACAGGGGTCAGCCCCCAGGATAAAGAGGGAAATAGTTAATGATATTGCTACCGTTTTCAATACAGGGACCTCCGTAATAAACTCGATAGACATACAAGGGTTAAATGAGAGGGTGGAACAGCTTAGAGGGGTGATGAAGGGGTTATTAGAGAGGGTGGAGCAAAACCAGGAAGACCAAGCCAACATAGAAAAGGAGGGTGCCGAAATCCAGTTGGATGGCATTTCAGTCCTGGAAGCTCACGCCAAAACCATCAATCACCTCATTGATAGAGAAAAAGAAGATACCGGAAAGCAAAGACAGGGGCAACTCTGTCACGCTTATGGTCTGTGGATGGTGGGACAGATCCGCCACAATCTCGACCAGATCCAACGCGGGGAAGTACCCGATTGGACAGACAGTTCACATTTAGCTCAGTTGGCAAGCCAGAAGGGGACACTGGATAATTGTACTCTGAAGGGACTGACCCGAGTATACCCAGCAATTCCAGATTGCCAGATGGGTAGGAATACTGGGATAGGGATAGTCCTGATGATCCCTATAGCCACGCCGGACTCAGGGCCGATGCCCCTGTACCAACTAGAGAATATCGGAGTAATAGGGGAAAATGTTTTCATGCGTTACTATCTGACCACCACCTCCGCCGTTCGTCGAAACAACATACTTACCGGGATTTCCCTAACAGATTGCAAGCAAAGGGGGGAGATCATAGTATGCCCTCCCCCGGTAGGTTGAGGTGAGCTGGACGTGTGCGGGTTTAACCGAACCGACGGATGTGTACTAGAAATAGTGCCCGCACACAGGCACTTCGCGAGGGCAGGCTACGGAGGGAAGGGAAATACTGCATCTCTACCACAGAGCGTTCATACCAGTATAATGACCTGCAGTGCCCTATACCACAGCCAAACTTTTGCTTTATGCCACTACGACCTGTCACGATTGGGCAAGCACATATCACCCAGGTTAGGCGCCGGAAGTCCGAAGTTATTGAGATAATCGATCAGCTCCATGATCATGTGCAGGATTATGATGAGCCAGATCAGGTCCCTATCCCACATCTAACCGAAGTATTATGAGAGTTGAGGCTCAGGGTGGGTCAATCCGTAAAGCTCTACCACCAATTGCAAACTAAAATCAAAGTACTGGAAGAAGATACCGAGGTAGACTTACAAAGTCAGAGTTGGTGGAGAAAGGTCTGGGACTGGGGAATAAATGTGAACATCCATCCTTGGATTCGAATAATGTCACACATACTGGTCGGGATACAATTGATCTTAGCGATAACATGGGGCGTAATGACCTGCCAGGCATGCAGGCACCAAGCACAACGAAGAGGGACCCATGATCGGTCCCCAAATACTAAACAAGCCTATCTAATGAAGGGGCAGGAGGATTTGGCCTTTGTCAATTTAATTTAAGCAATCGGGACTCCTGAAACCGCGTGACTGGCCAGCACGTTGAGGCAGGGAGTACTAGGCCGTGCACAGAATCTAATAAAAGTAGGGCGGTCGGTTAAAGGGGGTCTAGGACTAGTCCCTTTACCGAAAGGAGGGAATTGTTGTCGGCATTAGGCACCTGCTGAATATATAAAACACTAGGCATTAGGCACCTGCTGAATATATCTAAACTCATATAAGTTTAAAGCGGCCACATATAAAATGGCTGCCCAAGCATGATGGGAACCCCGTTAGTCAAGTAATGAACTGGGACTGACCAAGCAATGACCGAGCAATGACCCTGTGAGGCCCACTACCAGGAATGCCTTGGATACAAGATAATTATAATGAACCAGTGATTTCACACAGCCGAAGCCCGAGGAAGAGAGATAAGGGGAGAACCTGCCTCACATAACGAGGTCATTAATCAGCCCGAGCTGACAAAAACCGAACATGCAGTTCCTGAGGTGTCAGGGAAATTCCATTGGGTTAAAGAAATCTATATGTAATCTATAATCGTTATGATTGGATTGTGTCCAGCCAAAGTGGGCTGAGTAACTGTAAAGAACTATTGTAAAACATATAAATATCGATGAGTTTCTTTGTTTGGCGGAGTGAAGTGCCTGGATCCAGTCCTGAGGCTTCCTCCCTGCTGGCGTTAATAAAGGCCGCATTGGCGTTGGAACCGACTCTGAGTGTTGAGTGATTCTTCTGAGAAAACATTCACGCTAACAGTCTCCTAACCTGAGGAAGGACATTCTTGCTATTGAGGGAGTGCAGCGAAGGTTCACCAGACTGATTCCCGGGATGGCGGGACTGACCTATCAAGAAAGACTGGATCAACTGGGCTTGTATTCACTGGAGTTCAGAAGAATGAGAGGGGACCTCATAGAAACGTTTAAAATTCTGACGGGGTTAGACAGGTTAGATGCAGGAAGAATGTTCCCAATGTTGGGGAAGTCCAGAACCAGGGGACACAGTCTAAGGATAAGGGGTAAGCCATTTAAGACCGAGATAAGAAGAAACTTCTTCACCCAGAGAGTGGTGAACCTGTGGAATTCTCTATCACAGAAAGCTGTTGAGGCCAATTCACTAAATATATTCAAAAAGGAGTTAGATGAAGTCCTTACTACTAGGGGGATCAAGGGGTATAGCGAGAAAGCAGGAATGGGGTACTGAAGTTGCATGTTCAGCCATGAACTCATTGAATTGCGGTGCAGGCTAGAAGGGCCGAATGGCCTACTCCTGCACCTATTTTCTATGTATGATGGAGCAGGTTTGAGGGGCCATATGGCCTACTCCTGCTCCTATTTCTTATGCTCTTATGTTCTTCAAAATAACATAGAGTGTACTCCTTTGCAATTCATTTGGCCTAGTGGCGTTGTGAAATTGAGCACGTAGAGCTGTTATACTCATAATAAAGTAATGCAACTGAGTACTGTAGAATAGAATAAGTGTGATCTTAGCTCCTTTATTTAAACTCCAGAGTGCTGGTACAGCATGGGAGGCCTGCTTATATACAGTGCTCCCAAGGGATGCTGGGATCCCTTGGGACTCCAACAGGTAGGCCCTCTGGTGGCGGTATGATACAGGTTGCCTAGGATTACATACATAACATCACTCCCTCCCAAAGTCAATAATACACTTATTTACAGGGTGAGATGATCTGGGGCTTTTCGCTCCCTTGTCGATCGTCTCGGTTCAAATGCAGGTGTGGGTGAGTTGGTTGGTTCTTTGCTGGGTTGCTGGGTTTCTGGGCAGCTGGTCTTGCTGGGCTGCTGGGGATGGTGAGTTCAGCTTCGTGGTCAACTATGATGTCAGTTGCCACTTGTGTGTATTTCGGAGGGGCGAAGTTGGTGGTGTCTTCTTCAGGTTGCTCGTGGCTGTCTGTGAATCGCAGTTTGGTTTGGCCCAAATGTTTTCTGCAAGTTAGTCCATTGACCAGTTTGACCTGAAACACCCTACTCCCTTCTTTGGCTATGACAGTGCCAGCAAGCCATTTGGGACCATGTCCATAGTTGAGTACAAATACAGGGTCATTGACTTCAATATTACGTGACAAGTTTGCACGATCATTGTACATGCTTTGTTGATGCTGCCTGCCCTCGACATGATCATGGAGATCAGGGTGGACAAGAGAGAGCCTTGTTTTGAGCAGCTCGGCTGGCAGAACAACAGTGAACGAATGAGGTCTGATGCGGTAATTGAGCAAGACTCGGGACAGGCGGGTCTGCAGGGAGCCTTCCGACACATGTTTCAAGCTTTACTTGATGGTTTGGACTGCCCGTTCTGCCTGGCCATTGGATGCGGGCTTGAACGGGGCAGATGTGACATGCATAATCCCATTGCGGGTCATGAATTCCTTGAATTCAGCACTAGTGAAGCACAGCCCATTGTCACTGACAAGGACATCAGGCAGGCCATGCATGGCAAACATGACTCGTAGGCTTTCGATGGTGGCAGTGGACGTGCTTACAGACATTATTACACATTCAATCCATTTTGAATATGCATCTACAACAACCAAAAACATTTTGCCTAGAAGACCTGCAAAGTCAATGTGAATCCTAGACCACGGTTTGGAGGGCCATTACCACAAACTTAGCGATGCCTCTCTGGGTGCATTGCTCAGTTGAGTGCAAATGTTGCATTGGCGCACACATGACTCTAAGTCTGTGTCGATGCCGGGCCACTACACGTGGGAGCTAGCTATAGCTTTCATCATTACTATGTCTGGGTGGGTACTGTGTAGGTCGCGTATGAACATTTCTTAGGCAAAACCATGCAATTACCCCACAAAAGACAGTCCGCCTGTATGGATATTTTGTCTTTGCGCCACTGGAACAGCTTGATCTCTTCATGCATTTCCGCTGGGACGCTGGACCAGCTCCCATGGAGGACACAGTTTTTTTACAAGGGACAGTAAAGGATCCTGGCTGGTCCAGGTCCTGATCTGGCGGGCCGTAACGGGTGACTTTTCATTTTCGAATGCATCCATCACCAAGAGCAAGTCTGCAGGCTGTGCCATTTCCACCCCGGTGGTGGGCAATGGTAGCCGACTAAGAGCATCAGCGCAGTTCTCTGTGCCTGGTCTGTGGCGGATTACATAGTTGTATGCAGACAGCGTGAGCGCCCATCTTTGGATGCGGGCAGAGGCATTGGTGTTAATCCCTTTGCTCTCTGAGAATAGCGATCTATGCGGCTTATGATCAGTTTCAAGCTCAAACTTGAGACCAAACAGATACTGGTGCATTTTTTTCACCCCGTAAACGCATGCCAGAGCTTCTTTTTCAATCATGCTGTAAGCCCTTTCGGCCTTGGACAAACTCCTGGACGCATAGGCGACCGGTTGCAATGTTCTCCATTCGTTAGCTTGTTGTAACACACACCCGACCCCCTATGAAGACGCATCGCAAGCTAGCACTAATCATTTACATGGGTTATGCAGAACAAGCAGTTTGTTGGAACATAACAGATTTCTGGATTTCTCAAAAGCAGCCTCTTGTGACTTCCCCCATACCAAGTCGTCTCCCTTGTGTAGTAGCACATGTAGGGTTTTAGCAAGGTGCTTAATCCGGGTAGGAAATTACCAAAATAGTTGAGGAGTCCCAGGAACGACCGCAGTTCCATCAAGTTCTGTGGTCTCGGCGCTTTCTTGATGGCCTCTTTCTTGGCGTCGGTGGGTCTGATGCCGTCTGCCATGATTCTTCTCCCTAAGAACTCGACCTCTGGCGCCAAGAAAACACACTTCGAGCATTTCAACCTGAGTCCCACGCGATCTAGCCGACTAAGAACCGCTTCCAGGTTCTGCAAGTGTTCGATGATGTCCCGATCTGTGACCAGTATGTCGTCCTGGAAAATCACGGTGCGCGGAAACGACTTTAGCAGGCTCTCCATGTTCCTTTGGAAAATTGCTGCGACTGATCGAATCCCAAATGGACATTTACTGTAGATAAACAGGCCTTTGTGCGCGTTGATGCAGGTGAGGCCTTTCAACAATTCCTCCAGCTCCTGCGTCATGTAAGCCGAGGTCAGGTCCAACTTGGCGAATGTCTTTCCTCCAGCCAGGGTCGCAAATAGGTCGTCTGCCTTGGGTAGCGGGTACTGGTCCTGTAGTGAAAAACGGTTAATCGTTACTTTATAGACCCCACAAATTCTGACCGTGCTGTCGCCTTTGAGAACCGGAACAATCGGACTGGCCCACTCGTTGAACTCCACCGGCATGATTATGCCTTCTCGCTGCAGCCTGTCCAGCTCAATTTCCCCTTTCTCTCGCCCGTGCCTTGTGGTGGATGTGTCGTGTACCGGGAACCAAGTGGATCTGCACCTTCGCCCCCAAGAAATTTCCAATGCCTGGCTCAAACAACGACGGGAAATTGCTCAGAACCTGGGCACATGAGGCGTCATCGACGGACGGGAGCGCTCGGATGTCGTCCCAGTTCCAGCAGATTTTTTCCAACCAGCTTCTGCCGAACAGTGTGGGGCCATCTCTTGGTACAATCCATAATGGGAGTTCGTGCACTGCTCCATCACAGGAGACTTTTATTTCTGTGCTACCAATAACAGGAATCAGCTCTTTGGTCTAAATTCTTAGCTTGGTGTGAATGGGGCTCAGCTTGGACCTGTGTGCCTTGTTGCACCACAGCCTGTCAAAGGCCTTTTTGCTGATGATACCCGTATCCAGTTCCATGGATACTGGAATTCCGTTCAGTTCAACTTTTGACATGATCGTGGACAGTTCTTGGTGAAGGTGTGTACCCCGTACACTTCTGCCTCCTTGGTTCAAGTCTCTAGTTCAGCCTGATCCACCATGGATCGATCTTCCTCTGCAATGTGGTGGTTTGCAGGGTTTGCAGCTCATCTGCACATTCGCTGGAGGTGTCCCATTGTTCCACAGCCTTTGCACGCATAGTGCTTGAAGCGGCATTGATGGGCTTGACAATCACCTTCGCAGCGCCAACAAGGCGTTAACTGCCTCGCATTAACGATTGATGGCGGACTCTGGGTCATCTGACGTCGTGCAGCTGCCGGCGTGTACGTTCTGCCATATGCATTCCTGCCTGAAAACGATGTTAATTTATGTACAGTACTAGCCGAAACCTCTTTATGCTGTGAAATTTGGTTGGTGTTATCGCTGGTGGACATAAATGCCTGGGCTATCGTTATGGCTCAGATTCGGTGTTTCAACAGTCAATAGTTTGTGAAGGATAACCTCATAGCCAATGCCAAGCACAAAGAAGTCTCTTAGCATTTGCTCCAAGAATCCATCAAATTCGCAATGTCCTGCAAGGCGCCTCAGTTCGGCGACGTAGCTCGCCACTTCCTGGCCTTCAGACCGTTGACACGTGTCGGATACCTTGCCATCAAAACGCTTTCCTTCAGATTTAGGTGCTCCTGGACCAGTGTACACAGTTCTTCATAGGATTTGGTTGGTGGTTTCACCAGAGCTAGAAGATTCTGCATGAGACCATAGGTTGTTGCCCTACAGACAGTAAGGAGGATCGCCTTTCGTTTGGCAGTGATCTCGTCTCCTTCCAGCTCATTGGCCACGAAGTATTGATCGAGTCGCTCCACAAAGGCCTCCCAATCATCCCCTTCTGAGAATTTCTCCAGGATAGCAACAGTGCTTTGCATTTTCGTGTGGTTGTTCATTATCTCGTCGCCAATTGCTATGCTCATAATAAAGTAATGCAACTGAGTACTGTAGACAGTGAGTAAGTGTGACCTTAGCTCCTTTATTTAAACTCCAGAATGCTGGTAGAGCATAAGAGGCCAGCTTATATACAGTGCTCCCAAGGGATGCTGGGATCCCTTGGGACTGCGACAGGTAGGCCCTCTGGTGGTGGTATGATACAGGTTGCCTAGGGTTACATACATAACAAGAGCCACCTGGGTTCAATTTATAACCCCTGAACCTTTGGGACTCCTGTTATTTCATCAAATTGCATCACCCAATGGCCACATTGGCAGATGAAGTTGCTTGCTTGAGCAAATAGGAATTGGACAATTGCTTTATATATATCCATGGACAGCTGATTGGCTTATGTTGTTGATGTCCTCAGTGTCAGTCTGAAATGATCTTGATTGGCTCTGGGCATCATGTGCAATGGTTAAATAGCGCGATCAAAGAACGCTAGAGCAAATCACTGTACAGATTAAACACAACCAAGCTTCTCTAAAAGATTGCCTTCCCGAGCTTCAGTTACGTGAGAGTTACATAGGGGATAAAAACAGAAAATGCTGCAAACACTTAGCAGGTCAGGCAGCATCTGTGGAGAGAGAAATAGAGTTAACGTTTCAGATCGAAAAGGAGATGATAATGGGGCAAGTTAAGAAACACAGATGCTGCCTGAGCTGCTGGGTATTTCCAGCATTTTCTGTTTTTATTTCAGATTCCATCATCCGCAGTATTTTGCTTCTCTATTACTGAGGCACTAACTACAATGTCAAAGATTAAGGACCCGAAATTGGTGGCCTTACCGCCCACTGCCGCCAACTGCCGCCGAGTTTTTTCGGCAGTCTCCCCTCGGTGACAGATTCCTCTTGGTCTGCTGATGGCGGGAGGAGAGTACCCACTGGCAACCAAGTCACATAAGTGACCTCCCACCCACTGAGCTGCCATATTGGTGCGGGCGGGAGTCGGTGGGAGTCAGCAGCAGTAGGGGGAAGGACCACTGCATGGAGGCGGGTCTAACCCCGACGATAAGTACGAAGACCTGCAACAAAAGGTTAGTGAACTTGTTTTAATTTTTTCTTTTTCAGTGCTTTACCTGTATGGGGGTCCCCTGAAGGTATTTTTTTTTTTGTGAAGATTTTTATTTTCAGTGTTCCCCCCTCCCTGGGCCCGAATCAATCCTCAGTGGCACTTTGCCGAGGATTGCAGTTGCCGCCGAGATTGAGAGCTCCCGTCCGCTGCCACCCAGATTGACGGCGTAAGCCGTTATTTGGCCGCCAGGCGATACTGCCACCTCTTTTAGAGGGATCTTCCCAGCAAAGTATCACCTGGTCTCTCGGTGGCCATCGGCAGTCCTTTGGGCGGCACTTGGGCAGGCCTTGGCTTTGACCAAGTTCAGGCCATAAAATTCTACGTATTTTGGTAACTGAAATATTCTCTTCCAAATGCCAATAATTGTTGAGTGCAGCCAAGGCTAAAAGTCCATGTAAAATGACTGACATGAAAAGATGAGTGAACAAAGCACAAAGTACAGAGCGGTACAGATTTGCAATCAGATCTGCCAATTCTCCTGCATTCAGAAGGCGTCTTGTGGAGGAGATCAATCTCCTGCCGTCCCACCTTGGGATGTAACTCTCCCGTCTGTCAACTTAACTCAGACTTGCCGACATGTTTGTTGTTTAATCTCGCTGGAAAGGTGACATAGCTAGGGATTGCAACTGACATGAAAGAAATTCTTGCAAATCCCCCCAGCCTGATGAGCTGTGAAGAGAGAACTTAAAAATCATCGAAAAGATGTAGGAAGCAAGTGGGAAAAAGAATTAGTCCATGTACCTTGGCTGTCCCTTGCAACCCAATTAACGATGCTGATGACTATGTTTAAGCTTTTATCCTGTAGAGGACCATGAAGTTGGGTGTCCCCAGATGTGGTATGGTGGCTTTGCACAAGTACTTTGGGGACATCCTGAAAGATGTAACAAGATGTCATATGAATGCAAGTTCTTTCCTTCTTACCAGATACAATTAACAAGCAGATTAATATAACATCAACAGACATTTTAGAATTTAAAAGAAAAGAAAACACATTGTAGGTACTGTCAATGTAAAGTACCTACCACAATACCTACCCTTCACAGTAAAAGGTCTGTAAAGTTAAAGAGATTTTTTTTTTACCAAACTGCTGTTATAGAGTAATGATTATTCAGTAAAAGAAATTGAATCTTGAACTTGACTCACAGAGCAAAACATATCTCCAAGTCGTGTCTGTTCAAAACTTTAGCAAATCCATTAGGGGGGGAGGATAAGAACATAAGAACATAAGAAATAGGAGCAGGAGTAGGCCATTTGGCCCCTCGAGTCTGCTCCTCCATTTAATAAGATCATGGCTGATCTGATCATGGACTCAGCTCCACTTCCCTGCCCGCTCTCCATAACCCTTTATTCCCTTATCGCTTAAAAATCTGTCTATATCCGCCTTAAATATATTCAATGACCCAGCCTCCACAGCTCTCTGGAGTAAAGAATTCCAAAGATTTACAACCCTCTGAGAGAAGAAATTCCTTCTCATCTCAGTTTTAAATGGGTGGCCCCTTATTCTGAGACTATGCCCCCTAGTTTTAGTTTCCCCTATGAGTGGAAATATCCTCTCTGCATCCACCTTGTCAAACCCTTTCATTATCTTTTATGTTTTGACAAGATCACCTCTCATTCTTCTGAACTCCAATGAATATAGGCTCAATCTACTCAACCTATCTTCATAACTCAAACCCCTCATCTCTGCAATCAACCTAGTGAACCTTTTCTGAACAGCCTCCACTGCAAGTATATCCTTTCTTAAATTCAGAAACCAAAACTGTACGCAGTACTCTAGGTGTGGCCTCACCAATACCCTGTACAGTTGTAACAGGACTTCTCTGCTTTTATATTCCATCCCCCTTGCAATAAAGGCCAACATTCTATTTGCCTTCCTGATTACTTGCTGCACCTGCACACTAACTTTTTGTGTTTCATGCACAAGGACACCCAGGTTCCTCTGTATTGCACCACTTTGCAATTTTTCTGCATTTAAATTATAATTTGTTTTTCTATTTTCTCTGCCAAAGTGGATAGCCTCACAGTTTCCCACATTATACTCCATCTGCCAAATTTTTGCCCACTCACTTAGCCTGTCTATATCCCTCCTCACAATTTGCTTTCCCACCCATCTTTGTGTCATCAGCAAACTTGACTACATTACGCTCGGACCCTTCATCCAAGTCATTAATATAGATTGTAAATAGTTGAGACCCCAGAACCGATCCCTGCGGTACCCCACTAGTCACTGTTTGCCAACCGGAAAATGACCCGTGCATCCCGACTCTCTGTTTTCTGATAATGTGACAATTAAATAAACTTTGCTGTCGGGCTTTCTCTGAAAGGCAACAATCCAGAGGGGAACTAAACTGCATAATTTTATCATCTAACTGCGTGCCTGTTACCATCTCTATGATAACACTTTTATTTGAATGTTCGAGAGAAAACTAGCAGGGCTATCTGCTTTCATCCCTCGCCTGCCAGCTGGCTGCAGACTGGCACAAACTGGGGCAACTAGGCACAGATTGCTCACCGGGGCTTTTGCCCACAGTCAATTTATTGTTCAAGGAAATCTCAAAAGGGGCAGCAAGAAAATAACCAGAAAAATTGGCGTACTGCTACAAAAGTGAATATATTCTAGCAGATTTCATTAAAACTTTATAACATTCTTACATTACAACAGTGACGACACTCCAAAAGTACTTCATTGGCTATAAAAGCGCTTTGAGACGTCTGGTGGTCGTATAAGGCACTAGATAAATGTAAGTCTTTCTTTTATCAGAATTGACAAAACCTCTTTTTCCATCACATTCCAGCTCCTGTGTTTTTGATTTCTTCCCTTCTGTTCCTTTCTGGTGACACACCTTCCTATCCCAGAACTCTGATAACAGTGTTCCTCAGATAGTTTCTAGGGGTTGCCCAAGTGTTACCTCCCTTCAACTTTCTTCCTTTCCTCTGAAGGAGACCTAGTCTCCACTGTCATGTATGTAACCTTCATGTAACAACACTGCAATACTGTATATACTTGAGAAATGCACACATTGACCACAGGGGGTGAACTTGTGGGAGACACTCCTCACCTGGTCATCCAGGTATATAAATGGAGGTCCCACGCAGGGTCATTACTTCTTGGTCCTGTGAATAAAGGTTCAGGTCATAGAGTGACCTTGTCCATAGAATGTGCCTCGTGTGGATTTGTGGTATTGTGTAAGGACTTTACAGTGGCGACAAGAAACGGGAATCAACGACCCACGAGAATGGCCACCAGTAGCACAGAGGAACGGTATTGTGTTGGTGAGGACTGGGACGATTTCATTGAGAGGCTTCAGCAGAGCTTTGTCACGAAGGACTGGCTGAGAGATGCAGCGGCCAACAAGCGAAGGGCTCATCTACTGACCAGCTGTGGATCTAAGACTTACGCGCTCATGAAAGACCTGCTAGCACCCGAGAAGCCGGCGGACAAAACCTTTGAAGAGCTCAGAAAGCTAATCAGTGCGCACCTCAAACCGGCGAGCAGCTTACACATGGCCCGACACAGATTTTATACCCACCGGCGTCGGGAAAGACAGAGCATACTGGACTTCATTGCAGACCTCTGGCGCTTGGCCAGCCTCTGTAAGTTCACAGACGCCTACAGGGGGATTTCTTTATTGAGGGCATCGGTCATGCCGGGATTTTCAGAAAGTTAATCGAAACCAAGGACTTGACCTTGGAAGCGGCGGCGTTGCTGGCTCAGACTTTTATGGCGGGGGAGGAGGAAACCAAGATAATATATGCGCGCAACTCTGACTCCAACGTGGCGCTGGATCATGGGGTCAATATCATAAACGCGACTCAGAGCCCAGCAGGCAGGCAAGGGCAGTTCGACACACCCCAGGCAGCAATAGACTCCAGAGCAGGTTTTCAACACAGACAATGGCAGGCTGAACGGACATTTATGCCATCCCAATGGACAATGCGTTCTGGGATGGGGCCATTGACACCCACTAACAGGATGCTCAAGAGCAGACAAAGGGACAATCAGCGAGGAATGCCTGGTAACAGCTCTTTTGTTCACAACAGTGGGAATCTCAGCTCATGCTGGAGGTGTGGGGGCAGACATGCTGCCAGGACTTGCAGGTTTCAACAGTTCGCCTGCAGAAATTGTAACCTCAGTGGCCATTTAGCCAGAATGTGCAGGAAGCCTACGACCAGGCTAATTTACGAGGCGGATGGACCAGAAGAGGGGTCTGCGAGGCAGGATGACGCGTGGGGCAAATCAATGGATGCTGAAGTTCAGCGGGTTCATGTGGCAAACATTCACAGCTCATATACCAAAACGCCACCTATGATAATGAAGGTCCTATTAAACGACATCCCGGTACGCATGGAGCTGGACAGGGGGGCCAGCCAGTCACGCATGAGCGTTCAACAATTCGAAAAGCTATGGCCACTTAAAGCCAGCAGACCCAAACTAGAACGCATTGAGACTCAATTACGGATGTACACCAAATAAATCATTTCAGTGCTACGCAGTGCAATGTTAGCTGTCACACACAATAGATCAGTGAATCGGCTGCCGCTCTGGATTGTCCCGGGCAATGGTCCCGCACTGTTGGGGAGGAGCTGGTTAGCTGAGATGAACTGGAAATGGGGGGATGTGCACGCAGTGTCATCTGTGGAGCGAAGTTCATGCTCACAGGTCCTACAGCAATTTGAGTCGCTATTTCAACCTGGCATCGGGACATTCAAAGGTACCAAAGTAGTGATTCGCATCACCCCGGACACCAGACCAGTGCACCACAAAGCCAGAGCTGCGCTGTATGTGATGTGGGAGAAAATTGAAAGCGAATTGGACCATTTGCTGAGAGAGGGCATCATCTCGCCCGTTGAATTCAGCCCCATTGTTCCCATCCTAAAAGCGGATGGCTCGGTCAGGATCTGTGGTGACTACAAGGCCACTATCAACCGGGTGTCCCTACAAGACCAATACCCGCTTCCGAGAGCGGAGGATCTTTTTGCCATGCTGGCAGGCGGCAAGCTGTTCCCCAATTTGGACCTCATTTCAGCCTACATTACCCAAGAACTGGCCGACGAATCCAAACTACTGACCACAATCACCACGCACAAGGGACTGTTTGTTTACAACAGGTGCCCGTTTGGCATTCGATCAGCGGCCGCGATCTTTCAAAGAAACATGGAAAGCCTGCTCAAATCCATTCCTGGAATGATCGTATTCCAGGACGATATCCTTATCATGGGTCGGGACACCGAGGAACACCTCCACAACCTGGAAGAGGCGCTACGCTGACTGGGCCGGGTAGGCCTGCGACTCAAGAAACCTAAGTGTGTGTTTTTGGCTCCCGAGGTCGAGTTTCTGGGCAGGAGGGTTGCTGCAGACGGGATTCAGCCTACCGAATCCGAAACAGAGGCGATTCGCCGAGCGCCCAGGCCCTGAAACACATCCGAGTTGCTACACGTGCTCCTGCGTAAGGGTTGCGATTGATTTTGGAGAGACTGTCAATAACGGGCTTTCAATTGGGCGCGCAACCTACTCTGTTCAAATAAGTTGTTGACCCTGTACAACCACTGTAAGAAATTGGTTCTGACATGTGATGCATCGTCCTATGGAGTTGGGTGCATGTTGCAGCAGTACAATGCTGAGGGGCAACTCCAACCTATGGCTTATGCCTCCAGTTCGCTCTCTCAAGCAGAACGTGGATATGGGATGGTTGAGAAGGAAGCACTCGCATGTGTCTAGGTGAAAAAGATGCACCAGTACCTTTTTGGCAGGAGGTTTGAATTAGAAATGGACCACAAGCCATTAACATCCCTGTTGTCAGACAGTAAGGCTGTCAATGCCAATGTGTCAGCTCACATACAGCGATGGGCTCTCACGCTGGCTGCGTATGACTACTCCATCCTTAGGACTACTCCATCCATGGTCCAGAACTTAAAGAAGGGTAACTTTGAAGGTATGAGGCATGAATTGGCTAAGATAGATTGGCTAATGATACTTAAGGGGTTGACTGTGGATGGGCAATGGCAGACATTTAGAGACCGCATGGATGAATTACAACAATTGTACATTCCTGTCTGGCGTAAAAATAAAAAAGGGAAGGTGGCTCAACCGTGGCTATCTAGGGAAATCAGGGATAGTATTAAAGCCAAGGAAATGGCATACAAATTGGCCAGAAATAGCAGCGAACCTGGGGACTGGGAGAAATTTAGAACTCAGCAGAGGAGGACAAAGGGTTTGATTAGGGCAGGGAAAATGGAGTACGAGAAGGAGCTTGCAGGGAACATTAAGGCGGATTGCAAAAGTTTCTATAGGTATGTAAAGAGAAAAAGGTTAGTAAAGACAAACGTAGGTCTCCTGCAGTCAGAATCAGGGGAAGTCATAACGGGGAACAAAGAAATGGCAGACCAATTGAACAAGTACTTTGGTTCAGTATTCACTAAGGAGGACACAAACAACCTTCCGGATATAAAAGTGGTCAGAGGGTCTATTAAGGAGGAGGAACTGAGGGAAATCTTTATTAGTCGGGAAATTGTGTTGGGGAAATTGATGGGATTGAAGGCCGATAAATCCCCAGGGCCTGATGGACTGCATCCCAGAGTACTTAAGGAGGTGGCCTTGGAAATAGCGGATGCATTGACAGTCATTTTCCAACATTCCATTGACTCTGGATCAGTTCCTATCGAGTGGAGGGTAGCCAATGTAACCCCACTTTTTAAAAAAGGAGGGAGAGAGAAAGCAGGGAATTATAGACCGGTCAGCCTGACCTCAGTAGTGGGTAAAATGATGGAATCAATTATTAAGGATGTCATAGCAGCGCATTTAGAAAATGGTGACATGATAGGTCCAAGTCAGCATGGATTTGTGAAAGGGAGATCATGCTTGACAAATCTTCTGGAATTTTTTGAGGATGTTTCCAATAAAGTGGACAAACGAGTACCAGTTGATGTGGTATATTTGGACTTTCAGAAGGCTTTCGACAAGGTCCCACACAGGAGATTAATGTGCAAAGTTAAAGCACATGGGATTGGGGGTAGTGTGCTGACGTGGATTGAGAACTGGTTGTCAGACAGGAAGCAAAGAGTAGGAGTAAATGGGTACTTTTTGGAATGGCAGGCAGTGACTAGTGGGGTACCACAGGGTTCTGTGCTGGGGCCCCAGCTGTTTACATTGTACATTAATGATTTAGACGAGGGGATTAAATGTAGTATCTCCAAATTTGCGGATGACACTAAGTTGGGTGGCAGTGTGAGCTGCGAGGAGGATGCTATGAGGCTACAGAGTGACTTGGATAGGGTAGGTGAGTGGGCAAATGCGTGGCAGATGAAGTATAATGTGGATAAATGTGAGGTTATCCACTTTGATGGTAAAAACAGAGAGACAGACTATTATCTGAATGGTGACAGATTAGGAAAAGGGAAGGTGCAACGAGACCTGGGTGTCATGGTACATCAGTCATTGAAGGTTGGCATGCAGGTACAGCAGGCGGTTAAGAAAGCAAATGGCATGTTGGCCTTCATAGCGAGGGGATTTGAGTACAGGGGCAGGGAGGTGTTGCTACAGTTGTACAGGGCCTTGGTGAGGCCACACCTGGAGTATTGTGTACAGTTTTGGTCTCCTAACTTGAGGAAGGACATACTTGCTATTGAGGGAGTGCAGCGAAGATTCACCAGACTGATTCCCGGGATGGTGGGACTGACCTATCAAGAAAGACTGGATCAACTGGGCTTGTATTCACTGGAGTTCAGAAGAGTGAGAGGGGACCTCATAGAAACGTTTAAAATTCTGACGGGTTTGGACAGGTTGGATGCAGGAAGAATGTTCCCAATGTTGGGGAAGTCCAGAACCAGGGGTCACAGTCTAAGGATAAGGGGTAAGCCATTTAGGACCGAGATAAGGAGAAACTTCTTCACCCAGAGAGTGGTAAGCCTGTGGAATTCTCTACCACAGGAAGTAGTTGAGGCCAATTCACTAAATATATTCAAAAGGGAGTTAGATGAAGTCCTTACTACTCGGGGGATCAAGGGGTATGGCGTGAAAGCAGGAAGTGGGTACTGAAGTTTCATGTTCAGCCATGAACTCGTTGAATGGCGGTGCAGGCTAGAAGGGCTGAATGGCCTGCTCCTGCACCTGTTTTCTATGTTTCTATGTTTCTATCCGGCACCGACCGGGCACTGAAATTGCGCTGACGTGCTCAGCAGGCTTCCACTGGCCACCACTGAGGGGGCAGCAGAGCAAAGCGCTGAGATGGTCATGGCCATTGATGCCTTTGACAACGCAGGCTCCCCCATCACAGCCCACCAGATCAAAATCTGGACCAACAGAGATCCCCTCCTATCTTTGATTAAGAAATGTGTTCTGACTGGGGATTGGGCGCCCGCACACGGAGCATGCCCTGAGGAGTGAGGAGGTCAGACCGTTTCACAGGCGAATGGATGAGCTCTCCATCCAAGCCGACTGCCTACTCTAGGGCAGCCGGGTAGTCATGCCCCAGAGGGGCAGGGAAGCTTTCATCAGGGAACTCCACAGCGAGCACCCAGGCATCGTGCTGATGAAGGCCATTGCCCAGTCACACGTTTGGTGGCCGGGAATTGACTCAGACCTGGAACACTGTGTTCGCAGGTGCACGACATGTGCTCAGCTGGGAAATGCCCCCATGGAGGCCCCGCTCAGCCCGTGGCCCTAGCTCACTAGGCCATGGTCACGCATTCACGTAGACTACGTGGGTCCATTCATGGGGAAAATGTTTCTCATCGTGGTTGATGCGTACTCAAAATGGATTGAGTGCATCATTTTGAATTTGTGCACGACATCCACCACTGTGGAGTCTACGTGCGGTCTTTGCGACCCACGATTTGCCAGACATCCTTGTTAGCGATAATGGCCCATGTTTTACTAGCTACGAATTCCGGGAGTTCATGTCAGGTAAGGGCATCAACCATGTCAGGACAGCACCGTTCAAGCCAGCCTCCAATGGCCAGGCGGAATGTGCAGTCCAAGTCATAAAACAAGGCATGCTCAGGATTCAAGGTCCCTCCCTTCAATGCCGCCTATCGCGCCTCCTGCTGGCCTATAGGTCCCGACCGCACTCGCTCACGGGGGTCCCGCCCGCGGAGCTCCTTATGAAATGTACACTCAAAACTCGGCTGTCCCTCATTCATCCTGTCTTGTCCGACATTGTTGAAGGCAAGCGCCAGTCCCAAAATGAGTACCATGACCATAATTCAAGGGGGAGATGTATAGAAATTGGTGACCCCGTATTTGTTCTCAATCACGCTTTGGGGCCCAAATGGCTTGAAGATACTGTAATAGACAAAGAGGGGAATAGGGTCATCGTGGTTAAACTTAACAATGGGCAAGCCGCAAGCATCTGGGCCAAGTTGAAATAAAGGTTCAGCATGGACTCTGAGGAACCTGAGTAAGATCATGAGATGGTATTCACACTACCGCCAGTGAACAAGCAACAACAACATTCAGCAGCATGCACAGTCCCTGCAGTCAGCCCGGACAGGCCGGAATCACCACAGGGGATAGACACGCAGGCCAAGGCACAACAGCCAGAGCCCCAACTGCGGCGCGCCACGAGGGAGCGCAGACCACCCGAAAGACTTAACCTGTGATCCCAATAAGACATTGGGGGGGGGGGGTGGTGATGTCATGTATTTAACCTTCATGTAACAACACTGCAATACTGTATATACTTGCGAAATGCACACATTGACCACAGGGGGTGAAGTGGGAGACACTCCTTACCTGGTCACCAGGTATATAAAGGGAGGTCCTACGCAGGGTCATCACTTCTTGGTCCTGTGAATAAAGGTGTCGGTCACAGAGTGACCTTGTCCATAGAATGTGCCTCGTGTGGATTTGTGGTATTGTGTAAGGACTTTACATCCACTCATTGCTTTCTCACAATGTTACTACTGAGAGGAGAAACCAATGCCTTTAAGGATGTGCTGACTGAGCGACATGCAGTATGGTGGGAGAAGGCTGGTATGGAGCATAGGTACTAGTAGAGACCAGTTGGGCCAAATGGCCTGTTTCTGTGATGTAAATTCTATATAATGCTATGTAAAGCAGAGTGAATCAAGCCTGCATGATATCCCTCCTTTCTCCAGCCTATTCCTCTACCTCAGTAGCTAAAAAAGAATGAAATGATTGCGTTTATATCGCACCTTGTCACATGAAAACCAGAAAAGGATGAACAGGCTAAGAGAAGGCTGAGGGGTGCCCTAATTGAGGACAGAGAGAATGTTTCCATTTGTGGGGAAGAGCATAACTAGAGGCCATCAATATAAGATAGTCACCAACGAATCAAATATGCAATTCAGAAGAAACTTCTTTACCCAGAGAGTAGTGAGAATGTGGAACTCGTGACTGCAGGGATTGGTTGAGGCAAATAGTATAGATGCATTTAAGGGGCGGCTAGATAAGCATATGAGGGAGAAGAGAATAGAGGGTTACGCTGACAGAGTTAGATGAGGAAAGATGGGAGGAGGCTTGAGTAGAGCATAAACGCCAGCATGGACTGGTTGGGCCGAATGGCCTGCTTCAGTGTCGTATATCCTATGTAATCCTGTGAAAAAATCTCAAAGTGCTTCAAACGATGAATTACGTTTGTGCGGTGATTGTTATGTAGGCTGTATCTACCAGAATGTATTCCCTTTGCTTACTTCAGTCTTTATTCTGCACAACTGTGGCCACAATCATTTTAATCCAAACCTGTCATCTGATGTAAAGCATAGTTCTCACTGAAAGCAGAAGAAACAACTTATGCATCATTACAGGAAAATTAGTTTATTAGAGGATGTGGTGGCGATTACTTCCATTTAGGCCCTGGCGTTGGCAAACTGCCAGAAGGGGAAGTGGAAGGAGGTGGGGAACAAAGTGGGGGTAGAGCATATATAAAAAGGAATATGCATAAAGATACGTATATATGGAGGTATAAGGTGCTGTTCTGTCAATATACAGGAAGCCTTGCTGGTTGATATGCTGACATTTGTGGCTCAGCATTTCTATTGTTACCATAGCAACCACAGAAGAAAGTAAAGGGCAGACTACACAAGGGATTTACAATTTGTCTAGATTTGTGATGTAAATACAGCACAGTTTACCTCCCTAATTCAACATATGTTAACGGTTTAGCAATTATTGTTAGATACTGCATTTTCAAAACCCTTCTGCCCATCTTATTCCCCTAAGCCACTGTATAGAGTGAAATAAAGCTCAGTGCCATAGTTTGGTACTCGTCCAAGTGTCAAACGCAATAAGGAACAAGCCAAGAGGATTACATCGTGAATTAGAAAATTCTGTTTTATTTGTCCAGAATGGAGGCTAATCTATTAGAGAAACAAAGGAGAGATGAGCCAAGGATTCTTGTTAAACCAGAATCTCTGTCTGCTTAGTACTCTCCAACCTGCATCCTTGTCATCGTGTTATTGTCCCAGCTCACCTCCTGACCCTCTCTGCTGTCCAGGATCAGATGGAGTGCTGTACAGAGTTGAGTCAGACAAAAGCTTAAGGGACAGTCAGCTGGCTGGCAAAGAAACACATCAGACCATAAAGCATGGCTGAAATTCAAATAATTAACTTGTAAACAACATATAATGTACTTGCTTCATGGGTTCTTTGCTGAAGAATTCATAGCAACACATTGCCATTAAGAACTAGTTGGTTTATTAGCAAAGGTTTAATAATCACACTACACATCCACTAGGCTCACAACTGCATACCCCATCGTGGATGACCTAGACTCAACTGGCTGGGGTTTTATTGAGTCTTGTGAACATCACGTGACTGACTAAGCCACTCACAATGCAACAGCTCTACAAACCTGTGGGTATTCTCACAGGTGCATACATTACACAATTTGGCACGTTTCACTACGTTAAGGCGCTATATAAATACATAAATACGTTGTTGTTGTAATAAGACACTAAACATAGGGAAGATTTTCCACTTTGGCACTTCGAACACACACTGGGAATGCACATTTGGAAAGCGCACATCCCCAGTCCGTGATTGCCAACACTTATGTTGCTGGTATTCTTATATAGGTGACCAGTTTAATGAATGCCTATTTCAGACGTTCACCAAATCCCGCTCACCCATCGCCCCTGTGCTTGCTGACCTACATTGATTCTGGTCTGGCAAAGCCTTGATTTAAAAATTATCATCCTTATTTTCAAATCCTTCTAAGACCTCACACCTCCCTTTCTCTGCAACCTCCTCCAGCCCTACAAGCCTCCGAGATCTCTGCGCTCCTCCAATTCTGACCTCTTGCACATCCCTGATTTTCTTCCCTCCACCATTGGCGGCCGTGCCTTCAGCTGCCCAGTCCCTAAGCTCTGCAATTCCCTCACTAAACTGCTCTGATCTCCACTTCTGTCTCCTCTTTTAAGATGCTCTTAAATCTATGTCTTCCTGTCCTAATATCTCCTTATGTGGATCGTTATCAAATTTTGTTTGAAATTGCCACTGTGAAGGGTCTTGGGACCTTAAAGGTGATAAATAAATGCAATAGGGGAGATCAGCACCCATCTCTAAAGTTTAATGTTAATCAACTTTCAATCATTTTGAAAGCATTTTCTTTCTGAAATGTAATAGTTACAGCGCAAAGCTATATTCTGTTCCATAGATTCACTAACCACTACATAAAATTGTTACCTATAATCCTTTAAACCTACTTTAAGCTTTCAATCTAAAGAAAGAAAGAAAAAAAGAAATGGATTTATATAGCGCCTTTCATGACCACTGGACGTCTCAAAGCACTTTACAGCCAATGAAGTACTTTTGGAGTGTAGTCACTGTTGTAATGTGGGAAATTCTTGGGCAGGGTCTACATCATGCAATACTGCGCGTATTCGATTCTCAACACAATTAATGCTGGGTATTTTATTAAGCTTCGAACGGGACAGAAACAGCCAAATTCATGGCTTCCATTTTCCGTAGCTTCTTAAATGGAATAAAAAACATGGATTTGCAAATGTTTGTTCTTTTTTTCTGAAAAGGTTTAACTGAATGAGAAGAGTCCTGTGGAATTACGACAGAATAAATGACATAACGTTACATCGAGTGTACAGCACAGAAACAGGCCATTTGGCCCAATTGGTCTATGCCGGCATTTATCCTCCCACCCCACTTCATCTAACCCTATCAGCATATCCTTCTATTCCTTTCTCCCTCATCTACTTATCTAGCTTCCCCTTAAATGCATCTATACTATTCATCTCAACTACTCCTTGTGGTAGCAAGTTCCGCATTCTCATCACTCTCTGGGTAAAGAATTTCTTCTGAATTCCCTATTGGATTTATTAGTGACTTTCTTATATTTATAGACCCTATGGAAATATTTTCTTTATGTCTACCCTATTAAACCTTTACATTTCTCTGCCACTTCTCTCGACTCCTCCACGGTCTCTAAATTGTCAGACTGCTTGTCCGACATCCAGTTCTGGATGAGCAGAAATTTTCTCCAATTAAATATTGGGAAGAATGAAGCCATTGTCTTTGGTCCCCGCCACAAACTCTGACACCATCCCTCTCCCCAATTCCTGTCTGAGGCTGAACCAGACTATTCGCAACCTTGGTGTTATACTTGACACTGAAATGAGCTTTCGACCACATATCCGCAGAATAACTAAGACCACCTATTTCCATCTCCATAACATTGCCCTTGCCTCAGCTCATCCGCTGCTGAAGCTCTCATCCATGCCTTTGTTACCTCTAGATTTGACTATTCCAATGCACTCCTGGCTGGCCTCCCACATTCTACCCTACGTAAACTTGAGGTGATCCAAAACTCGGCTGCCCATGTCCTAACTCGCACCAAATCCTGCTCACCCATCACCCCTGTGCTCGCTGACCTACATTGACATCCGGTGAAGCAACACCTATATTTCAAAATTCTTATCCTTATGTTCAAATCTGTCCATGACCTCACCCCTTCCTATCTCTGTAATCTCCTCCAGCCCCACAACCCCTCTGCCCCCTCCCCCCCGAGATGTCTGGGCTCCTCTAATTCTGCCCTCCTGAGCATCCCTGATTGTAATTGCTCAACCATTGGTGGCCGTGCCTTCTGTTGCCTAGGCCCCAAGTTCTGGAACTCACTGCCTAAACCTCTCCGCCTCTCTACCTCTCTTTCTTCCTTCAGGATTCTCCTTAAAACATACCACTTTGACCAAGCTTTTGGTCATCCGCGCTAATTTCTACTTATGCGGCTCGGTGTCAAATTTTTATTACATAATATTCCTGTGAATACTACGTTAAAGGTGCTATATAAATAGGACACAGTTATTTGCACTGTCAAAATGGCCACATTTTCTCGGATTGGCTCTCCATTGTCCCATGACCTTATTGCTGATCGGTCCTCTTGGAGGATAAGCCATACCCAGAAGTTTCTCTGGAATGTGTAACTGGAACCGTCCAGCCTAAGTTCTGAGTGACTTTGCACAGTGTAATTCGATCGATTCTACTTTCAGAAGCCAGAGAGGATGGATCTCCACCAACCCAGCAAAAGCCTCCCAAGTTCCAGCCAAAGTCCCTTACCCCAGTTCAAGTTCATTCCCCCCAGCCCAAGTTCATGCCTCCCCCAAGCCCAAGTTCATTACCCCCGCACCAGCACCGCCTCTCTCCCCACCGCACACCGCTGCGCAGCCATAGATGGGGCATTGTGTGTGGGTCATGGATTGTTAACAGGTTTATTGGGTATGAAGTGAATAGTGACAGTGTTATGACTTCCAATTTCATCCACTCCAACAATGTCCCTTATAACACACGCACCGAGCTTTCCGAGATATCGGTTGTGGGTGTAAAGGGGGTTGGAAAAACGTGATACGTCTTCCATGAGTTTCTCGCTCCCCTCTGATCCCCCCTCCCGCTTCCCTATCTCTCTGTCCCCCCATCTCTCTCTCCCCCCCCCCGTGTGTCTCTCTCCCTCCCCCGTCTCTCTCTCTCTCCCACCCCCCGTGTCTCTCTCTCTCCCTCCCCTCCATCTCTCTCTCTCCCCACCCCGCCAAGTCTCTATCTCTCTCCCCCGCCCCCCCGCGTGTGTGTCTCTCTCCCTCCCCTTCCATCTCTCTCTCTCCCCACCCCACCTTGTCTCTATCTCTCCCACCCCCCCGCCCCGTGTCTCTCTCTCCCTCCTCCTCCATCTCTCTCCATCCCCACCCCCCCCATGTCTTTATCTCTCCCACCACCCCCCCATGTGTCTCTCTCTCTCCCCCTCCACCGTCTCTCTCCCCACCACCCCGTTTCTCTATCACTCCCCCCAACCTGTGTCTCTCTCTCCCCACCACCCCATCTCTCTCTTTCTCTCCCCCCAGTGTCTCTCTCTTCCCGCCCCACCCCCGTCTCTCTCTCTCCCCCCCATGTCTTTCTTCTCCCCCCCGCCACACATCTCTCTCTCTCTCTTCTCACTCTCCCATCGATTTCCGGTTTTGGGTCCGAGGAGTCTGCGCATGCGCGAGAGGCGACAGGGACGGTGTCTAGAGGACATAGGCGCAGAAAAAACAGTCACTCTGATATAAATACAAGTTGTTGTTGTTGTACATTAACTTAAAGACTTCAGTCAGGTCACCCCTCAGCCTTCTCCTTCTCTAGAAAAATGAGCCCTAGCCTGTTAAGCCTTTCCTGATAAGTATCCAAGGACAGATTTATAATGCATTTGAGCTATTTGTTTTGTGATGAGCTTGCTCAGCTTGGCTCAGTTGGTATCACTCTCACTGCTGAGTCAGAATGAAGGGTTAATGTGGGCAGGAATGTTCTGCAACACTGCGCCAGTTCCAATGTCATTGGCTATTGTGATACTGCTTCTTGTTAGTAGCACTGGTGTTGGACATTAACAACTTCAATCGACCTCTACCATTCAACATTGTCATTGTTACAGAGACACCAATCCAGCCATGGAAGGGGTGGGACCGGTAGAATTATATATTTCAAAGTGAGGAGAAGCTGGAGTAGGAGCACGTCTTTTCAATGTCCAGTCCAAGGAGCCCCATCCTCATCCCAGTGCCTCGGAATCAGCATTGAAAGCACTGGGGGCCTGCACCACAGGGTCACACACACACAGTTGCACTGGCCTCAGGCAATGTAAGGTTGTAAAGACGTACAATTATTCAGTGCAGAAATGAGTCACCACGCTGTGTGTCCTGGCTTCCAGAGCTCAGGTCCAACCCAATACTGGACTAGCAGGCATAATCAACACAAGGTGATTGCAAATCAGTGGGGATGCTGTATCTTAAAAATGACTGGTTATGTTAAAACTCAGCATGTACCCAGGGGAAATGCTCTACTTTCTACTCTCAGCATGAAACCATGCCAACCAGGATCACAGCAGCTTCCATCCAAATGTATTGAATGATAGTAGAATCATTAAAAGTAGTCCCTCGAACGAGGATGACTTGCTTCCACATGAGTTCACAGATGTTTCAATGAAGGATCCGATGTTCCAGTCCTGAACTCCAATTGAGGGGGTGGAAGATGCCTGTGCGTGGATTTTTTTGACGTGTGGTGACCGTTGCTCATCAGCTACCACACGGGCTTGACAGAGCTAGGTCTTGGTCCAGTGGCAAGGGTTAACCAGGGCGACTGGAGACCTGCTCTGCTGCACGGACCTAGTGCGCGCACATATCGCAGTGTGGGCTGGCCCGTGCTGCCCCTGGGCCCTCGGCTCTTCTGGATAGTAGAATACTGGAGTACCAGTCAGCACCTTTACTGTCACCTTCATGATGTGACATCGGGACTACAGGAACAAATGCTTCTTTATTTGACTTATTTTATGCAGATATGAACATGCACTTATGAAATTCTTACTTTATCGGATTATCACTACTATATTAGACAAGAAAGGCATCAGCCATGGCTCAGCAGCATTTCTCTGGCTTTTCATCAGACGGTTGAGGGTTCAAGCACACTCCAGATCCTGGAGCACATAATCCAGGCTGACGCTTCAGTGCAGTATTGAGGGAGTGCTGTGCTGTCTTTCAGAAAAAACATGTTAAACTGAGATATGTCGAGGAACCAACCAGAGAGCTGGCCATCCTAGACTGGGCGATGTGTAATGAGAAAGGACTAATTAGCAATCTGGTTGTGCGAGGCCCCTTGGGGAAGAGCGACTATAATATGGTAGAATTCTTTATTAAGATGGAGGGTGACACAGTTAATTCAGAGACTAGGGTCCTGAACTTAAGGAACGGTAAATTCGATGGTATGAGACATGAATTGGCTAGAATAGACTGGCGAATGATACTTAAAGGGTTGACGGTGGATAGGCAATGGCAAATATTTAAAGATCACATGGATGAACTTCAGCAATTGTACATCCCTGTCTGGAGTAAAAATAAAACGGGGAAGGTGGCTTAACCGTGGCTAACAAGGGAAATTAAGGATAGTGTTAAATCCAAGGAAGAGGCATATATATTGCCCAGAAAAAGCAGCAAACCTGAGGACTGGGAGAAATTTAGAATTCAGAGAGGAGGAAAAAGGGTTTAATTAGGAGGGGGGAAATAGAGTATGAGAGGAAGCTTGCTGGGAACATAAAAACTGACTGCAAAAGCTTCTATAGATATGTAAAGAGAAAGAGCTTAGTGAAGACAAACATAGGTCCCTTGCAGTCAGATTCAGGTGAATTTATAATGGGGAACGAAGGAAGACACAAATAACCTTCCGAAAATACTAGGGGACTGAGGATCTAGAGAGAAGGAGGAACTGAAGGATATCCTTATTAGTCAGGAAATTGTGTTAGGGAAATTGATGGGAATGAAGGCCGATAAATCCCACAGGCCTGATAGTCTGCATCCCAGAGTACTTAAGGAAGTGGCCCTAGAAATAGTGGATGCATTGGTGATTATTTTCCAACAGTCTATCGACTTGGGATCAGTTCCTATGGACTGGAGGGTAGCTAATGTAACACCACTTTTTAAAAAAGGAGGGAGAAAGAAAACGGGTAATTATAGACTGGTTAGCCTGACATCGGTGGTGGGGAAAATGTTGGAATCAATTATTGAAGATGAAATAGCAGTGCATTTGGAAAGCAGTGACAGGATCGGTCCAAGTCAACATGGATTTATGAAAGGGAAATCATGCTTGACAAATCTTCTTGAATTTTTTGAGGATGTAACGGGCAGAGTGGACAAGGGAGAACCAGTGGATGTGGTGTATTTGGACTTTCAAAAGGCTTTTGACAAGTCCCACACAAGAGATTGGTGTGCAAAATTAAAGCACATGATATTGGGGGTAATGTACTGATGTGATAGAGAACTGGATAGACAGAAAGCAAAGAGTCGGGATAAACGGATCATTTTCAGAATGGCAGGCAGTAACTAGTGGGGTGCCTCAGAGCTCAGTGCTGGGACCCCAGCTATTTACAATTTACATCAATGTTTTAGATGAAGGAATTGAGTGTAATATTTCCAAGTTTACAGATGACACTAAGATGGGGGGAGGCAATGTGAACTGTGTGGAGGATGCTAAGAGGCTGCAGGGTGACTTCGACAGGTTAGGTGAGTGGGCAAATGCATGGCAGATGCAGTGTAATGTGAATAAATGTAAGGTTATCCACTTTGGTGGCAAAAACACAAAGACAGTATATTATCTGAATGGCAGCAGATTAGGAAAAGGGGAGGTGCAACGAGACCTGGATGTCATGGTACATCGGTTATTGAAAGTTGCCATGCAGGTGCAGCAGGCGATGAAGAAGGCAAATGGTATGTTGGCCTTCATAGCTAGGGGATTTGAGTATAGGAGCAGGGAGGTCTTACTGCAGTTGTACAGGGCCTTAGTGAGGCCTCACCTGGAATATTGTGTTCAGTTTTGGTCTCCTAATCTGAGGAAGGACATTCTTGCTATTGAGGGAGTGCAGCGAAGGTTCACCAGACTGATTCCCGGGATGGCTGAACTGACATATGAGGAGAGACTGGATCAACTGGGCCTGTATTCACTGGAGTTTAGAAGGATGAGAGGGGATCTCATAGAAACATATAAAATTCTGATGGGACTGGACAGGTTAGATGCAGGAAGAATCTTCCCGATGTTGGGGAAGTCCAGAACCAGGGAACACAGTCTAAGGATAAGGGGTAAGCCATTTACGTCTGAGATGAGGAGAAACGTCTTCACTCAGAGAGTTGTTAACCTGTGGAATCCTCTACCGCAGAGAGTTGTTGATGCCAGTTCATTGGCTATATTCAAGAGGGAGTTAGATGTGGTCCTTACGGCTAAAGGGATCAAGGGGTATGGAGAGAAAGCAGGAAAGGGGTACTGAGGTGAATGATCAGCCATGATCTTACTGAATGGTGGTGCAGGCTCGAAGGGCTGAATGGTCTAATCCTGCACCAATTTTCTATGTTTCTGTTTCTATGCCCTTCCAGATGGATGTAAAAGATCCCACGACAGCATTCAAAGAAGAGGAGGAACATTCTCCTGGTGTCCTGGCCAACATTTATATCTCAACCAATATCACTGAAACAGATTATCTGCCCATTTTTCATTGCTGTTTGGAAGACCTTGCTTTGCACAAATCGACTGCTGCGTTTCCTTACATTGGAGCCATGAATAGGCTTCAGAAGTACTTAATTGGCTGTGAACCAATGGGACGTCCCGGGGTGCTCAAAGGCACTATATAAATGCAGGTTCTTTCTTAACAAAGGCCAAAGTCAGACAAATTAGCAGGACTATATGCTTATAGGAGAGGGTAAGTGATTACCTAGGGCCAGGAGTACATACCTCTTAACTAATTCCACCTTAACCATTGATCGAAATATTGTGTGTTCAGACCCCAGTCCAGCATTTAAACATGACGGTAACTTTCAACTACAGTGGAGGCAGAAAACTGGCAGTATCAAATCCTCTGCCCAATTGAAAACAAAACCAGTTGTGGTACATAATGAGCCCCGGGGCCTATTCTGCCAGTTTCTTGCCCTCGCTATAATTGAAAGTTATCCCCATGGCCGTTGCTGGCCTTCCAGTGCAGTAATGTGTGAGTGGCAAACTTACACTCCTTCAGATGAAACGTTAAATCAAGGTGCTGTCTGCCTGCTCCGGTGGTCTCGGTGGATGTTGAAGACCCTGTGGTCTGACTTGAAAGAGCAGCAGTGAATTCTCCCCACTGTCCTCGCCAAAATTCAACCGGCACTCTCAAAAACATGTTAACTGTTCATTCTTCTCATTGCTGCTTTAAAAATCTTGCTGGGTGCAAGTTACTGGTGTATAACAAGTCACTGCACTCTCTGTATGATGTGTTTTGACATGTTTAGGAGAGATATAAGACAGTCTGTAAATGCAATTCATTTTATTCTGAACTCCTCTCTCTTTCAGTCTCCTGCACTTATACAATCTTCAATCACATTCCATCTGTTTCAGAAACAACCAAAATGGGTTTTGTTGATTCATTATTTTACTCAGCATTCAGGCACGACTGTGGCCACATTCATTATAAACAGTTATAAGGCTACAAAACTATACTTCAGTGCAAGTTGAAGGAAGATAACCCATTAATTAGTGAAGTTCACGTTAATCTGGGTGCATACCAGCCAAAGATGGAGGCAGAAGAGTGGGTGAGAGTCTGTAAAAAGTGAAACTTGCGAGTGGGAGGGAAATTGCAAAGAGTGACAAATTGCAAAGAGTGACAAAGCACTGAGGCTGTCAATGGGCAGGGAGCTAACTGCGTATTTACGCGCTGTAAGTGGCTGGGATCCATCAGCAGGCTTCTTGCTGTGAGCACAGCATGCATCGCACGGCACAAATGGTCATATGTTTTCTTGAAGGCTGCAATCTTGGTTTTGCTGACATTTTATTTTAATCTGACAGGAATATCAAACTGTTAATCAACACTGCATACGTGAGGAAAATAACGGAAAAACCTCCAGGCAAGGATACACTGATTTCTCTCTCCGCAGAAATGTGTCTTTGCCTGGAGAGCTTCAGGTGCACAAACACCTAGGGGCAGAAATTGGTCGATATCGATGGTCCGTCCATTTCTCGGCGGTCTGCTGGCAGTATGTCGTTTCGTACCACCGGCATACCGCCGAGACCGAAGAAGGCAAAATTGGTGAGAAACTTTTCGGCATTATGTCGGCAGCATGTCAGCATCTCGAGTCTCGTTGCCGAGAGCATGCAGAAACCAAACGCAGGCAACGGAAGGAGCGTGCGGCAAACCTGTCCCACACACCCTTTCCTTCAACAACTGTCTGTCCCACTTGTGACAGAGACTGTAATTCCCGTATTGGACTGTTCAGTCACCTGAGAACTCACTTTTAGAGTGGAAGTAAGTCTTCCTCGATTTCGAGGGACTGCCTATGATGATGATGATGGATGAGATGTTAAACTGAAATCGGAAAATGTCAGCGAAAGCAGCAGCTCTGTATCTCTGAGGTGAAAAGTGATTTTAGAGTGCGGCTTTGATTGGAAAAGGTATATTTAATATTACTGAGTAAATTATTAAGCTAGAAAGGCATTTTATTAATTTTTTTTGATCGAAAAATATTGTGGAAGTTTAAAAATAATGAGGCCTGTGTTATCTCAGCCTGTATTGCTGACAACCTGTCTCATGGAGGAACCAGATGTGAGGAAGTTTATTGAGCAGAGTTATAAGGCTCATGGAAGAGATCACAGAATGATAATAAGGAGGAGGAGGCCTTACCCACAAAGGATCTTCAGTGAGAAGTGTTCATACTTGGACCTGACCGATCAACAGTGTGTCCGAAGGCTGCGCTTCTGAAAAGAGATCATCACTGAGATTTGCCAGCTCATTAAGGCAGACCTGCAGCCCAGTGCCACCAACATTACTGCACTCTCTGTCGAGATGAAGGTGACTGTGCCACTTTCCTTTTATGCATGTGACTTTTCAATCATCAGCTGGGGACATATGCTGTATTTCTCAGTATGCTACTTATTGGTGCATTCGACAGGTAACCGAAGCACTGTATCCATGCCAGATGGAATTTATAAACTTCCCAATGATGAGGGAAGCTCAGAGTGACAGGGCTTTCGGATTTGCATGCAATGCTGGCTTCCCTAAGGTGCTGGGTGCTGTTGACTGTTCCCATATTGCTCTGCGAGCACCATTACAAAAGGCGGAGGTGTACCGAAACCGTAAAGGATTTCACTCCCTCAACGTGCAGCTCATCTGCGACCATACATAGTGTATAATGGTAGTGAATGCCTACTGTCCAGGGAGCATCCATGATGCGCATATCTTGTGTGAGAGCATTGTCTGACCTGTTGAAGTCTGAGCCACAAGTTAAATGCTGGATGCTGGGGGACAAAGGGTATGCCCTCGCCACCTGGCTCTTGAAACCCCTGCTGAACCCTCAGACAGAAGTCGAGTAATGATATAATAAAAGCCACATAGCCACACGTAACATAATTAAAAAGACAATTGTGGTTTCGATGCTTGGACCACTTGGGAGGCAGATTGCCAAGTTCACAGTAGTTTGCTGCATGTTGCATAATTTAGCAATCATGCGGGGGACAGGAATTGCCACAGGGGACTGTGGGACCACCTGAGGAGAGAGTGCAGGAGACAGAGGTGGAAGGAGGACAATGAGGGGCAGGAGGATGACGAGGAGCTTGCAGATGAACCCATCGCACCATCCACCCCAACACCACAGCGGCGGACGCACGGAGTGTATGCCACTGCAAAATTGTTACAGGCCAGCCTCGACATAGTTTGAGAGCTGCTCAAGGCCATGACTACAATAGGCACTAACATCGCAGCTGTTAGGAAAGGTTGCGTATGATCCCTGAGATGGAGCGAATCGCCGACACCGTCGAAGCCATGCAGCAATCGACAGCATCGGGACATGGTGAGGAACCTCCATGTACCATAGTAGTCAGGTCTGTTATGTCTGTAATGTACCTATGAATGACTCCACGAGTCAATGTGTTATGCTCAAACTGTAGTGACCTTGGTCCTTTATTCGTAACTTCAGAGTGAGGCAACCGCATGGTGGCTCCCCTTTTATACAGCCCCTGCCCACAGGGAAGGAAACCCCGGTCTCCACCAGTTGCACCCTCAAGTGGTGCCAGAATGTATATACACAGTGTAATCCTTATTGAAAGTGTTGTGTATCTGTAAAGCATGCACTCCCATGTTCCACCACCAGGCAGCGCATCCCCTGAAGTCCCAAGGGATCCAGCATCTTGGGAGCACTGTATATAAGCCGGCCCCTAAGGCTTGTTACTCACTCTGGAGTGTCTTAATAAAGACTGAGGTCACTGTTACTTTAACCTCCCTGTGTGCAGTTTCATCTGTGTTAGGAACTCAATAACTGGAGACGAGTATACGAATCCAACACAAAGATGCAGCAAACTGTGGGCATCCTGGAGAAGTTCTCGGAGGGTGAGGACTGGGAAGCCAATGTCGAACGGCTAGACCAGTACTTTGTAGCCAACGAGCTGGACGGAGAAGGAAGCGTTGCAAAAAGGAGAGCGGTCCTCCTCACGGTCTGCGGGGCAGCGATCTACAGCCTCATGAATAATCTTCTGGCTCCAGGGAAACCCACAGATAAGTTATATGAGGAGCTGTATACACTCGTTTGGGAACATCTTAACCTGAGGGAGAGCGTGCTGATGGTGAGGTATCGGTTCTACACGTGCCAGCGATCTGAAGGTCAGGAAGCGGTGAGCTACGTCGCTGAGCTAAGGTGACTTGCAGGACAATGTGAGTTTGATGGCTACCTGGAGCAGATGCTCAGAGACTTTTTTGTACTGGGCATTGGCCACGAGACCATCCTATGAAAACTTTTGACTGTAGACACACCGACCATCAGTAAGGCCATTGCGATAGCACAGGCGTTTATGTCCATCAGTGATAACACCAAACAAATCTCTCAGCACACAAGTGCTAGCAATGTTCATAAATTAATTGTAACTGTGTTTGCAAGCAGAAATGTACAGGGCAGAACCCATGAGTCTGCAACTGCCAGCAGGCCTCAGGTGACCCAGATGACTCAGAGTCTGCAACAAAGGATGAATGCAAGGCAATTCACACCTTGTTGGCGTTGTGTAGACTTCCATTCAGCCTATTCATGCCGCTTCAAAGAGTATGTTTGCAAGAGCTGTGGAACAATGGGGCACCTCCAACGAGCTTGCAGACAAGCTGCAAGCTCTGCAAAACCTGCTAACCACCACGTGGCAGAGGAAGATCGGTCCATGGTGGATCAAAGCAATTTCGAGCCTCAGAGAGAGGAGGCAGATGCTGAAGTATACGGGGTGCACACATTTTCAATGAAATGTCCGCCTATAATGATAAATGTAAAATTGAATGGCTTACCCGTAGCCATGGAACTGGACACTGGCGCTAGCCAATCCATATGAGTAAAAAGATATTTGCGAGACTGTGGTGCAACAAGGCACTCAGACCAGCCCTGAGCCCCATCCACATGAAACTGAGAACGTGCACCAAAAGAGCTCATCACTGTCCTGGGCAGTGCCATGGTCAAGGTCAGCTATGAGGGCACGGTGCACGAACTGCCACTCTGGATTGTCCCGGGCGATGGACCCACACTGCTTGGAAGGAGCTGGCTGGGCAAAATCTGCTGGAACTGGGATGACATCCGAGCGCTATCACATGTCAATGAGGCCTCATGTACCCAGGTTTTTAACAAATTTCCTTCCCTTTTTGAGCCAGGCATTGGAAACTTTTCCGGGGCGAAGGTGTGGATCCACTTGATCCCAGAGGCACGACCCATTCACCACAAGCTGCGAGCGGTACCTCACATGATGAGGGAGAGAGTGGAAATCGAGCTGGACAGGCTGCAATGCGAGGGCATCATCTCCCCAGTGGAATTCAGCGAGTGGGCCAGCCCGATTGTTCCAGTAGTCAAAAGTGATGGCACGGTCAGGATTTGCGGCGATTATAAAGTAATTACTAATCGTTTCTCGCTACAGGACCTATTCCCGCTACCTAAGGCAGATGACCTATTTGCGATGCTGGCAGGAGGCAAGACATTCACCAAGCTCGCCCTGACTTCGACCTACATGACGCAGGAGCTGGAGGGGTCTTCGAAGGGCCTCACCTGCATCAACATGCACAAGGGACCGTTCATCTACAACAGATGCCCGTTTGGAATTCGGTCGGCTGCAGCGATCTTCCAGAGAAACATGGTGAGCCTATTCAAGTCGGTACCACGCTCGGTGGTTTTTCAGGACGACATATTGGTCACGGGTCAGGACACCGTCGAGCACCTACAAAACCTGGAGGAGGTCCTCCAGCGACTGGATCGCGTAGAGCTGCGGCTGAAGAGGTCGAAATGCATCTTCATGGCAACAGAAGTGGAGTTTTTGGGGAGAAAGATCGCGGTGGACGGCATTTGGCCCACAGATGCCAAGACAGAGGCTATCAGAAATGCGCCCAGGCCACAGAACGTCACGGAGCTGCGATCGTTCCTGGGACTCCTCAACTATTTTGTTAACTTCCTACCAGGGTTAAGCACCACCTTAGAGCCCCTACATGTGTTATTGCGTAAAGCTGAGAACTGGGTATGGGGGAAAAACCAAGTAATTGCTTTTGAGAAAGCCAGAAACATTTTATGCTCCAACAAGATGTTTGTATTGTCTAACCCGTGTGAAAGACTTGTGCTAGCATGTGATGCGTTGTCGTACGGAGTCAGTTGTGTATTACAACAAGTTAACGTTGCGGGGAAGTTGCAACCTGTCGCCTATGCTTCCAGGAGCTTGTCTAAGGCCAAGAGGGCCTGCAGCATGATTGAAAAAGAGGCATTAGCGTGTGTGTTCGGGGTAAAGAAAATGCATCAATACCTGTTTGGCCTCAAATTTGAGCTGGAAACCGATCACAAGCCCCTCATATCCCGGTTCGCTGAAATTAAGGGGATAAATACTAATGCCTCAGCCCGCATACAAAGGTGGGCACTCGCGCTATCAGCGTATAACTATACCATCCGGCACAGGCCAGGCACCGAGAACTGTGCGGATGCTCTCAGTTGGCTACCATTGCCCACCATGGGGGTGGAAATGGCGCAGCCCGCAGACTTGTTGATGGTCATGGAAGCATTTGAAAATGATAAATCACCTGTCACGGCCCGCTAGATTAAGACTTGGACCAGCCAAGATCCTCTGCTGTCCCTAGTAAAAAACTGTATACTGCATGGGAGCCCGTTGAAATGCAAGAGCTAATAAAGCCGTTCCAGCGGCATAAGGACGAGCTGTCCGTTTAGGCAGACTGCCTGTTGTGGGGTAACCGCGTAATGCTACCCAAAAAGGGCAGGGAGACGTTCATCTTGGATCTCCACAGCACACACCCAGGTATAGTAATGATGAAAGCGATAGCCAGCTCCCACGTGTGGTGGCCCGGTGACGACTCTGACTTAGAGTCCTGTGTACAGCAATGCAGCGTATGTGCTCAGTTGAGCAACGCGCCCAGAGAGGCACCACTAAGTTTGTGGCCCTGGCCCTCCAGACCATGGTCGAGGATCCATGTCGACTATGCGGGCCCGTTTCTCAGTAGAATGTTCCTGGTGGTGGTGGATGCTTTTTTAAAATGGATTGAATGTGAAATAATGTCGGGAAGCACCGCCACCAGGTAATTTTTATTTTGCAGAGCCTGCAGTGATGGCCCTTCCCTTTAAGAGAGGGAAGAAGCCTTTGAACACGGTCGTGCTGCACGGCCCAGTGTGCAACGCTGTCGAAGTCTCCGCCCCACCTGCTGCTGTTTGCACTCCAAGAAGGAACTGCAGTGCTTGATTTAGCGCTTCACTTCAAATGACGAATGTTTTAAAAGTTTGAAATCGTTCGCGCCTGATGCTAACATTTCAAACTTTTACAAATGAATGCCCAAAACAGGTCGACAGTGAATTTCTCCCCCAATGAGTGGACATTGAGCTGGAAGAAGAGCGAGGTTAGGATGACGGGGAAAGGAAGCATTGAATTCTGAGGAGCATGGTCACACTGGACTTGAGAAGATTGAGAGGTGGGATGATTGCTGTTTTTTGGATTCTAAAGGGACTCGATAATCTTGACCGTGTCGAGCTGTTTCACCTTGCCCAGTACCATGGAACCAGAGGACACGATCTTGCGCTTGAAGGGGGGGTAAATTCAAAACGAATCTACGGAAATAATGGCCTGGTTATTAACAGGGGCGGGTTATGTAAGCGGGGGGTGGAGTTTCAGACAGGAAACCCTTGTTTTTTTGTCATTGACAGGTTCCCCACCCAGAAGTCAGCCTGATTGACAGGCTTGCTTCCAATCAGGCGGTGAGGACTCCGGAGCAGGCCACAGGAGCAAATAGGCCCCGGGGGAGGGGTGGGTGGGACGGTTCCGGGGGCTTCCAATCCCCGACCTCGAGAGTCTTTGTATGGGGGCGGGGTCTGATATCCAGGAACTTGGATGGCAATGGGGGAAGCATTCCTACGTATGCTGACCCACAAGCCATGCTGTAAAGGCACTTAACATTTCCCCGAAGCTCTCCTCACCTCCCTTCAGCTATCGGGTTTCCCAAGGCCTGGGAAACCTGCCCGCCCACTGCGAAACCTGCAAAGCAGAGGCTGCCAGCCTCATTAACATATTTAAATTGCCAACCCACCTCTTGCGAGCGGGTTGGCTGCCCACCCGTTGTCCCACCTCCATTAAACCTGGGAGTGGGCGGGTTGGGCTCGGGTTCCAGATTTTTTACATTTTAACATCTGACCCGACTACATCCCATCCGTTTTTGGGTGTTAAAGTTCAACCCGATATTTCAGTGAACAAGTGCTCAATCTATGGAACAGATTCCCTTGGAAGACGGTAGAATCAGTTGGTATTCATTCATTCAAATGCTAATTAGATCAATTTATTTCAGAATGCATCATTTTAAGATCCAGTATGTATGTAATTTGAGACCTGATGAGTGGTGAGTGTAGCACGCTTGGACCTATGGTTCCCACTGGGGGTTTTCCTCACCTCGTGTCTGGGTCTGCTGTAAACTCATTGATAGATATTGATTGCCATGATTCGTCACCAACTCCATTGTTGCTGTATCATGTTACTACCAGGATGATAGAAGTCGAGCTCGATGGACCGAGATGATTTTGCGTCTAGAAATTCCTTTGTTCCTATGAAAGCGCATAGAGGAGCTGGCAGGGAAGTGGAGCTGAGACCATGATCAGATCAGCCATGATCTTATTGAATGACGGTGCAGGCTCGAGGGGCCAAATGGCCTACTCCTGCTCCTATTTCTTATAATGGTTCCTCCTACATAAGAACATAAGACTTTTGAAGGCAGGGAGAGATGAGGCATGGGAAGGGAGGGAGTTAACGCTAATAGATCTTTCTTACTGGGTGGCATGAGTGACTCCTCAAAACTCAGGTAGCCTAATCATTAGGGTTTCAATTTTGATAAAGATGGTGGACGACAAATGTTTGTTAAATTATTCTCTTATAAAATGTCTTCTCTTCAGTAACTGTCTCATAAAACAATTTACCATGACCTTTTTAATTATCTAACCAAATCCAAGAGGTGCACACGGAACAGTCACTTAAGACCGTATTTACATATACCTTTGAAGCCGGCCGTACTCATTCACACTTTTTTATGCTGATAGAAATATTCGCTAATTCGGTTTTATCATTGAGAATAATAGATGCCGCTATCAGGAAATTCCCACTGCTTCTGTACGATTATCACTTCCAGCTTCTGAGGGCCAGAGTGGTGGGGGTGATAACAAAGAGAGCAGGGGCTTTCTAGCCTGGTCTTTTGATTCGTGAAAAGCACAGGAATTAGAGGCACAGTCAAAGCGAAAGAGCAAGCTCTCATGTAAATGACGTCAGAAAAAAGCAAAGCAAAGGGCACAGGATAGGAAAACAGAAAGAGACTGTAGGACAGCTCACCAGACATAAGCGAGAATTACAAATGAATAGATATTTCCCGCTAGCATATAAAATGCAAAGCAGCCGTCATACAAGAGGGAGACGGATATCCAGTCTCGCGAGCTCAACAGGGTGGAGAAGCAGAGAAGAAAGAAGCTGTCAGAATTCGAGACCTCCCCACTGCTCTCCAAAATACTGCTTGAAAGCTAAAACACCGTGACTACTTATGCATTTCGACAGATTGCTTCACAGCCAATTCTTCCTGGACTAAAATAGAAGCACTGTGCTATTCAAATGTTGGTGAGATGCTGACAGCTTCTTTATGAAGTTCATGCCCAGCATCGCCTGCGTTTTTTCACTGGGCTCTATTCGTTCTGCCAGGACATCTCCAAGCATGGGAGACATTTTACTTTGAAGTCCATGTACACTGTCTGCACATCAGAATCGTTAACCGAGGCCTGCTTGAGGTCCTAGTTGGGAAACGTCTCAGCCGTGGCTCAGTGGGTAACACTCCATCCTCTGAGTCTAGAAAGTTGTGGGCTCAAGTCCCACTCCAGAGACTTCAGTGCAAAAATCTAGGCTGCCATTCAAGTGCAGTGCTGAGGGAAGGCTGCACTGTCGGAGGTGCCGTCTTTTAGATGAGACGTTAAACCGAGGCCCTGTCTGCTCTGTCAGGTGGACGTAAATGATCCCATGACAATATTTCAAGGAAGAGCAGGGGAGTTATCGCTGGTCTGTGGCCAACATTTATCCCTCAATCAACATAACGAAAACAGATTATCTGGTCATTATCATATTGCTATTTGTGGGAGCTTGCTGTGCGCAAATCAGCTGCCGCTGTTTTCTAAATTACAACGGTGACTACACTTCAAAAGTACTTCACTAGCTCTGAAGTGCTTTGGGACGTCCTGAGGTCATGAAAGGCGCTATATAAATGCAAGTCTTTCTTTTATCACTCGGATCCACTCAAAAATCAGGATTTTCCATCAGCAACAACAACTTAACTTAGTAAAAAGTCGCAAGTCACTGCACAGGAACATTATCATACAAAATTTGACACCGAGCCACATGAAAAGAAATGAGGACAGATGACCAAAAACATGGTAAAAGAGGTAGTTTGTAAGAGGCGCCTTAAAGGAGGGGAGAGATGTGGAGAGGCAGAGGTTCAAGGAGGGAATTCCAGAGCTTAGGGCCTAGGCAGCTGAAGACACGGCCACC
Source organism: Pristiophorus japonicus (assembly GCF_044704955.1). Taxonomy (NCBI): domain Eukaryota; kingdom Metazoa; phylum Chordata; class Chondrichthyes; family Pristiophoridae; genus Pristiophorus; species Pristiophorus japonicus. The sequence goes on from NC_091986.1 coordinate 197,188,429, forward strand.
AATGGTGGAAGGATAACAATCGAGGACGTGCCAGAGGGCAGTATTGGAGGAGCGCAGAAATCTCGGAACAACTTTCACAACCTCAGGATGGCCTGAAGTGCTTTACAGTGAATAAAGTATGTTTGAAGTGCAGTCACTGTTGTAATGTTGTCAATTTGCACACAGCACAATCCCACAAACAGCAATGTGATGATGATCAAATAATCTGTTTCAGTGATATTGATTGAGGGATAAATATGATCCAAGACACCCTGCTCTTCTTCAAATAGTGCCATGGGATCTTTTAACATCCACTTGAGAGAGCAGACGGGGCCTCGATTTAACGTTTCATCCGAAAGACACTTTTGACAGTGCAGCACTCCCTCAGTACTGCAATGAAGTGTCAGCCTAGATTTATTGTGCTCAAGTCTCTGGAGCAATGCTGGAACCCCCAAACTTCTGACGCAGAGATGAGAATGTTACCCACTGAGCCACAGCTGACCATCATCATCATAGGCAGTCCCTCGGAATCGAGGAAGACTTGCTTCCACCCCTGAAGTGAGTTCTTTGGTGGCTGAATCGTCCAAAACGAGAGCCACAGACTCTGTCACAGGTGGGACAGATAGACATTGAGGGAAGGGGTGGGTGGGACTGGTTTGCTGCACACTCTTTCCGCTGTCTGCCCTTGGTTTCTGCATGCTCTCGGCGTTGAGACTCGAGGTGCTCAGCGCCTTCCCGGATGCACTTCCTCCACTTAGGGCGGTCTTGGGCCAGGGTCTCCCAGATGTCAATGGGGATGTTGCACTTTATCAGGGAGGCTTTGAGGGTGTCCTTGTAATGTTTCCTCTGTCCACCTTTGGTTTGTTTGCTGTGAAGGAGCTCTGAGTAGAGCACTTGCTTTGGGAGTCTCGTGTCTGGCATGCGGACGATGTGGCCTGCCCAGCGGAGCTGATGGAGTGTGGTCAGTGCTTCAATGCTGGGGATGTTAGCCTGAATGAGGACACTGACGTTGGTGCACCTGTCCTCCCAGGGGATTTGCAGGATCTTGAGGAGACATCGTTGGTGGTATTTCTCCAGTGACTTGAGGTGTCTATTGTACATGGTCCATGTCTCTGAGCCGTACAGGAGGGCAGGTATTACTACAGCCCTGTAGACCATGAGCTTGGTGGCAGTTTTGAGGGCATGATCTTGAAACACTCTTTTACTCAGGCGGCCGAAGGTTGCACTGGCGCACTGGAGGCAGTATTGGATCTCGTCGTCGATGCCTGCTCTTGTTGATAGGAGGCTCCCGAGATATGGGGAAGTGGTCCACGGTGTCCAGGGCCGCGCTGTGGATCTTGATGACTGGGGGGGGCAGTGCTGTGCGGTGAGGACAGGCTGGTGGAGGACCTTTGTCTTACGGATGTTTAGCGTAAGACCCATGCTTTTGTACACCTCAGTAAATACGTCGACTATGTCCTGGAGTTCAGCCTCCGTATGTGCGCAGGCGCAGGCTACGTCCGCGTACTGTAGCTCGACGAGAGATTGGGGTGGTATTGGACCTGGCCTGGAGACGGTGCAGGTTGAACAGCTTCCCACTGGTTCTGTAGTTTAGTTCCTCTCCAGCGGGGAGCTTGTTGATTGTGAGGTGGAGCATGGCAGCCAGGAAGATTGAGAAGAGGGTTGGGGCGATGTCGCAGCCCTGTTTGACCCCGGTCCGGACGTGGATTGGGTCTGTACTGGATCCATTGGTAAGGATCACGGCCTGCATGTCGTCATGGAGCAGGCGGAGGATGTTGACGAACTTTTGGGGGCATCCGAAATGGAGGAGGTCGCTCCACAGACTCTTGCGGTTGACAGTATCAAAGGCCTTTGTAAGGTCGAAGAAGGCCATGTATAAGGGCTGGCGCTGTTCCCTGCATTTTTCCTTCAGCTGTCACGCTGCAAAAATCATGTCGTTGTGCCCTGTAGGGGCGAAATCCGCACTGAGACTCTGGGAGGAGCTCCTCGGCCACGGGAAGAAGACGGTTGAGGAGGACTCTCGCGACAACTTTCCCAGTGGCTGACAGCAGGGAGATTCCTCTGTCGTTGCTGGTCGGACTTGTCCTCTTTGTTAAAGAGGGTCATGATTACTGCATCTTTGAGATCCCGCGGCATGCTCTCCGCCCTCCAGATGAGAGAGATGAGGTCGTGTATTCGCGCCAGCAGTGCCTCTCCGCCATACTTCAATGCCTCAGCAGGGATTCCATCCGCACCTGCAGTCTTGTTGTTTTTAAACTGCCTTATGGCTTTTTCTACCTTGTACAGTGTTGGGGTCTCACTAAGGTGGTGGCGGGTCGCATGCTGCGGGATGGAGTCAAGAACACTCGAGTCAAAGGCAGAGTCTCGATTGAGGAGATCTTTGAAGTGCTCCTTCGGCGGGCCCTGACTGCCTCGATGTCCTTGATGAGTGTTTCCCCGTTCTTGGCCAGCAGTGGGGTGGGGCCTTGGGTGTTTGGCCTGTAGGTGGCCTTGACTACGATGAAGAATCCTCATACATCATGGCTGTCGGCCAGCTGCTGTATCTCCTGTGCTTTCTCCATCCACCACCTGTTCTTTAGGTCCTGGGCTTTTTGTTGGACCTCAGCCTTGAACCGTCTGTAATGCTGCTTTGCTGCTCATGTGTTGGGTTGTTGTTAAGGCTCAGAAATGCCCTGCGCTTGCGATCTTTTAGCTCTTGGATCTCCTGATCATTCTCATCAAACCAGTCCTGGTGTTTCCTGGTTGAGTGACTGAGCGTCTCTTTGCAGGCACTGGTTATGGAGGCCTGGAGGGCAGACCAAGCGCATTCTGTATCTCGGGATCAGAATGCGCTTGGTTAGCTGTGAGGCGCTGGCTGTAAAGAGCTCTCTTAGCTGGGTCCTTAAGTGCTCCGGCATTGGCTTTTTTGTGGGAGTTGTTTGGAGCGGGGGATCTCCCTACGGACTTACCACCCTGGCAGCCATCTGTACAGACAGCTGATAACAGTATAGTGTGTACGCACTGTAACAGGCTTCATTCGCAAGGATACCGATTGATGATTTTCACAGATAAATCCCTTAAATCTCAGAAAATACTCTAATCGCATGACCGAAACAGAATTTGGTGTATCAGCAACAATAAACCAGATGGCCTGATCAGTACGATAGGCATCCAGTCAGGAGCTTGAGCAAGCATAAGAGGACTAAGTCTGCCTTATTTGCAGTAAGCTCTACGATGTTCTCCAAAGGCTGGTTGCATTAAATGGCTGAGAGCTTGCGCTCGAGTGAACCAAAGGCTAAGATTCAAAACTGTTTTTTTAACTGCTCAGACTCCTGCCTCGGGCTAACAGGATCCCATAACAATCCTTTTTTAAAATATCCTCTTTCCCTCAGTTTGAATGTATTTGCCATGCATCGTTCCCAAATGAGCATGCGGGGAACCTCAGTGCTTTAGGGACTGAATGCCCACATACTTCAGAATGACTGTTAATTTTACTGTAAGCCGTGCTTCAACATCTGTCTGCTTCAAGTGTGCAGCAGTGTCCTCCGTCCCTCAAACAGTTTGTACATCCGCGTAGAAATGTTGGCCCGGAATTACATCGATGTGATGTACCTTTGAACACAAAAGGGCTGCATTTTCGGCTGCTTTGCTCCCCATTTAGCGCCTCGGCGGGGCACAAAAATGAATTTTGGGCATGAAACGAGGGGCACAAGATTTTGCGCCCGGGCAGAACTTGCGCCAATGGTTTCGCGGCGATGCTAAAAATGACTGGCCCGCCGCTGTTTTGACCGTTTGGATGGCGTAAATCGGCGTGCATCGCTGCACTAGCACCCTGGGCGGAACTTTCGAGCATTTCACCCAATTCAGCATCCGCCCAGAAAAAACGGATGGACCCAGGGCGCACCAGGCACTAACAGCCGCCATGTTGAAAACGAAGGAGAAAGTCGCAATTGTGAGTGAATAAAAGGATTGGGAGAAGTACTCTGCGTTACTGCATACTTTTGATTGTGAAGTTTTATGTGAGTTTCAAGTTTGTTTATAAAGGACATTTAAGGACATTTTAAAAGATGGGGGCCATGCAAGGTCGGGAGCCAGTAATCCTGGCTTCTGTTGCCATATGACTTCAAGCTGGAAGAAGGCTTATTGTTGATCATTTGCAACGTAATCGAAGAGGTCGCAGACTTATGGGGAGGAGGCCTTACCCCAACGAGTTTACAGCAAACATCGCTCATACCTCCAGCTCTCTGAGGCACACTGCATTAGAAAGCTGCACTTCTGAAATGGGGTGGTCCACAGAGATATTCCAGCTCATACAGGCAGACCTGCAGCCTACCAGCGGTAACAGGACTGCACTACCCGTTGAGTTGAAGGTGACTGTAGCACTTGCCTTCTATGCCTTTGGCTCATTTCAGGCATCAGCGGGGGACATATGCTCCATCTTGCAGCACTGTTGCTCGAACGGCGATTTCACTAAACGTGTGACTAGTAGTTGCCTGCGACGGTTCTTGAGTTAAATGCCAAATGACACACTAGACAATAGTGGTACCGTTAATGTTCGTTTAATACAGAAGAAGTACAAGACTCACCACTTATACTTTATAGTTACCCAATAAGTCCCTGGATGATCAGTCCGTCCTAACTCTGTTCCGTCAAGGGTCTCTTCCCTGGTGCCTACTTCTGCCAAGTATTGCTCCTAGGTCCTCGGTATGGGCTGTCCGAACCTGTCTATCTTTATACCCTGCTTTTCATGCCTAACTAGTTGAGTTGGTGCCAATAAGTCTGAGGTGATCAGGGTCTTTCCTACTGTTGAGTTGGTGCCAGTAAGTCTGAGGTGATTAGGTCAGTAAGTCTAAAGTAATTAGTTTCTTTCCTGTTGTCAATTCTCATAAATTGACAGTGCATACTCAGCCTTTGTGTTGGGGAAAATTGGCTCCGCTTTGTCTGCCCAGACATTATGGCCTGTACTTCCACATTCCTCCCTTTGATCAATCATCATAGAAATACATAATGATTTGATCACAGTAGGGTTTCGGCTTCGATACGGCGTCCACTTTGTACTTGTCCTCTTCTTTCGATAATTTCTTCGTTTCTAATTCTCGTAGGTCTCAACGGTTGAATGCAGAAGCTTGGTTTGGGTATTGGGCAAATTTGTGTTCCATAATGGTAGGTCCTTTTGGTGGCGGTGAAACAGTAAGTCCCATTTCCCAAATAGGCACTCCTGACGAATGTTTGGGTCTTCACATTCAACATGGTCAGAGTACAGTTCTTGGCGGTGCTGGTCTTGAAACCACAGCTGGCATCCATCAGGAGGCTGGGTCCCTTGTTCGAGGTCAGACTCTGAATTTGAGTATTATTGATCCAGGTGGGGACTCTACCCTCTTTGGTGTCCTGCAGGTTTTCCCGTATTTATTCTATTATCCAGTTTCCATAACTTGCGCCTGAGTATGGTTCTCTGCTTTCTTGGCAACATTGATTAATTGGTTGATAGTCTGAGTGTGACTTTCCAATATGGCGACCATTCTTTTCTCCAGCTTACCGTCCTTTTTTTCCTGCCTCCATTACCTGTGTCTGATTATTATTTAAACTATTTAAAACCTGCTTTATTTGTCCGGTCAATCCCTTTATCTTAGCGTTCAAATTAGTAATATCTAAGGTATTGACGGTGGCCATTCCTGCCCCGTACACTGTACCTATGTCATTTGCAATGCTTCTTTTCCGCCGACTCTTACTTTCCGTCTTATTCGGTCCTATTTCTTGTCTCGACAGTGGTAAAGTCAGCTCCTGATACAATTTCCTTAAATTGTCCAGGCACCAGTTGAGCAACTGAATATTACTTATATTAAGTACAACAGATATCAACTCATACTGTACATTGTCATCAAATTACAGTAATAAACAAACACACAAAACACAAAAATGTTCTGATTCCACCCTGTAGGATAATAAAACACAGTATCAGGTGCTCTCCTTACGGAGTAGGTCTTCTCAATCTCCTTGAACCCGGGGCAGAGCCAGGCAAAGGTATTGGATGGTTTCTAGCCCACGCGACTGTGTTTCTTTCTCTCTCTGGGAACCATCGTCCTCACTTCCTTCTTTTGGCTGGGGGGGGAGCGGGTGACTCGAGATGTGAGACTCATAGCTTCGAAACTCCGTGACAAACTGTCTGTCGGACTTGGTGCCATCTCATCGTGGGAGCACGGGCTTTGTCAGGTGTCCCTGGGGTGGCTACCTGGTCATCTTCTGAATCATTACCTTCTTCTTTGGTGACTTCCACTGAACTACTTGTGGCCTCTAAATTTTGGATAGGCGGCAAGACAGGTATTATCATCATCAGAGGCAGTCCCTCGAAATGAGGATGACTTGCTTCCATGCCAATAAAAAGGATAAGTTCACAGGTCTTTCGAATGAAGAATCCGAACTATATCCTGAAGGGTGGAAAATGCCTGTACGTGGATTTTTTTAAACGTGTGGTGGCCGTTGCACACCAGCCACCACACGGACTTGACAGAGCTAGGTCTTGGTCCAGTGGCAAGGATTACCCAAGACAACTGGAGACCTGCTCTGCTGCACGGACTTAGTGCGCACACATATCGCAGTGTGGGCTGGTCCGTGCTGCCCCTGGGCCCCTGACCGCATGGATGAACTACAACAATTGTACATCTCTGTCTGGCGTAAAAATAAAAAAGGGAAGGTGGCTCAACCGTGGCTATCAAGGGAAATCAGGGATAGCAGCCATTCGAGCAGCTTCCAAATACTTGACAGGGAAGTTTTCTGGATCTCGTTCAAATCTAATCCCATGAAGGCTTGGACACCTCTAATGACTCTGCCCATCATTAGCTCGTGGGGCGAATAGCCTGTAGAGGCTACCACTGTGTTTCGGATGGCCATTAATACGTAAGGGAGGACCTTGTTCCAGGACATGTGGTTCTGCTGTACTCATTTTTGTAACATTGTTTATAATGTGCGATTCATGCGCTCTACCACTCCGCTTGATTCCGGGTGATAGGCGATATGGAATTTCTGTTTTACCCCTGCCAATTGCATGACCTGCTGCATAACTTGTCCCGTGAAATGTGTTCCCTGGTCAGAATCGATGCCCTCTGGCAATCCCCATCTGGAGAACACTTCTTCTGTAAGTATTTTTGTGGTTCTGGCGGGCGAATTATTGTTAATTGGAAATACTTCGATCTATTTGGAGAATACGTCCACCACTACTAGGATGTATTTCTTACTACCGGGGTAGGTGGGTAAAGGTCCTACATAGTCTATCTGAAGTTGAGTTCAAGGGCCCTAGCCCTATCCAGTATGTCCTAATTCTTACTGGTTTTTGTACTGTGTTGGATTGTTCTGGGCACAGTTTTTGACATACCCTTCCGCTTCTTGCTGTATTCCAGGCCATCAGCATAGCTTCTTCAATTTGGCCATGGTCCTATCCATTCCCTGATGCCCATTGATCCTGTCGTTTTGGGGAGGTGGTCATCTCTGAAGGGTTAAAAGTGAAAGTTTTCATGCAACACACCTGCGCATCCTACGTTCCGGTGGGTACCTCGAATTGCTGCATTAAGTCTGACATTTTCCATATACATCTATTGGCCGGGTCATAGGCTAAATTATAAATTCTCATAAAATCAATTCCTATAATATCTGTCTCTCCCATGATGGGTGGAGTGGATAGGCATGAATGTTGAAAGAAATAGTGTCCCAATCCTATCTCTAATGGCTCAGTGAACGTTGCCATTAGGCTATGGCCAGTAAAGCCACTAAGTAAGACTTTCTGGTCACTGATTTCATCATGTGTGAATTGGTGTTTACTACTGAGGCAGCTTCTCGATCCTCCCATGTCCCATAACCTGCTGTAATGCAGCCACTAAAATTTGTACTGGGTCGTCGGCTGCCTTCCTGTAGCTCTGTTTTGCCTCAGCATCCTTGTAACCTGGCTTCCCTCCTTTCGGCAGCCTACAATCCCTGCTCCAGTGTCCCAAATTCCCACAGTTATAACACTCTTGGGATTGACCCGCATTATTTGACTCTTGACAAGGTGTTGCTTTCTGCTTGTACAGAGTGTTACCTTTTTCTTCCTGCATTTTATCAGTTCGACAAACACACATCCTAATACATGGTACTACGCATACCAATAGCTTACACATTACAATGGTTTTCTCTTTCATGCATAATAGCAGTATACACCCTTTTCTCCACTGGCCCACATTCTTGAATTGGTCTGAAAATTTTTATTTTAAAATACCAAATATATGTGATTGCCTCATGTCTGGAACTAGAGGTTTTTCACCCAAATTAAACCAACCAAAATTCCGCCATGGCCATAATGAAAGTTTGGTTTTCACAGGTTAATTAATCTCAATAACTCCAAATTAATTCAAACCAATTTCAAACTAACCAGTTCCAGTTGAAAAAACTATACAGACACACACACACACACACACTTAAAGACAAGTTAAAAACCATCCACATGCTTTTAACTTTACCAGTCACACTGAAACATCAGAGGTTTTAGTCCAGCTTTCCTCTACCCGTGCCCATGTCCGGGGGCTGTCTGATATGCATGCACTCGTCCCTTATGGACTGTGGGTTTGGGGTTTTCCTGGTACTCTCTCCATGCAATAGTCACGCGCCTAATGATCCATGTTTCTCATCGGAGGCTTCAAAATGCTTTACCGATGCTTTATCATGAACATTGGCGTGGGACCATAAGGTTTTCCCGCCACTGTGAACTTAGGGTGTCTGTCAAAGTTGTTCTATCTAAACCTGCCCCAAAGATGGTTTTAAATACAACCCACAATCTTCCTGCAGTGGCGACAGGGTGTTCCTGGTCTCCCTGTTTAAATTGAGCCATTTTGTCCACTGGGTTTTTACTAGCTTCTCCAGCGGCTGCCTCCACGGCTACCCACATGTCAGTTAGGCTGCCTGCGCCTTGCTGTTGTTCTCGGGGGAGAGCTCCGAAAATAATGGGCCTCACACATACGGGTATAAATTTAACCGTCTCCATTTTGTCTAAACCACCTGTTACTGCGGTCTACAGCTGCTCTCCATAAGTGGTAGTTCTTCAAACGGGGTCACTTCCTTAGCTAAATCCTTCAACTGGGTTATGGAGAAGGGGGGTTACGTATGTGGAGTTTGCATTGGCATCTGCTCCAGGAGTACGGGTAGTAGTTACGGGGTGCATGGGGATAGGATCGCTCCTTGGGGGTCCTGGGTATGGGGGTGGGTCATGGCCAGGTGCCTGAGGGGGTGGATGATACTCCCAACGGTCCGTATCTGAGCTACAATCACCGCCGCAGGGGTCACATTTACATGTCCCTCCCTGCTTCTCCCTATTTTGTCGGAGCACTTGGGGGCCGTCTTCCCCAAAAGAATGCATAACACCCTTTTGCATGATCAATTGGCTTTCTAATTCTTTGATAGTTTTCTTGCACGGAGTATGGTCTGCTCTGTTTTCTGTCAATTTTCCTACATCTGTCTGACGTCCTGATTTTTCGTGCTCACATTGGTTTTGTGACATTTTGTTGGGGTCTCTCTGCTTAAGTAATTCTGCATAACATGCTGCCAATAAGACACATTTAGACTCCCTCCTTTTCTTTTCCTTTTTAATTTTGTCGAAAAATGAGTCTCCTCAGGGAAATCCGGGTGAGCTCATTGTTTCAAGCCATCCCCTGAACTGGTTAAACTGCTCTTCCCACGACTGGGAGATTCCTGCCATTTCTCCTATGTCTTTCCCATAGTTTTAACTCAGAATCGTCCCATCTGGGTCGTCACTGTTGCTCGAACGGCAATTTCGCTAGTCGTATGACTAGTAGTTGCCTGCGACGGTTCTTGAGTTAAATACCAAATGACACACTAGACAATGGTGGTCCCGTTAATGTTCGTTTAATACAGAAGACGTACAAGACTCACCACTTATACTTTATAGTTACCCAATATGTCCCTGGATGATCAGTCCGTCCTAACACTGTTCCATCAAGGGTCTCTTCCCTGGTGCCTACTTCTGCCTGTTCCGTCAAGGGTCTCTTCCCTGGTGCCTACTTCTTTCGAGTGTTACTCCTAGGTCCTCGCTGTGGACTGTCCGAACCTGTCTATCTTTATACCTTGCTTTTCATGCCTAGCTAGTCGAGTTGGTGCCAGTAAATCTGAGGTGATTAGGTCAGTAAGTCTAAGGTAATTAGCTTCTTTCCTGCTGCCAATTCTCATAAATTGACAGTGCATACTCGGTCTTTGTGTTGGGGAAAATTGGCTCCGCGTTGTCTGCCCAGACCAGTGACCTTATGGCCCCTACTTCCACAAGCACACTACACATTGCTGCATTTGCCAGGTGACTAATGCACTATACTCATGCAGAATGGACTTCATAAACTTCCCAATGACCAGTGAGACCTAAAGTGAGAGGGCTGTAGGTTTTGGACGATTGGCTGGTTTCCCCAAGATTCAGGATGCCGTTGACTGTACGCACATTGCCCTGTGAGCATCTTTATAGAATGCAGAGGTTTTCTGAAACTGAAAGTGATTCCACTCCATGAATGTACAGATCGTCTGCGACTATACTCAGCACATCATGGCAGTCAATGCCCAATATCCAGGGAGTATCCATAATGCTTTCCGCCATTGTTACGCTAGCATTGGGCTGAAAATTCAAGGAGATTTAGCACACGTGGGTACATTTCTGCCATTATTGCCATAAACACAAGTTTCCTTGAACTTTTTAACAGTACAAATCCTCTGCTTTGAATTTTCATCGTGACACATGTGACCGAGGTGCAAATCAATTAGTTCTTCATATCAACAACAGCCTCTCTAAAGCCCAATACTGGACATAGCACTCAGTGAGGTTTTATCAGGTTGTTAGATTGGCTCATCATTACAGCTTAGTGTCAGTTGTGGCTCAGTGGGTAGCACGCTTTAGGTGGGAGGGGCTAGGAGTGAGCAGGTGCTGCTGATTACTGCAGGAGTTGGAGTGAGTTTGTAAAAAATTGGTGGTGGGCTTTTAGGGTTTTTTTTTCAAATTTTTGGGCCTTTTTGCCCCATACACATCAACTAGATGGCTGGTGAGTGGCCTCCAGGCCCCTCAGAGGACAATGCTCCCATTGTGAATTTAGTCAGAGGAGAGAATGTCTTGAGAAGGAAGAATAAAAGGCCCAAAGATTTGAGTCGGGACCCCAGGAGGCTTGGAAAAGAAAACGTGGTGGTTCACTGCCAGAATAAGGAGATGCGAGCTTGGGATATTATCCAGGCAGTACTTGAGGACTGCGGTGAGGGAACCTGCTTTGTTTGCCGACCAAAGCCGAATGTTAGATTCAAAGTGACGGTCAGTGGCCGGGAGGAGGTGGAAAGACTTTTACTGAGCCTGAAGGTTGGTGAGTATCTTTGCTGTATTCCGAAGAGGTGGTAGTTTCATTCTTAAACCTGCCGGTTTATGTTGAGGATGATGTGCTGATAAAAATGTTGGAGCCGTGGGACATTAAACTTTGCTCCGTCATAAAGAGGAGATACTATCCTGGAATGCGGGTAGCCAATGGAACCAGTTATGTAAAAGTGCAGTTTCCTGGGGGTGAAGTCATTACCCTACAGCATGAAATTTGAGACAATAGAAGGAATGCAATACTTCCGGGTTCTGCATGATTACCAACTGAAGGTTTGCTATTACTGTCTTGGACATGACCATTTAGTAAGAAGCTGTCCAGACCTGCACTGTTATAACCGTGGTAAGTCTGGACACATCGCTCGGAACTGCAAGGCAGAGAGCTGTGCGGTTTGTCGCAAAGGCCGCACCCGCTGTGAGTGTGAGGCAGAAGGAAGCTCCTTGAGTGACGAGGAAATGGGAGGAAGTGTGAGTGAAGTGGCCAGAAGGCGGAGGATATAGCCGCCGAACGGAATGAGGAAAGAGCGCAAGAAAAGGCAGAAAATTGCGGAGCAGAAAACAGGATGGGGATAGTGGAAAGCACACCAAGTATGGTGGAAAAGGACAAAGACAGCGGAGAACATCATGGGTCAGGGACAGAATCGAGCCATAATATGGTTCACCTTCAGGTGTCCGTGGGGGGAGCAGAGGCGGGTGTAAGTGTAAGTACTCCAAAGAGAGACGGGGAGTTGTATATCTTGGGGAGCAGGAGGGGGCAAGACCAGGAAAGGGTGCAAGAGGCAGGAGCCTTAAAGGAGCAGCAGGACGGGAGCAGGGAAACAAAGATGCCAAAAGGGAGCAAGATGGTTAGAGACACGCCATTGCCCCAGAGAGAGAAGAAACAGGGAGCAAGTGTCAGCGGTGGAGGTGAGGCCGAAGGGAGTGGCACTGTTGGAGAAACCATGTTAGCAGGAGGACTCTCTAAGGGAGATTCTGTATCTGATGGGGAACAGGGCGGGAGATTACAGAAGAGCTCGAGAGTGAGGAGTTAGAAGAGGATGGAGACATGGAAGTGGCGGGGTGGGTGGGGCATCATGTGGAAAGGGAAAGATTAGTGAGGGGCAGAAGGAGGGAGTAGAGGCAGTTCCACGGTCTAAATTTAATGTAAGGATGAGGCTGAAACTGTAGGGAAGGTTCAAACAGGAGGTGAAAAAGAGCCGGAGGCTGCAGGAGAAAGCACAGCTGCCCAGAAGGTTGGGAAGAAGCATGAGAGGAGGAAGGCCCAAAGATTAAATGATGATGGGGGGGATTATCAGGCACACTTTTATTAGAAGCAATGATTACATTGGTCTCGATTAATGTGAACGGACTGAGGGGGGAGAAGAAATTGCAGCAGTTGTTGTCGTGTTTTAAAGGCACGGGCCTGTTGTGTCTGCAAGAAACCTTTTGGGATGAGGATATCCTAGAAAGAGTTCGGAAGGTTTGGAAGGGAGAAATGTTTGCAAGTTGTGCAAATAATAACCATAAAAGGGTGGCTGTTTTAGTGAGTTCGCCCATAAAAGAGAATGTTGCATTGGTGGACAAGGACACTGAGGGGAGACTTTTACAGCTAAAGGTACAAATGGATTCATTGGATTGTGATCTCTGTAATATCTATGTGCCAAATGACCATTGTAAGTGTCGTGAGTTTTTTCGGTGGTTATTCACAGAAGTGGCAGAGGCAGAAAACCCTTGTATAGTGGGGGATTTTAAAGTATTTTTATCTCGGATGAACATTTCAGCCCAGATGACCTTTAAGGATGATAACTCCAGAGAGATGATTGTAAAAATGATGGCAAATTTAAATTTGAGAGACTTATGGAGGGATCAGTGATGTTTTAAAACAGAGCCGAATAGATTTTGTGTTAATGCGGGAAGGGTTAAGTTCTGAGGTGATGGAGATTTATTATAAAAAAGTATTTTTTAATGACCACTCGGCTTTGGTTCTTAAAATTAGGAACAGCAGCGTTAAGATCGGTCCAGGGGTGTGGATTTTAAACAATCAGTACCTGAAAGAAATTGCTTTTAAAGAAGGGATTTTAAATATAATAAAGAATGTTCAGAGGGACCTTTATTCTTGAAAGAAGAAAGAATTTAATGGGACAATTTCAAATATGAGGTAAAAGTTTTTCGGTACGTTATGGGAAAGAAAGAGCAACAGATAACTGGCGTCAAGAAGAGAATATAAACAGAAGGTTTACAGATATCTGTAAAGCAGTTGACGGAGGGGATAAGGGAGCATAGACTAAGTGGAAGGTTTTAAAGGAAGAGTGGGAATTATTGCAAGCTGAAAAATGCAAGGGGTCCATTCTCCGTGCAAAGGCTAAAGATACATTGGAGGGAGAAAGATGCACTCGATATTTTCTAGAGCAAGAGAAGTTGCGACAAAGGTTATCATTAATTGGAGAGTTGAAGGTTGGGGAAAAGATCATTAATGAAAGTGGGGAGATTATGGAGGTGCCAGTAGCTTTTATGAAGAGTTATATACAAAATAATACATTTCCAAATTGGCGATGGAGAAGGTTCGTGTGCTTTTATTGAAGAGGGTTTAAAGGAGGATGAGAGAAGCATGTGTGACAAAGAAGTAGGATTAGCGGAAATAAAAGTAGTAATAAGTGGAATGAAGGGGGCGGGCGGGGGGGCGGGGGTGGGGAAAGCCCAGGGTCAGATGGACTAAGTGCAGAATTTTATAAAGAATTTTCCAGAGATTTTAAGTGTAATGTATGTACATAAACTCTTCCCACCACCAGGGGGCACTACCGTCAGAGGTCCTAGGGTCATAGGTACACTCGTGCTGGGCCCGGTATATAACCTGAACTTCACCTTTGTATCTGCACTTCTGGAAGCCATTAAAGACTGACCAGGTTACACCTGGTCACTGGTTCACAGTACGGAGTTCATTGTGTCATTTCATACACCACAACTGGCGATGAGGCAAATACGAACCCACGCAAAAGTATGGCGAGCACACCACGATTGAGCACTGTTGGAATTCTCGAGAGAATCAATGAGGGAGTGGATTGGGGTGATTTCACGGATCATCTTGACCGGTATTTCGTGGCAAATGACCAAAACAAAGACGAGGATACAGAGAAGCGCAGGGCAGTTCTTCTCACTGTCTGTGGCCCCACGATCTATACACTCATCAAGAATCTGCTTTCACCCACTCTTCCTACAGAAAAGGATTACAAAGAACTGTGCGCTCTCGTTCTGGAACACCTTAAACCCACAGAAGGAATCCTCATATCCAGATATCGCTTCTATATGCACGTTCGTCCAGAAGGCCAGGACGTAGCGGCATTTGTTGCCGACCTGAGCCATCTTGAAGTGCCTTGCAAATTTGGGCCTGCGTTGGAAGACATGCTGTGTGACCTTTTCATGATCGGGGTCAACCATGAGGTGATCTTAAGTAAGTTGCTGGCTGTGGAAACGTCGAACCTCAGCAAGGTCATCACCATCGCCCAGGCTTGCATGTCCACGCAGAAAAGCATGAAGCAGATATCGTGACAAAACAGAAACTCCACAGGAAGTACTGTGTACAAAATTGTATTGACGGCTGGCAGAGCTCCACATGGCAGGGCCTACTCGACTGCGTATGCGAGAACGGGAGCCGCTCAAAGCCCGCCATCGGGCGTAAATCCGACCTCAACGTGTTGGCGTTGTGGGGGCAATCACCGACCCCATCAGTGCCGCTTCAGGCAGTATGTATGTAGAGGGTGTGCGAAGACTGGGCATCTTCAGTGGAGCAAGCGAGCTGCGACACACCATGGTGGATGATGATCAATCCAGTGTGGATCTGGTGATGCAGCCCAAGGCATTTGATAGCTCCGAGGAGGAAGTGTATAGTGTACGTGCATTTCTAACAAAGAGCCAACCGATAATGATGGAGGTAAAATGAAATGGCGTGCCGGTATCCATGGAATTAGACACGGGTGCGAGTCAATCGATAATAAGCCAGAGGACTTTTGCAAAGCTGTGGGAGACCAAGGCAGAGAGACCCAAGTTGAGTCCGCTAAATACGAAGTTGCGTACCTACACCGAAGAGCTCATACCAGTAATCGGTAGTGCAGCAGTAAGAGTGTCATACGAGGGAATGGTTCATGATCTACCGTTATGGATTATCCCAGGCAACGGCCCATCATTATTTGTCAGGAGTTGGCTCAGGAAAATAAAATGGAAATGGTACGATATCAAAAGCTTTGTCATCAGCAGATGATGATTTCTTTGCTCAAGTGCTGAGCAAATTTCCCTCACTGTTTGAACCAGGAATTAGCAGCTTCAAGGGAGCCAGGATGCACAGCCACCTAGGCCCAGACGCAAAGCCCATCCATCACAAAGCCAGGGCAGTCCCGCACATGATGAGAGAAAAGGTCGAGCTCGAATTGGACAGGCTACAACGCAAGGGGGTCATCTCACCGGTCGAATTTAATGAATGGGCCAGCCCCATTGTTCCGGTGTTAAAGAGCGATGGCACGGTCAGGATTTGTGGAGACTACAAAGTCACGATCAACTGAGTTTCGAAACAAGATCAGTACCCGCTACCAAAAGCTGATGACCTGTTTGCAACGCTAGCCGAGGGAAATTCATTCATCAAATTGGATCTAACATCGGCCTACATGACACAGGAACTGGTTGAATCATCAAAGAAACTTACGTGCATCAACATGCACAAAGGACTGTTTATTTACAACAGGTGCCCTTTTGACATTTGTTCGGCGACAGCTATATTTCAGAGAAACATGGAGAGCCTATTGAAATCCGTCCCCAGTACCATGGTATTCCAAGACGACTGTGGTGTCTCTGCACCTTTCTACAAAATCACACGAGGCATGTACTGCAGACATAATCACTACGTGACCTTAACCTTTATTCCCAGGACCAAGAAGTGATGACCCTGCGTGGGACCTCCCTTTAAATACCTGAATGTCCAGGTGAGGAGTGTCTCCCACAAGTTCACCCCCTGTGGTCAAGGTATGCATTTCTAGGATATATGTACAGTGTGCAATGGTTACATGAAGGTTACAGTTACCTGAAGGTTACAGTTGTGTGATGGTTACATACATGACATCACCTCCCTCCTCATGTCTTTTTGTGTCAAAGGTCAAGTCTTTCAGGCAGTCGATGCTCTCTCGTGGAGCGCCGCAATTGTGGCTCTGGTGGCTGAGTCTTGGCATGCGTCTGTCACCTGAGGTGATTCCGGCCTGTCCGGGCTGGCCGCAGGGACTGTGCATGCTGGTGAATGTCCTTGTTGCTCGTCCACTGGCAGTGGTGTGGGTGACATCTCATGCTCTTCCTCGGGTTCCTCATTGTCTATGCTGAACCTTTTCTTTACTTGGTCCAAGTGTTTGTGGCATATCTGCCCATTGTTTAGTCGGACCACCATGACCCTATTCCCTTCTTTGCCAATTACGGTGCCCTTAAGCCACTTGGGTCCCAAAGCATGGTTAAGAACAAATACGGGGTCATCCATTTCTATGCACCTCTCCCTTGAGTTTCGATCATGGCACTCGGTTTGGGACTGGCGCTTGCCCTCAACAATGTCTGCCAGGGCTGGATGAATGAGGGACAGCCGCGTTTTAAGCGTGCATTTCATGAGGAGTTCCACTGGCGGGACTCCCGTGAGTGAGTGCGGGCGGGACCTATAGGCCAGCAGGAGGCGCGATAGGCGGTACTGAAGGGAGGGTCCTTGGATATGGAGCATGCCTTGATTTATGACTTGGACCGCACGTTCCGCCTGGCCATTGGAAGCCGGCTTGAACGGCGCTGTCCGGACGTGTTTGATACCATTACCCGACATAAACTCCTGGAATTCATGGCTGGTGAAGCACAGGTCATTGTCGCTGACCAGAATGTCCGGCAAGCCGTGGGTCGCAAAAACCGTACGCAGACTCTCCACAGTGATGGATGTCATGCACGAGTTTAATATGATGCACTCGATCCATTTCGAGTGTGCATCGACAACAATCAGGAACATTTTTCCCATGAACGGGCCCGCGTAGTCTACGTGAATATGTGACCATGGCCTGGTGGGCCAGGGCCACAGGTTGAGTGGGGCCTCCCTGGGGGCATTGCCCAGCTGGGCGCACGTCGTGCACCTGCGAACCCAGTGTTCCAGGTCTGAGTACATTCCCGGCCACCATACATGTGACTGGGCAATGGCCTTCATTAGCACGATGCCAGGGTGCTCGCTGTGGAGTTCCCTGATGAATGCTTCCTTTCCTTTCTGGGGCATGACTACCCAGCTGCCCCATAACAGGCAGTCGGCTTGGATGGAGAGCTCATCCATCTGTTTGTGAAACGGTCTGACCTCATGGCACGCCCCATCCCCAGTTAGAACACATTTCTTTATCATGGACAGAAGGGGGTCTCTGTTGATCCAGATTTTGACCTGGTGGACTGTGATAGGGGAGCCTACGGTGTCAAAAGCCTCAACGGCCATGACCATCTCAGCACTTTGCTCCGATATCCGCTCCGTGGTGGCCAGTGAGAGCCTGCTGAGCGCGTCAGCGCAATTTTCGGTACCTGGCCGGTGCCGTATGATGTAGTCATACGTAGCCAGCGTGAGAGCCCATCGCTGTATACGAGCTGACGCATTGGCATTGACAGCCTTGCTGTCGGACAACAGGGATGTTAACAGCTTTGTGGTCCGTTTCTAATTCGAACCATCTACCGAAAAGGTACTGGTGTATCTTTTTCACCCCGTAAACACAAGCAAGTGCTTCCTTTTCGACCATGTCGTATCCACGCTCTGCCTGGGAGAGCAACCTGAAGGCATAAGCCATCGGTTGGAGTCGGCCTTCATCATTACCCTGCTGCAACACGCACCCAACCCCGTAGGATGATGCATCACACGTTAAAACCATTTTTTTTACAGGGGTCGTACAAGGTCAACAGCTTGTTAGAACAAAGCAGGTTCCTCGCCCTATTGAAAGCCCGTTCTTGACAGTCCCCCCAAAACCATTCACAACCTTTATGCAGGAGCAGGTGTAATGGCTTAAGTTCGGCAGAAAGTTCCCGAAATAGTTCAAAAGTTCCAGGAATGATCGCAACTCCAATGTGTTGCTGGGCCTGGGCACACGACGGATCGCCTCTCTTTTAGATTCAGTAGGCCGGATCCCTCTGCGGCAACCCTCCTGCCCAAAACTCGACCTCTGAGGCCAAAAACACATACTTGGCCTTTTTCAGCCACAAGCCTACCCGGTCCAGTCAGCGTAGCACCTCCTCCAGGTTGTGAAGGTGTTCCTCGGTATCTCGTCCTGTTATTAGGATGTCGTCTTGGAATACGATTGTTCCAGGAATGGATTTGAGCAAGGTTTCCATGTTCCTCTGAAAGATAGCAGCCGCCGAACGAATGCCAAATGGACACCTATTGTAGATAAATAACCCCTTTTGCGTCGTGATGGTGGTCAGAAGCTTGGATTCTTCAGCCAGTTCCTGAGTCATGTAGGCCGAAGTGAGGTCCAACTTAGTGAACAGCTTGCCACCTGCCAGCGTGGCAAAAAGGTCCTCCGCTCTCGGAAGCGGGTATTGGTCCTGCAGGGACACTCGGTTGATAGTGGCCTTGTAGTTGCCACAAATCCTGACTGAGCCATCTGCTTTAAGGACAGGAACGATGGGGCTTGCCGTCACTGAATTCCACACGCGAAATTGTGCCCTCCCTGAGCAGCCTGTCCAATTCACTTTCAATTTTCTCACACATCACATACGGCACCGCTCTGTGGTGCACTGGTCTGACGTCCGGGTGATACGTATCACTACTTTGGTGCCCTTGAAAGTTCCGACACCAGGTTGAAACAGTGACCCGAATTTCTGTAGGACGTGTGAGAATGAACTTCGCTCCACTGATGAAATGGCGTACACATCCCCCGCCCCCCCATTTCCAGTTCATCTCGGCTAGCCAGCTCCTCCCCAAAAGCGCGGGGCCATTTCCTGGGACAATCCAGAGTGGCAGCCAGTTCTGTGATCCATTATGTATTACCACCAAGTTTGCACTGCCTAGCACTGGGATGATCTCTTTGGTGTGCGTCCTTAGCTGCGTGTCCAGTTTGGGCCTGCTAGCTCTGTGTGGCCATAGTCTCTCAAATTGTTGGGCACTCATAAGTGACTGGCTGGCTCCTGTGTCCAGCTCCATGCGCACCGGGATGCTATTCAATAAAACTTTCATCATCATGGGTGGCGTTTTGGTGTATGAGCTGTGGACGTCATCCACATGAACCCGCTGAGCCTCAGCATCCATGGTTTTGCCCCAAGCATCATCCTGCATTGCAGACCCCTCGTCTGGTTCCTCTGTCTCATAGATTAGCCTCGCTACAGCCTTTCTGCACATTCTGGCCAAATGTCCACTGACGTTACAATTCCTACAGATAAATTGCTGGAACCTGCAGCTTTTCGCAGTATGTCTACCCCCGCACCTCCAGCATAAGCTGAGATTGTTGTTAACAAAAGGACTGTTACCAGACATTCCTCTCTGATTGTCCCTTTGGTTGTTTCTAAGCACTCTGGTGGTGGGTGTCAATGGTCCCATCACAGGACGCATTGTTCCTCGTGATGGCGTGAATTGCCGATCCCCTTTCCATTGTCCCTGTCGCAGGCCCACCCTAGAGTCTGTTGCTGCCTGGGCGGTTTCAAAATGCCCTTGCCTGCCTGCGGGGTCCTGAGCTGCGTTCACCATGTTAATTCCCTGGTCCATCGCCACGTTGGAACCAGGGCTGCGTGCATAAATTAGCTTGGTCTCCTCTTCCCCTGCCATGAAGGTCTGAGCTATCAACGCCACCCTTTCTAACGTCAAGTCCTTGGTCTCTATGAGCTTCCTGAAAATCCCAGCATGACTAATGCCCTCACTGAAGAAATCCCTTAACATCTCACCCCTGCAGGCGTCTGTGAACTTAGAGGCTGGCCAAGCGCCGCAGGTCCGCAACGAAGTCCGAGATGTTTTGTCCCTCCCGACGCCGGTGTGTATAGAACCGGTGCCGGGCCATGTGTACGCTACTCACCGGTTTGAGATGCTCACTGATCAGCTGGCTGAGCTCTTCAAAGGACTTGTCCACCGGCTTCTGGGGTGCGAGCAGGTCTTTCATCAACGCATACGTCTTTGGTCCGCAGCTCGTCAGTAGATGCGCCCTCCGCTTGTCAGCCGCTGCCGCTCCCAGCCAGTCTTTCGTGACAAAGCTCTGCTGGAGTCTCTCCACCAAATCGTCCCAGTCCTCACCCACACAGTAACGTTCCTCTGTGCTACCGGTGGCCATCCTCGTGGTTCGGTGATTCCCGTTTCTCGTCGCCAAATGTGGTGTCCCTGCACCTTGCTACAAAATCACACGAGGCATGTACTGCAGACACAGTCACTACGTGACCTTAACCTTTATTCCCAGGACCAAGAAGTGATGACCCTGCGTGGGACCTCCCTTTAAATACCTGAATGCCCAGGTGAGGAGCGTCTCCCACAAGTTCACCCCCTGTGGTCAAGGTGTGCATTTCTAGGATATATGTACAGTGTGCAGTGGTTACATGAAGGTTACAGTTACATGAAGGTTACAGTTGTGTGATGGTTACATACATGACAGACATCCTAGTCACAGATTGTGACACCGCCGAGCACCTGCACAATCTGGAAGCGGTTCTGCATCGTCTGGACGAAGTGGGACTCAGGCTGAAACGTTTGAAGTGCGTTTTCATGGCACCAGAGGACGAATTCTTTGGACGAAAGATTGCTGCAGATGGAATCAGGCCTATAGATGCGAAAACAGAGGCCATCAAAAATGTGCCCAGGCCTCAGAATGTGACGGAGCTGTGTTCGTTCCTGGGTTTTCTCAACTACTTTGGTAACTTCTTACCCAAATTGAGCACAGTATTAGAGCCTTTGCATAAGCTGCTCAGGAAAGGAGACAAATGGGTGTGGGGTGAACTTCAAGACAGAGCCTTTGAGAAGGCTAGAAATCTGTTGTGTTCCCACAAGCTACTGGTACTGTATGACCCGTGCAAGCATCTAGTTTTGACCTGTGATGCGTCGTCCTATGGGGTCGGCTGCGTACTCCAGCAAGCCAGTGAGTCAGGCAAACCAGTTGCATACGCGTCGCGAAGCCTGTCCAGGGTGGAAAGAGCCTATGGCATGGTAGAGAAAGAGGCTTTAGTATGTGTTTATGGGGTAAAAAAAAATGCACCAGTATCTGTTTGGGCTTCGCTTCGAGCTGGAAACTGATCACAAGCCGCTTATATCGTTGTTCTCGGAACATAAAGGTATCAATACCAACACATCATCCCGCATCCAGAGGTGGGCGCTGACATTATCTGCCTATGATTATGTCATTCGCCATAGACCAGGCACCAACAACTGCGCTGATGCATTGAGCTGGTTACCGTTGCCCATACCGGAGGTGGAAACACCAATGCCCGCAGTTCTACTCATGGTCATGGAAGCATTTGAGAGTGAAGTGTCGCCTGTCATTGCTCAACATGGTAAGATCTGGACCAGCCAGGATCCAACCCAGGATCGGTTGTAAAACATTGTGTTCTTAACGGGGACTGGTCGACCATCCCCAAAGAAATGGGTGATGAAACCAAACCGTACAGCCGTCGCAAAGATGAGCTTTCCATCCAGGCCGACTGTTTACTGTGGGATAATCATGTTGTAATGCCCAAGAAAGGCAAGGCGAGATTTGTACGGGAGTTACATAGTACGCATCCCGGTATTGTCATAATGAAGGCCATCGCCAGGTCCCATGTTTGGTGGCCTGGCATTGACTCGGACTTAGAGTCATGCGTGCATCAGTGCAGCACTTGCGTGCAGTTAAGCAATGCCCCAAAGGAAACTCCGCTCAGTCTGTGGTCATGGCCATCCAAACGGTGGTCTAGAATCCACATCGACTTTGTGGGCCCCTTCCTCGATAAAATGTTTTTTGTGGTAGTGGATGCATATTCCAAATGAATATAAATGTGTGATCATGTCATCCAGCACTTCCACTGCCACCATTGAGAACCTGAGAGCATGTTTGCCACACATGGTCTGCCAGACATCGGTGTCAGCGACAACAGACCGTGTTTCACGAGCCTGGAGTTTCAAGAGTTCATGAAACACAACGGCATAAAACACATGAGGTCAGCCCCATTCAAACCCATGTCCAATGGTCAAGCGGAGCAGGCAGTTCAAGCAGAGCCTGAAACGCATAACTCTCTGTTCCTTGCAGACACACCTGTCACGCATACTGCTCAGATATAGGACAAGGCCACACATGCTCACCGGGGTCCCGCCTGTGGAACTATTGATGAAGAGTGGCCTCAAAATCAGTCTCTCTCACTCGTCCATCCTGACCTTAACGATCATGTCGAAACCCCTCGTCAATGCCAGCAGTGGTATCACAACCGCGCCGCAGTGTCACGCGACATATTTGTAAATGACCCAGTGTATGTACTTAACCATGGTCAAGGGCCCAAGTGGCTCCCGGGCAATGTTACGGATAAGGGGGGTAACCGGGTGTATATGGTTAAGCTCAAGAATGGGCAGATGTGCAGGAAACACATTGATCAAATCAAGCTAAGACACATTGACGAACCGGAACAGTTGGAAGAAGACACCGCGAGCTTAGACGACCAACCAACTCACGTCCAGCCATCAGAAGAACCCACTGTGGTCAACCCCCAGTCCCAAGTCGTGAGAGACTCGGAAAGCACTGGGATTGTACTGAGACGGTCAACCAGGGAACGAAGGGCTCCGGACCGTCTGAACTTGTAATATGGACTTGTGCCAAGAACTGGGGTGGGGGGGTGGGGGGGGGTGGTGAGGGAATGATGTAATGTATGTACATAAGGTCTGTCCACCACCGGGGGCATTACCGTGGGAGATCCAAAGGTCATAGGCACACTTGTGCTGGGCCCATTATATAACCTGAACTTCACCTTTGTGTCTGCACTTCTGGAAGCCATTAAAGACTGATCAGGTTACACCTGGTCACTGGCTCACAGTACGGCGTTCATTGTATCATTTCATATACTACATTATGTCCATTGGTCTTGGAGGTTTTTAAGGAGATTAAAACTGAGGGAAGCCTGGCCTCATCTATGAGGCGAGGTATTATAAGCTTAACATAAAAATAAAGGGGATAGAAGGGATCTGGAGGCCCATCACATTATTAAATGTGGATTATATCGTGTCGAGGGTTATGGCAAATCGTATGAGGGAGGTGATGCCGCAGATAGTTTCACCCTCTCAATCCTATGGAGTTCATTGGCTGAGACATCGCTGATTCTGTGGTCTCAATCCGAGATGCGATAGAACTCATGGAAGAAAGTGGGAGGGAAGCTTATGTGCTGAAGATGGATCAAGAGAAAGCCTTTGATAGAGTCCCTCATGAGTTTTTATTGATGGTTTTGGAAGCATTTGCTCTTGGGAAAAATGTCATTAGGTTGCTAAGGATTTTTTATTCAAACACGTTTAGCTGTGTTAATGTAATGGTTTTTTTATCCAAGTATTTTCCAATACAGGGATCAGTGAGACAGGGTTGTCCCCTGTCCCCATTGTTGTACACATTGGTAGCAAAACCATTAGGTTACATGATGCAAAAGGATCAAGGTGCAGTCGGGATTGTGGTTCCCAGTTCCGGGCAGGTATTGGCGATACACCAATATGCAGATGACACCACCTTAACATTGAGAGATGGGGAGTCAGTGAGGAAAGCTATGGGAGTAGTGGAGGAGTATTGTAGAGCTTCAGGAGCCAGAGTAAATGATAGTGTCCCAATGCCTTGTAATGGGAAGGAGTCGGGGGAAGTGGTTGGAAGAAAGTCCTTTTAAAGTGGTGGAGGTTTTAGAAGTTCTGGGGGTACATATAGGGTGCAAGAAGGATAGGGATGAAGTGAATTGACTAAATTTGGAACCGAAGGTTATGAAAATTAAAGATTTTGTGAAGATGGGAAAGAAGGTGGTTGAAAGTGCAAGGAAGAGCGACAGTGGTGGCAGCTCTCCTGCTATCTAAACTATGACGGTGAGGATATTTCTGAGTGGGCAGAAAGTCGATCTGAGAGGCTTGTGTAAAGTTTTTATGGGAAGGGAAACCAACCGTGGTTGCTTACAATACCATCATTGGACAGTGAAATCAGGGAGGGCTCAATCTCCCAGATATTGATTTGAAGAAAAAATCCTTTAGAATTAAATGGGTGAAGAGATTTCTTCAGAAGTCAAATACAAGTTTTTGGAAGAGTTGTTGCCAGCATTTTTTTTAATTAAGTGGGATAGGAGGACAGGGAATATCTTATATGGAATAAAACAATATGTTTTTGAAATTGATTAAACCTCTCCCGAGGTTTTATAAGGGGTTGTAGACACTTGGGCCCAATTCTTTTTTAAAGTGTACAGTTTATGCCCAAAGGTGCTGAGGAATTTTTAGAACAGCCCTTATTTTTGAACAGGTGGATCAACATTGAAGGAGAGGTATTATTTAATCAAGCTTTTATAAATGTGAAAGATGTATTTTATGAGTTAATTCCAGTTTGGTTGCCGGAAACGGTAGTGAGGGACATGGTTTGGGAGCAGGATCAGGGGGTAGAGGAAAAAGCAATTAAGATCGTGTATGAGAAGACTGTGAGGGCAATGCCACAGGATTGGATGAAAGAAATAAATACGCAAATTTCCAAAGGAGAGGTATAATGCGTCCCGCTTTTCCAAGCTTTCTGCTGGAGAAAGGGGAGCAGTTGGTCCAAGGCAGAATATATACCCACAGTTGAACTTCAACAGGCTTTGGAAGGGAGTGTGTCCGAATGTTAAATGTCCAGAGTGGATTGAATTGGATTTCAAATTGGCTCAAAACCAGATTTTTACCATGATAGTCTTATTTAAGATTGGGCAAATAGAGGTGGCAACTTGCCCAGTGTGTGGGACGCGGATGAGACTATCCCATTTGCTGGCGTTATGTCCGCAGTTAAAGGATTTTAAGTACTATGTTCAACAGTTGTCTGAGGTTTTCTTGCTGGGTGAGGACCAAAGAGCAAGAATGGGAATCCCGTGGGACTCAATTTTGAGATGGGGATTGCAGGAGAGTCTGCCCGAGTCTAGCGGAGCGGCAATTAATTTCATGTTCAGTTTGACTAGATTTGTGATTATGCAAAGAAGCAATGCTTTGCTTTTTAAGGGGAAGAGAATAAACCTAAAAGTATTTTAAATATAAACTAAAACATCACAATAAGGCTCTGCAGATGTTTTATTCAGAAAAGAATTTAAAGATGGTATTTTATGATCAAATTGTAAAGTACAATAGATTATTATATGTTACAGGAGACAAATTAAACTTCAGGCTTTGCTAATATGTGTTGGAGGAATGGCTGTGCAGAGGGGCGGAATTAATTTTTATGATACAATGGAATGATCACGATGTTATTAATGTTCAATAAATATTAATATTTCTTTTTAAGTGGGTAGCACTCTCGCCTCTGAGTCAGAGGTTGTGGGTTCAAGTACCACGCCAGGGACTTGAACACATGAATCAAGCAGAGTCAGCATGGTTTTATGAAAGGAAAATCATGTTTGGCAAATTTGCTGGAGTTCTTTTGAGGATGTAACAAGCAGGGTGGATAAGGGGGAACCAGTGGATGTGGTGTATTTGGATTTCCAGAAGACATTCGATAAGGTGCCACGTAAGAGGTTACTGCACAAGATAAAAGCTCACAGGGTTGGGGGTAATATATTAGCATAGATAACGGATTGGCTAACTAACAGAAAATAGAGTCGGGATAAATGGGTCAATTTCCGGTTGGCAAACAGTGACTAGTGGGGTGCCGCAGGGATCGGTGCTGGGGCCTCAACTATGCACAATTTATATTAATGACTTGGATGAAGGGATCGAGTGTAATGTAGCCAAGTTTGTTGATGATACAAAGATGGACAGGAAAGCAAATTGTGAGGAGGACACAAAAAATCTGCAAAGGGACATAGACAGGCTAAATGAGTGGGCAAAAATTTGGCAGATGGAGTAAAATGTGGGAAAATGTGAGGTTATCCACTTTGGCAGAAGTAATAGAAAAGCAAATTTATTATTTAAATTGAGAAAAATTGCAAAGTTCTGCAGTATACAGGGACCTGGGGGTCCTTGTGCATGAAACACAAAAAGTGAGTATGCAGGTACAGCAAGTGATCAGGAAGGCAAATGGAATGTTAGCCTTTATTACCAGGGAGATGGAGTATAAAAGCAGAGAAGTCCTGCTACAATTGTACAGGGTATTGGTGTGGCCACACCTGGAGTACTGCGTACAGTTTTTATTGTGTTCCTAACACAGATGAGACTGCACACAGAGAGGTTAAAGTAACAGTGACCTCAGTCTTTATTAAGACACTGCAGAGTGAGGAACAGGCCTTAGAGGCCGGCTTATATACAGTGCTCCCAAGGGATGCTGGGATCCCTTAGGACTTCAGGGGATGCGCTCCCTGGTGGTGGAACATGGGAGTGCATGCTTTACAGATGCACAACATCACTCCCCCCGCCAAAGTCAAAGTGAAAACTATTTACAAGGTGAGGCGGTCGGGAGCCTTTCTTTCCCTGGTGGACCATCTCGGTACAAATGTCTGTTCTGGTGTGTTGGCTGTGCCCTCACTGGGCTGGCGTGTTGTTGGCCCTGCAGGGCTGCTGGGTGAGCCTGGCCTTGCTGGGCTGTTGGGCGTGATGGGTTCAATTTCCTGGTCCGGGGTGGTGTCGTTAATCCTTTGGGTGTGTTTTTGGGCTCGAAAAAGGTGGTGTCTGCTGTGGGTTGTTCAGGGCAGTCTGTGAACCGCAGCCTCGTTTGGTCCAGGTGCTTTCTGCAAATTTGTCCATTATTTACTATCTTTAGCTATCACCGTGCCCGCGATCCACTTGGGACCATGTCCATAGTTTAGCACATACACAGGGTCATTCAGATCAATTTCCCATGACACAGTGGCGTGGCCATCATTTACATTTTGTTGCTGCCGCCTGCTCTCTACCTGATCATGCAGGTTGGGGTGAACCAGGGAGAGTCTGGTTTTAAGTGTCCTTTTCATGAGTAGCTCAGCCAGGGGCACCCCTGTGAGCGAGTGGGGTCTCGTGCGGTAGCTGAGCAGTACTCGGGACAGGCGGGTTTGGAGTGAGCCTTCTGTGACTCATTTAAGGCTATGTTTGATGATTTGTACTGCCCACTCTGCCTGCCCATTGGAGGTTGTTTTAAATGGGGCCGAGGTGACATGTTTGATCCCATGACGGGTCATGAATTCTTTAAATTCGGCACTGGTGAAACATGGCCCGTTGTCACTGACCAGTATATCAGGCAGGCCGTGGGTGGCGAACATGGCCATCAGGCTTTCAATGGTGGCGGTGGCGGTGCTTCCCGACATTATTTCACATTCAATCCATTTTGTAAAAGCATCCACCACCACCACCAGGAACATTTTACCGAGAAACGGGCCCGCATAGTCGACATGGATCCTTGACCATGGTCTGGAGGGCCAGGACCACAAACTTAGTGGTGCCTCTCTGGGCGCGTTGCTCAACTGAGCACACACACTGCATTGCCGTACACAGGACTCTAAGTCAGAGTCAATACCGGGACACCACACGTGGGATCTGGCTATCGCTTTCATCATTACTATACCCGGGTGTGTGCTGCGGAGATCCGAGATGAACATCTCCCTGCCCTTTTTTGGGTAGCACTACACGGTTACCCCACAACAGGCAGTCTGCCTAAATGGACAGTTCGTCCTTTCGCCGCTGGAACAGCTTGATTAGCTCTTGCATTTCAACGGGGATGCTGGCCCAGCTCCCATGCAGTACACAGTTTTTTACTAGGGACAGCAGAGGATCTTGGCTGGTCCAAGTCCTAATCTGGCGGGATGTGACAGGTGATTTATCATTTTCAAACGCTTCCATGACCATCAACAAGTCTGCGGGCTGCGTCACCATCAACAAGTTTGCAGGCTGCGCCATTTCCGCCCCCGTGGTGGGCAATGGTAGCCGACTGAGAGCATCTGTACAGTTCTTGGTGCCTGGCCTGTGGCGGATGGTATAATTATACGCTGATAGCGTGAGTTCCCACCTTTGTATGCGGGCTGAGGCATTAGTATTTATCCCCTTGTTTTCAGCGAACAGGGATATGAGGGGCTTGTGATCGGTTTCCAGCTCAAATTTGAGGCCAAACAGGTACTGATGCATTTTCTTTACCCCGAGCACACACGCTAATGCCTCTTTCTCAATCATGTTGTAGACCCTTTCGGCCTGCGACAAGCTCCTGGAGGCATAGGCGACAGGTTGCAACTTCCCCGCAACGTTAGCTTGTTGTAATACACACCCGACTCCGTATGACGATGCATCACATGCTAGCACAAGTCTTTTACACAGGTTATACAATACAAGCAGCTTGTTGGAGCATAAAATGTTTCTGGCTTTCTCAAAAGCAATTACTTGTTTTTTTTCCCCCATACCCAGTTCTCACCTTTGCACAATAACACATGTAGGGGCTCGAAGAGGGTGCTTAACCCCGGTAGGAAGTTACCAAAATAGTTGAGAAGTCCCAGGAACGACTGCAGCTCTGTGATGTTCTGTGGCCTGGGCGCGTTCCTGATAGCCTCTGTTTGGCGTCTGTGGGCCGAATGCCGTCCGCTATGGTCTTTCTCCCCAAAAACTCCACTTCTGTTGCCATGAAGACGCATTTCGACTTCTTCAGCCGCAGCCCATGCGATCCAGTCGCTGGAGGACCTCCTCCAGGTTTTGTAGGTACTCAACGGTGTTCCAACCCATGACCAATATGTCGTTCTGAAAAACCACCGTGCGTGGTACCGACTTGAGTAGGCCCTCCATGCTTCTTTGGAAAATCGCTGCAGCCGACCGAATTCCAAAAGGGCATCTGTTGTAGATGAACAGTCCCTTGTGCGTGTT
Organism: Pristiophorus japonicus; assembly: GCF_044704955.1. Taxonomy (NCBI): domain Eukaryota; kingdom Metazoa; phylum Chordata; class Chondrichthyes; family Pristiophoridae; genus Pristiophorus; species Pristiophorus japonicus. The sequence goes on from NC_091986.1 coordinate 197,217,639, forward strand.
GATGCAGGTGAGGCCCTTCGAATACTCCTCCAGCTCCAGCATCATGTAGGCCGAAGTCAGGTTGAGCTTGGTGAATGTCTTGCCTCCTGCCAGTGTCGCAAATAGGTCGTCTGCCTTAGGTTGCGGGTATTGGTCCTGTAGCGAGAAATGATTAATGGTTACTTTATAATCGCCGCAAATCCTGACCGTGCCATCACCTTTGAATACTGGCTCACTCGCTGAATTCCACTGGGGAGATGATGCCCTCATGTTGCAGCCTGTCCAGCTTGATTTCCGCTCTCTCCCTCATCGTGTGAGGTACCGCTCGCGCCTTGTGGTGAATGGGTCGTGCCTCTGGGATCAAGTGGATCCACACCTTTGCCCCGGAAAAGTTTCCAATGCCTGACTCAAAAAGGGAAGGAAATTTGATTAGAACCTGGGTACATGAGGCCTCATCGACACGTGATAGCGCTCGGATGTCATCTCAGTTCCAGCGGATTTTGCCCAGCCAGCTCCTTCCAAGCAGTGAGGGGCCATCGCCCGGGACAATCCAGAGTGGCAGTTCGTGCACTGTGCCTTCGTAGGTGACCTTGACCGTGGCGCTGCCCAGGACAGTGATGAGCTCTTTGATGTACGTTCTCACTTTTGTATGGATGGGGCTCAGGGCTGGTCTGAGTGCCTTGTTGCACCACAGTCTCTCAAACATCTTTTTCCTCATGATGGATTGGCTAGGGTCAGTGTCCAGTTCCATGGCTACGGGTACATTTAGCATTTTAGGCGGACATTTCGTCGAAAATGTGTGTACCCCGTATACTTCAGCATCTGCCTCCTCTCTCTGAGGCTTGAAATTGCTTTGATCCACCATGGACCGATCTTCCTCTGCCACGTGGTGGTTAGCATGTTTTGCAGAGCTTGTAGCTTGTCTCCAAGCTCGTTGGAGGTGCCCCATTGTTCCACAGCTCTTGCAAACATACCCTTTGAAGCGGCATGAATAGGCTGAATGAAAGCCTCCACAACGCCAACAAGGTGTGAATTGCCTTGCATTCATCCTTCGTTGCAGACTCCGAGTCATCTGGGTCACCTGAGGCCTGCTGGCAGTTGCAGTGTCGTGGTTTCTGCCCTGTACATTTCTGCTCCTAAACACAGTTCCCGTTAATTTATGAACACCGCTAGCACTTGTGTGCTGAGAGATTTGTTTGGTGTTATCACTGGTGGACATAAATGCCTGTGCTATCGCAATGGCATTGCTGAGGGTCGGTGTCTATACAGTCAAAAGTTTTCATAGGATGGTCTCGTGGCCACTGCCCAGTACAAAAAATCTCTGAGCATCTGCTCCAGGTAGCCATCAAACTCACATTGTCCTGCAAATCGCCTTAGCTCGCCACTTCCTGACCTTCAGATTGTTGGTACATGTAGAACTGATACCTTGCCATCAGCACGCTCTCCCTCGGGTTAAGATGCTCCCGAACCAGTGTACACAGCTCCTCATACGACTTATCTGTGGGTTTCACCGGAGCCAGAAGATTCTTCATGAGGCTGTAGGTCGGTGCCCTGCAGACCATGACGAGGACCGCTCTCCTTTTTGCAGTGCTTCCTTCTCTGTCCAGCTCGTTGGCTACAAAGTACTGGTCTAGCCGTTCGACATAGGCTTCCCAGTCCTCACCCTCCGAGAACTTCTCCAGGATACCCACAGTTTGCTGCATCTATGCGTTGGATTCGTATACTCGTCGCCAGTTATTGTGTTCCTAACACAGATGAGACTGCACACAGGGAGGTTAAAGTAACAGTGACCTCAGTCTTTATTCAGACACTCCAGAGTGAGGAACAGGCTTTAGGGGCCGGCTTATATACAGTGCTCCCAAGGGATGCTGGGATCCCTTGGGACTTCAGGTGATGCACTCCCTGGTGGCGGAACATGTGTATCTGTAAAGCATGCACTCGCAACAGTTTTGGTCTCCGTATTTAAGGAAGGATATACTTGCGTTGGAGGCTGTTCAGAGAAGGTTCACTAGGTTGATTCCGGAGATGAAAGGGTTGACTTCTGAAGATAGGTTGAGTAGGTTGGGCCTATGCACTTTGCAGTTCAGAAGACTGAGAGGTGATCTTATTGAAACCTATTCGATAATGAGGGGGATTGACAAGGTAGATGCAGAGAGGATATTTCTACTCATTGGGGAAACTAATACTAGAGGACATAGTCTCAGAAGGCCCAAGTTTCGGCCTCAGTTGCTCCTGATTTTTTGGAGCAACTGGTGTAGAACGGAGTATCTTAGAAATTCAAATTCTCGGCATTTAGTTTGCTCCAGTTCTAGTCAGTTAGAACAGTTTCACTTTGGAACAGAATTTTTTTTTCAAAAGGGGGCGTGTCCGGCCACTTACGCCTGTTTTCAAAGTTTCGGCAGTGAAAACTTACTCCAAACTAACTTAGAATGGAGTAAGTGAAGATTTTTGTACGCTCGAAAAAACCTTGCCTACACTTTAGAAAATCAGGCGTAGGTTACAAATCAGGCGTAGGGAATGGAGGGGGCGGGGGGTTTAAAGGGAAGTTTACAAATATTAAACACTTCAGTTTTACAAATAAAGAGCCATCATCAATAATAAATGATAAAAATATCAATAAATCAACCAATAAATCAATCAAAATAAATTAATTAGAAATAATTTTTTTTAAAATCAATAAATAAAACATTTTCTACTTACCGACTGCAGCACCGGGAGCCCTCCAACAGCGTGCTGGGACGGTCCTCCCCAGTGCGTATGTGTCAGTGTCTTTATCTCTCTGTCTGTCTGTCTGTGCGTGTCTCTCATTCTCTGTCTGTCAGTGTCTGTGTTTCTGACAGTGAGGGGAGGGGGAGGAGGGGGTTAGAGGGAGAGAGGGGGGGAGCAGGGGGAGGGGAGGGAGGGAGGCAGAGGGGGAGGGAGGGATGGGGAAGAAGGGGGAGGGAAGGGGGAGGGGGGAAGGAGGAGAAGGGGGAGGGAAGGGGGAGGGGGGAAGGAGGAGAAGGGGAAGGAGGGGAGGAGGAGAAGGGGAAGGGGAAGGGGGGGAGGAGGAGAAGGGGAAGGGGAAGGGGGGAGGAGGAGAAGGGGAAAGGGGGGGAGAGGAGAAGGGGAAAGAGAAGGGGGGAGAAGGGGAAGGAGAGGGGGGGAGAAGGGGAAAGAGAAGGGGGAGAAGGGGAAGGCGAGGGGGGGAAAGAAAAGGAGAAGGGGGGGAAAGGAGAGGGGGGGGAAAGGTGAAGGGGGAGGGAGGCTGAACGGGCCCAAGACTTCGGGCAGGGCCCGTCCCCAGCACCTGATTTACAGGTAGGTGGCGTTGGGTCGGGTCGGGGTCGGGAGCGTGGGTCGGGTCGGGTCGGTTCGGTTCAGGTCGCGGGGAGGGGGGCGCAGAGGGAGGTCGGGTCGGGTCGGGTCAGTTCGTGTCGGGGGCGGGGGAAGGGAGGTCAGGTTGGGTCGGGTCCGGGTGGGTGGGAAGCGGGAGTCGGGTCGGGGTCGGTGTTGGGGTCGGGTCCGGTCCGGGGGCGGGGGGTGGGGGATAGCGGGAGTCGAGTCGGGTCGGGAGAAAGCAGGAGCTGGGCGTGGGAGGAGGAAGAGTCGCGGAGGTCAGGCGGGGAAGGGGGAGAGCGTCGCGGAGGTCTGGGGGAGGTGGGGGAGAGTCATGGAGGTCCGGGGGGGTGGGGGGAGAGAGTCACGGAGGTCTGGGGGAGGTGGGGGAGAGTCATGGAGGTCCGGGGGGGTGGGGGGAGAGAGTCACGGAGGTCCGGGGGGGGTGGGGAAGCAGAGGTCGAGTCGCCGGGGGGGGGGGGGCGTGAGAGCAGGGGTCGGGTCGGGTCCGGTCGGGTGGGAGGAGCCTTATTCACGCAGCCCCAGTGAGGCCATTCGGCCAGGGCTAGTGGCTGCATGCTTCAGGCCCCTCCCACACACTTTTGGGCGCCTGGAGCTACTGCACATGCGCGGCCACTGTAGCGCATGTGCAGAGGTCCCGGCACTGTTTTCAGCGCAGGGACCTGGCTCCGCCCCCACAGCTCGTGCTGCGCCACGCCCGGATCCAGAGGACCAGCAGGGAGCCGGAGAATAGGTAAGTTTTTTTTAGGCGCACTTTGTGGCGCGAAAAACGGGCGTCCAGGTCGGGGCTGCGCCGTTCTAGGCGCGGCCCGAAACTTGGGCCCAGAATAAGGGGCCGCTCACTTAAAACTAAGATGAGGAGGAATTTCTTCTCTGAGGGTTGTAAATCTGTGGCATTCTCTGCCCCTGGAAGCTGTGGAGACTGGGTCATTGAATATATTTAAGGCGGAGATAGACAGATTTTTGAGCGATAAGGGAATAAAGGGTTATGGGGAGCTGGCAGGGAAGTGGAGCTGAGTCCATGATCTGATTAGCCATGATCTTATTGAATGGCGGAGCAGGTTCGAGGGGCCAAATGGTCTACTCCTGCTCCTATTTCTTATGTTCTGATGTTTTTGAATTCTTCGGCTTACACTCCAATACAGTGCTGAGGGAGTGCTGCACTGTCGGAGGTGCCATCTTTCAGATGAGACATTAAACTCGGAGGACATAAAAGATCTCATGGCATTATTTCGAAGAAGAGCAGAGGAGTTATCCTCGCGCCCTGGCCAATATTTATCCCTCAATCAACATAACAAAAATAGGTTATCTGGTTATTATCACATTGCTGTTCGTGGGAGCTTGCTGTGCACAAATTGGCTGCCACATTCCCCACATTACAACAGTGGCCACACTCCTAAAGTACTTCATTGGCTGTAAAGTGCTTTGAGACGTCCGGTGGCATGAAAGGCGCTATATTAATGCAAGTCTTTCTTTCTTGGCTAATGAGGAATCGGTTTGATCTGGGTTAAAATCACCATTTTACTTTGGTGCATAACCAAGGGCTAGCAATAAGATTGGGGCAGGAGCCCCAAAAAATCAGGTATGGAGGAGCGAGGTCGACAATGCACCCAGCACACCCCATCGCAGCTGGCAAACGCGAAAGGGGCAGCTGGTAGACGGTGCAAAAGCTCTGGATCATTCGGCCCCCCGACTATAATGCTAATTAGGTGATAGTCCCTTAATGTGACTGGGGTGTGTGACCAGTGCTCCAGTCACACGCCACTGCAACCATTAAAGTGTTGCAAAGATTTGGGGCTGGTGTCTCTTGGCACCATTACCATTCCTGCCCCCCTCGCGAGACAATTACTCACCACACAACGGGCAGACAGCACAGCCTGTCACTGGCTGTGGCTTCCCAACACTATGCCCCTGATACTCGCTAGCCAGGTTAGATGGTGTCAGCCCATCCATGTGTAAGAACATAAGAAATAGGAGCAGGAGTATGCCTTTCGGCCCCTCAAGCCTGCTGTACCATTCAATAAGATCATGGCTGATCATCGAACTCAACTCCACTTTCCTGGTGTGAGCTATGAGGATACTAAAAGGCTGCAGGGTGACTTGGACAGGTTAGGTGAGTGGGCAAATGCATGGCAGATGCAGTATAATATGGATAAATGTGAGGTTATCCACTTCGATGGCAAAAACACGAAGGCAGAACATTATCTGAATGGCGGCAGATTAGGAAATGGGGAGGTGCAACAAGACCTGGGTGTCATGGTACATCAGTCATTGAAAGTTGGCATGCAGGTACAGCAGGCGGTGAAGAAGGCAAATGGTATGTTGGCCTTCATAGCTCGGGGATTTGAGTATAGGAGCAGGGAGGTCTTACTGCAGTTGTACAGGGGCTTGGTGAGTCCTCACCTGGAATATTGTGTTCAGTTTTGGTCTCCTAATCTGAGGAAGGACATTCTTGCTATTGAGGGAGTGCAATGAAGGTTCACCAGACTGATTCCTAGGATGGCAGGACTGACATATGAGGAGAGACTGGATCGACCGGGCCTATATTCACTGGAGTTTAAAAGGAAGAGAGGGGAATCTCATAGAAACATATACAATTCCGATGGGACTGGACAGGTTAGATGCAGGAAGAATGTTCCCGATGTTGTGGAAGTCCAGAACCAGGGGACACAGTCTAAGGATAAGGGGTAAGCCATTTAGGACTGAGATGAGGAGAAACGTCTTCACTCAGAGAGTTGTTAACCTGTGGAATTCTCTACCGCAGAGAGTTGTTGATGCCAGTTCATTGGATATATTCAAGAGGGAGTTAGATATGACCCTTACGGCTAAAGGGATCAAGGGGTATGGAGAGAAAGCAGGAAAGGCATATTGAGGTGAATGATCAGCCATGTTCTTATTGAATGGTGCTGCAGTCTCGAAGGGCCGAATGGCCTACTCCTGCACCTATTTTCTATGTTTCCATGTTTCCTGCACTATACCCATATCCCTTGATTCCCTTAATATGCAAAACTTTATCGATCTGCATCTTGAATATACTCAAAGACTGAGCCTCCATAGCTCTCTGGGGTAGAGAATTCCAAAGATTCAGCACTCTCTTAGTGAAGACATTTCTCCTCATCTCAGTCCTAAATGGCCAACCCCTTATTCTGAGACTGTGACCCCTGGTTCTGGAATCCCCAGCCAGGGGAAACAATCTCCCTGCATCTACCCTGTCAAGCCCTTTAAGAATTTTGTATGTTTCAATGAGATCACCTTTCATTCTTCTGACCTCTAAAGAATATTGGCCCAGTCTACTCAATCTCTCCTCATAGGACAATCCCCCCATTTTCAGGAACCTATGTTGCATTTCCTCTTTGGCAAGTATATCCTTCCTTGGGTATGGGGACCAAAACTGTGAACAGTGTTGGTGTGTGTAGAACTGGCACGGCTGGCACAGTAGGTACAGCCACATGATTAACCTCATCACGTTTTCAATTGTAGCACTGATGACTGATGACAGAAAAGAGGGAATTTCTGCCAAATTCTTTATAATTATATATGAGTGAATGGGTGGTCCCAGGTTGTCAAATGTGCATTTGTTTCAATTTCGAAGCTTTGCCAGCACATTGCTGTAATAATAGGGGCCATGCTGATAATTACATTTTAATGGGTTGGCAAATCATCACCTTTTTTGTCAAGATGGATGGAATCAACATCGGCTGAATGACTCACTATCTACAGCACGGTATTACAATGAAGTCTTTCCCTCTCCCCCTCTACCAAAGCAATGATGCCAATATGGAGCACAAACAGACCATTCTCTAGTCCCTCCGTACCCCGTGGCAAAATCAATATCAAGTTTTTTTTGTTTCACTTGCTTAGATTTTACAAGCTACATGCTGAGTTTCCCTGCTGCCTTGGAGTTTAACATCAATCTTCATTCACCTTCGTAATGATTCTGGTCAACACTTTCACTATTTAGGGCTTCATAAGGAGGGCTGGCATGACTAAACTCAGCTCTGAAAACTGGGCGGAACAGAATTCTTGTATGACCTAAGGTGTTTTAGCAGTTTTTTTGATTTCCACTACCTTAATGGTTTAATCTACATCCCTTAGACTAACTAGGTTAAGCAGTCCAGCATCATTAACACCTCATTAACCTCAATTACTCACATCACTAACCTGAAACTTCCCTGAGGTGCGGTATCCTGTTGTAGTTATATCATTCCCCTCCAAATAAAAGCACTCAATTATGATTTTAAAAATCAAAAGAAAACCGGAAGCTAAATTAATTGTAAATATAAATGCTGATATATATTTTTTTAATATGGCTGCAATTGCTCTCAGTCATGTTAAAATTGTATAATTAGGGAATTTTTAACCTTGTGTTAAGAGGATGTGCTTTGAATCTTATTCTCCCACGTGACGGAATCGGAGGCGCAAATCATGCTCTTTATCAGCATGCGGCATAAAACAAAATACACATCCACCTTCATCGATACTCAACCATTTCCTTTCAGTATTCCTGCCAAGACATAAATCCAGGTTCTGGGACTGCAGTGGTTGTTAATACAGCACGGAAAAGGTCAGTAGAAAGATCAGGAATTAAAATACTCTGGCATTCTATTTGAAAGTAATATCTAGTGCCATAATCTTAATTAAGCACCATCACCCTGATAATGCAGCTTCGCCTCCAGAGTGAAATACAGCATATGTCAATATTAATGTCATAACAGTGGTACTGAGTATTGATAATGTTTGTCTCTTCCCGGCAAGACCCACAGTACCTTGTGGTTATTAAGCTGACATGGATGTCAAAGTTACATTCTCACCTGTTGCTTGGTATCTGTTTTTAATGTATTTTGATTGTCAGAATAGACAAAGGAAAGTCGTGTCGGTCAGTCACCTTCAAGAATCTTATCTTTTATAATAAAAAAATTGGCTCCACTGCACAGAGTCACAAGCTAAAGGTTTCACTCTCAATGGTTCCTGAGACGTGGGAAATAATGACCAACTTTTATTGCCCATCCTAGTTCCCCTAAGAAGGTGCTGCTATATCTTCTCCTTGAACTATTGCAGTACTTCTGCAGAAGTACTCGTAAATTAGGAGGTAGAAAATATAACCCTGCTTTTCAAGAAAGGGGGGAGAGAGAGAACAGGGAACGATACGCCAGTAGCCAGATATCAGTAGTAGGGAAAATACTAAAATCTATTATTAGAAAGAAAGAATGACTTACATTAATATAGTGCTTTTCACAACCATCGGACGTCTCAAAGCGCTTTATAGCAATGAAGTACTTTTGGAGTGTAGTCACTGGTGGGAAACGCTACAGCCAATTTGCGCACAGCAAGCTCACACAAACAGCAATGTGATAATGACCAGATAATCTGTTTTTGTTATGTTGATTGAGGGATAAATATTGGCCAGGGTACTGGAGATAACTTCCCTGCTTTCTTTGAAATAGTGCCATGGGATCTTTTACCTCCAACTGAGAGGGCAAATGGGGCCTCAGTTTAATGTCTCATCTGAAAGACAGCACCTCCGACAGTGCAGCACTCCCTCAACACTGCACTGGAGTGTCCGCCTAGATTTACGTGCTTAAGCCCCTGGAGTGAGACTTGAACCCACAACCCTGTGACTCAGAGGCGAGTGTGCTACCCACTGAGTCACAGCTGACACATAAGGGATGTGGTAACAGGGCACTTGAAAAATCATAAGATTAAGCAGAGTCAACATAGCTTTATGAAATGGAAATTGTGTTTGACACATCTATTGGACTTTTTTCAGGGCAGATAAAGGGAAACCAGTACATGTAGTATATTTTGATTTTCAGAAGGCATTCGATAAGGTGCCACACAAGAGGTTGTTACTCAAGAATAAGGCTCATTTGATTGGGGGTAATATATCAACATGGATTGAGGATTGGTTAAGGGACAGAAAACAGAGTAGGAATAAATGGGTCATTTTCAGAATGGCAGGGTGTAACTAGTGAAGTGCCACCAGGATCAGTGCTTGGGCCTCAGCTATTTAAAGCAAGGAAAGAAAGACTTGCATTTATATAGTGCCTTTCGCGACCACCGGACGTCTCAAAGCGCTTTACAGCCAATGAAGTACTTTTGGAATGCAGTCATTGTTGTAATGTGGGAATTTATATCAATGACTTAGATGAGGGGACCAAGTGTAATGTATCCACCTTTGCAGATAATACAAAGCTAGGTGGGAAAGTTAGCTGTGAGGAAGATGCAAAGAGACTGCAAAGGGATGTAGACTGGTTAAGTGGGCAAGAAGGTGGCAGATGGAGTATCATGTGGGAAACTGTGAAATTATCCACTTTGGTAGGAAGAATGGAAAAGCAGGATATTTTTTGATTGTGAGAGATATTGAATGTTGGTATTCAGAGGGACCTGGGTGTCCTTGTACACAAATCACAAAGTTAACATGCAGGTACACAAGCAATTAGGAAAGCAAATGGCATGTTCGCCTTCATTGCAAGGGGGTTGGAGTACAAGAGTAAAGATGTCTTGCTGCAATTATATAGGGCTTTGGTGAGACCACACTTGGAGTACTGTATACAGTCTTGGGGCTCAATTTGCCCCACTGATTGACGTCATTTTTTTAGCCTAATTTAAAATATCCAAGTTTCCCCAAAGATTGTGCGCCAGCGTAACTCAGTTACGATTTTTTTTAGGTTAGCTTTTGTTGCGTAACCTGATTTCTGCGCCAGACTTTCACATTTATGCAAGTTTGGCCAACTTACATTTTTCCTAGGATGGCGTATGTGACTACTCCCAAAAAGTCTTCTGGGCACTTAAGAAAAAGCAGTGCACATTAAAAAATCAACGAAGAAAGACGCCATTGTTTTTAGGTGAAGTTTTGAAGGGAGTCAAGAATACATTAAATATGCATCAATGAGCTTAATTTTTTCCAAACTTAAAATGCAGAAAATGGAAGTCTAATGTAATTCTTTAATTTTGGATTCTTTTCAAAGTGCCACGCCATCTCCAAACCGGGCTCGAGGGTCAGAGCGTCGGCTGTCAGAATCAGTCCCTTGCCCGGACACAGGGGCTCGGCTTCAAAAGAAGCCCAGGTGTATGTGGAAGCCGAACTGAAGGGATGAGAACCCTTACAATATGCAGCAACATCAAAAGCAGTCCAGGGGGTTGGAGGGGTTGTGGAAGCTGAATTGAAGGGATGAGAACCATTACACAATGCAGCAGCATCAAAAGAAGCCAAGCCCCTGTGTCCAGGGTCCGGGCAAGGGAGCGATTCTGTCTGCCGACCCTCGACCCTGGTGAGAAGATGTTCGGTCAGTGGTGGGGTGGTACTTTGAAAAAAATCTAAAATTAAAGAATTACATTAGACTTGGTTATCCCAAATATCCTCATTTGAATGCCGATATTCCGGTTCTAAGCAAGCCTATTGCACATGCGCAGACCTGGGTGTGGTCCATATTAGGGCGTCGACCTTGGGGAGAGAGAGAACAAAGAAGCTTGTCCTTCTGTTTTGAGCTTCTTGCAAAGGTACAATTTAATCATGGGGGCAATACTGACAATGCCATACCTCGAGCAAGCCTTCTGCCTGATGGTGCTGCGGAGTAGACGATTGATGCAATGTCATCAAATGAGAAACCTCAGATCCCGTAGGGTGATAGGCAGGAGGCCTTACCCACGTCGGGTATATCGAGACAGGCATTCATACCTGCACCTGAGTGATGCACACTGTGTGAGATGGCTGTGTTTCCGCAAAGAAGTTGTAACCGAGATCTGTGAGTTAGTAAAAGCAGACCTGCAACCTAGAAGCGTCAGGAGGACTGCTTTGTCAGTTGAAGTGAAAGTTACAGCTGCACTTTCTTTCTAAACATTTTGTAAGATTTCTAAATCTCTGCCAGTAAATTGACACACACACATACACACACACACACACACATCGATCAGCAGTAATCTGCTATCTTACGGATCGACTTAGTTACAATAGATTATAAAAACATATACTTCACTTTCCTCTGGCTGGCTGGCCGCGCACACAGCCTGCCCTTTGGGCTGGTCTTGAGAGGACCAGGAGAGAAGAAGAGAGACCCAGTGTTTGGGTCTTTATAGTCCTTAAGTACATTGTTTCTCAGAAAGCCCCAGGATTGGCTCTTGGTTCCAGGGCAGTTCCTTATTGGTTCTCCTCACACAACTCTTTTTAGAGGAGACAAAATTAACCAGTTAAATCGAGTGCCCCCCACTCTGGGGGACACTCCAACCATTTTTCTGGGCCCTTTTTTTTTTGTTTATTTTGGGGTTTTTTGTAGTTTTTTTTTGGTTTTTTTGGGGCGCTAAAACACATATATATATATATATATATATATCGCCTCATACATGTGTCTGTTGCGAGGACCCGGTGCCATACCTTGATTAGGTTAATGGCTTTCCAATTAACACTTTTGTTCCTTGAAGCTCTGTCCAGCCAGAAGACAATATACAAACAGAACATGCTGGATGTCTGTGAGCTTCCATTTTGTCTCTTTTAAAGCTGTCTTTTCGTATAATCTCATTTTTTAACATTTATATATATACAGAATCAATTTTGTCATTACTAAACTTTTATTCTTACAATCTGGATCATTCCAGGCCACAACTGGGGATGTGTGCACCATTTCTCAACATGCAATACATATCTGCATTTGGCAGGCGACTGTTGCACTATATAATCGGAGAAATGACTACATAGAGTTCCCCATGACTGCCCAGGCAATGCATGACAGGGCAATGGGCTTCTCCAGGATTGTTGGTTTCCCAAAGGTACAGGGCTGCATTGATTGTACCCACATCGCCATGCGAGCAACTTTGGAGGATTCCGAGATGTACAGGAACACAAAAGGCTTCCGCTCCAGTAATGTACAGCTCGTGTGTGGCGACATGCATCACATCATGTCAGTTGATGCGAGATATCCTGGGAGCAGCCATGATGCATTCATCCTAAGCAAGAGCGCTATATCTGCCACGTTTCAGCAGCAGGCAGAAGGGCAGAGCTGGATGCTAGGAGACAAAGGATATGGCCTCGCCATCTGGTTGGTTTATGACGCCCCCATGCAAATTCCGAATGGAAGCTGACCGGGAATACAACATGTCGCATATTGCGACACGCAGCATAATAGAGAGGACCATCGGCATCTTGAAGCAGCGTGTCCAATGCCTGGACCATTCCGGAGGCTACTTGCTGTACTCCCCTGAGATTGTCGGTCAGTTCACTGTTGTGTGCTGCATGCTGCATTACTTAGCCATCATGGGACAGCAGCAGCTGGTAGTAGAAGACCCACGTGAGGTGAGAGTGGCTGATGATGAGGAGGAGAATGCAGATGACGAGGAGGACGAGGAAGCCGTGCAACTACCTGAACCTGGAGCACAACGGCGGAGAAGGGCGGGCCATCATGTCCCTTTAATGATTGCTCGAGCCTTGCGCCAGCAGCTCAGCCCTGAGCGCTTTGCTGCCTGAAGGCTCAGCGGCAACTATTCCAAATGGACCATGTTTACTGTTTGGACCTGTTCTATAATGTTGTGTTGTGTTAATGGAACAAATAATGAAAATGATTTCTTACTTCGAAAAGTTGTGTTAATAATGGAACAAATAATGGAAATGATTCAGTTATAATTTTAAATATATTTTATTCAAAAGTTTAACGTTTCTACTTAACTTTAAAATTTGATTAAAAAATATTTTTATTAAAGTTAAGTTTCCGTTAAGATCACCTACAAACTTTAAGGTCACTTACAAACTGTAAGTGGTTTCCCTTGGGTGAAGCCACTTTACAATAGTTCTAGAGCTGGGAGTGAGTATTGTACTGAACAGATGACTGAGTCATGAACGAATCCCTTGGCCTCAAGCGGCAATGCTTTTATTAAAATTAAAGCACATTCCTGCACTCAGTAAAACAACACACGACCTGGTGTGTAAAACAAACAAATGCAAAACAATACACAGTTTGACCCATCTAAACGGGCCCCTAATGCGAAGTACACACATCTAACCTCTCCCCTGAAAACCCCTCAGAATTTGGTTGGGAGAATGCACGATACCCTCTCACACCGTAGCTGTGTTCTTAAAAGATGTGTGTGCAAAGATGATGCTCACCGATTCGCTGGCTTACTCGCTTCTGCTTCTGATGAAAAGCTGTCTCTTCTGGTTTCTTCTCTCCGTCCCATACGGAGTTTTGAATTCTAGTAGAGGTGAAGCAGTGAGGCAAGAGAAAGAGTTGTGTCCACATGGCCTTCTTTTATACCCCCATACTATCCGCCCCTTTCAGCCTGAATAAAGTTTCAAGGCTTCCTGTGTGTCTTCTTTTTGGCTCAATAAAGTTTTTTTCCTTTGTTTCGAAGTTTCCTGTTTTTCTAGTAATCGGTTTCGCTTCCGAGCAGTGTAGGCTTAATGGCTTTCTATTGTTCTGGTATCTCATCCAGGTAATGGCTCGATCAGTGATCAGTTCACTTGACGAGTTCACATTGCTTAACAAATGGACTCTCCTGCAATAAATTGCCTTATCTTGGCCATTGTCTTTGTCATGTATTTAACTGTCATTGTAACCCATGTATAAACTGACTAGTTGTACACTGTAAGAACATTGACCATTAGGTGGTGAACTTGTGGGAGACACTCCTAACCTGGTCTTTCAGGAAAAAAGGGGAAGCTCCATCCACCTTCATCACTTCAAGGCTGGAATAAAAGTTGCTGGTCACAGAGTGACCTTCTCTCTAGCATGGGCCTCGTGTGCATTTGTACTGTATAGTAAGGACATATCAGTCTTCCCAGAACCCCTGCCCATCATTCCAAGTCCAACATGGAAAAAGTACCTGGGCCCCTCCCACAAAAGGCTTCCAGCATTTTTCTGCAGTGAGAAATTAAAACGCAAGGTCTAGATAACCAAAACATTCTTGGGGATTAAAATGCAATCCTTAGGGAGTCGATCCTTACAAAACTTTTAAACTTGTAAATTTACATCACTTACAAAAAACTTTTAATTTGAGAACAGTTACAACAGTAACAACAATAATAAGAAAAACAGCAGCAGCAAAGAAAGGCTGCAGCCATTCTTATACTGCCCGCTGCGCTTGGTCTTGGTGACTCCACCCCTGCCCGCAGACAGTGGCACAGCATCTCTCGGGTTGGTACCAAGCTTATTCTTTTGAACATCTCGGGTAATGTGCACTTCTTGATGGGGGTGGGGGCAGGCAGTAATGTGGAAGGCCCAGCTTGGGCCTCTTCAGAGGCTGGTGTGGGGGTTGGAGTGGGAGTGATAGTTGATTCTGTCAATGGGCGCGAGGTCTGGGCGTGTTCCCTTATTGCAGTAGCTAACTTCGACATTCCCTCCCTCAAGTGCCTGACACTGTCTCAAGTACCTGTGACATTCCCTCCCTAATGTGCTCGGACAGTGTATTCGCTGCCTGAGATATTCCCACTTTCATGTTCCCGGACAGTGTTCCCATTTCTCGTGACAGTGTTGTTCCTTCTCCCGACAGTCCCGATACCTCATCAACCACCCCACTGATGGTGTCCAGGAGTGTAAGGTCAATGCTCTCTGCACTTATTGCCATCATCTGAACCATATCTGTTAGATCCTGCACCCCAGGAGAGCGCTGTCGAGCTCTCCTTCCCTTCCTCACCCTAGGCGTGGCTCGCTGCATCCCACTAGGACCCGCAGCCTCGGACGGTGGGGCCTTGGGTGTGGCTCGCTGCATTCCAATGGGACCTGCATCCTTGGACTGTGAGAAACCATGGAATGTCCCACCAACACTTGTACAACTCAGGAAAGGGCCTGGCACCTCCAGAGTGAGTAGAACAGTGGGGGCTTCATCCATCACCTCCCCTTCACACCCATGCTCTTGGTCTAGAAGGTGGGATTGGAAGATGTTCTCCTCTTCAGGCTTGTCCGCGTCCGAATCTTCTTCTTCATCAGCTGCAGCCTCATCAGGGTTGACCTCAACCTGCAAAATATAACAGAACAGACAAATGGTTAGTAGCAGAGGAGGGGCAGGGTGGCATCAGGAGGCACACACACTGTAGGCAGCAGGCTCATTTGAAGGACCATGATGAATGATAGCATATTGCATCAACCGAAGCCGAGCTGACAGAGACATCCCCATGAACCAAAGCATGGCTAGTCCATGCAGGACATAACATTTAGCAAAGCCAGACTGTGGAATTTGCAGGACTTACTCTCTCCCTCGGGTGTGGGCCCAGCTTGTGCAGTGGTGGTTGCTTTTCTCCAGGCTGGACCCATCAAAGCAGCAACCCTGTCTTCCAAGGGTATCAGTGGCTGCAGATTTGCCGGGCCTCCTCCTGTTCGAGTTCTTTCCCATTTGTTTTGTGCCACCTTCCTCTGCAAAGAAGAAAATGTAACTTTTTAGAGAGAGTGTCTTTCTGCTGGGTGGGACATATACAGGTGGTCACATTTATAATTGCAATTCCATTGAAAAAATTAAAATATTACTTACACTAACTACTTGACCAAGGTCCTGCCGCTTCTTTTTGCACTTGCCTCCAGAACTCAAGGTGGTCACCATTGCACAGTAATCTTCTGCAAGTTGGTTCCAGCATTTCTTCATTTTTTTTGGTCCAACTTTTATGTTACCTCTGCTGGTGTCCAGCTCGTGCCATCTGGCCTCAATTACAGTAACCAGTGCCTCCACTTCATCCTGTGAGAAATTCTTGGTCCTTGAGCCACGTTGCATCTTGTATTGCAGCTCCGATTTTTCCGATGAGAATTAAAATTGTAACTGGCTCTCTAAAAATGGCCGAATGCAGACCGGGAGCTGTACTAGGCATGCGCACCCCATAGCAATCATGTCAAAAATGTCCTTTTTTTTCTCCCGCATGCACAGAAGGGGGGTTGTTATGTATGTAAACCTGTAAATACCATGTCTAACCACCAGAGGGCTCATCCCCTGGAGTCCCAAGGGATCCCACAATCCCTTGGGAGCACCTGTATATAAGGAGGCCCCACAGCCTGGAGAGGCACTCTGAGATCTGTAATAAAGGACGACGGTCACACCTTACTTTGAGCATAACAGTGGGGGGGGCATCATTTTTTCGGCGCAGGCATTCGGCTCCACCCACCGAAGCTAAACGACAGGCTGAGCGGTGCCAAATTAAAAAAATAGAACAGGGAAACTTGCTAGTTTTTTTTTGGAGTAGTCTGGACCGAAAAAAACTGGCATAACTCTTGCAGTACGCCAAAAAATGGCATTGGAGAAAATTGAGCCCTCGGTCTCCTTACCTAAGTAAGGATATACTTGCCTTAGAGGAAGTGCAACGAAGGTTCACTAGATTGATTCCTGGGATAAAAGGACTGTCCTATGAGGAATGATTGGATTAAGTAGAATTGGTCTATATTCCCTGAAGTTTAGGAGAATGAGAGGTAATCTCATTGAAATGTATAAAAGTCTTCGAAGGCTTGACAGGGTAGATATATTGGAAGCTTGTTTCCCCTGGCTGGAAAGTCTAGAACTAGGGGAAATAGTCCCAGGATAAGGAGTGGGCCATTTAGAACTGAGATAAAGAGTCATTCCTTCAATCAAAGGGTAGTGAATCTTTGGAGTTATCTACCTCAGAGGGCTGTGGATGCTCAGTCGTTGAGTATATTCAACACTGAGATTGATAGATTCTTGGGCACTGAGGAAATCATGGAGTATAGGAATAGTGGAGCTGATGTAGAAGTTCAGCCATGATATTATTAAATGGCAGAGCAGGCTTGAGGGGCCGTATGGCCTATTGCTGCTCATATTTTTTATGCGCTTATGTTCTTATGTGAAGGTGTTAGGTAGGGAATTCCACAATATTAACCCAGTGGTCATCAAGGAAGGGCAATACATGTCCGAGTCATACAAACATAGAAATATATAAACATAGAAAATAGGTGCAGGAGTAGGCCATTCGGCCCTTCGAACCTGCACCACCATCCAATAAGATCATGGCTGATCATTCCCTCAGTACCCCTTTCCTGGTTTCTCTCCATACCCCTTGATCCGTTTAGCTGTAAGGGCCATATCTAACTCCCTCTTGAAAATATCCAATGAACTGGCATCAACAACTCTCGGCGGTAGGGAATTCCACAGGTTAACAACTCTCTGAGTGAAGAAGTTTCTCCTCATCTCGGTCCTAAATGGCTTACCCCTTATCCTTAGACTAGGTCCCCTGGTTCTAGACTTCCCCAACATCGGGAACATTCTTCCTGCATCTAACCTGTCCAGTCCGGTGAGAATTTTATATGTTTCTATGAGATCCCCTCTCATCCTTCTAAACTCCAGTGAATACAGGCCCAGTCGATCCAGTCTCTCCTCATATGTCAATCCTGCCATCCTAGGAATCAGTCTGGTGAACCTTCGCTGCACTCCCTCAATAGCAAAAACGTCCTTCCTCAGATTAGGAGACCAAAACTGAACACAATATTCCAGGTGAGGCCTCACCAAGACCCTGTACAACTGCAGTAAGACCTCCCTGCTCCGATTCGCAAATCCCCGAGCTATGAAGGCCAACATACCATTCTATTCTTCACCACCTGCTGTACCTGCATGCCAATTTTCAATGACTGATGTACCATGACACCCAGATCTCGTTGCACCTCCCCTTTTCCTAATCTGCCAACATTCAGATAATATTCTTCCTTTGTGTTTTTACCACCAAAGTGGATAACCTCACATTTATCCACATTATACTGCGCCTGCCACTCATTTGCCTACTAACCTAACCTGTCCAAGTCACCCTTCAGCTTTTTAGCGTCCTCCTCAAAGCTCACACCGCCACCCAGCTTAGTGTCATCTGCAAACTTGGAGATATTACACACAATTCCCTCATCCAAATCATTAATGTATATTGTAAATAGCTGGGGTCCCAGCACTGAGCCCTGCGGCACTCCACTAGTCACTGCCTGCCATTCTGAAAAGGACCCGTTTAACCCGACTCTCGGCTTCCTGTCTGCCAACCAGTTCTCTATCCACGTCAGTACATTACCCCCAATACCATGTGCTTTAATTTTGCATACCAATCTTTTGTTTGGAACCTTGTCAAAAGCCTTTTGAAAGTCTAAATACACCAGATCCACTGGTTCTCCATTGTCCACTCTACCAGTTACATCCTCAAAAAATTCCAGAAGATTTCTGAAGCAGGATTTCCCTTTCATAAATCCATGCTGACTTGGACCGATCCCGTCACTGCTTTCCAAATATGCTGCTATTTCACCTTTAATAATTGATTCCAACATTTTCTCCACTATTGATGTCGGGCTAACTGGTCTATAATTACCTGACTTCTCTCTCCCTTCCTTCTTAAAAAGTGGTGTTACATTAGCTACCCTCCAGTCCGTAGGAACCGATCCAGAGTCGATAGACTGTTGGAAAATGATCACCAATGCATCCACTATTTCTAGGGCCACTTCCTTAAATACTCTGGGATGCAGACTATCAGGCCCTGGGGATTTATCGGCCTTCAATCCCATCAATTTCCCTAACACAATTTCCTGACTAATAAGGATTTCCTTCAGTTCCTCCTTCTCACTCGACCCTCAGTCCCTTAGTATTTCCGGAAGGTTATTTGTGTCTTCCTTCGTGAAGACAGAACCAAAGTATTTGTTTAACTGGTGAGCCATTTCTTTGTTCCCTATTACAAATTCACCTGAATCTGATGCAAGGGACTTACGTTTGTCTTCACTAATCTTTTTCTCTTCACATATCTATAGAAGCTTTTGCAATCAGTTTTTATGTTCCCAGCAAGCTTCCGCTCATACCCTATTTTCTCTCTCCTAATTAAACCCTTTGTCCTCCTCTGCTGTATTATAAAATTCTCCCAGTCATCAGGTTTGCTGCTTTTTCTGGCCAATTTATATGCCTCTTCCATGGATTTAACACTATCCTTAATGTCCCTTGTTAACCACGGTTGAGCCACCTTCCCCGTTTTATTTTTACTCCAGACAGGGATGTACAATTGTTGAAGTTCATCCATGTGATCTTTAAATGTTTGCCATTGCCTATCCACCGTCAACCCTTTAAGCATCACTCGCCAGTCTATTCTAGCCAATTCATGTCTCATACCATCGAAGTTACCTTTCCTTATTTCACGACCCTAGTCTCTGAATTAACGGTGTCACTCTCCATCTTAATAAAGAATTCTACCATATTATGGTCATTCTTCCCCAAGGGGTCTCGCACAACAAGATTGTTAATTCGTCCTTTCTCATTACACATCACCCAGTCTAGGATGGCCAGCCCTCTAGTTGGCTCCTCGACATATTGGTCTAGAAAACCATCCCTAATACACTCCAGGAAATCTTCCTCCACCGCATTGCTACCAGTTTGGTTAGCCCAATCAATAAGTAGATTAAAGCCGCCCATGGTAACTGCTGTACCTTTATTACACGGATCCCTATTTTCTTGTTTGATGCTGTCCCCAACCTCATTACTACTATTTGGTGGCCTGTACACAACTCCCACTAGTGTTTTCTGCCCTTTGGTATTCCGTAGCTCCACCTATACTGATTCCACTTCATCCAAGCTAATGTCCTTCCTTACTATTGCATTCATTTCCTCTTTAACCAGCAACGCCACTACACCTTCTTTTCCTTTCTGTCTATTCTTCCTAAATGTTGAATACCCCTGGATGTTGAGTTCCCAGCCTTACTCACCCTGGAGCCATGTCTCCGTGATGCCAATTACATCATATCCGTTAACTGCTATCTGCACAGTTAATTTGTCTACCTTATTCCGAATACTCCTCGCATTGAGTCACAGAGTCTTCAGGCTTGTCTTTTTAACACACTTTGCCCCTTTAGAATTTTGCTGTAATGTGGCCCTTTTTGCTTTTTGCCTTGGGTTTCTCTGCCCTCCACTTTTACTTTTCTTCTTTCGATCTTTTGCTTCTGCCCCCATTCTACTTCCCTCTGTCTCCCTGAATAGGTTCCCATCCCCCTGCCATATTAGCTTAACTCCTCCCCAACAGCACTAGCAAACACTCCCCCTAGGACATTGGTTCCGGTCCTACCCAGGTGCAGACCGTCCGGTTTGTACTGGTCCCACCTCCCCCAGAACCGGTTCCAATGTCCCAGGAATTTGACTCCCTCCCCTCTGCACCACTCCTCAAGCCACGTATTCATCTGAGCTATCCTGTGATTCATACTCTGACTAGCACGTGGCACGGTAGCAATCCTGAGATTGCTACTTTTGAGGTCCTACTTTTTTATTTAGCTCCCAGCTTCCTAAGCTTGTCTCATATGACCTCATCCCGTTTTTTACCTATACCGTTGGTACCTATATGCACCACGACAACTGGCTGTTTACACTCCCCCTTCAAATGTCCTACACCCATTCCGAGACATCCTTGACCCTTGCACCAGGGAGGCAACATATCATCCTGGAGTCTCGGTTGTGGCCAAAGAAACGTCTATCTATTCCCCTTACAATAGAATCCCCTATCCTATAGCTCTCCCACTCTTTTTCCTGCCCTCCTGTGCAGCAGAGCTACCCATGGTGCCATGCACTTGGCTGCTGCTGCTCTCCCCTGATGAGTCATCCCCCTCAACAGTACCCAAAGCGGTGTATCTGTTTTGCAAGGTGATGACCGCAGGGGACCTCTGCACTACCTTCATTCCACTGCTCTTCCTGTTGGTCACCCATCCCCTATCTGGCTGTGTACCTTTACCTGCGGTAAGACCAACTCACTAAACGTGCTATTCACGTCATCCTCAGCATCACGGATGCTCCAGAGTAAATCCACCCGCAGCTCCAGTGCCGCAAGGTGTTCTGTCAGGTGCTGCAGGCACTGAGTTCCCACATAGTACAGGAGGAGCATGACATGTGTCTGAGCTTTCCCGCCATGACTTAACCCTTAGATTAACTTAATTTGGCAACAATAATGCTAAAGGTTACTTACTGATAAAGAAAAGAAAAAGAAAAACTACTCACCAATCACTTACCCCCTTGGGCTGTGACGTCACCTTTCGATTTATTTCTCATTCTTTTTTGCCTTCTCACCCCGCTGCAGCTGCACCAGCTGGTCTCTCCGTCGTCCCGCCTCATGAACGCCCCGAACTCCTCGCTGACGGGCCTTTATAGGCCGCTGGTCTCTCCAATGTCCCGCCTCATGAATGCCCCGAACTCCTCGCTGACGGGCCTTTATAGGCTGCTGGTCTCGCCAAAGTCTCGCCTCATGAACTCCCCGAATCCTCGCTGACGGGCTTTTATAGGCCGCTGGTCTCTCCGACATCCTGCCTCACGAACTCCCCGATGGCATCTGATTTGGAGAGGAACTTGGAGGTGATGGTGTTCCCATGATGTTCCTGCTCTTGTCTTTCGCAGTGGTAGAGGTTACAGGGCAGGGATGTGCTGTTGAAGTAAGTTTGGTCAGTTGCTAAGGTGCATCCTGTAAATTGTGCATACTGCAGCCACAGAGCGCAGTTGGGGAAAGGGCATGGATATTGAGTCCAGTGGTAGGCACAATTAAAGCAGTAATCAAATATCCAATAGACTCAAGATGAATGAATGACAAGCACTTACTTACGGTCTGTAAGTATCAATGAAAAATGAGTTACAACAGAAATCTGAGCAATCAGATGATCTGTATATTTACTGATGCCCTGCCACACATTTTTGTTTGGCAGGATTTATATTGACTTTCTGCGTGCCAGAATGTCAGCAAGTGGCATGCAGAAACCCCGCCCCCCCCCCCCCCTCTGAATTACTATTTAAATTATGTGACCGCCTGTTTAAAGCACTTCACAGGAATATAATCAGAGAAACATTGACACCGAGTCAAAGGGAAAGATATTCAGACAGGTGTCTCCATGCTTGGTCAAAGAGAAAGGTTTTAAGGAGTGTCTTAAAGGAGAAGAGAGAGGCAGAGAAGTTTAGCGAGGGAATTACAGAACTTAAGACCCCGATGGCTGAAGGCATGGCCGTCAATGGTGGGCTGAAGGGAGTGGAGGTTGCACAACAGGTGGAGGAACGCAGAGTTCTTGGCGGGTTGTAGGCCTGGTGGTGGTTGCAGAGATAGGGAGAGATGAGGACATGTTAGGATTTGAACCCGATGCGTTGGTGGACCGCAATCCAATGTAGGTCAGTGGAGCTGAGTCCATGATCAGATCAGCCATGATCTTATTAAATGGCAGAGCAGGCTTGAGGGGCCAAATGGCCTACTCCTGCTTCTTATGTTATGGGTGAACATAACTTGGGTATGGGCTATGTTACATGCAGCAGAGCTTTGGATGAGCTCAAATTTATGCAGGGTGGAAAATGGAAGGCAGGCCAAGAGCGTATTGTCACAGTTAAATCTGGAGGTAACAAAAGAATGGATGAGGGTTTCAGCAACAGATGAGCTGAGAAAGGGGCATAGCTGTTTATGATGTTACAGATGTGGAAGTAAGCAATCATTGTAATGGAGAGGTTGTGGGGTCAGCAGCTCAACTCGGAGTCGAATAGGACACTCAGGTGCGAACAGTCTGATTCAGCCTGAGGCAGTGACCAAGGAAGGGAGTAGAATCCCTGGCCGGGGGATAGATTTTGTGGCGGGGCCCAAATACAGAGGTTTTGGCCTTCCCAGTATTTAATTGGAGAAGATTTCAGCTCATCCAGGTCAGGATGCCGTGCCAATTGTTCCGACAACTCGAGGGCACATGTACAACCTGATGTTATATCTTCCGATGATGTCCCCAAGGGACACATAGATGAGAAATAAGAGGGGGCCAGGGATAGATCCTTGAGGGACTCCAGAGAGGGTGAGAAGAGAAGCCATTGCAAGAGATTCTCTGGCTATGACGAGAAAGGTAAGAGTGGAATCAGGCAAGGGCAGGCCAGTTGGATAACTGAGGAGAGGATGGTTTGGTCAACCGTATCAAAGGCTGCAGACAGGTTGAGAAGAATGAGGAGGAGTCATGCCTCCTGGTCACAGTCGCAGTGGATGTCATTTGTGACTTTGATTAATTCTATCATTCAACAGTTGGCAGCCAATGTACTCATTACTCAAGATCGAAAGTGGCAGGCTAATTTCACAGAGCAACCTCACTGGCCCTCGACATTTGCATCTTAATGCCAGCTGACATTTGAATTTAGGTCACATTAATCAGAAGCAAACAAAATGTATTTGAGAACAGGAACCACAATAGTGACAGTTAGCAAAACGATATCAAATTATATTAATCATGAATAGCCTTTACTCTCATCAGCCCCAATTTACTTCGTCATGAAGAATAAATAAAAAGTGAGTGGATGATTTGATAATGACCATTTCATTGATCCCTAGAGCCCAAGTGGTTTAACAGAGACTGTCCATTAAAAGTTAATTGTTTTTGGCGCTGCAGTTAACATGCTAATGGAACATGGACAGATTGCAACTAGACTTGTACTTCTCCGCTTAGTGTTTTTGAAAACACAGCTAAGACCAAAACAAAAGGCAGTCACAGTCACACTGCAGCAAAAGGAACTCTCCGATGGCAGAGCAGATCTTAGACCAAATTGTGATTAATGCCACATTTTAATTGTGTAACTTGGCCACTGCAGTACGAACTATTCACTAATAGTATGTTTTATAAGGCAACTTAAGTGTCACTGAAAAACAGTTTCTTGTTTCGCAATGCTGCTAAAGTGACTGTATAACTGTGGGATGTGCTTATTTGTACTGCAAAAATGGCCACCATGCTCCACCCTTTGTCTATGATTGGTCCCCTTGGAGGATAAGCCACACCCTGAAGAGCTCCCCAGAAGAGGGCAAGGGCAGCCAAAGTGCCTTATCCCACTTCAAGTGTATGCCTTCCCCAGCCACAGTGCCTTACCCCAGTACAAGTACAACCCTCCCCTTCCCCCACACCACCATAGATGGGGCATTGTGTACGGATTGTTAACAGGTTTATTGGGTATGAAGTGAATTGTGACAGTGTCATGACTTCTGGATATCATTCACTCCAACGATGTCCCTTGTAGGGGATTGGAAGAATGTGATCTGTCTTCCCTGAGTTCCCTCTCTCCCCTCTGATCTCTCCCCCATCTCTCTCACTCTCCCTCCAGCCTCTCTCTCTCAGTCTCTCTCTCTCTCCCCCAGTCTCTCGCTCTCTCTTTGTCTCTCTCTCTCTCTCGGCCCCACGCCACTTCTCTGCTTGCCGCCGGCCCTCAGGGACCCTCGAGCGGGGTCAGAGCGGGGAAAGAGAGTCGGGGATAGGGTGGAGGAAAGAGTCCGAGGGGGGGGAGTGGGAGGAAGAGAGAGTCGGGGGGAGGGGGGTGGAGGAGAGAGTCGAGGGGGGAGAAGGAGAGAGTTGGGGGCGGGAGGGGGAGGGAGGAGAGAGTCGGCAGGGGGAGGGAGGAGAGAGTCGGGGGGGGGAGGGAGGAGAGAGTCGGGGGGGAGGGAGGAGAGAGTCGGGGGGAGAGGGAGGAGAGAGTCGGGAGGAGAGGGGGAGGAAGAGAGAGTCGGGGGGGAGGGGGTGGAGGAGAGAGTCGAGGGGGGAGAAGGAGAGAGTTGGGGGCGGGAGGGGGAGGGAGGAGAGAGTCGGCGGGGGGAGGGAGGAGAGAGTCGGGGGGGAGGGAGGAGAGAGTCGGGGGGGGAGGGAAGAGAGAGTCGGGGGGAGAGGGAGGAGAGAGTCGGGGGGAGGGAGGAGAGAGTCGGGGGGAGAGGGAGGAGAGAGTCGGAAGGAGAGGGGGATTGAAGAGAGAGTCGGGGGGGAGGGGGTGGAGGAGAGAGTCGAGGGGGGAGAAGGAGAGAGTTGGGGGGGAGAGGGAGGAGAGAGTCGGGGGGGAGAGGGAGGAGAGAGTCGGGGAGGGAGGGAGGAGAGAGTCGGGGGGGAGGGAGGAGAGAGTTGGGGGAGAGGGAAGAGAGAGTCGAGGGGAGAGGGGGGAGAGGGAGGAGAGATTCGGGGGGGAGAGGGAGGAGAGAGTCGGGGGGGAAGGGAGGAGAGAGTCGGGGAGGGAGGGAGGAGAGAGTCGGGGGGGAGGGAGGAGAGAGTTGGGGGAGAGGGAAGAGAGAGTCGAGGGGAGAGGGGGGAGAGGGAGGAGAGATTCGGGGGGGAGAGGGAGGAGAGAGTCGGGGGGGAAGGGAGGAGAGATTCGGGGGGGGGAAGGGAGGAGAGAGTCGGGAGAGAGGGAGGAGAGAGTCGGGGGGGAGGAGAAGAGAGTCGGTGGGGGAAGAGGAGAGAGGCGGGGGTGGGGGAGGAAGGAAGGAGCGAGACGGAGCCTTAGCAGAGTCTCGGCAGCATCTGGAGGGAATGATTCGGGGCCGTACAAAAGTGCAGTACAAATAGTTACGCTGATAACTGTGGGGTAAAGCCCCAAACTGGCATCAGAGAGTAGAACTGTGAGACCCTTGAAGTACTTGAATGTTTTATGTCGTTTGGGCCTCGCAGCTTATGGAGTATAACCAGTTTCACATCAGGTTCATAGAAAAATACAAACATAGAAAATAGGTGCAGGAGCAGGCCATTCAGCCCTTCCAGCCATTCAATAAGATCATGGCTGATCATTCACCTCAGTACCCCTTTCCTGCTTTCTCTCCATAACCCTTGATCCATCCTATAGCCTGACATCGGTCGTGGGTAAAGTGATGGAATCAATTATTAAGGATGTCACAGCAGTGCATTTGGAAAGAGGTGACATGATAGGTCCAAGTCAGCATGGATTTGTGAAAGGGAAATCATGCTTGACAAATCTTCTGGAATTTTTTGAGGATGTTTCCAGCAGAGTGGACAAGGGAGAACCAGTTGATGTGGTGTATTTGGACTTTCAGAAGGCTTTCGACAAGGTCCCACACAAGAGATTAATGTGAAAAGTTAAAGCACATGGGATTGGGGATAGTGTGCTGACGTGGATTGGGAACTGGTTGGCAGACAGGAAACAAAGAGTAAGAGTAAATGGGTACTTTTCAGAATGGCAGGTAGTGACTAGTGGGGTACCGCAAGGTTCTGTGCTGGGGCCCCAGCTGTTGTCATTGTACATTAATGATTTAGACGAGGGGATTAAATGTAGTATCTCCAAATTTGCGGATGACACTAAGATGGGTGGCAGTGTGAGCTGCGAGGAGGATGCTATGAGGCTGCAGAGTGACTTGGATAGGTTAGGTGAGTGAGCAAATGCATGGCAGATAAAAACAGAGGGACAAACTATTATCTGAATGGTGACAGATTAGGAAAAGGGAAGGTGCAACGAGACCTGGGTGTCATGATACATCAGACATTGAAGGTTGGCATGCAGGTACAGCAGGCGGTTAAGAAAGCAAATGGCATCTTGGCCTTCATAGCGAGGGAATTTGAGTACAGGGACAGGGAGGTGTTACTACAGTTGTACAGGGCCTTGGTGAGGCCACACCTGGAGTATTGTGTACAGTTTTGGTCTCCTAACTTGAGGAAGGACATTCTTGCTATTGAGGGAGTGCAGCGAAGGTTCACCAGACTGATTCCCGGGATGGCAGGACTGACATATCAAGAAAGACTGGATCAACTGGGCTTGTATTCACTGGAGTTCAGAAGAATGAGAGGGGATCTCATAGAAACGTTTAAAATCCTGACCGGTTTAGACAGGTTACATGCAGGAAGAATGTTCCCAATGTTGGGGAAGTCCAGAACCAGGGGTCACAGTCTAAGGATAAGAGGTAAGCCATTTAGGACCGAGATGAGGAGAAACTTCTTCACCCAGAGAGTGGTGAACCTGTGGAATTCTCTACCACAGAAAGTTGTTGAGGCCAATTCACTAAATATATTCAAAAAGGAGTTAGATGTAGTCCTTACTACTAGGGGGATCAAGGGATATAGCGAGAAAGCAGGAATGGGGTACTGAAGTTGCATGTTCAGCCATGAACTCATGGAATGGCGGTGCAGGCTCGAAGGGCCGAATGGCCTATTCCTGCACCTATTTCTATGTTTCTATGTATCTATCCGTTTACCCATTAGGACCATATCTAACTCCCTCTTGAATATATCTAATGAACTGGCATCAACTCTCCGCAGTAGAGAATTCCACAGGTTCACAACTCTCTGAGTAAAGAAGTTCCTCCTCATCTCGAAATGGCTTATCCCTTATCCTTAGACTGTGACCTCTGGTTCTGGACTTTCCCAATATTGGGAACACTCTTCCTGCATCTAACCTGTCCAGTCCGGTCAGAATTTTATATGTTTCTATGAAATCCCCACTCATCCTTCTAAACTCCAGTGAATACAGGCCCAGTCGATCCAGTCTCTCCTCATATGTCAGTTCTTCCATCCCGGGAATCAGTCTGGTGAACCTTCGCTGCACTCCCTCAATAGCAAGAATGTCCTTTCTCAGATTAGGAGACCAAAATTGACACAATATTCCAGGTGAGGCCTCACCAAAGCCCTGCACAACTGCAGTAAGACCTCCCTGCTCCTATACTCAAATCCTCTAGCTATGAAGGCCAACATACCATTTGCCTTTTTTACCGCCTGCTGTACCTGCATGCCAACTTTCAATGACTGATGTACCATGACACCCAGGTCTCGTTGCACCTCCCTTTTTCCTAATCTGCCACCATTCAGATAATATTCTGCCTTCACATTTTTGCCACCAAAGTGGATAACCTCACATTTATCCACATTATACTGCATCTTCCATGCATTTACCCACTCACCTAACCCGTCCAAGTCACCCTGCAGCCTCTTAGCATCCTCCTCACAGCTCACACCGTCACCCAGCTTAGTGTCATCTGCAAACGTGGAGATATTACACTCAATTCCTTCATCCAGATCATTGATGTATTTTGTAAATAGCTGGGGTCCCAGCACTGAGCCCTGCGGCACCCCACTAGTCACTGCCTGCCATTCTGAAAAGGACCCATTTATCCCGAGTCTCTGCTTCCTGTCTGCCAAACAGTTCTTTATCCACGTCAGTACATTACCCCCAGTAACATGTGCTTTAATTTTGCACACCAATCTCTTATGTGGGACCTTGTCAAAAGCTTTTTGAAAGTCCAAATACACCACATCCACTGGTTCTCCCTTGTCCACTCTACTAGTTACATCCTCAAAAAATTCTAGAAGATTTGTCAAGCACGATTTCCCTTTCATAAGTCCATGCTGACTTGGACCGATCCTGTCACTACTTTCCAAATGCGTTGCTATTTCATCTTTAATAATTGATTCCAACATTTTCCCCATTACTGATGTCAGGCTAACCGGTCTATAATTCTCCGTTTTCTCTCTCCCTCCATTTTTAAAAAGTGGTGTTACATTAGCTACCCTCCAGTCCATAGGAACTGATCCAGAGTCGATAGACTGTTGGAAAATGATCACCAATGATCACTATTTCGAGGGCCACATACTTAAGTACTCTGCGATGCAGACTATCAGACCCTGTGGATTTATCGGCCTTCAATTCCATCAATTTCCCAAACACAATTTCCTGACTAATAAGGATTTCCTTCAGTTCTTCCTTCTCGCTAGATCTCTGTCCCCTAGTATTTCCGGAAGATTATTCGTGTCTTCCTTCGTGAAGACAGAACCAAAGTATTTGTTCAATTGGTCTGCCATTTCTCTGCTCCCCATTATAAATTCACCTGATTCTGACTGCAAGGGACCTACATTTGTCTTCACTAATCTCTTTCTCTTCACATAGCTATAGAAGCTTTTGCAGTCAGTGTTTATGTTCCCAGCAAGCTTCCTCTCATACTCTATTTACCCTCTCCTAATTAAACACTTTGTCCTCCTCTGCTGGATTCTAAATTTCTCCCAATGCTCAGGTTTGCTGCTTTTTCTGGCTAATTTATATGCCTCTTCCTTGGATTTAACACTATCCTTCATCAGGGAGGCAACATTCCATCCTGGAGTCTCGGTTGCGACGGCAGAAACGCCTATCTATTCCTCTTACAATAGAATCCCCTTCCACTATAGCTCTCCCACTCCTTTTTCTGCCCTCCTGTGCAGCATAGCCACTCATGGTGCCATGAACTTGGCTGTTGCTGCCCTCCCCTGATGAGTCATCCCCCTCAACAGTACCCAAAACAGTGTTCATTAGTAGCAACATGCAGATCTCTCTCTTGGGCTGGAGAATTCAAAGCAGATCCAAGCACTATGAATGACATACTAACCTGGCAGGAACCAATACGTTCTTAGACAAGTCGCAAGTGTATAAATTAGGTTTAACTCTCCTTATACTGAACACTGACTTTCAAAGGTGTTGATACTTGCAAGGCTTCTATGTGGACATTGGCCCACAGCAAACATTACAGAAAATTAGCAGCACCTTTAACATAAGAACATAAGAAATAGGAGCAGGAGTAGGCCATTTGGTCCCTCGAACCTGCTCCGCCATTCAATAAGGTTATGGCTGATCTGATCATGGACTCAGCTCCACTTCCCCGCCCGCTCCCCATAACCCTTTATTCCCTTATCGCTCAAAAATCTGTCTATCTCCGTCTTAAACATATTCAAAGATACAGCCTCCACAGCTCTCTGAGGCAGAGAAGTCCATAGATTTACAACCCATTGAGAGAAGAAATTCCTCATCATCTCAGTTTTCAATGGACGGCCCCTTATTCTGAGACTATGTCCCCTAGTTTTAGTTTACCCTATGAGTCGAAATATGCTCTTCTGAACTCCAATGTGTATAGGTCCAAATTACTCAACCTATCTTCATAAGTAAACCCCCTCATCTCTGGAATCAACTTCGAGAACCTTCTCTGAACAGCCTCCAATGCAAGTATATCCTTCCTTAAGTACGGAGACGAAAATTATATGCAGTACCCCAGGTGTGGCCTCACCAATACACTGTAAAGTTGTAGCAGGACTTCTCTGCTTTTATACTCTATTCCCCTTGTAATAAAGGCCAACATTCCATTTGCCTTCCTGATTATTTGCTGTACCTGCATACTAACTTTTTGTGTTTTATGCAGAAGCACTTTGCAATTTTTCTCCATTTAAATAATAATTTGCTTTTCTTTTATTTCTGCCAAAGTGGATAACCTCACATTTTCCCACATTACACTCCATCTGCCAAATTTTTGCCCATTCACTTAGCCTGTCTATGCCCCTTTGCAGATTTTTTGTGTCCTCCTCACAATTGGCTTTCCAACCCAGCTTTGTATCATCAGCAAACTTGGTTACATTACATTCGGTCCCTTCATCCAAGTCATTAATATAGATTGTAAATATTTGAGGCCCCAGCACCGATTCCTGCGGCACCCCACTAGTCACAGCTTGCCAACCTGAAAATGACCCATTTATCCCGACTCTCTATTTTCTGTTAGTTAGCCAATCCTCTATCCATGCTAATATATTACTTTTCTCTTGTGCAGCAACCTTTTATGTGGCACCTAATTGAATGCCTTCTGGAAATCCAAATACACCACATCCACTGGTTCCCCCTTATCCACCCTGATTGTTACATCCTCAAAGAACTCCAGCAAATTTGGAAGATATGATTTCCCTTTCATTTCCCTCTGAGAGAGGCCACAGGATGGTTGGTGTAAGATAGGGGAAAATGGTAACCTAGCCAAATATTGGGTACTATTATGGGTTTGTACTGAGGCATGTTGGGCCTGGTGCTCGTTGCTTTGCTAACTTTAACAAGAAGGATGTAATATTAGGGATGGGGGGGTGAGTGCCTATGGGTGATTCATCTGTGTTTAGCATTGATCTGAATATTCGTACTCTACCAGAATAATAGCTGAAGGCTACTGGAGAGTAAAGAATATGTTTCAATTTTTGATTATTAAGGCCTTATGAAGGTCATTGACAATGAACTCATGCAGACCTTCAAACTTTTAGAGATAAATTGAAAAGTGAGCCTTTTAGTCAAACTTCAAATTCGAATTGGTGAGTTTAATGGAGGACACGATTTTGAGGCATCACCATGACAATAATAGAAGTGAATAGTACACGGGTTTCTGTCACACATTCTCTGCTCCTTCCCCATAGCTCTGCAAATTTTTACCTTTTTGAGTATAGATCTAATTTCCCATTGGAAGTCACTATGAATTTACAGTGCATTCCAGATCATCATAACTGCGTGAAAAAAAACTCATCTCTCCTCTGGTTCTGTAATGTATTTGCATCATGGGTTCTTTGTTTAAAAATTCATAGCAACACATTGCTATTTAGAACTCGTTGGTTTATTAACAAAGGTTTAGCAATCACACTACACATTACCAGTTCATCCACAAGGCTCACAACTGCATACCTCATCGTGGATGACCTAGACCCAACTGTGTATGTTAATGTTCTCTTTTAGTCACGGCATCATAGACTCAAATTACCTCGACAGTTTAACAGGACACTTCCAAGAAGAATTTGGTTAACAACTGCTCATATTTTAGCACGATGGATGGTCAGTAAACTTTATTGATCACAGTTTTCAGGTGACAATGAAAAGATTTCTGTTATTTGCAGTTTAACTTACTCCACTTGCAGAATCATATTGTAGGTTTCCATCAATACAAATCGATGTGACAGATATCATTCACTTGACTGTGTCCAGGCAAAAAGCTTCGATTTTCTAAAGCTCGACCAGTGGTGTGGAACCTCATGGGAGGTGGGGGAGGGTTGCGAAGTCTGACCCCTGACCTCACTTGCCCAACTGAATGCATATTGCATTTTATAACTTTCAATTTCCAGGGAGGGGTGGGGGTGAGTCCGCATTCTAAGGGGCCAAGTTTCAGCCTGAGTTGCTCCTGTTTTTTTGGAGCAACTGGTGTAGAACGGAGTATCTTAGAAATTTGAATTCTCGGCATTTAGTTTGCTCCCGTTCTAGTCAGTTAGAACAGTTTCACTTTGGAACAGAATTTTTTTTTCAAAAGGAGGCATGTCCGGCCACTTACGCCTGTTTTCAAAATTTAGGCAGTGAAAACTTACTCCAAACTAACTCAGAATGGAGTAAGTGAAGATTTTTGTACATTCGAAAAAACCTTGTTTACACTTTAGAAAATCAGGTGTAGGTTACAAATTAGGCGTAGGGAATGGGGGGGGGGGGGTTAAAGGGAAGTTTACAAACATTAAACACTTCAGTTTTACAAATAAAGAGTCATCATCAATAATAAATGATAAATACATCAATAAATCAACCAATAAATCAATCAAAAAAAATTAATAAAAAATAAGGGAGAGAGGAGGGAGGAAGGGAAGGAGAGAGGAGGGAGGGAAGGAGAGAGGAGGGAGGGAAGGAGAGAGGAGGGAGGGAGGGAAGGGATGGGGAGGAGGGGAGGGAAGGAGAGAGGAGGGAGGGAAGGAGAGAGGAGGGAGGGAGAGAGGAGGGAGGGAGGGAAGAAGAGGGGGGGAAGGAGGGAAGGAGGGGGGGAGGAAGGGAAGGAGAGGGGGGGGAGGGAAGGAGAGAGGGGGAGGAAGGGAGAGAAGGAGGCTGAACGGCCGGGCCCAAGACCTCGGGCTGGATTTACAAGTAGGTGGCGTCGTGTCTCGGGGGGGGGGGTCGCGGAGGTCCGGCGGTGGGGGGGTGGGGGGGGGAGAGTCGCGGGGGTGGGGGGGGGGGAAGAGTCGCGGAGGTCTGGCGGTGGGGGGAGAGCGTCGCGGAGGTCTGGGGGAGGTGGGGGAGAGTCGTGGAGGTCCGGGGGGGTGGGGGGAGGGAGTCGTGGAGGTCCGGGGGGGGTGGGGAAGTAGAGGTCGAGTCGCCGGGGGGGGGGGGGGCGTGAGAGCGGGGGTCGGGTCGAGTCCGGTCGGGTGGGAGGAGCCTTATTCACGCAGCCCCAGTGAGGCCATTCGGCCAGGGCTAGGGGCTGCATGCTTCGGGCCCCTCCCACAGTTTTGGGCGCCTGGAGCTACTGCACATGCGCGCCCACTGTAGTGCACAGGTGCAGAGGTCCCGGCACTGTTTTCAGCGCAGGGACCTGGCTCCGCCCCCTACAGCTCATGCTGCACCGCGCCCAGTTCCAGAGGACCTGCAGGGAGCCGGAGAATAGGTAAGTTTTTTTTAGGCGCACTTTCTGGCGCGAAAAATTGGCGTCCAGGTCCGGGCTGCACTGTTTTAGGCACAGCCCGAAACTTGGGCCCTAAGTGTGCACATGCTTCATTATTATGCAATATTTATCTTAATTTGGTGCCATACTGAATTTCACGTGCACTGGCCAATATTTATCCCTCAACCAATTTCACTATAAACTGATTATCTGGTCACTATCTCATTGCTGTTTGTGGGAGCTTGCTGTGTGCAACTTACCTGCTGCATTTCCTACATTACAACAGTGACTACACTTCAGAAGTGCTTAGTTAGTTGTAAAGTGCTTTGGGATGTCCTGATGTTGTGAATGGCGCAATATAAATGCAAGTTCATCTTTTTCACATCTTCAGGCAAGAATCCATCCACGGCATTGTACTTCACCCGTAAATACAATGGGTAGATCAGATACCCTGGTGCCCGGCCTGTTCAAATAGGCTTTTTAAAGAGAGATTTGTGTTACCCCAGCATCGACCATGCTTGACCAGCTCCGTTGGGCAGGCTACATCGTCCGCATGCCCGATTCGAGACACCCTAAGTAAACGCCTACTCGGAACTCCTAACAGCAAGCGAACCCCAGGTGGGTAGAGGAAACGTTTCAAGGGCATCCTCAAAGCCTCCTTGATAAAGTGCAACATCCCCACCAACACCTGGGAATCCCTAGCCCAAGACCGCCCAAAATGGAGGAAGAACATCCGGGAGGGCGCTGAACACCTCGAGTCTCGTCGCCGAGAGCATGCAGATATCTAGCACAGATAGCGGAAGGAGCGTGTGGCAAACCAGACTCCCCACCCACCCTTTCCTTCAACCACTGTCTGTCCTACCTATGACAGAGACTGTAGGTCACGCATTGGACTGTTCAGACACCTTTGAACTCACTTTTAGAGTGGAAGCAAGTCTTTCTCGATTCCGAGGGACTGCCTATGATGATGATGTGCTACTATTAATAGCATTTGGTTTCTCTTGTATTTGCAAATACGTTTTCCTCCATTTTGTTCCCTACATTGGGCTTGCTTTATAGTCTGGCATTTTCACATGGTGTTTTTTTGCAGAACTCTCCATTATTCTTGGTATCTGCCACCGTTAAAATAGTTCCATATAGAGTGGGTTCCCATAGTGCTGTATGATTTAGGTGAGAAGGAAGAGTTTGGGAGGACAGCAAATGCAGATGCAATGGCACCTGAGATATTTTGCCACATTCGTCACTACACCAGGTCCCAAGGTTATAAATCCTGCCACATTATCCTGTAGATGTCAGAGGAGACCTGTCTTCCCAGCTCCACTTTATAAGATCGGCTGTCACAGAGTTGTATTATCTGCTGCAGGATAACTTGCACACAACATCTGGAATGGTGCAGCTCTTCTTGTCGGAGTGAATGGGTGTTGGCATAAAAAGAAGACTTCTCTTCTTCAAGGTGGATTCCCTGATATAATAAATTGACACCCGCCCATATCCCCGCCCATATAGCGACCACGGAATCACTCAGACGAAACCTCGGTTCAACCGGTTTTTATTCAAGCATGTAGGGGAAGGGTTCTTGGGTGACCCTTCTAAGAACAAAGGTTTTACATCTACAGGTGTACAATTTCCGAGGTGTGCGATGCTCCTACAAAACCACCGATTGGCCGACTGCTATCAGCGAAGTTACATCAGACTGGCTCTGAACGGTTCACCCCCACTTATCCATCTCCCATCACATGTCACCCTTCCGGAATGTGTTGTTCAGTGGTGTCAACATCGCCTCAGTTCCTCATGACATGTGAATTAACCTTGTTTCCCAGGGTTTGCTATCTATGTTCCCAAGCATCCCTTCAGATGTTGCTACAATAGACTGTTGACTCCCTTCTGTCCTTGGTGGATGTGTTATTCAATACTGAACGTAAGCTTCCATCAGTCTGTATTAAGATTAACACAACGGATTGTTCATTAACCATCAAGCTTTGCTGTGTTGAAAGCTTTGCTGCTTCCCCTTCTTAAAACCGACTGTTATTGAGTGTATAAGCGTGCTTTACATACATAAGCGAGTTTTACATACAATCAGTCAATTTACGATATATTACAATCTCTACCATAAGGTAGAGGAACTCGCGATTCCTCAGAACCTCCTAATACTGGTGTGCCCTTCAATCTGGACCATGCGTCAGGTCAATTCACTACCTTCAGTATCCACTTTAGTGACCAGATTTTATTCCCTTACAATGGGTCCCTTGTGTTTTTTTACAGAGAGTAAAATAGAATTTACAGCACAGCAACAGGCCATTCGGCCCAACTGATCCATGCCTGTGTTGATGCTTGACATGAGCTTCCACCCACCCCTCTTCATCTCATCCTATCAGCATATTCTTCTATTCCTTTCTCCCTCATGTGTTTATCTAGCTTCTCCTTAAATGCACCTATGATATTCGTCTCAACTATTCCTCATAGTAGTGAGTTCCACTTTTAAACCATTTTCTGGTTAAAGAACTATCTCCTGAGTTCTCTATTGGATTTATCAGTGACTATCTTATATTTATGCCTCGTAGTTTTTGACACTAAGGCCTTCAATTTTTCAATTCTCAGTCCTTAGTTTCATTTTAATTCTTATTTTAGTAGTCTTTCAAATAAAAGGTGCAGCAGTGCATTATCTAATATGTGTAGATCTGTAAAATCAGAAAGTGCATCTTCAACAGAGCGAGAGAAGGATTGGAAAAGAAAGGCTTGCATTTATATAGCGCCTTTCACTACCTCAGGATGCCCCACAGCCAATGAAATGTAGTCACCATTGTAATGTAGAAAACGCAACAGCCAATTTGCGATTACAGAAATTAAGATTGTAGGACCAGAACAGTCAGATACAGTCAGATAACTGATGTGTCATTTGGATGTACAGGTTTCCCTGAGATCAAGGGAGGTGAGATTTAAGCCAGCAAGTCCAGATACAGTTATCAGTGCAGAAAATGCTTTCTCTTCTCTAGACTCTGACTCCATCCCGCTCCCCAACTCCTGTCTGAGGCTGAACCAGACTATTTGCAACCTTAGTGTCATATTTGACCCTGAAATGAGCTTCTGGCCACATATCCATCATCATCATAGGCAGTTCCTCGAAATCGAGGAAGACTTGCTTCCACTCTAAAAATGAGTTCTCAGGTGACTGTACAGTCCAATACGGGAATTACAGTCCCTGTCACAGGTGGGGCAGACAGTGGTTGAAGGGAAGGGTGGGTGGGGAGTCTGGGTTGCAAATCACTTCTTCCGCTGTCTGCGCTTGTTTTCTACATGCTCTCGGCGACGAGACTCGAGGTGCTCAGCGCCCTCCTGGATGCTCTTCCTCCACTTAGTGCGGTCTTCGGCCAGGGATTACGGATTTCCAGGTGCCAGTGGGGATGTTGCACCTTATCAAGGAGGCTTTGAGGGTGTCCTTGAAACATTTCCTCTGCCCACCTGGGGCTCACTTGCCT
Source organism: Pristiophorus japonicus (assembly GCF_044704955.1). NCBI lineage: Eukaryota > Metazoa > Chordata > Chondrichthyes > Pristiophoridae > Pristiophorus > Pristiophorus japonicus. The sequence continues at coordinate 197,254,263 of NC_091986.1, forward strand.
TGTAGGAGTTCCGAGTAGAGCGCTTGCTTTGGGAGTCTTGTGTCGGGCATGCGGACAATGTAACTTGTGGACAAAGCGAACATGCCACAGCATAACTAAGACCGCCTATTTCCACCTCCGTAACATCGCCCGTCTCCGCCCTTGCCTCAGCTCATCCGCTGCTGAAGCCCGCATCCATCCCTTTGTTACCTCTAGACTTCACTATTCCAACGCACTTCTGGCTGGCCTCCCACATTCTATCCTACGTAAACTAGAGATGATACAAAACTCAGCTGCTCTTGTCTTAATTCACACCAAGTCCCGCTCACCCATCACCTCTTTGCTCGCTGACCGACATTGGCTTCCGGTTAAGCAATGCCTCGATTTTAAAATTCTCATTCTTACTTTCATAGAAACATAGAAATATAGAAAATAGGTGCAGGAGTAGGCCATTCGGCCCTTCGAGCATGCATCACCATTCAATGAGTTCATGGTTAAACATGCAACTTCAGTACCCCATTCTTGCTTTCTCGCCATACCCCTTGATCCCCCTAGTAGTAAGGACTACATCTAACTCCTTTTTGAATATATTTAGTGAATTGGCCTCAACAACTTTCTGAGGTAGAGAATTCCACAGGTTCACCACTCTCTGGGTGAAGAGGTTTCTCCTCATCTCGGTCCTAAATGGCTTACCCCTTATTCTTAGACTGTGACCCCTGGTTCTGGACTTCCCCAACATTGGAACATTCTTCCTGCATCTAACCTGTCTAAACCCATCAGAATTTTAAACGTTTCGATGAGATCCCCTCTCATTCTTCTGAACTCCAGTGAGTACAACCCTAGTTGATCCAGTCTTTCTTGATATGTCAGTCCTGCCATCCAGGGAATCAGTCTGGTGAACCTTCGCTGCACTCCCTCAATAGTAAGAATGTCCTTCCTCAAGTTAGGAGATCAAAACTGTACACAATACTCCAGGTATGGTCTCACCAAGGCCCTGTACAGCTGTAGTAACACCTCCCTGCCCCTGTACTCAAATCCACTCGCTATGAAGGCCAACATGCCATTTGCTTTCTTAATCGCCTGCTATACCTGCATGCTAACCTTCAATGACTGATGTACCATGACACCCAGGTCTCGTTGCACCTCCCCTTTTCCTAATCTGTCACCATTCAGATAATAGCCTGTCTCTCTGTTTTTACCACCAAAGTGGATAACCCCACATTTATCCACATTATACTTCATCTGCCATGCATTTTCCCACTCACCTAACCTATCCAAGTCACTCTGCAGCCTCATAGCATCCTCCTCGCAGCTCACACTGCCACCCAACTTAGTATCATCCGCAAATTTGGAGATACTACCTTTAATCCCCTCGTCTAAATCATTAATGTACAATGTAAACAGCTGGGGCCCCAGCACAGAACCTTGCGGTACCCCACTAGTCACTGCCTGCCATTCTGAAAAGTACCCATTTACTCCTACTCTTTGCTTCATGTCTGCCAACCAGTTCTCAATCCATGTCAGCACACTACCCCCAATCCCATGTGCTTTAACTTTGCACATTAATCTCTCATGTGGGACCTTGTCGAAAGCCTTCTGAAAGTCCAAATATACCACATCAACTGGTCCTCCCCTATCCACTCTACTGGAAACATCCTCAAAAAATTCCAGAAGATTTGTCAAGCATGATTTCCCTTTCACAAATCCATGCTGACTTGGACCTATCATGTCACCTCTTTCCAAATGCGCTGCTATGACATCCTTAATAATTGATTCCATCATTTTACCCACTACCGATGTCAGGCTGACCGGTCTATAATTCCCTGTTTTCTCTCTCCCTCCTTTTTTAAAAAGTGGGGTTACATTGGCTACTCTCCACTCCATAGGAACTGATCCAGAGTCTATGGAATGTTGGAAAATGACTGTCAATGCATCCACTATTTCCAAGGCCACCTCCTTAAGTACTCTGGGATGCAGTTCATCAGGCCCTGGGGATTTATCGGCCTTCAATCCCATCAATTTCCCCAACACAATTTCTCGACTAATAAGGATTTCCCTTAGTTCCTCCTTCTTACTAGACCCTCTGACCCCTTTTATATCCAGAAAGTTGTTTGTGTCCTCCTTAGTGAATACCGAACCAAAGTACTTGTTCAATTGGTCTGCCATTTCTTTGTTCCCAGTTCTGACTTCCCCTGATTCTGGCTGCAGGGGACCTATGTTTGTCTTTACTAACCTTTTTCTCTTTACATATCCATAGAAGCTTTTGCAGTCCTTCTTAATGTCCCCTGCAAGTTTCCTCTCATACTCTATTTTCCCTGCCCAATCAAACCCTTTGTCCTCCTCTACTGAGTTCTAAATTTCTCCCAGTCCCCGGGTTCGCTGCTATTTCTAGCCAATTTGTATGCCACTTCCTTGGCTTTAATACTATCCCTGATTTCCCTTGATAGCCATGGTTGAGCCACCTTCACTTTTTTATTTTTACGCCAGAAAGGAATGTACAATTGTTGTAGTTCACCCATGCGGTCTCTAAATGTCTGCCATTGCCCTTTCACTGTCAACCCCCTAAGTATCATTCGCCAATCTATCCTAGCCAATTCACAGCTCATACCTTCAAAGTTACCCTTCTTTAAATTCTGGACCATGGTCTCTGAATTAACTGTTTCATTCTCCATCCTAATGTCGAATTCCACCATATTATGGTCACTCTTCCCCAAGGGGCCTTGCACAACGAGATTGCTAATTAATCCTCTCTCATTACACAACACCCAGTCTAAGATGGCCTCCCCCCTAGTTGGTTCCTTGACATATTGGTCTCAAAAACCATCCGTTATGCACTCCAGGAAATCTTCCTCCACCATATTGCTTCCAGTTTGGTTAGCCCAGTCTATATGCATATTAAAGTCACCCATGATAACTACTGCACCTTTATTGCATGCACCCCTAATTTTCTGTTTGATGCCCTCCCCAACATCACTACTACTGTTTGGAGGTCTGTGCACAATTCCCACTAACGTTTTTTGCCCTTTGGTGTTCTGCAGCTCTACCCATATAGATTCCATATCATCCAAGCTAATGTCCTTCCTAACTATTGCATTAATCTCCTCTTTAACCAGCAATGCTACCCCACTTCCTTTTCCTTTTATTCTATTCTTCCTGAAGGTTGAATACCCTTGGATGTTGAGTTCCCAGTCCTGATCATCCTGGAGATCACGTCTCTGTAATCCCAATCACATCATATCTGTTAACATCTATTTGCACAGTTAATTCATCCACCTTATTATGGATACTCCTTGCATTAAGACACAAAGCCTTCAGGCTTGTTTTTTTAACACCCTTTGTCCTTTTAGAATTATGATGTAGTGTGGCCCTTTTTGTTTCTTGCCTTTGTTTACTCGGCCTTCCACTATTGCTTTTTACCTTTCTACCATCTGTTTCTGACTCCATATTACTTTGTCCTGTCTCGCTGCATAGGTTCCCATCCCCCTGCCATATTAGTTTAAACACTCCCGAACTGCATTAGCAATGATACCCCCAGGACATCAGTTCCAGTCCTGCCCAAGTGCAAACCGTCCCTTTTGTACAGGTCCCACTTCCCCCAGAACTGGTTCCAATGTCCCAGGAATTTGAATCCCTCCCTCTTGCACCACTGCTCAAGCCACGTATTTATTCTAACTATCCTACTCCCTCTACTCTGATTAGCACGTAGCACTGGTAGCAATCCAGAGATTACTACCTTTGAGATCCTACTTTTCAAATCTCTCCATGACCTTGCCCCTCCCTATCTCTGTAATTTCCTCCAGCCCCGCAAACCCCGAGATGTCTGCCCTCCTCTAATTCTGCCCTCTTGAGGATCCCTGATTATAATCGCTCAACCATTGGTGGCCGTGCCTTCTGTTGCCGAGGCCCCAAGCTCTGGAACTCCCTGCTTAAATCTCTCCACCTCTCTTTCCTCCTTCAAGACGCTCCTTAAAATATACCTTTTTGACCAAGCTTTTGGTCACCTGCCCTAATTTCTACTTATGCGGCCCGGTGTCAATTTTTTTAACTGATAATACTCCTGTAAAGCGCCTTGGGACATTTTACTCTGTTGAAGGTGCTATATAACTACAAGTTGTTCTTGTTGTTGAATGAATTGTGTAACTATTTTAGAATATTGCTGTTTCCAGTGCACAAACAATGCACAAATGTCAATTCTTAGTTTCTGTCACTCAAAATTGACACGACAAATTGATGAAACCTTTTTTTCACACTGTACCACACTGGTGGTGGAGCAAGGTGAATTTTACATCTCTCACCACAAGCTCCTATCCAGTCTATCAACAGCCAAACCTTTGCACACACACTTATTTGAAATGTAAGCGCTCTGAGACCATTTAAGAATCATTTGCAAGCTCAGGGGAATGATGAGGCAGGTCTTTATTGTTCAGTCTTCAATAACTGCATTAAACAGCTTGCATGCTCCTGTGGAGCTGGAACCCCTGCTATTTATTGGAAAGTCAATCAAAACTGTGTTGGCAATACATGAGAGCTTTTGTATGCTAGATTGTAATGCAACATGTGGATGAACAATGATCTGTCCTCTGATTGGTTTAACAATTAGCTTGCACCAGCTGTGAACTCTAATTTGGAAAATATTCGACAACTTGTCAAGGCAGTCTTACTTTTCCATATGGCAGCAGTGCATCCAGAGGAGAAAAGTCTGTTAGCTGATGATACAGTCATTGAAGCTTTTGCCAACAAATATCAGCTCCTTGCATCAGGGTATCTAAGTGTGAAATGAATTTACTAGAAGCAGGTGCTGTGAAAATTATTGCTTCAGTGTAGAATGTTTCAATGTAAGGGGCGTCGCAGTTGTGTGGGGCGGACTGGTTGGGCCGGATGCTCTTTATCTTTCCGTCATTGTTCATTGTTCATAGGTTTATATGTAACCTTCAGGGCTGCTGACCGAGGGCCGTGCGGCTCTTTGTCGGCCGGCATGGACACGATGGGCCGAAATGGCCTCCTTCTGCACTGTAAGTTTCTATGTGTTTCTATGACATTGGTGACACTACAAACAATTCCTTAAAACTGTCTTCTATATGATAGCTGATGTCCAGGAAAGTGTAAGGCCTGAAGTAAATCTTGCATTTATCTCACGCTGTTCATGACCTCAGGATGTCCCAAACATGTTTAACTCCAAAGAAGTACTTTTTGAAGTGCAGTAACTGTTATAATGTAGGAAACGCGGCAGCCAATATGCTCACAGCCAGGTTCCACAAACAGCAAGGTGATAAATGACCAGATAATCTGTTTTAGTGATGGTTGAGGGATAAATATTGGGAGAACTCCCCTGCTCTTCTTCAAAAAGAACACTGGGATCTTTTCATCCACCTGATCAGTTCATCTGAAAGAAAGCATCTCTGACAGTGCAACACTCCCTCGTTACTGCACTGAAGTGTCAGACTATATTTTGCACTCAGCTCCCTGGAGTGGGGCTTGAACCCACAATCTTCAGACCCAGAGGTGCAAATGCTACCCACTGAGCCACGGCGGGGAGCCTGAAATGCGAAGAAAGGATTGGAACACAATTAAACATGTGGTTGACGCCTGAGGTTCTGATGACAGCCGTGAAGATCTGAGAATGGTGATATTGTGACACATGAGTTATAATCTGCTTCCAGATGGACAGGGTGATGGGAATGAAATTGCTGAATGAGTGATCGTGGATAGTGGTGATCCAGGATAACAGCTGTTGATGGGTTAGGAATTAAATTCCACTGTCAAAAGCTCTTCTGTTCCGACCATGATGATGATATGGAGGGACATGGACCAAGTGATATCAGTGCAGTCAGCCATATGGAGGAATGCAGCACTTTCAGCATTAACCTTAGGGGGTTGAAGCTGCCTGACACAGAGGCCACCAGGCTTCCTTTGGTGCGTTGAGATAATGGGACATGAAAGAACATTTTGCAGTGTCTAGCCAGTAAAAACTAATAGTATATTACATTACCTGTGTGTCTCCCTGGATCGATGTTCACCATCCCTCCATAAAGCATCTTGCTATCTTTTGTATTGTGAATAATGCTGCATAGATTGAAGTTCTTATGCTCCGTACATCATGTTGTAACTTTTAATTATAAAAGCAGATTGCAGACTTCACACATGTTTGCTGCAGAAAAGTGTGATGCTAGGCTAAACTGCGTCGTTTCCCTCATCTCCCTCCATGAGCTCTCATCAGACTCCTCTCCTCAATGACACCTGCTACCACCTACTCCCTCACCCTGCTCCTGGACCTAGTCCTGACCACACAACAACCTCACCTCAGCCAAATGTGCTCAGACCTGTCAAACTGTTCATGTAACAAAAGACCTCAAGGTTCAAGACGCTTTATGGGGGAAGCTGTGGACACATTTATGATACAATTTCTGTACATCAAACCTATATCTTAAGATTGTGTACCTTACATCTGTTTGCAGTACTCCATTGTATTTTTAAAAGGTACCTGCACATCTTATGGGCTCAATTTTGGCCAGGAGTTGTTCTGTTTTTTTGGAGTAACTTGGTTTTTCTGGCGTAACTTAAAAATCCCCATTTTCCCCAATCAAGTTGCACCACAGAGTTCGTTATGATTTTTTTAGGTTTGTTTTTTTTCTCCAAAGGGGGCGTTACCAGCCACCTACGCCAGTTCTGCCCATTTAGGCAACTTTGGCCAGCTAATAGTTACTCCATTTATATTTAGGCCAGCGTATGTGGCCACTTCAGAAAACCCTTGCGGAAAGTTAAAGAAATCGGCGCAGGTAGGTACATCGGAGACCATTCGGGCAGGCAGCGGAGAGGACCTGTACCTAAACTACCAAGCCTTACAAAGCACCAAACCTTGCAAACAAATAGTACTAAGAATTCAATAAGAAATAAAAAATTGAATTAAGTCCTATCTTCATCTTCAAACCCGACCCGGGAAGGCAGTGGGCCGGCCGGTGCAGAAGGCCACTCAGCCTGGGCTAAGGGCGAGCAGGAAAACTGATAGTGCTCCTGCCAGGATGATTTCTATCAGTTTTCCTGCTAGCCTGCCCCGAGCCCTGGCCGAGTGGGCTCCCGGTGCGATCGATCTCTTAGTATTTCTAAGAGATCGATCGCACCAGGAGGCCACTCGGCCTGGGCTAAGGGCGAGCAGGAGAACTGACAATGCTCCTGCCTGCCGGTGATTTCTATCAGTTCTCCTGCCCGCCCCTAGCTCCTGTACTTTGCCTCTAATTAATATAAGTTCTGCAATCTCATTCAGCCAGCCTCGAATGATAGGCTATGTAAAAATAGACACTCGACACTGCAAAAAACATTTGCTCAACCTGACGGTAGTAAGTGCAACCAGTTCCATAAAGGAAAAAGTTATTCCATTCCTCAGCCTTTATCTTAATGCACAAACAAATTCACCAAGATACTCTGTCATAAAACTATAGGGTAAACTCAGCAGTCCCACATTCTCAGTGAGGAGCCATGCTCAAAGGGTTTCCTTTGGGCTTTCTTTGTGTACAGCTGGGAGGCCACTCAGCCAGGACTAGGGGCGGGCAGGAGAACTGATAGTGCTCCTGTCTGCCGGTGATTTCTATCAGTTCTCCTGCCCACCCCTAGCCCAATAAAGGTGGCAGAATAAATGCAGAGAACTTTACCTAAAGGAGCCCAGCAACACATGGAGGAAGAACATGGAGGAAGGATGTCATAGCAGTGCATCTGGAAAATGGTGGCATGATAGGTCCAAGTCAGCATGGATTTGTGAAAGGGAAATCATGCTTGACAAATCTTCTGGAATTTTTTGAGGATGTTTCCAGTAAAGTGGACAAAGGAGAACCAGTTGATGTGGTATATTTGGACTTTCAGAAGGCTTTCGACAAGGTCCCACACAAGAGATTAATGTGCAAAGTTAAAGCACATGGGATTGGGGGTAGTGTGCTGATGTGGATTGAGAACTGGTTGTCAGACAGGAAGCAAAGAGTAGGAGTAAACGGATACTTTTCAGAATGGCAGGCAGTGACTAGTGGGGTACCGCAAGGTTCTGTGCTGGGGCCCCAGCTGTTTACATTGTACATTAATGATTTAGACGAGGGGATTAAATGCAGTATCTCCAAATTTGCGGATGACACTAAGTTGGGTGGCAGTGTGAGCTGCGAGGAGGATGCTATGAGGCTGCAGAGTGACTTGGATAGGTTAGGTGAGTGGGAAAATGCATGGCAGATGAAGTATAATGTGGATAAATGTGAGGTTATCCACTTTGGTGGTAAAAACCGAGAGACAGACTATTATCTGAATGGTGACAGATTAGGAAAAGGGGAGGTGCAACGAGACCTGGATGTCATGGTACATCAGTCATTGAAGGTTAGCATGCAGGTACAGCAGGCGGTTAAGAAAGCAAATGGCATGTTGGCCTTCATAGCGAGGGGATTTGAATACAGGGGCAGGGAGGTGTTGCTACAGTTGTACAGGGCCTCGGTGAGGCCACACCTGGAGTATTGTGTACAGTTTTGGTCTCCTAACTTGAGGAAGGACATTCTTGCTATTGAGGGAGTGCAGCGAAGATTCACCAGACTGATTCCCGGGATGGCGGGACTGATCTATCAAGAAAGACTGGATCAACTGGGCTTGTATTCACTGGAGTTCAGAAGAATGAGAGGGGACCTCATGGAAACGTTTAAAATTCTGACGGGTTTAGACAGGTTAGATGCAGGAAGAATGTTCCTGATGTTGGGGAAGTCCAGAACCAGGGGTCACAGTCCAAGGATAAGGGGTAAGCCATATAGGACCGAGATGAGGAGAAACTTCTTCACCCAGAGAGTGGTGAACCTGTGGAATTCTCGACCATAGAAAGTAGTTGAGGCCAATTCACTAAATATATTCAAAAGGGAGTTAGATGAAGTCCTTACTACTCGGGGGATCAAGGGTTATAGCGAGAAAGCAGGAATGGGGTACTGAAGTTTCATGTTCAGCCATGAACTCATTGAATGGCGGTGCAGGCTAGAAGGGCTGAATGGCCTGCTCCTGCACCTATTTTCTATGTTTCTATGTTTCTATGCCACACTCTGAAAGTGAGAGAGACCTACTGTTGTTGCAGACTCGCAGCGCTACCGCTCATGCGCGGACATCCCCAGCAGACTCCACTGCGCATGTGCAGATGTCCCGGCACATTTTCCAGCGCAGAACTCTGGTTCCACCCCCGATTCGACTGGCCACGCTGCACAACTGCAGTGAAGAGGCCGGACAGCGACCAAAGTGGCAACAACATTTTTCGGTGCACCTCAGAACATAGATAAGCGGCGCAATTCCGGTAAGTGTGCCAAAAAACGGGCTCGGCCAAAATTGAGGTCGTTGTGTGGTCAGGATTATGTCCAGGAGCAGGGTGAGGGAGTTGGTAGAGGATATAGTACCGGTATAGTGCAGTTGCTGTGGCCTGATCTATATGTGCAGGCCCCGACCTGTGTGAGAACACCAGCGGCAGGCCTGGAAGCAGCGTGGAGGCGTACCACTTCAGGGAGCAGCGCGAGCTAGTGCAGGAGGACGATAGCAGTGAAGAGTGATATCATCAAGGTCCAGGTCGGTGATTGGAGCGTGGACAGGTACAGCAGGAGCGGCGAGAGACTGTGGAGGGATGTGATCGGGGCCCAGGAGAGGCGTGAGTTCGGGGCCCTAGGGCAGCACAGGCCAGCCCACACTGCGATATATGTGTGTACACTAGATCCGTGCAGCAGAGCAGGTGTCCAGTCGTCTTGGGTAACCCTTGCCACTGGACCAAGACCTAGCTCTGTCAAGCCCGTGTGGTGGCTCGTGTGCAACGGCCACCACACATTAAAAAAATCCACGCACAGGCATCTTCCACCCTTCAGGATGTCGTTCAGGACCTGGAATATTAGGTCCATCATTGAAACACCTGTGAACTCATCCTTTTTTGGCGTGGAAGCAAGTCATCCTAGTTTTGAGGGACTGCCTATGATGATGACTTTGATTAGGGAATATAGGAACAGAAGTCAGCCATTCGGCCCATCAAGCCTGCTCTGTCATTTTGTTAGTCATGGCAGCTAATCTGTTCAGTCCAAAATTGCTGCCCTTTCTCCATATCCCTTCTTTTCTTTTATTCTATTCGTTCCTGGGATGTTGTCCATGCCAACAAGGCCAGCATTTATTTCTCATCCCTAATTGCCTTTGAGAAGGTGGCAGTGAACCGCTGCAGTGTGTGTGGTGAAGGTTCTCCCACAGTGCTGCCAGGGAGGGAGTTCCAGGATTTTGACCCAGCTATGATGAAGAAACGGGGACATATTTCCAAGTCAGGATGGTGTGTAACTTGAAGGGGAACTTGCAGGTTGATGGAGTTCCCATGCACCTGTTGCCCATGTCCTTCTAGGTGGTAGAGGTAGCGCATTTGGGAGGTGTTATCGAAGAAATCGTGGTGAGTTGCTGCAGTGCCTCTTGTAGATGGAACATACTGTAGCCACAGTGAACCGGTGGTGGAGGGAGTGAATGTTTAAGGTGGTGGAGGAAGTGCCAATCAAGCGGACTGCTTTGTCCTGCATGGTGTCGAGCTTCTTGAATGTTGTTGGAGCTGCACTCATCCAGGCGAGTGGAGAGTATTCCATCACACTCCTGACTTGTGCCTTGCAGATGGAGAAAAGGCTTTGGGGAATCAGGAGGTGAGACACTTGCTGCAGAATGGTCAGTCTCTGACCTGCTCTAGTAGCCACAGTATTTATGTGGCTGGTCCAGTTAAGTTTCTGGTCAATGGAGATCCACAGGATGTTGATGGTGGGGTACTTGGTCGTGGTAATGCCGTTGAATGTCAAGGGGCGGTGGTTAGACTCCCACTTATTGGAGCTAGTCATTGTCTGGCACTTGTCTGGCACGAATGTTACTTGCCACTTATCAGCCCAAGCCTGAATATCATCCAGGTCTTGCTGCATGCGGGCATGGACTGCTTCATTTTCTGCGGAGTTGAGAATGGAACTGAATACTGCAATCATCAGTGAACATCCCCACTTTTAACCTTATGATGGAGGAAAGGTTATTGATGAAGCAGCTGAAAATGGTTGGGCCGAGGACACTGCCCTTAGCAACTCCTGCAGCGATGTCCTGGAGCTGAGAAGATTGACCTCCAACAACTACAACCATCTTCCTTTGTGCGAGGTATGGCTTGAGCCAATGGAGATTTTTCCCCTCATTCCCATTGACTTCAATTTTACCAGGGGTCCTTGATGCCACACTTGGTCAAATGCTTCCTTGATGTCAAGGACCGTCACTCTCACCTCACTTCTGGAATTCAGCTCTGTTGTTTTTAATACTCAAGTGAAGTTATTCATTGTAGTGGAACACACACAGGATTATTTCAGTGCATCAATAGTTGGAATTTTGGAAAGGAGTCCTGGTGCAATGTCCAAGTCTTAGGCTATGGTTTGAGCTGAGGGAACCAGGATGCTTAAGACTTTTGTATACTCTTGAACACCACTACAGCTCCTATGAATTGCAAATAGTGAAAAAAAATCGCTTTGTTATATATCACTTTTAATGCTAAATAAAATAACAATACACCGTCGCATTGGAATTAATGTGCAGTCAGTTACCTGAAATATTGGTCTATCCAAACAAGGTGTGCTTCTCAGCCTGTTTGGATAAATATTATTCCTCCTACACACGGAAATTTCTGCAACAATTTATCTCTGTTACCAATTGATGTATCGCTACATCCCTCCTCATGGTAATTAAATACCTCTAAGCAAGCACTCGATTATAAATCTCAACAGAATGAACCAAAGCACGGTCCCAAGTCTAAAAATACTGATCTCAGTTCTGGGGCTGACTGAAAATGTTGGTTGGAAAGGTGATCGCAGGTTTCATTTTATAGCAGCTCAACACTTGGGAAGAAAAGAGAAGGCTAAGGGGCGACCTAATAGAGCTCTTAAAAATTATGAAGGGCTTCGATAGGGTCGACACAGAGAAGATGTTTCTACTTGTGTGGAGTCCAAAACTAGGGGTCATCAATCATAGAATCCTACAGTATTGAAGGAAGCCATTTGGTGTGAAGTGATGCACTTTGTGAGAAACAACATGGAGCGGCATTATAATCTAAATGGTCCTCTTTTGAGGGGGGTGCAAGAACTGACGGATCTGGGGGTGTTGTGTTTAGAATAACTCCACAAGACTGAGTGCTTTAAGCTTAAACTGATGTGACCTTAGTCTCATTAATAAAACTCCAGAGCGCCAAAGCAGCATGGCAGACAACCTTTTATACTCGCTTACATGAAGTGTGCAGGTGACCCTTGGGCCTCCAACAGATGCGGCCTCTGGTGGCAAGTCTTACACAGTTATAATGTTTACATATATAATATCACTCCCCGCCAAAGTCTTTGATACAAGTTATTTGCAAGTTGAGGCAGTCCGGGGCCCTTCGCTCCCTGGTTGAATGCCTGAGTTCGAACCCTGGCATGGGTGAGTTGCTCGGCCATTGCTGCACTGCAGCACGGCTCATCTGACCGGACTGTTGGGCATGGTGGGTTCATCCTCTTGATTGATGGTGAGGTCGATTGCTGGTTGGGTGTGTGTTGGTGGATCGATGATGGTGATGTACTCTTCAAGTTGTCCTGGTTGTCAGTGAATCACAGTTTGGTCTGATCCAAATGCTTTCTGCATGTTTGTCCATTACATAGTTTGACAATAAACACTCTATTCCCCTCCTTGGCCAAGACAGTGCCAGCAACCCATTTGGGACCATGACCGCAATTAAGGACAAACACAGGGTCACTAACATCAATGTCACACGATACAGCCGTGCGATTGTGGTACATGTTTTGCCGGTGACGCCGGGTTTCCACTTGATCATTAAGATGGACTAAGGGGAGCCTGGTTTTGAGTGTTCTCTTCATTAACAATTCCGCCGGGGGAACCCTGGTAAGCGAGTGGGGTCGCATCCGGTAGCTGAGCAGAACCCGAGATAAACGGGTCTGCAGGGAGACATCCGTCACGCGTTACAAGCTCTGCTTGATAGTTTGGACTTCCTATTCCGCTTGACCGTTGGATGCGGGCTTAAACGGGGCAGACCTGACATGCTTAATGCCATTGCGGGTCATAAACTCGTTGAATTTGAGTTGGTGAAACACGGTCCATTGTCACTAACAAGGACGTCGGGCAAGCCATGGATGGCGAACATGGCCCGGAGGCTTTCAATGGTGGCACTGGACGTGCAGGATGACATGATTACACATTCAATTCATTAAGAGTAAGCGCCCACTACTACTAAGAACATCTTTCCTAGAAGGGAGCCAGCAACATCTACGTGGATCCTGGACCACGGTTTGGAGGGCCATGACCACAGACTCAGTGGAGCCTCCCTTGGTGCATTGCTCAACTGTGAGCAAGTGTTACATTGGTGTACGCATGACTCCAAATCCGAGTCAAAGCTGGGCCACCAAACGTGCGACCTGGCTATAGCCTTCATCATGACGATGCCTGGATGGGTACATATAAACGTTTCCAGGGCTTTTTTTGGCAAACATAGAAACATAGAAACATAGAAAATAGGTGCAGGAGTAGGCCATTCGGTCCTTCGAGCCTGCACCACCATTCAATAAGATCATAGCTGATCATTCACCTCAGTACCCCTTTCCTGCTTTCTCTCCATACACCTTGATCCCTTTAGCCGTAAGGGCCATATCTAACTCCCTCTTGAATATATCCAATGAACTGGCATCAACAACTCTCTGCAATAGGGAATTCCACAGGTTAACAACTCACTGAGTGAAGAAGTTTCTCCTCATCTCAGTCCTAAATGGCTTACTTCTTATCCTTAGACTATGTCCCCTGGTTATGGACTTCCCCAACATCGGGAACATTCTTCCTGCATCTAAACTGTCCAGTCCCGTCAGACTTTTATATGTTTCTATGAGATCCCCTCTCATCCTTCTAAACTCCAGTGAATACAGGCCCAGTCAATCCAGTCTCTCCTCATATGTCAGTCCAACCATCCCGGGAATCAGTCTGGTGAACTTCCGCTGCACTCCTTCAATAGCAAGATCGCCCTTCCTCAGATTAGGAGATCAAAACTGAACACAATATTCCAGGTGAGGCCTCACTAAGGCCCTGTACAACTGCAGTAAGACCTCCCTGATCCTATACTCAAATCCCCTAGCTATGAAGACCAACATACCATTTGCCTTCTTCAACACCTGCTGTACCTGCATGCCAAATTTCAATGACTGATGTACCATGACACCCAGGTCTCATTGCACCTCCTCTTTTCTTAATCTGCCGCCATTCAAATAATATTCTGCCTTTGTGTTTTTGCCACCAAAGTGGATAACCTCACATTTATCCACATTATACTGCATCTGTCACTCGTTTGCCCACTCACCTAACCTGTCCAAGTCACCCTGCAGTCTTTTAGCGTCCTCCTCACAGCTCACACCGCCACCCAGTTTCGTGTCATCTGCAAACTTGGAGATATTACACTCAATTCCCTCATCCAAATCATTAATATATATTGTAAATAGCTGGGGTCCCAGCACTGAGCCCTGCGGCATCCCACTATCACTGCCTGCCATTCTGAAAAGGACCCGTTTATCCTGACTCGCTGCTTCCTGTCTGCCAACCAGTTCTCTATCCATGTCAGTACATTACCCCCAATACCATGTGCTTTGATTTTGCACACCAATCTCTTGTGTGTGACCTTGTCAAAAGTCTTTTGAAAGTATAAATACACCACATCCACCGGTTCTCCCTTGTCCACTCTACTAGTTACATCCTTCAAAAAATTCTAGAAGTTTTGTCAAGCAGGATTTCCCTTTCATAAATCCATGCTGACTTGGACCGATCCTGTCACTGCTTTCCAAATGTGCTGCTATTTCATCTTTAATAATTGATTCCAACACTTTCCCCACTACTGATGTCAGGCTAATCGGTCTATAATTACCCTTATTCTCTCTCCCTCCCTTCTTAAAAACTGGTGTTACATTGGCTACCCTCCAGTCCATAGGAACCGATCCAGAGTCGATAGACTGTTGGAAAATGATCACCAATGCATCCACTATTTCTCGGGCCACTTCCTTAAGTACTCTGGGATGCAGACTATCAGGCCCCGGGATTTATCGGCCTTCAATCCCATCAATTTCCTGAACACAATCTCCAGACTAATAAGGATTTCCTTCAGTTCCTCCTTCTCACTAGACCCTCGGTCCCTTAGTATTTCCGCAAGGTTATTTGTGTCTTCCTTCATGAAGACAGAACCAAAGTATTTGTTTAACTGGTCTGCCATTTCTTTGTTCCCCATTATAAATTCACCTGAGTCTGACTGCAAGGGACCTACATTTGTCTTCACTATTCTTTTTCTCTTTACATATCTATAAAAGTTTTTGCAGTCAGTTTTTATGTTCCCAGCAAGCTTCCTCTCATATTCTATTTTCCCCCTGATAATTAAACCCTTTGTCCTCTTCTGCTGTATTATAAAATTCTCCCAGTCCTCAGGTTTGCTGCTTTTTCTGACCAATTTATATGCCACTTCCTTGGATTTAACACTATCCTTAATTCCCCTTGTTAGCCACGGTTGAGCCACCTTCCCCGTATTATTTTTACTCCAGACAGGGATGTACAATTGTTGAAGTTCATCCATGTGATCTTTAAATGTTTGCCATTGCCTCTCCACCTTGAAGTATCAGTCTATTCTAGCCAATTCACGTCTCATACCATCGAAGTTACCTTTCCTTATGTTGAGGACCCAAGTCTCTGAATTAATTGTGTCACTCTCCATCTTAATAAAGAATTCCACCATATTATGGTCACTCTTCCCCAAGGGGCCTCGCACAACAAGATTGCTAATTAGTCCTTTCTCATTACACATCACCCCGTCTAGGATGGCCAACCCTCGAGTTGGCTCCTCGACATATTGGTCTGGAAAACCATTCCTAATACACTCCAGGAAATCCTCCTCCACCACATTGCTACCAGTTTGGTTAGCACAATCAAATGTAGATTAAAGTCGCCCATGATAACTGCTGTACCTTTATTGCATGCATCCCTAATTTCTTGTTTGATGCAGTCCCCAACCTCACCACTACTGTTTGGTGGTGTATACACAACTCCCACTCGTGTTTTCTGCCCTTTGGTATTCCGTAGCTCCACCCATACCGATTCCACATCATCCAAGCTCATGTCCTTCCTTACTATTGCATTAATTTCCTCTTTAACCAGCAACGCCACCCCACCTCCTTTTCCTTTCTGTTTATTCTTTCTAAATGTTGAATACCCCTGGGTGTTGAGTTCCCAGCCTTGGTCACCCTGGAGCCATGTCTCCATGATGCCAATTACATCATATCCATTAACTGCTATCTGCGCAGTTAATTCGTCCACCTTATTGCGAATACTCCTCGCATTGAGGCACAGAGCCTTCAGGCTTGTCTTTTTAACACACTTTGCCCCTTTAGAATTTTGCTGTAATGTGGCCCTTTTTGATTTTTGCCTTGGGTTTCTCTGCCCTCAACTTTTACCTTTCTTCTTTCTATCTTTTGCTTCTGCCCCCCTTCTATTTCCCTCTGTCTCCCTGCATAGGTTCCCATCCCCCTGCCATATTAGTTTAACCCCTTCCCAACAGCACTAGAACACACTCCCCCTAGGACATTGGTTCCGGTCCTGCCCAGGTGCAGACCGTCCGGTTTGTACTGGTCCTACCTCCCCTAGAACTGGTTCCAATGTCCCAGGAATTTGAATCTCTCCCTTCTGCACCACTCCTCAAGGCACGTATTCATCTGAGCTATCTTGTGATTCCTACTCTGACTAGCACGTGGCACTGGTAGCAATCCTGACAGTACTACTTTTGAGGTCCTACTTTTAAATTTAGCTCCTAGCTCCCTAAATTCGTCTTGGAGGACCTCATCCCATTTTGTACCTATATCGTTGGTACCTATATGCACCACGACAACTGGCTCTCCCCCTTCAAAATGTCCTGCACCTGCTCCGAGACATCCTTGACCCTTGCACCAGGGAGGCAACATACCATCCTGGAGTCTCGGTTGCGGCCGCAGAAACATCTATCTATTCCCCTTAAAATAGAATCCCCTATCACTATAGCTCTCCCACTCTTTTTCCTGCCCTCCTGTGCAGCAGAGCCACGGATGGTGCCATGAACTTGGCTGCTGCTGCTATCCCCTGATGAGTCATCCCCCTCAACATTATCCAAAGCGGTTTATCTGTTTTGCAGGGGGCTGACTGCAGGGGACCCTTGCATTACCTTCCTTCCACTACTCTTCCTGTTGGTCACCCATCCCCTATCTGGCTGTGTAATCTTTACCTGTGGTAAGACCAACTCACTAAACGTGCTATTCACATTATCGTCAGCATCACGGATGCTCCAGAGTAAATCCACCTGCAGCTCCAGTGCCACATTGCGGTCTGTCAGGAGCTGCAGCCGGATACACTTCCCGCACATGTAGTCGTCAGGGACACTGAAAGCATCCCTGACTTCCCAATTGAGTAGAGGAGGAGCATAACATGTGTCCGAGCTCTCCTGCCATGACTTAACCCGTAGATTAACTTAATTTGGCAACAATAATGCTAAAGGTTACTTACTGATAAAGAAAAGAAAAAGAAAAACTACTCACCAATCACCAGCCAATCACTTACCCCCTTGGCTGTGAAGTCACCGTTCGATTTCTTCCGACTTCTTTTTTACCTTCTCTCCCTGCTGCAGCTGCACCGGCTGACCTTTTATAGGCTGCTCCAACGTCCTCGGACTCCCACTGCTCACACTCCCGCCTTCTCCGACTCTGCTGGGCCTTTTATAGACCGTTCCGACATCCCCGGACTCCCGCTGCTCGATCTCCCTCCTCCTCCGATGCTGCTGGGCCTTTATAGGCCGCTCCAACATCCCCGGACTCCCGCTGCTCGATCTCCCTCCTCCTCCGACTCTGCTGGGCTTTTTATAGACCGTTCCAACATCCCCAGACTCCCACTGCTCACACTCCCTCCTCCTCCGACGCTGCTGGGCCTTTTATAGACCGCTCCAACATCCCCGGACTCCCGCTGCTCGATCTCCCTCCTCCTCCGACTCTGCTGGGCCTTTATAGACCGTTCCGACATCCCCGGACTCCCGCTGCTCGATCTCCCTCCTCCTCCGATGCTGCTGGGCCTTTATAGGCCGCTCCAACATCCCCGGACTCCCGCTGCTCGATCTCCCTCCTCCTCCGACTCTGCTGGGCTTTTTATAGACCGTTCCAACATCCCCAGACTCCCACTGCTCACACTCCCTCCTCCTCCGACGCTGCTGGGCCTTTTATAGACCGCTCCAACATCCCCGGACTCCCGCTGCTCGATCTCCCTCCTCCTCCGACTCTGCTGGGCCTTTATAGACCGTTCCGACATCCCCGGACTCCCGCTGCTCGATCTCCCTCCTCCTCCGACGCTGCTGGGCCTTTTATAGACCGTTCTGACGTCCCCGGACTCCCGCTGCTCACACTCCCGCCTCCTCCGACTCTGCTGGGCCTTTTATAGACCGTTCTGACATACCCGGACTCCCGCTGCTCGATCTCCCTCCTCCTCCGACTCTGCTGGGCCTTTATAGGCCGCTCCAACATCCCCGGACTCCCACTGCTCACACTCCCTCCTCCTCCGACTCTGCTGGGCCTTTTATAGACCGTTCCGACATCCCCGGACTCCTGCTGCTCGATCTCCCTCCTCCTCCGACTCTGCTGGGCCTTTATAGGCTGCTCCAACATCCCCAGACTCCCGCTGCTCGATCTCCCGCCTCCTCCGACGCTGCTGGGTCTTTTATAGACCGTTCTGACGTCCCCGGACTCCCACTGCTCACACTCCCTCCTCCTCCGACTCTGCTAGGCCTTTATAGACCGCTCCGACGTCCCCGGACTCCCGCTCCTCAAAACCACGTGATTACCCCATAAGAGATAATCTGACTGGATGGACATGTCATCTTTACCTCGGTGAAACGGCTTAATTTCATCTTGCATTTACCCAGAAACAGCCGACCAGCTCCCATTGATGACGCAGCCTTTTATTAGTGATAGAACAGGATCCAGGCTGGTCCAGGTCCTGATCTGGCGAGCCATGACAGATGACCCCTCGCTCTCAGTTCGATCTCGACTTTCTCCCTCACCATATATGGAAACGCTCGAGCCTTGTAATGAACAGGCCGTGCATCAGGGACTAGATGGATCAGCACCTTGACGCCTGTGAAGTTGCCGATGCCTGGTTCAAATAGCGACGGAAATTTGCTCAGCACTTGATCACACGAGGTGTCCTCCACCGAAGATTGTGCTTTGATGTCATCCCAGTTCCATCGAATCTTTCCTAGCCAGCTTTTGCTGAACAGCATTGGACAATTGCCTGGTACAATCCACAGTGATAAGTCTTGCACAGCTCCATTGTACGGTACCTTCACTGCCTCACTGCCAATGACTGGTATGAGCTCTTTGGTGTAAATGCGCAGCTTTGTATAAATCGGGCTCAGTTTGGGCCTTTGTGCCTTGTTGCTCCACTGTTTCTCAAAAGTCTTCTGGCTCATAATTGACTGACTTTCCCCCATATCCAACTTCATGGAAACTGGAATGCCATTTAATTTGACTTTCAGCATTATAGGAGGGCTCGTGGTGGTGAAGGTGTGTACCCCATACACTTCTTCCTCTGCCTCGGGTTGAGTTGCCTCTCTTACTCGTTCTGCATGATCCACGTCAGATCGACCATTTTCTGCCGACTCTGCCACGTGATGAGTCGCAGCACGTTTACACATTCGCTGGAGATGCCCCATTGTTTCGCAGCCTTTGCACACGTAGTGCTTGAATCGATATTGATGGGCTCTATGATTACCCCCGCAGCGCCAACATGGTGTTAAAGGATTTGCATTCACGCCCCACGGCAGACTCTGAGTCATCCTAGGTCTTGCAGCTACCGACGTGTAGGCCCTGCCATGTACAGTTCTGCCTGCTAACAGCATTATTTTATGCACAGTACTTGCTGGTGAGCTTCACTGCTGAAAAGATATCAGTTTAGTATTATCATTCGTGAACATGAAAGCCTGGGCTATTGTGATGGCCTTGTTCGGGTCGAGGGATTCAGCAGACAGCAGCTTGCAAAGAATGACCTCGTGGCCGATTCCAAGCACGAAAAAGTCTCGCAGCATTTCCCCCAAATATCCAGCAAAATCGCAAGGTCTCACAAAATGTCTTAGGTTGGCGACATAACTGGCCATATCCTGGCCCTCGGAGCGATGGTGCGTATAGAAGCGATACCTGACCATTAAGATGCTCTCCTTCGCTTTGAGGTGTTCCCGAACCAGCGTACAGAACTCTGCATATGTGTTTTCCATTGGTTTCGGCGGTGCTAGCAGATGATTGATGAGGCTGTATGTTGTAAACCTACAAACGGTGAGGAGAATCGCCCTGCGCTTGATCGCTTTATCGTCCCCATCCAGCTCGTTGGCCACGAAGTACTGGTCAAGATGGTCAATGAAGGCTTCCCAATCATGACCCTCTACAAATCGCTCAAGAATACCAATGGCAGCCATAACCACATGAAAGTTTATGATCTGTTACTCGTCGCCAATTGTTATGTTTAGAATAATTCCACAAGACTGAGTACTGGTAAGCTTAAACTGATGTGACCTTAGTCTCTTTAATAAAACTCCAGAGTGCCAAAGCAGCTTGGCAGACAACCTTTTCTACTCGCTTGCATAAGGTGTGCAGGTGACCCTTGGGCCTCCAACAGGTGTGCCCTCTGGTGGCAAGTCTTATACAGTTATAATGTTTACGTACATAACAGGGGTTAAATATTCACAAAACCTTGAAGATGGAAGAACAAGTTGACGAGGCAGTTAAGAAAACATACGGGATACTTGGTTTTGTAAACAGGGGCATTGAATGCAAAAACAAGGGAGCCATGCTAAACCTTTACAAAATTGCTGGTTAGGACTCAACTGTACCCAAGTTGCCACCTTCCCTTTTACACCATGAGCTTCTATTTTTGGAAAAAGTCTGTTATGTGGTATCAAATCAAATCAATATAAGATAGTCATTAATAAATCCATTAAGGAATTCAGGAGAAGCTTCTCTACTCATAAAGTGGTTAGAATGTGGAACTTGCTACCATGAGGAATAGTTGAGCTTAATAGCATAGATGTATTTAAGGAGAAGTTAGAAAAGTACATGCAGGAGAAAGGAATAAAAAGTTATGCATATAGGGATGGGAGGAGGTTTGAGCGGAGCATAAACACCGGCATAGACTCACCAAGATTTCTTCAGCAGCACCCCCCAAAACCCGTGACCTCTACCACCTAGAAGGACAAGGGCAGCAGGTGCATGGGAACATCATTACCTCCACATTCCCCTCCAAGTCACACACCATCCTGACTTGGAAGTTCCTTCAACGTCGCTGGGTCCAAATCCTGGAACTCCCTCCCGAACAGCACTGTGGGAGCACCTTCACAACACGGACTGCAGCGGTTCAAGAAGGCGGCTCACCACCAGCTTCTCAAGGGCAATTAGGGATGGACAATAAATGGTTACAGCACAGAAGAAAGGCCATTTGGCCCGTCGAGTCAGTGCCGGCTCTCTGCAATGTAGCCATTGCATGGTTAATAAATACATTCACGTTCATTATACAGCATGAGACAAAGAATAAAATGGATCAATTCACGTGTCTCCTTCCTCAAGGTAAATCTATTAAAAATAACTCTGCAGTTATGTACTACCAAGGAGACCAAAGGAAATGAAAGAGAAGTAAAGGAGGTTCAATACTATCATGTTGTTGAGGGGAGAGAGGGAAGGCTTCTTTTCCCACGAGCGGGCCCACTGATATAGAGGGTCGACATTCGCCCCAGCCCATGTAGCAATACTCGAAGTTCGCAGACAGAGATGGATGGCAAAGTATAACGATCTTTTACGAATGTCCAGGAACACCCCTCATCACAGCCGCCTGTGAGTGGAGATGCTCCCCGAACAGCCCAATCATACAACTTTTATACATTTCA
The DNA here is from genome assembly GCF_044704955.1 of Pristiophorus japonicus. Lineage (NCBI taxonomy): Eukaryota > Metazoa > Chordata > Chondrichthyes > Pristiophoridae > Pristiophorus > Pristiophorus japonicus. Next base: position 197,276,215 of record NC_091986.1, read on the forward strand.
AAAACCCCTCTGTTCCCAGACAAGACCTCCCTAGATTTCTAATTGGAGTACCTTATCATTGCTACTTCTCTAATTGGACTACCTTATCAGTGCTACTCCGGATTGACAGGTCATGAGCTCTGACTGACAGGCCATGATCTCGTGACTATCTTAGACCATTCTGGGAATGGTATCATTAGGTTTGAATTTGTTATACATTTCCTTTGGTGCCTCTTCTCATGGCCTTATCAGCGGTCTGTTTAGGTTCTCTCCTATTGACATTCCTTGTTGGAATACTATCTGGTATCCCAACCCATAACAGTACCTTCTGGAGCCTTGGTGCTGGAATGTACAAGGCGTGAGAAGAAAGGCCTTTTACCTCCTTATGGGTCGGTGCAGGAACCAGCACTTTAACCCTTGTCCCGCTGGTACCCCTAATGCCAAATTTTTCTCTTAAATATCCTCCCTTTTGGCCCTTGGCTATACGCCAAGTTGGCCATATTTCCCGATAACTATCTCCCTGTAGGCAAGTTCCAAATAGTTTTGTTCACCTGGGTGGCCATCTCCCAAGCTTCGGGACCTCCTGAAACCTTCCCACAGAGTTATATAAGGTAAGTCTTTCCTGTAGGACTGCTTAAATTTTCATCCATTATGGCCTTAATCATAGCGCGTGCTGTACCGTGTCATTTGGCCTGGTTAATTCGTGCACATGTTAATCCAATCATGACCATCAGAACCAGGCCCTGTATTATTACAAGTACATGTGATATTATTTTTATCCATGGGTGAATTTGAATATTAATTCCAATGTCCCACAGCTTTGAGTACCAGGGCTGATCAGCCACCATTGCGTTAGTGTCTCTCTGTAAGTTGTCTATTTCTTCCATCAGCCAGATATACTGTCGTCTTTGATTCTGGATTCCTTGCACCAAACGTAATTGTTCCTCATTTAATTCCGGTATCTGTTTGCCTTGCGGTTCCCATACCGCCTCTTCGTACCCTTCTCGGAGGGTATCCATGACTGTTCCGTGGATGATTTCCGTTGTCTCGGGATGTATGTGATATCCGTCTATGTCTATTTCTCCCTTGGGTCTGAAGCAGAAGTTAGGACTAATGAGGACACAGGGGGTGACTCCTCCCCTGGTCTTAATGTTAAGTTGGCTGCCCCCGTGCTCGCGCACCACTCTCAGTTCCCTTGCGGGGCAGCGATGGTCTCAAGATCATGTTCAAGAGGAGTGATACTCAGCATACATCCGTTTATCTGGTGGAATCCACAATCATCATTTGTCATTCGTGGCGTACCTCGACATAAAATATTTTTATCGGAGTCGGTTATGGCAATGCCTTTGGAACTATTGTTAACTTTAATCGCCTATCTGGCAGGCTGATGGTAACGTAACCGTGTTTGGTTTCTCACTTCACCAATATTATCGATCTGGTATAAAGGGTCTCCCTTTGTTACATCATACTGTGGTATGGACAACACAAATCCGATCATATTCACCCACCCAGTAATACAGCTGAATTTTGGCACCCATGCGTGACTATTCCTTCGTACCTGGCATGTGTTATTAATTTTTTTATCTAGAATCCAATTGTTAAGTATGCTGTTCGGGATCCAATCTGGTATATCTCCATTCTGGAGTTGCTCCAAATTATGTTGTACCTCACTTAATATCCAGGCCTCATACCCAGAGCAAACTATCTCAGCCTGTAATCGTTTACTTATATCGTTCCCCATTGCGTGAATCAAATTTATTGTCTTGGCATGTTTCTGTAATGTATGTGTCTGGAATCTTACATTATTATATATAACTGTATCCTAACATGCTGTAATAAGATATGACCTGTAACCACCAGCATACCTTACCACCAGGGGTGCACTTGCAAGAGACAGGTATATAAGGACAGGTCTCAGGCAACTGCAGCATTCCAGAGCTGTGAAATAAAGGTGCAAGTCCAGAGTGACCTTGACTTCACTACATGCCTCGTGTGAATCTGTACTGAGGGGACAGGACTTTACAGTGGCGACGAGTTACGGGATTACAGAATCCACAGAATGGCGAACAACGGATCAGATGAAAAGTACAATGCAGGAGACAATTGGGAGGACTTTATAGAAAGGCTCCAGCAAAGCTTTGTAACCAAAGACTGGTTGGGCGACGATAAGGCAGACAAGAGAAGAGCCCATCTCTTGACCAGCTGTGGCTCGAAAACATACGCTTTAATGAAGGATCTGTTGGCACCTGAGAAACCAGCAAGCAAATCGTTTGAAGACTTGAGCACACTGGTAAGAGACCACCTGAGGCCAGCGAGCAGCCTACACATGGCCAGACACAGGGTTCTACAACTACAGATGCTGTGTGGGCCAGAGCATACCCGACTTTGTGGCGGAACTTCGGAGGTTGGCTAGTTTATGTGACTTCTTTGATGAACTGAGGAGAGAAATGCTGAGAGACTTTTTCATTGAAGTAATAGGCCACGCAGGCATACTCCGAAAGCTCATAGAGACCAAGAACCTGACCTTAGAGGCAGCAGCACTGGTTGCACAGACATTCTTGGTAGGGGAAGAAGAAACGAGGTTGATTTACAATGCAGGTACGACAACTAATGAAATATCGGAACAAGAAGTTCACAGCACTAAACAAACTGCTACCTCCACACACAGACAAAACTGGGAGAACAGGCCCTCGACAGCAGGCAGAAGCCATCAAGGGCCACACGAACGGCCGTTCACACCTCATCAACCCACAATGTGAACAATCAACTACAAACTGAGAGAAGCTCAAGAGAGATCAGCCAGACGCAGCTCATTCTTTGGGAACACTTTGAACAATGGAACATGTCTGTGCTTGAGGTGTGGGGGTGGGCACTCATCAAGGGGATGTCGATTTCAGCAGGCTGTTTGCAGAAATTGTGAAAATACAGGGCATTTGGCCCGCATGTGCAAAGAAACGGCAGCTCGGCTGGTATACGAATCGGATGAGTCAGAAAGCGGACCAGAAGATTGTGGGGACAGTACCCGGGACACCGATGTACAGCGGGTCAACACGATCAATGGCTGCTGCTCCTACAACAGGATGCCTCCTATAATGATGAGGGTCCTACTCAACGGGATATCTGTCAACATGGAGCTGGATACGGGAGCGAGTCAATCTCTCATGGGCGCTCAACAATTTGAACAACTGTGGCCGCATAAAAGACAGACCAAAACTCACAAGGGTCGACACCAAACTAAGGACCTATACCAAAGAAATCGTACCAGTCCTCGGCAGCGTCATGCTCTCTGTCACACACAAAGGGACAGTGAACCGACTTCCCCTATGGATTGTCCCCGGAGACCCCCCAGCACTGCTGGGGAGAAGCTGGCTGGCAAAATTAAACTGGAAATGGGATGACATCCATGCCATGTCATCAGAGGAACTGCTCAACAGTTATAAAGTGATTTGAACATCTCTTTCAGCCAGGTGTGGGCACTTTCAAAGGGGCCAAAGTCAAAATCTACATCACACAGGATGCTAGACCGCTCCATCACAAGGCTTGAGCTGCACCCTATGTGATGAGGGAAAAGTTTGAACATGAACGAGACAGGCTTCTGCGGGAAGGCATTATATCACCTGTGGAATTTAGCGACTGGGCAAGTCCCATCGTCCCAGTCATGAAGCCTGATGGATCCATACGAATCTGTGGGGACGACAAATCTACCATAAACAGAGTCTCCCTACAGGACCAGTACCCGCTGCCCAGAGCGGAGAACTTATTTGCCACATTGGCTGGAGGTAAACTTTTCTCAAAATTAGACCTCACATCTGCATATATGACGCAAGAATTAACCGAGGAATCCAAGCTACTCACCATCATCAACACACATTGAGGCCTTTTCATGTACAATCAATGCCCATTCGGCATCAGGTTGGCAGCTGCCATATTCCAGCGCAACATGGAGAGTCTGCTCAAGTCCATCCCGGGGACGGTTGTATTTCAAGACGACATACTTATCACGGGCAGGGACACCGACTCCCATCTCCGTAATTTGGAGGAAGTACTAAAGTGGTTGGATCGGGTAGGCCTACGAGTCAAGAAATCCAAGTGCCTGTTTCTCGCACCCGAGGTTGAATTTTTGGGCAGAAGGAGTGCCGCTGATGGAATCCACCCAACAGAGTCCAAAACAGAAGCAATTCGCCTGGCACCCAGGCCCCGGAATGTCTCAGAACTGCGCACCTTTCTCGGGCTACTTAATTGCTTTGGGAACTTTATGCAGAACTTAAGCACGCTGCTGGAACCTCTCCACGTGCTACTCAGGAAGGGGTGCGATTGGTTTTGGGGGGATGCCCAGGAACACGCCTTCAATAAGGCATGCAACCTTCTGTGTTCCAACAGTGTTTTGACTTTCTTTGATCCAGATAAAAAGCTAGTTCTCACATGCGATGCATGAGCATATGGGGTCGGGTGCGTTTTGCAACATGTCAATAATGCGGGCAAATTACAACTCCAGGTCACTTTCGCGGGCGGAGCGCGGGTACAGAATGGTAGAGAAGGAGATGCTCGCGTGCGTGTACGGTCTCAAAATGATGCACCAATACCTTTTCGGGGCAAAGTTCGCATTAGAAACCGACCACAAGCCCCTCACATCCCTCCTATCCAAGAGCAAGGCAATAAACGGCAACGCCTCGGCGCTAATTCAATGATGGGCACTCATGCTGGCATCCTACGACTATACCATAAGGCACAGACCAGGCACAGACAACTGTGCCGACGCACTCAGCAGGCTATCCCTGGCGACCATGGAAGGGTCTGACGAACAGAACTGTGAGATAGTCATGGCAATCAATGCCTTTGAGTCCACAGGTTCGCCCATGACGGTTCGCCAAATCAGAGCCTGGACGGCCAGTGACCCCACGTTATCTTTAGTAAAAAGATGTGTCCTAACCGGTGACTGGGCAGAGGCTTGCGATGCCTGCCCCGAGGAATTAAACCCCTTTCACAGCTATCACTACAAGCAGACTGCCTGATGTGGGGCAGCCGAGTAGTCATATCTCTGCGAGGCAGAGAGGCATTTGTCCGGGAGCTCCACCACGAGCACTCGGGGATCGTTCTCATGAAGGCCATAGCCAGATCCCACATCTGGTGGCCTGGTATTGACGCGGACTTGGAGCTCTGCGTCCGAAGGTGCACCATTTGTGCCCAACTCAGCAATGTCCCCAGGGAGGCTCCACTGAACCCCTGGCCCTGGCCTACCAAACCGTGGTCGCGGGTGCACGTAGACTATGCGGGCCCATTCATGGGCAAAATGTTCCTCGTAGTTGTAGATGCATTTTCAAAGTGGATCGAATGCACCATTTTAACCTCGAGCACAACCTCCACCACTGTGGAGAGCCTCGCAACCATGTTTGCAACGCATAGAATCTCTGACATATTGGTCAGTGACAATGGTCTGTGCTTCACCAGCGCAGAATTCCAAGACTTTATAATTGACCACGGCATAAATCACGTCAAGACGGCACCGTTCAAGCCGCCCTCCAACGGCCAGGCGGAGAGAGCAGTGCAAATCATTAAACAAGGCATGCTTAAAATCCAAGGTCCCACGCTGCAGGGTCGCCTGTCGCGACTGCTGCTGGCATACAGATCTCCTACGCACTCATTGACTGGGATCCCCCCCCGCGCAACTGTTGATGAAAAGGACTTTAAAAACAAGGCTCTTATTAATCCTCCAAGACATGCACGAAATTGTTGAGGCAAAGCGCCGTAAGCTGACTGAGTACCATGACAGAAATTTGAGGAAGAGATGAAATGAGATAGGGGACAAAGTGTTTATACTAAACTATGGCAGGGGTCCCAAATGGCTTGCAGGGACAGTAACGGGCAACGAAGGAAACAGGCTACTGGTAGTACAAATGGACAATGGCAAAACCTGCTGGAGGCATGTAGACCAAGTCAAAAGCAGATTTACCAACAACACTGCAGAACCAGAGGCAGACTACAATGTGGAACTCGCACCACACCTGGTGGACAGACAGAGGGAACAACCTGAGGAAAGGGCAATCCCAACAGACAGCCCAGGTGAGTCAACAACAATCACACCAATCGAAACAGACAGCCCAGGCGAGATATCAGCAACCACACCCAAAGAAAAACAGACACCAAGGCAAACAACTTAACCACAATTCAGACGCTCCACGTGAGAGCGTAGACCACCTGAGAGACTGAACCTATAAAGACAATAAGACCTTGGGGGAGGGTGATGTCATGTATCTTACATTATTATATATAACTGTATCCTAACATGCAATACATGACTGTAATAAGATATGACCTGTAACCACCAGCATACCTTACCACCAGGGGTGCACTTGCAAGAGACAGGTATATAAGGACAGGTCTCAGGCAAGTGCAGCATTCCAGAGCTGTGAAATAAGGGTGCAAGTCCAGAGTGACCTTGACTTCACTACATGCCTCGTGTGAATCTGTACTGAGGGGACAGAACTTTACAGTATGGGCCACCTGCAACAGTTCCCCTTGCGCGCTATCTCCCAGCCGCGCTTGTAGGGCTTGGTTATCTATGTCCTGCCCCAGTACACCCCTTAAGATTTGCGTCAAGGTATTGACCCTATCGTCTATCACATACAGGTCTATGATATTCACTGTTGCAAGGCCCGCAGTGTAACCCGTGCCCAGCATTTCCAGTATATCACTTTTTGTTCGATCTCGTTCTATCCCCTTTCTGATATTGAATCTCATGGTTGTGGATTCCGGGCCTTCAAGGATTCTCTGAGTCAGGTTCTGGTACAGACTTATAGTCTCATTCCCACAGAAGCTAGGAAGGATGATAGCCGTGAGGTTTAGGACCACCGTAAGTAGCCATTGCCGCACCCCAAAATGTATCCTCTTCTTAGATTCCTTTATTACTAGTCCCCCTGTGACTCCCGTCTTTATGGACGGGCATGTGGGAGGGGGATGTGTGGTGGTACTATAAAGAGTTGTAGTTCCCAGAGTGGTTGTTGGAGCAATGGAGGTGGATCTATTCTGGACCCGAATGTCCCAACACCACTAATCTGTACCCACACACGGGGAGGCCGGGCATATTCTCCAACTGGTATCCCCTGGTTGAGGTCTCCCGAGAATTGTGCAAAGACAGGCATGCACCTTATTTGTGCCCCCTCCCTGTGAGTACAACTTCCCCGTTTCTTCTCTCGCACGAAGCACACTGCGGTCTCGTTTACTACAACTGTTATGCCCTGGTTATTGGTCCACCCCCAATGTTGATTGACATCCGGGTTGAGTTGGGTTATGCCCGTTAGTCCGATGCTACAATTTAAATCTACTGTTGTACCGGCTACCACCACTAAGGCTCTCGAATCACAGTTAATAGTTTCAGATGTTCTATAGTATAGGCCTTGGGGTCTGTAGCTTCCTTCGTCGGAGGACGTCCCGGCTCCAAGGAGGAATAGGATCCTGTAAAACACAACGTTTCCGGTGTCTACCGATCGGTTAAGATCCAAATCGTTTCAACTAGGTCCAGTGCTTCCATCTACAATATCCCCCATATCTATGCAAGCGCATGTATCGCTGATCATGATCACTTGGTGGGGCCCGGTCCATTTTGGTGAGAATCCGGGTCTTCGGGATTCAACCTCACCATGACCTGGCTCCCTATGGGGGGGGGGGGGGTACCTGAACCCTTTGTTCCTTCGTATCCATTTCTAAATCTTTAATGGCTTGTTGGTCCCTAGCTTGCGCTCGTAATCCATGTAGCTGTTTACATAGCTCCATGACGAACCTCCGTATCTTGTCCTTGTAAGGTCCTACGTCCTCACTTCCAGATACTAATACTTCTGGCAATCTCATAGCTCTTCCTGTCATTAGCTCAAAGGGGGTCAGTCCAGTAGTTCGGTTCAGGGTGGCTCTTAATTTTATTAGGATTCGTGGAAGTAACTCCACCCACCCCTTCCCGGTCTCCTCGATTGCCTTGCCTAATGCGATTTTTAGGGTCCTATTCATCAGCACAATTCCGGATGGTACGGGATGTGGAATTTTTGTTTAATCCCTAGCAGGGCACAGGCTTGTTTCATGATTTTCCCCGTAAAATGTGTACCTTGATCTGAGTCCAACTGCAGTGGCATCCCCCACCTGGGTATTATTTCCCCAGCCAGGATTTTAGCCACTGTATCGGCGGTGCAATTCCTGGTAGCAAAGGCTTCTATCCATTTTGTAAATTGATCTATTACTACCAGGCAGTACATTTTCCCCTCTGGCTGGGCAGTGGCCCGGTAAAATCTATTTGTAGGGCTTCCCAGTGTCCCTTTGGGCGAGGTTGGTATCCCAGCCGGACCTTTATCTTGTTTCCCGGGTTGTATTTTGCGCATGTTATACACCTCCTACAATAGTTTTCTACATCTCTCCCCATTCCTTCCCACCACCAACATCGTGACATGGAGCTTATCATGCCAGTCCTACCAGTGTGGGTGTACACTGGTAGAGACCCAATAGATTCTGTCGGAGACATTCCGGGGCCACCATGTTGTCATTTCTCCTCCACACTCCATCCGCCCCCTTTCTTGCTCCGTTCTATTCCCACCCTTTTATTTCTTGCGGGGTGGATTCTCCCTGTACCTTGAGTAGGTTTATTTCTTCTGTTTGGGTGACACATGAGCCAATCGGGGTCCTGTCTGCTTCAGCTGCCTGTCTGGCAGCTTCGTCTGCCCAGGCATTTCCCTGTTGATGCCTGTCTGTGATTTTCGAGGGCGCTTTAATTTTTATTACTGCACATTCCTGAGGGAGGAGGGAAGCTTCTACCAATCCCTTGACTATCTCTTCGTGCCTAATGGGTCCCCCTCCCGAAGTCACGTATCCCCGCCTCTTCCAAGTAGTCATGCAATCGTGCACCACTCCGAAGGCATACCGGCTATCAGTGAAAATGTTGACCCTTTTTCCTGCTGCTAGTTTCAATGCCTTGGTAAGGGCTACCAATTCCACTCCCTGAGCCGATAGATTTCCCTCGAGGGCATACTTTCCCCTGTCTTGCCCATTGCTGTCCACGACTGCCCACCCTGTCCGGGGGGGTTCCGTTTACATATCGACGGGATCCATCCATATAAAGATCCATATCTGCCCTTTCGAGTGGGGTTTCCCTAATCTGGCTCCCTTCTTCCTCGCTTCCCGTGGGGTCACACTGGTGCTCTTTGCCTTCGGTGACTATCCAGCCTGCGGGATTATTCCCGCTATCCTTTATTATAGTCAAGGCGCCATTTGGGGGCAAAAACATTGCTTCCCAATTGGCGCGTCGTGCGTCGGATATCGTCCTTAGCCTCCCAGTGTTAAGCAGCTCCACAAGAGTATGCGGTGTATGCAGGATAATTTGCCTGGTCATTATGATAGGCTCGCTAGCCCTCTCGGCCCATGCCACACAATCAAGGGCTGCGACACATCGAGATAGCCCTGCGGCTATCACTCCTTGTTTCGTGGAGTAGTATGCGACGGGTCTTTGTCTATCCCTGTGATCCTGCATTACCACTGCATTGTAGTGGGTCTCACTATTGTACATATACAGGTGGAAGGGCCTATTTTGATCCGGCAACCCCAAGGCGAGTGCACTCATAAGGGCGTGTTTAAGCTGTGTGAATGTCGCCTCCTGGGGACGCCCCTGTCTACAGGCTCCTGGGAGGGTTTACCTCCTTTCACTAGATCCTGTATTGGCTGGGCCATTTCTGCATATTCTGGGATAAAGTTCCGGCAATAATTAAATAGCCCCAATATCTGTTGGACCCCTCTCACTGTCCCTGGTCTAGGCATAGTTCTAATAGCCTCCTTCCTATCGGCGGGCATCTGTCTGTTCCCTTGGGATACTACGTATCCCAAATATGTAACCTCCCTTCTTCCGACCTGGACCTTCCTAGGGTTAGCCTTCAAACCCGAGCCCCTAATACTGTAGTTAGGGCCACCAGGTGTTGTGCCTCAGTACCTGAGGCGATAAGAATATCGTCCACGTACTGTAGTACAGTGCTTCCTCCCCCTACATCCAGGGGTTCCAAGATCTCTGACAATCCCGGTGAAATATTCCCGGGCTATTGTGAAACCCCTGGGGCACCCTGGTCCACGTATATTGTCTCCCCTTTATAGTGAAGGCAAACTTCTTCTGTGACTCCTCCTCTAAAGGTATGGCCCAGAACCCGTTTGCTATGTCAAGTACCGTAAAGATTTTATGTTCTGGGTTCAGGCCGTTGAACACAGTAGAAGAGCTCACCACAAGCGGGTATTCCCTTGGGGTGACTTTGTTCAGGGCGGTATAATCAACGGTGAACCTATAAGTCCCATCGGGTTTCTTCACAGGCCACACCAGTGAATTAGTGGTGGCTGTTACTGACTTCACCACCCCTTGCGCTTCTAACTCTTGGACTATTTGGCGGACTGCTGCATCAGCCTCGGGTTTTAAGGGGTATTGTTTATGGGCCTTATGCTCCGGCCCAGGAATATTGACCGGGTTCATCCGGGCCAGCCCGCAATCTTGTTTGTGCCGTGCCCACAGTGTCGGGTATAGTCGGCAGACACTGCCCCACACGCCCTTCGTTTCCCATTCGGGCTGTATTGGGACTATCCTTGCCACTCGCTGCTGCGGATGCCCCGGACAATCGAACTTCTGTTCAGTCTGATGTTTTTCTCCCCATATAATCCGATTACGCTGGGGGTCTATAAGTGCCCCTACTTCCCTCAAAGTGTCTATCCCTAGTATGGTGCCTTCTGGGTTAGGGCAGCACCAGAATTGGGTGGGTATGATTATGCCCTGTATCTCTAGAGATACTACTTCACTCAATGTTGCTTTTTTAAATCCCCCCTCTTTCCCTTGAATATTGACCGTGGTCTGGGTAAGGGGGAGGTCTAGGTTGGTTATGGATACCGACGCTCCCGTGTCTACTAGCATGTTGCACTGCCGGCCCCCTAACACCGCACTAATGAACATACGGGAATCTAACGTTGGACGTTCCAACCTTCCTTCGGGGGCCGGTAACCCCTAGCGGCCACCACTAACCAGTTTGAGCAGGTTGAGGAGCTCTTCATTAGAGGGTGGCTCCGGCGGGGGCAATGTTTTTTGCTGGAGGATCTCCACCAGTTCCTCAAGGGTAATGGGCGTCCCAGTTTGTTTCCCGGTTTGGGGGGCTTGTTTCCCAGGTTGCTGGGGACCCTTTCCTGCCTCTCCCCCTCCCGGTGCTCGGCATCTTCTTGCTATGTGTCCCAGTTTATTGCAATTATGGCACCTGGGTCTATACGTCCCCTTCCCGGCCTCCTTTCGTGGGCATTCTCTGCTAAAATGTCCGTCCTGATGACATGTGTAACACGTCAAGGGGGCGGCGCGGAGGTCTCCAGCCCCTTCCTTTCCTTCTGTTGCTAGTGCTGCCGCCACCATCTTTGACACTTTCTCCTTCTGCTCAGCCTTTAGCTCCTCTATATTCTGAGCCCACTCTAAGATCTCATCATAGTCATCCCCTATCTTGAATCCTAGTTTAATTATTTTTTGAAGCGCCTCCCCCAGCCCATCCTTAAACATTTCTAGGAATGCCTCGTCATCTTTCTCGGGGTCATTAGCACCGGAGTGGTCCTTGTACTTGAGCCATTTCCGCTCCCCATACTCTCCTGCAGTTTTGTTTAGCTTCTGGGTTATCTTTAATATTCTGCTCCAGTTAGTTCTTATAGGTCCCCAACATCCATCCATCCCGTGTTTTAGGTCTAGCAACCGCTGTGGCTTGGTCCGGTTCCCTATCGTCATTCAGCCACCATTTTGCACGCCTAGGGTAGCCCTCTGCCAATTTACACTACCGGTTTTGGCCTTTACCAAACTGTGTATGTCACCTAAGGTTAAGTGATGCGCATCGAATATTTCCTCAACCTTTTGCCAGAACTCTGTATTTCTGCTATTGGATTTGGGTGTGGGTAGATCCTTTAATAGTGTCTGTCTCTCATGCGGGGTGAGGGGAACTTCTTGTATAGTGACGGGAGCGGGTTGCTGTCCGTGTGCAGGGGTGGTAGTCGTGCGTACGGGAGCTGCCTGTATGTATTCATTATATGCCGGGGGCTCTCTCTGCGTCCCATCATCTGGAGGCTCTCCTACTGGTATTTCCTCCAGGGAGGGGTACAGTGGAGCAGTTATCGGGGCTGCCTTTGGGTCGGGTATTTCTGGTGCACACTGTAAGGGTTTACCGCTCTCCTTTACGACCCTTTCTAAGGTTGCTATTTTCGTGTTTAATCTCTGAATCAGCTCAACATGAGTATCTATTTCCATTACTAGTTCCCGGTAGCAGGTGAGGATAATTTCCTGAGCCATTCTAACCCTGTTTTTGGTCTGACTATCCCACCATTTTTTCAGCCTATCGGGGCTGCCACCCTCTCCGTTTGATTCCTTCCATTAAGGTTGCATATTTGTTACTTAGTAACTCGAATAGAGACCCTTCGGGTCCCCGGTTACACTCTCCCTTCTTCCCTTGTTTAATGGCCTGGGTCCCCGTTCCCTCACCAGCTCCGTGTGTTCTTTTACTTGCCGAGTTACCCATCTTCTTCGGGCTATGAGGATCTTGGGTACTCCCTTTAATTCGTGTTAGGTATGCAGGACGTTATTTATATCTATATGTCTTCCCTTGGCGCCGTACACTCGTACTGCCACGCTTTGGGTCAATATATCCCATCACTGCGGGGACGTCGTCTCTATGTCCTCACTCTCTCGTCCCTGCACCATGCGCTCGTACCGCTTTGGATCAATAGACCTTCCCCTATATCTTCCCTTGCGTCGTGCCCTCGCACTGCCGTGCTACCTACACACGCGCGTCTTAGGATATACCTTTGACCCCTTTCCACCCCTAGATCGTCCTTGTCCTCCGTCTCCGTCCCTCCGGGACTCACTACAGATGGTTCTTTGAACAGATATCCTTCCCTTATGGCTTACAATGCCACAGCTCTAACTTGAAGATGGTAAATTAAAACATACTCACCCCAACAGCTGGGTCATTGTTCCGTTCGGGAAATCCGTACCCTGCTCGCAGCGCCAAATGTTGAGGGGAGTGAGAGAAGGCTTCCTTTCCCATGAGCGGGCCTACTGATATAAAGGGTCGACGCTCGCCCCAGCCCACGTAGCAATTCTCGAAGTTAGCAGACAGAGACGGATGGCAAAGTATAACGATCTTTATTATGAACGTCCGGGAACACTCCTCATCAGAGCCGCCTGTGAGTGGAGATGCTCCCCGATCAGCACAATCATACAACTTTCATACATTTCAAAAACCCCTCTGTTCCCGGACAAGACCTCCCTAGATTTCTAATTGGACTACCTTATCAGTGCTACTCCGGATTGACAGGTCATGAGCTCTGACTGACAGGCCATGATCTCGTGACCATCTTAGACCGTTCCCAGAATGGTATTATTAGGTTGGAATTTGTTATACATTTCCTTTGGTGCCATGAAGTCTATCTCAGGCCTCTTCTCACGGCCTTATCAGCGGTCTGTTTAGGTTCTCTCCTATTGACATTCCTTGTTGGAATACTAACTGGTATCCCAACCCATAACAGTACCTTCTGGAGCCTTGGTGCTGGAATGTACAAGGCATGAGAAGAAAGGCCTTTTACCTCCTTATGGGTCAGTGCAGGAACCAGCACTTTAACCCTTGTCCCGCTGGTACCCCTAATGCCAAATTTTTCTCTTACAATGTGTTGGTTGGTTGTGTGTAACTTAACCCTTACCAGCCTTGCCAGCAATGCCCATATCGCATTAACTAATTTTTTAAAAATAGACCATTTGGGCTGAATGGCCTATTTCTGTGCTGTAGAATCTATGCGGCTGAATTTGATCAAGGCCTCCGCTTGCCCAAGTGCAACCCAAAGTGCCACCGAGGGACCAGATCGTACTTTTGGCGGGATTTTCATGGCTAAGGTCCCTCGAGGGTTGGCGGCCGGCAAATCAACAATGTACGCCGCCAATCTGGGTGGCAGCGGGCGTGAAGTCTCATTCTCAGCGGCAGAGGTGCGTGCCGCCCAAGTGCCTCCGGGCCCATGGAGGGTCGAAGACCTAAAAATAAAAATCACCAACAAAACAAAAGAAACATCTGAGGACCTTCAGGAGACCCCATCCAGGTAAGTACCTGTAAAGAAATAATTTAAAAACATTCCACTTACCTTTTTTTCTGGACCTTGACACTTACCGTAGGGGACAGAGCAGCCTCCACGCAGCCGTCCACCGCCGTCCTGCTACCAACTCCCGGCCACACCAATCTGGCAGCTCAGTGGGCGGGAGTCTACATACGTTCAACAGACGTCTGCTGACGTCGGCGGGTGCTTCCCGGCGGCTCTCCCCTCTCGCCCGCTCCAGGCCACATCGAAAGTGGCACTGGGCGGTTCAAGCAGAGGAATGTGGCTGGTAATGGGCGGTAAGTTGATCAATTTTGGCCTCTATGTATTCTATGTAATAAATGAGTAATTTCTTCAAAGATTTTCGGCACTTCTCACTTGGCTTGTATCAGTATTCTGACAAATATTCTATTAAAACAATACGAAGTAACACATACAGAGATACGGACTAAATTATTCACCCGTTGTCTAAGTATGGTCAGACTGTCTAGCACAGCGGGACTGTACCGTAATCAGCGATGCCTTACTTCACCAGGATCAATTCTGTCACAGCTAATCATCCTCCTGTGTGAACTGTAATGCTTTACTGTGGGATCAGAATAAACTGTTTGTGTTTTTTAGTGGGAATCAATAGTCAGCACTAACTGTGTGCCTATTTGGACCTTTTCTGAAGGCCTGTCTGTAAACAACACAAGTGACTCGCCAGAAGCTTTCTGTGGAAATCAATTAGGCGAGAGGTGAGCAGAACTATTCTGCACAGTCAGCAGCCAGAGTAGACATACACAGAGAAGAATTGAAAAGGAACATAGTAAGTCATTCAGTTCTGTTCCACCATTCAATTAGTTCATGACTAATCTATATCTCTCTCTATCTACCCATAATACCCTTGCTTCACAATTAACTCAGCCTCAACAACCATTGTGTGAAGAAGTGCTTCCCAGCATCACTCCTGAAAGGCCTAGCTCTAATTTTAAGATTATACCCTCTTGTCCTGGACCCCCATCAGAGGAAATAGTTTCTCTCTTGTAGGGGGTGGTGGGTCTGTCAGTTTGCCTTCCTGGCCAGAGCAGTTTCGAGTCGCTCCCACTCCCTGGTTCTCGACCTTGGATTTATTAATCAGGGTATGATAAAATACAGCAGACAACTGTTTTGTACAAAGAAGGTTTGGGTTTTATTCAAGAAAGCAAATAACACAAATACACTCCAATAAAACTGTAAAATCTTACAAAAAGGTTCTAAACAATGGGGAATACTTTATTACAGGTAATAAACACAACAGAAATACCTCCCACCTCCCACTTACTCTCTAACTAGGTCAAACTCTAGGGCTCCAGGGATTCATGCTCACCAGATTCTTCCTTTGACAGCTAGGGCTGTTTCGCGGTTTCAGGGTTCTTTGGTTATAGCCGGTTTGCCTTGCCATACCCCGGACGTGGTAGAAGACCTCTGCTGCATATTGAAGCCAGTCGGGGTGAGTCCGCTGATGCGGTTAGACGCGTTTTGGATTTATCTCTGGTGAGTACCCAATTTTCTTTGTTATCAATAGAGTTTTAAGTTCTTTAGGTAATTTTTACCCGCTGTATATTCTAGGCACAAATTGTAGAGTGGAAAACTTGCGTGGACCCCGGTTTTCTTAGTGGTTGATTTTCCCAGTTGGTTTCCTGGTCGGTCGTGGTGATCCGATTGATGGCTGTTACCAAGTCAATTGGTATTAATGGTCCACTGATTGGTTTTTGAAGTTCTTTTCTCCGATGTTGCGATGTTTATTCCTGTGTTTTCTCGCCATGTGCTCTCGATCTTGATCTTGTTGTTCCGAAGTGATGGTCAGATAGTTCTTCCTCTTGGTACGATAGGCCTTCAGTTATACTCTGAAAGGCTGCTTAATCTTCGTGCCAAATCTAACGTTTCTTTTGTTTAAGTTTTGCTGCCCATTGATTTTAAGTGGCCTTCTTTGTTTAAGTTTTGGTGGGCTAGCTAACTGAAACTTGATTAAATGTTTTAATCTGGCGTTGATAGACTTTGGGATCGCAGTACTCTTATTTATGAGCTGATAAGCTCTTGTTCAATGTAATAGCACTGCTTTGGCTTCAGGAAGTCTGGGCTGAGCCAGATATTTCTATGCATGTTGAAAAGGTGTTGGAATATGTATGTTATGTTTGGGTCCTGTGGGTGGGGTGGATAATGTTTCTTCCGTGGTCGATTCTTTACATGCTATGGTTAAATAGCTCCCCCAGACAAACTGATTAGCTACAATATCCAAATTCTAAAAGTAAAGGCTGATCTCACCCCTCTGTTTCTGCAGCTTTTCCTCACAGGCCCAAACATGCCTTTTAAAATCCCAAACTTGGTTAAGACTCGTAGCTTTCTTCCATATGCATTTTAGGATCCCAAACTTTCTGTTTAATAGGCCCAAATTGAATTTCCTTCTCAGTGAGTCCAAACACTGGGAGGTTTCCACGAATTTTGGAATCTTACACTCTATCTACCCTGTCAAATACTTTAATCATCTTAAACATCTTAATTAGATCACCCCTTAATTTTTTATACTCCAGGGGATACAGGCCTAGTCTATGCAACCTGCCCTCATAATTTAACCATTTTAACTTAGATTTATATTTCTACCCAATGTTTTGCTTTGGAAAAGTAATGAGAGCCTATTTATTTGTAAGCTCATTATCTTCCTAGTAAAGAAGTCATTCAATGGACTAGGTGCTGAAATGATTATAAACCCAAAGAGATTGCAAAGAGCCGGCACTGGCTCGATGGGCCGAATGGTCTCCTTCTGTGCTGTAACCATCCTATGTTTCTATGGGGCCGAAATTGATGAAGACCAAAGCCCGCACAAGTGCCACCCAAAGGACCGCCAATGGCCGCCGAGAGACCGGGCGGTACTTTGCCAGGAAGATTCCTCTAAGAGGTGGCAGTACCACCCGGCAGCCAAACAACGGCCTACGCCATCAATCTGGGCGGCAGCTGGCGGGTGCTCTAAATCTCGGCGGCAAAGGCTCTTGCCTCCCAAGTGCCGCCGAGGATGGAGTCGGGCCCAGGGAGGGTGGAAGATCTGCAAATAAAAATCTTAGGAAACAAAAAAAAAAACACCGGAACATCTTCAGGGGACCCCATCCCGGTAAGTCTCTGTAAATAAATTTTAAAAATATTTTCACTAACCTTTTTTTCCCTCCTTCGGGGTTAGAACAGCTTCCATGCAGCGGTCCTTCCCCCTGCTGGCGCCGACTCCCGCCGACTCCCGCCCGCACCACTCTGGCATCTCGGCGGGCAGGAGGCCACTTACTCTACTTGGCCATCAGAGGATGTCAGCGGGCAGTTCCCGGCGGTACTCCCTTCCCGCCGGCTCCAGCCCAAGTGGAAATTGGGAGAGAGAGGAGACCGGAGGCAAAACTCGGCGGCAGTGGGCGGTATGGTCACCAATATCAGCGCCCTATGATTCTGTGACATGGTATGAACACCACACAAAAAAGGTAGCTGGATGAGCTCCTGCAAGTGTCCACATATAGAAGGTAGGAGGATCATTGTGGGTTAGAGGCACCAGGCACCGTGATCCCCTGGACCTTGTTTGATTGCCTTTGGGGAATTTTGTTTTTTCATAAATTGGCCTCAGGTTTTTTTTCTTGCTTTTTATCCAGGATATTGCACAACTGCCTAGGGATGGTTGCGGTTGGGAGGGGAGGGAAAATGGTGGCGATGGTGTGCATAAAGAAAGACTTGGATTTATATAGCGCCTTTCATGACCACTGGATGTCTCAAAGCACTTCACAGCCAATGAAGTACTTTTTTGAAGTGTAGTCACTGTTGTAATGTAGGAAGCGCAGCAGCCAATTTGTGCACAGCAAGTTCCCACAAACAGCAATGTGATAATGACCAGATAATCTGTTTTGTGTTATGTTGATTGAGGGATAAATATTGGCCAGGACACTGGGGATAACTCCCCTGCTCTTCTTCAAAATAGTACCGTGGGATCTTTTATCTTGAGAGAGCAGACGGGGTCTCGGTTTAACATCTGATCTGAAAGACAGCACCTCCGACAGTGCAGTGTTCCCTCAGTGGGAAGTGTCAGCCTAGATTTGTTTGTGCTCAAGTCCCTGGAGCGGGACTTGAACCCACAAGCTTCTGACTCAGAGGCGAGAGTGCTACCAACTGAGCAACAGCTGAAATAAGTTACACCATGCCGGGACAGGACAACCTTAATAGGCTGGCTGGTCTTTTTCTGCCCTTTTTCACACGTTTGTTGAGGATGGAGAGAGCGCTGATACACTGCAGAAAAGTAACAGCGCCTGCCAACTCAGAAACTGACAAGGAACAGTGAAACCCGCGTGTAACATGGAAACTGTATCAATTTATCAATTGATAAAGTGTGACCTCCCCACCAGCACCTAGGAATTCCTGGCCCAAAACCGCCCAAAGTGGAGGAAGTGCATCCGGGAGGGCGCTGAGCATCTTGAGTCTCATCGCTGAGAGCATGCAGAAAACAAGCGCAGACAGCAGAAGGAGCATGTGGCAAACCAGACTCCCCACCCACCCTTTCCTTCAACCACTGTCTGTCCCACCTGTGACAGAGACTGTAATTCCCGCATTGCACTGAACAGTCACCTGAGAACTCACTTTTAGGGTGGAAGCAAGTCTTCCTCGATTTCACGGGACTGCCTATGATGATGATGAGGTATCAATCACAATCAAAGCAAGGAGGACCAGGAAGTAACAATTCTAATCTAGGGGGGGAGGGGCATGTCACAGTTTTAACCATTCAAACTCTTCTCTTTGTCTTTGCAATATAACCCTTTCACCATTGTAACATACAGAAGGAATTTACAGCTCGAAATTTAATTGACCATTGAGTCCCAATTCACAAATTCAATGGGAAGTTTTTCCTCATCTCAGTCCTAAATGGCTTACCCCTTATCCTTAGACTATGTCCCCTGATTCTGGACTTCCCCAACATCGGGAACATTCTTCCTGCATCTAACCTGTCCAGTCCTGTCAGAATTTTATATGCCCATAATGTCACCCAGCGTTAATTTCCGCACAGAATTAATGCCGAGATTCAATATTAATGCCTGCCCACTGTTTTTTGTCTTAAAGAGTATATTTACCCAAATTAACGGCCATGGAGATCGCCGAGCGTCAATTTCACCACCTCGCACACATGTTGCCCACAATATCGCTCGCCCAAAAAAAAGCCCACAAAAAGTGGAACTAACCGGAACGAATCACAGCGTTATGGACGCCATGTTCTAGATCACATGTCACGTCTTTTAAAAGGTTGCTGTGCTTCAACCTCGGCGGAGTTCGGATGTACTCTGCAGGTCATTGGAGTTGATGTGAACATCTCTAAAAACATCTTGACCACACTGTGACCGATTGGAATTGAAGAGGTGTGTTCATCGGGACATTCCTTGTTTGTGAGTAATCGGTGGAAAACAGAGAGCTGCTACAATGAGACCTGTCCTTTCTCACCCTCTCTTGGTGACCAAATACATGCAGCAGACTCAACATCACCGAAGGAACACTCCACTGCATTATGTGCCCAATGTACGAAGTGACAGACAGATGAGGAGGAGCAGACATTACAACCCCCGCAAGTACAAGGAGAGGCATTCTTACCTCGACTTGCCCGACACCACCTGCCTTCAGAGACTGCACTTCCACAAAGAAGTTATCACTGAGGTATGCCAGCTGATAAGGGCAGATCTGCAGCCTACCATCAGTACTGCACTGTCCGTCGAGGTCAAAGTCACTGCGGCACTGTTGTTTGACGCCTCGGGTTCTTTTCAGGCCACAGCTGACGACATTTGCGGACTTTCTCAGCATGCCACACATCACTGCATTAGACAGGTCACTGAAGCACTGTATGCACGCAGGAGGGACTTGATCAGCTACCCTATGACCAGGGGGGCACAGAGTGAGAGGGCTCTAGGATTCTCCAGAATTGCAAAGTTCCCCAAGGTGCAGGGAGCAATAGACTGTACACACATTGCGATGCGGGCCAGTGAGGCTGTGGCCTTCTACAGTGGCGGTGCAGCTTCCCTTAACAGGGAGGGCGCACTGCCGTTGCCGCCATGTTTTCGTTTTTTGTCGGCCGACTGCAAGGTCGGCCCGTCAAATATGCCCCCGGGTTCAGCCGGGCTGCCAACCCCTCTTGGGTTCTGGGCCATTGGCCCGGCCGAAACCCTCCCTGGTGGCCCAGTGGGCCGAAGTTTTTAAAGCGCGGAGGCTCTCCCCTTTAAGTGAAGGGGAGAATCGTGGTGACGCGGCGCCGTGATGACGTAATCGCGGCAGTGTCTCCGCCCCCCCCCCCCGCAACTTCCACCCCTCAGTTGCTGTCACCGCTGCGTTTTTGCCCCCATTAAGACCGACTTCTAGATCAAAACCAAAAAAAAAACAAAGAGTGCAATTTTGCGAAAGAGTCGACCTGAACCGCAGCTGCAGTAAAAACCACCATTTCGGGCGGTGGACAATTTGTTCCCCACAGATTGGTAATTGCCAAAAGAATGCAGAGGCGATATGAGGAGATTCTTTTTTTAGCGCGCAGCAAGTTATTGTGATCTGGAATGCACTGCCTGAAAAGGGGGGTGGAAGCAGATTAACTAGTAACTTTCAAAAGGGAATTAGATAAATATTTGACGTGGAAAAATTTGCCGGGCTACGGGGCAAGTGCAGGACAGCAGATCTAATTGGACAACTCTTTCAAAGAATGGCTTAATGGCCTCCCTGTGTGGTGCAAGGTTCTATGATACCAACTCTGCACGTGTGTATTGTACTAAACAACAGCCGACTCTTCACCTCTAAAGCAGTCATCAAACACTGACTTCACTTGACTGATTACATCATCATAGGCAGTCCCTCGAAACGAGGATGACTTGCTTCCACGCCAAAAAGGGATGAGTTCACAGGTGTTTCTATGAAGGACCAAATATTCCAGATCCCGAACTACATCGTGAAGGGTGGAAGATGTCTGTGCGTGGATTTTTTTAACGTGCGGTGACCGTTGCACACCAGCCACCACACGGGCTTGACAGAGCTGGGTCTTGGTCCAGGAGCAAGGATTAACCAAGACCAGCTCTGCTGCACGGATCTAGTGCGCACACAATCACAGTGTGGGCTGGCCCGTGCTGCCCCTCGGCCCTCGCCTCTTCTGGACCCCAAACTCACACCTCTACTGGGCCCCGATCACATCCCTCTACGAACTCTTGCCGCTCCTTCGCCCTGACCTCGCCGCTCCTGCTGTACATTTATGTTGGAACTGTGTTCATGGGCTCTAATATCAATACTGAATTCAACATGCGAGTACATTGGGTTTCTTATCAGCCCAGTGAATGTTCTGCAATTCAGCCTTCCTTCATGCCAACATAATCAATGCCTTGTTAAAAATCCCTGGTGGATCCACAATCTCTTGTTCTTTACTGCTTAATTGTTTTTGTACACGTTTAATGTCCAGTGGATGTTAGCATGTTTGGAATTGCAAAATGTAAACGAGACTCAAAACTAAGTTGAAGTATTCCTGCTAAAAACGCACTTGTTTTAAAAAGTACGTGTCAGCAAAAGGAAATCACCACCTATTGATCTTAGCTGTTACTTCAGTCTATTCCTGAGAAAAGCAAGGGAGTTCTGAAAAGCAAGGGAGTTCTCCCCGGTCAATATTTGTCCCTCAACCCACATCACCAAAAGTCGATGATCCAGTCATTACCACATTGCTGTTTGTGGCAGCTTGCTATGCGGAAATTGGCTTCCATGTTTCCCACAACAGTGACTACATTTCAAAAGTACTTCATTGGCTATAAAGCGCTTTGGGATGTCCTGAGGTTGGTAGAGGTGCTATATAAATGAAAGTCTCTTCTATTTTTCCTTCTCTTTTGCAGCTGTTTATATACACTGGAGTACTGTCAGAAATAGATTCCTGAGTAACCGCCTCAAGGCAGATCATTCATAATCACATAGCTGATATTCTAGCACTTAACATGTACAGTGCAGCTATTCTGATGGAAATACTATTCTTTTTAATATCGAGCTGTAGGTATAGAAAGAATGCTGTTGTGCAGCCGTATCCTGGCATATTCCATCAATTGTTGTTACATTGAATTGCATAGAATGTACAGCACAGAAACAGGCCATTCGGCCCTATTGGTCTTTGCTGGTTTTTATGTTCCACACAACCCTCCTACTGACCCCCATCGCCCCCCGCCCTCTATCTTCTATCCCTTTCTCCCTCACAGTCTATCTAGCTTCCATTTAAATGCATCGATGCTTTTTGCCTCAACTATTCCTTGTGGTAGCACATTCTAACCAATCTATGCGTAACAAAGTTTCTCCTGAACTCCTTATTGAATGTATTAGTGACTATCTTATATTTATAACCCCTAGTTTTGAATTCCCCCACAAGTGGAAACATTTTCTCTACATCTACCCTATCAAACCCCTTCATAATTTTAAAGCCCTCCATTAGGTATACCCGCCAATCTTCTCTTTTGTAGAGAAAAAAATCACCAGCCAGTTCCATTTTTCCCGATAATTAAAATTGCCGCAAATTTAATAGAATTTGCACTTTTTTTTTACCTTGTGAACCTGCAGAAATTAACATCTGACATTAACATCTGATGGAGATTGCACAAGTGTGTGGAATAATTAACATCAGTTGCAGACATTAATATCTGATGGAGAATACGTTCTTTTAACTTTGTTCATGGGATGTGGGCATCACTGGCAAGGCCAGCATTAATTGCCCATCCCTAATTGCCCTTGGGAAGGTGGTGCTGAGACAACTGAGTGGCTTGTTAGGACATTTCAGAGGGCAGTTAAGAGTCAACCACATTGCTGTGGGTCTGGAGTCACATATAGGCCAGACTAGGTGAGGACGACAGATTTCCTTTCCTACAGGACATTAGTGAACCAGATGGGTTTTTATGACAATCGGTAGTTTCATGGTCACCATTTACAGATACTAGCTTTTTTTATTCCAGATTTATTTAATTAACTGAATTTAAATTCCTCAGCTACCATGATGGGATTTGAATTCACGTCACCGGATCATTAATGTAGGCCCCTTGGATTACCAGTCCAGGAACATAACCAGTATGCTACCGTTCCCGTGAATACCTGGAATAATTAATGTCAGTGACAGACATTAGTAGAGAAGAACACTTGCGCCAGACATTAAACTTAATTCCTCCTATGTTGTCTGCAATAAATTATCAGCCAGATGGCGAGCAAAGGCATCGCTTTAGCTTGACTCCAGCAATCCGTATGCTTATATAATGTTTCAATCCAAATAAAACCAGCATAAATGTATAACAATTAAAATCAAATTGTAATGTACTTGATGGAGGTACCAGCAGCTTTAGATAATGATATCGCAGTTTGGAGTTCCTTAAACGACAATTCAACAGCTGTTGATATGTGACTTAACCCAGATGATTTTCACTAAACCAGTAGTTCAAGAATATAAAACTCGATTTAAACATAGATCTATGGAATTGATCGTTTCCAAGCCAATATAGTTCTGGCACTCACATAATCTAATCCCTCGCTAACACTGTGGACCTGAATTTAGCGAATACTCAATAGAAATATAAGCAAATAAAACAAATCTCATAATGAGTTTGTAAACAAACCACAATGGTTAAGAAGAGGATAAATATCAGGAACATGGAGCTGATTTATTGAGAAAGAAATCTCCAACCTTGGTTCTACTTGACTGCTTCTCTGCATTTTTCACTGTAAGCTGTACAAGAGCTTGTTGTTCAGTGACCTTTTCAATAAGATCAACTCTCAACTGAGCTGTGAGGAGGATGCTAAGAGGCTGCAGGGTGACTTGGACAGGTTAGGTGAGTGGGCAAATGCATGGCAGATGCAGTATAATGTGGATAAATGTGAGGTTATCCACTTTGGTGGCAAAAACAGGAAGGCAGAATATTATCTGAATGGTGACAGATTAGGAAAAGGGGAGGTGCAACGAGACCTGGGTGTCATGGTACATCAGTCATTGAAAGTTGGCATGCAGGTACAGCAGGCGGTGAAGAAGGCAAATGGCGTGTTGGCCTTCATAGTGAGAGGATTTGAGTATAAGAGCAGGGAGGACTTAATGCAATTGTACAGGGCCTTGGTGAGGCCTCACTTGGAATATTATGTACAGTTTTGGTCTCCTAATCTGAGGAAGGACATTCTTGCTATTGAGGGAGTGCAGCGAAGGTTCACCAGACTGATTCCCAGGATCGCAGGACTGACATATGAAGAAAGACTGGATCGACTAGGCTTATATTCACTGGAATTTAGAAGAATGAGAGGGGATCTCATAGAAATATATAAAATTCTGATGGGATTGGACAGGTTAGATGCAGGAAGAATGTTCCCAATGTTGGGAAAGTCCAGAACCAGGGGTCACAGTCTAAGGATAAGGGGTAAACCATTTAGGACCGAGATGAGGAGAAACTTCTTCACTCAGAGAGTGGTGAACCTGTGGAATTCTCTACCACAGAAAGTTGTTGAGGCCAGTTCGTTAGATATATTCAAAAGGGAGTTAGATGTGGCCTTACGGCTAAAGGGATCAAGGGGTATGGAGAGAAGGCAGGAATGAGGTACTGAAGTTGCATGATCAGCCATGATCGTATTGAATGGTGGTGCAGGCTCGAAGGGCCGAATGGCCATTCTCTTGCACCTATTTTCAATGTTTCTATGTCTCAACTCTCTAAGCTCTAATGAGTATAGGCCCAACCAGCTCAACCTTTCCTCGTATGACAACCCCTTCATCTCAGGAATCAAACTCGTGAACCTTCTCTGAACTGCCTCCAGTGCAATTATCTCCTTCCTTAAATAATGAGACCAAGGGCTCAATTTTCCACAATGCCGTTTTTTGGCGTATTTCAGGAGTTACGCCCGTTTATTTTGGAACCGACTACTCCAAAAAAATAACTTGAAAGTTTGCGCGTTCTAATTTTTTTAATTGGCACCGGCAACCTGTCCTTTAGCTTCGGGGGATGGAGACTAATGTCTGCGCCGGAAAATATGTCCCCCACTTCTACGCACGCGGCAATAAAAAAGACTTTTTTTACGTGACTGCTATGGACGCGCATGCCCAGTACATCACCCGGTCTGCATTCAGCCATTTTTAAAGAACCAGTTGAGTGTGAGAACTTTAATTTTCAGTGGAAAAAAATCAGAGCTGCAATATACAATGCAGCTCAAGGACCAAGAATTTCTCACAAGAGGAAGAGAAGGCATTAGTTTTTTTTTAAATCGTAGCCAATCTTTCCAATTCTTTGTCAGATCACAAACGCCAGAGGTCACCTTGCACACATCAAGGATCACCCTGCGCTAATGCTCTTAGCCAAAAGGCCTAGAGCCCAAGCACCGTTCCTGGAAGTACTGCAATACCAGGTTCGTGCCATGGAGGTGGATGGGTCAGCAACCCCACACACCTCCGTGGAGATGGATGGGTCAAACCACCCCACCCAAGAGAAGGCATTAGTTACTGTAATTGAGGCCAGATGGCACGAGCAGAGGTCACACAAAAGTTCAACCAAAATGTCATGTATGTACTTTTGGAATCACTAGCCACTAGATGGCGTCACTGTTGGAGGCCGTTGGGCTGCACGCACGTGTGTGCACACCAAGTATAAAAGGCCAGCCATTTTGTATATTACTCTCTTTGGGCCATAATAAAGCAGAGCCAAGGTCATACCTCTTGGAGTTAAACAGCACTCAGTCTAACAGTTATTGCATACACAACATTTGGCGACGAGGCAACAAGAACCTTTGATGCAAAAATGAGCACAATTGGATTGTTGGAGCAATTTGTGGAAGGAGAAGATTGGGAAGACTTTGTGAGCCATTTGAGCCAGTTCTTTGTGACCAACAAAATGGAGGAGGTCGGCGACGCAGATCGGCGCCGGGCGGTGTTCCTCACGGTTTGTGGTCCAAAAGTTTATGGTCTGATACAGAATCTACTCCTGCCTGAGAGAAGACGTATGAAGAATTGTGTACACTGGTACAGGACCACCTTAAGCCAGACAAAGGCATCATTATCTCGAGATACAGATTTTACAAGCGCATTCGCTCAGAGGGCCAGAATGCAGCGGAATTCGTTGCCGACCTGAGACATCTAGCGGGACCATGTAAGTTCGGGGCTGTGTTGGCAGACCTGCTGCAGGAATTCTGTAGTGTGTGTAGGCACCTTTAGTAATGACTCCACGAGGCAGGGTATGATACTTAAACTGTGTAGACCTGTAGTCCTTTATTTGCAGCTCCTGAGTGAGGACAACAAGCTGTGAGTTCCCTTTTATACTGGGTTACCTGCCGTGTGCAGGCAACCCCAGGTCTCCAGCAGCAGCACCCTCTGGTGTACAGGCAAGGTGTGTACAGTGTAAGGGTACATTCAGTGTTGCATAACAGTGTTACAGACATCACACAGCAAACAGGCATGCATACACAACAATACTCCCCCCTGAGCATTTTTCATATCCTTATTGTCATGACCAGGGGAGGTGATCAGTGGTGGGCTATGGGAGGTTGTGGTGAGGGTTGTGTGGTTGCCAGGTGTGACCCCTGTGCTTGAGGCTGGCCTCGTACATTTCCCCTCCCTCACACACAAACCAAGTGGGTGCCACTGTTGTGGGATCCCTCGGGGAGGTAGCCACGGCAGCAGTGGGTGGTGTGTATACACTGTGATGTGGGTAGTTGTGGGGTGATGGGCAGGGCCACAAGACTGGGTGGGCTCCTTGTCCACCAATTGGGATGAGGATCAGGTCATCCCAGGGTTTGCCAGGGAAGCTGGAGGGTATTGGCCTCATGCTCCTGGTGTTGGCCCTGGTGGACAGGGGCTGTAGGGCTGGTCTGGTGCAGGTTGCCATTGTTGGTGGCTGGGCTGCCCATTGACCACTGTCCCTGTAGTGGGTCTGCTCCCACTGCCTGTGTGTGTGTCCTGCAAGGGGCATCACATTCGTTCCAAAGGTCCAGGCTACATGATCAGCTTGCCTGCTGGACCTGGGGATCTCCCACAGGGGAATTCCATTGGCGTCAGCATGGTTCCTGTAGGACCCAATGTCCCTTGGCAGTGTCCTACCGGTATACATGACACTTTGGCTCTGATCACACATAGTCGAGCCTGCATTATACATTCTAGCATTTGCATCACTTTTGGGTGTCCTAGTTTCAACAGACATGGTTACATTAGGCAGTTCACATTCTTTATCATTATTGTTAAGCATAATAAACTTGTTCTTAACCTTACTGACACCTGCATTCATCTTATTAGTCGCATTAGTTAAACCAGCATTACAATTCATGGTTACATTGCATACATTTTCATACTTGCACCCTTTAATTGCATCTTTAGCTTTAGAGTCCGTGTACTCAAATAGTTGAAACTTCCCTTTAAATTGTTTTGGTTACCGGTCTCCTTTAAGGAAACCTTCAAATCCGATTGGCCGCTTGGTGTCATGTGATGCTCCTCCATGCTCACTGGTGGCATGACGGTGGCCATTTTGATTACAAATGTTTCTCCTTGTGCTGCTGGTGCTGCAGCCATTTCCTGGCTTTCCTGCAGGAGGGCTGTGGTGGTCTTTTCTTCCACAGCACCACTTCGCCTGATGTGGACCCGGTTCATCCAATTCCTGCCCAGCAGCACGGGACTGTCGGCGGCTACAATCCACAGGGGGAGTTTGTTCAACATGCCGCCCTGGGAGACCTGGACGTCTACACTACCAACGATTTGGATTTTACCTTTGGTGTAGGTGAGCAGCTTTGCCTGGACAGGAGACAGTTTTGGTTGAGTGGCAGGATTCATCCAAATTTTTTCAAAGGTCATTTGGCTCATCACAGACTGGCTCGCCCCTGTGTCGATCTCCATGGAGACTGGGACCCCGTCGATGTCCACTTCCATCATCCACAGAGAACTTCCAGTGGAGCAGGTAAAGATTCCATACTCTTCTTCCAGGGTTTGAGCAGCTTCACCTTCATCTGTGTCAGAGCCCCGGTGATCAGCCAACTCATCAGAGGCGCGGTGAGTACAGCCTTTTCTGCACATTCTCTGAAGGTGCCCTTTCTCTTTGCAGCCTTTGCATGCATAGTCTTTGTAGCGCATTGGTGGGCCCTCTGGTTTCCTCCACAGCGCCAGCACGGGGCCATCCGGTTTGCCCCATGTGGCGGACTCAGGGTTGCGGGACTCGGGGCAGCATTTCTGCCTTTAGAAGTATCCATGCGGTGCACTGCACTCGCCGGCTTAGAGTCCTGGGTCATTATTCGCCTGGAGTCGCTGGCCGAAACCATGTAGTGCCTGGCTCACTTGGATTACTTTCTGCAGGGTGACCGTGATGTCAGCCGAGAGCAATTTGTGTAGGAGGCCTTCGTGGCCGATTCCAATGACAAATATGTCCCTTAGTGCTTCATTAAGGTGGTCACCAAAATCACATTGGGCAGCTAGTCTTCTTAAGTGTGCAGCATACTTGGCAATTTCTTGGCCCTCAGGTCGTCAGTAAGTGTAGAACCGGTGCCTGGCTGTGAGGATGCTTTTTTTTGGTTTTAGTTGTTCCTGTATGATTGTTACAAGTTGCTCATAGCTCTTGGTGGTTGTCTTCTCCGGGGCTAGTAAGTCCCTGACGAGACCGTAGATGGTGGGCCCACAACTGCTAAGCAGGATGGCCCTGCGTTTGTTCGGTAGTGTAGCCGGTGTGTCCCCTTCCAGGTCATTGACGATAAATAAGTGTTCCAATCTTTCCACAACAGCGTCCCAATCCTCCCCCTCCATAAATTGCTGAAAGTTGCTGAGGTTAGACATGTTGAGCGTGTAGTTCGTGACCTCGTATTCCCGTCGCCAGTTGTAGTATATGTAGCCACCTTTAGTAATGACTCCACGAGGCAGGGTATGATACTTAAACTGTATAGACCTGTAGTCCTTTATTTGCAGCTCCTGAGTGAGGACAACAAGCTGTGAGTTCCCTTTTATACTGGGTTACCTGCCGTGTGCAGGCAACCCCATGTCTCCAGCAGCAGCACACTCTGGTGTACCGGTTATGTGTGTGCAGTATTAGGGTACATTCAATGTGGCATAACAGTGTTACAGACATCACACAGTAAACAGGCATGCATACACAACAAATTCTTTGTAATCGGCATCAACCATGAGGTGATCCTGCATAAACTACTGGCGGTGGAGACGTTGGACTTGAACAGGGCCATCACGATCGCTCAGTCATGCATGATGATGGATAGAAGTCTAAAGCAGGTATCAGTGAAAAATTGAAACTCAGCAAGAACTGTAAGCATGATTGATTCGCCGTTCAGCATATCGGCACATGGCAGGACCTACCCGAATGCATACGCGAAACCTGTGGCTGCCCAAAGTCAGCCAGCAGGAATGCATCCGATTTCTCCGTGTTGACATTGTGGGGGAAATCACCGGCACCAGCAGTGCCGATTTAAGCAATATAGTTGCAAAGACTGTCTGAGAGTGGGGCATCTCCAGTGCAAGTGTCCGCAGATGAGCAAGCGTGCTGTAACACACCACGTGGAAGATGATGGTCAGACTAGCGCGGATCCGGATACGCAATCTGAGATACCAGAGGAGGAAGTGTATGGACTATACTTGGTCCTAACTAAGAGCAAACCGATAATGATCAACGTGAAATTTAATGGGGTGCCGGTATCGATGGAACTGAACACGGGGACAAGTCAATCGATAATGAGCCAGAGGGCATTCGACAAGCTTTGGGATACTAAGACTGTGAGGCCCAGGCTGAATCCAGTCAATGCCAAGTTGCGCACGTACTCATAACGGTGATTGGCAGTGCCACAATTAAAGTGTCGTATGATGGTGCGGTTCACGAGTTACCGCTATGGATTGTCCCAGGCAATGGCCCAACGCTGTTTGGCAGGAACTGGCCTGAAAAAAATCAGACGCGATTGGAACAACATCAAGGCGTTATCGTAGGAGAAAGATACATGTGCCCAAATATTGAGTATGTTCGAACTAGGCATCGGCAACTGCACGGGAGCCAAGGTGCAGATCCACGTGGACTTGGATGCACGACCCGTCCATCATAAAGTTCGGGCAGTTCCGTATATGATGAGGGAGAAGGTCGAAATCGAATTGGACAGACTCCAGCGTGAAGGGATCATATCACCGGGCCAGCCCCATTGTTCCTGTGCTGAAAAGTGATGGCACAGTCAGAATTTGTGGAGACTACAAGGCTACGATCAACAGGGTTTCGAAACCGGATCAATACCCGTTACCGAAGGCTGATGACTTGTTTGCAATGCTAGGCGGGGGGAAGTTGTTCACCAAACTGAACTTGACGTCGGCCTACATGACACAGGAGCTGGTCGAGACGTCGAAGAGACTTACGTGCATTAACACGAATAAAGGACTGTTTATTTATCACAGGTGCCCTTTTGGAATTCGCTCGGCTGCAGCAATATTTCAGAGGAACATGGAGTCCGTTCCCAGAACCGTCGCATTCCAAGATGACATCCTGATCACAGGTCATGACTCCGAGGAATATCTGAACAACTTGGAAGAGGTTCTACATCGTCTGGACAAAGTGGGACTCAGACTGAAATGCTCGAAGTGCGTCTTCATGGCACCAGAGGTCAAATTCCTGGGAGGAAAATTGCTGCTGACGGCATCAGGCTCACAGACACGAAAACCAAGGCCATCAAGAATGCACCCAAGCCACAGAATGTGATGGAGCTGCGTTCATTCCTGGGTCTACTCAACTACTTCAGTAACTTCCTTCCTAAATTGAGCACCTTATTAGAACCACTGCACAAGCTGCTAAGAAAAGGCGACAACTGGGTGTGGGGTGCATCTCAAGACAGAGCTTTTGAGAAAGCCACTAATCTGCTTTGCTCTAACAAGCTGCTGGTACATTATGACCCATGTAAACATTTAGTATTGGTCTGTGATGCTTCGTTATATGGAATTGGTTGTATACTCCAACAAGTTAATGAGTCGGGTAAACTTCAACCAGTCGCGTATGCTTCAAAAAGTTTGTCTAAAGCGGAAAGAGCCTACAGCATGGTAGAGAAAGAAGCACTAGCTTGTGTGTATGGGGTTAAAAAGATGCATCAGTACCTGTTTGGTCTTCAGTTTGAACTGGAGACAGATCACAAGTCGCTCATTTCACTGTTCTCTGAAAACAAAGATATCAATACCAATGCTTCATCCCGCATCCAGAGGTGGGCGATGACATTATCTGCTCATGATTATGTCATTCGCCATAGACCTGGCACCGAGAATTGTGCTGATGCTTTGAGCCGTCTGCCATTGCCCACACCGGAGGTGGAAATGCCACAACCGGCAGAACTATTGTTAGTTCTGGATGCTTTGAGAGTGAAGGAACCCCTGTCATGGCTCAACAAGTTAAGACCTGGACCAGCCAGGACCTGATTTTATCAGTGGTGAAGAGTTGCATCTTCAAAGATGATTGGTCTGCCATACCCAACCAAACCTTACATTCATCGCAAAGACGAACTGTCTATTCAGTTGGATTGTATACTGTGGGGCAATCGTGTTGTTATGCCCAAGAAAGGGAGAGAGAAATTTGTACGTGAGCTACATAGCACAAATCCCAGCATTGTAATGATGAAAGCCATTGCCAGGTCTCATGTATGGTGGCCGGAAATTGACTCTGAGCTGGAATCATGTGTGCATCAGTGCAACACTTGCATGCAACTCAGCAAAGCACCAGCGGAATCGCCGCTGAGTCTGTGGTCGTGGCCGTCCAAACCATGGTCCAGGATCCACATAGACTTTGCAGATCCCTTTCTGGGGAAGATGTTTTTAGTTGTGGTGGGTGCATATTCAAAGTGGATAGAGTGTATAATCATGTCATCCAGCACATCCACAGCTACCATTGAGAATCTCAATGTCATGTTCACGACACATGGTCTGCCTGACATCGTTGTTAGTGACAACGGATCGTGCTTCACCAGACAGGAGTTTCAAGAGTTCATGAAACTCAATGGTAACAAACATGTAAGGTCAGCACCGTTCAAACCTGCATCCAATGAGCAAGCAGAACGTGCTGTCCAAATCATAAAGCAGAGTATGAAGCGAGTAACCCAAGGATCACTGCAGACCCGCCTGTCATGCATACTGCTTAGTTACAGGACAAGACCACACATGCTTACCGGAGTCTCGCCTGCTGAACTAATGATGAAGAGAGGTCTTAAGACCAAGCTATTTCTTGTACACCCTGACTTGAATAATCATGTTGAATATTGAAGACAAAGTCAGCAAGGGTATCACGATCGCGCAGCTGTGTCACGTGATAGTTCTATAAATGATCCTGTATATGTTCTGAATTATGGTCAAGGTCCCAAGTGGATCGATGGTACTGTCATGGCCAAGGTGGGCAACAGAGTATTTATTGTCAAGCTCAAAAATGGGCAAACATGCAGGACACATATGGATCAGACAAAGCTGCGACACACAGACGAACCGGAACAGTCGGAGGAAGAGACAATCGACGACCAACCAACCTACCCCCAGTCATCAGAGGACTCAGTGGTCATCAGTGAATCGGGAGTTTCAATCACTGACATGTTCAATGAAAATGGACTTTCAATCCCTGACATGGCCATTGCCACTCCCACCAGATCGGCCACCCAGCTACCAGTCACAACAGACTCTGAACATTCACCAAAGGCTGCAGTTGAACTGAGACGGTCAACCCGGGAGGGTAAAACACCGGACCGTCTCAATTTGTAAAAGACTGTGTTAATATCTCAGAACGGGGTATTGTCATGTATGTACTTTCGGGATCATTAGCCACTAGATGGCATCACTGTTGGAGCCGAAGTATAAAAGGCCAGCCATTTTATATATTATTCACTTTGGGCCTTAATAAAGCAGAGCCAAGGTCATATATCTCGGAGTTAAACAGTACTCAGTCTAACAGTTATTGCATACACAACACAAAAGAGTTGAAGAAATGCTGGAACCAACTTGAGAAGATTACTGTGCAATGGGGACCACCCCGAGGTCTGGAGGCTAGTACAAAAAGAAATGGTAGGACCTTGGTCAAGTAGTTAGTGTAAGTAATATTTTCATGTATTCACTGGAATTGCAATTGTAAATGTGACCATCTGTATGTCCCACCCAGCAGAAAGACAACCTCTCTAAAAAGTTATAATTTCATCTTTGCAGAGGAAGGTGGCACACAACAAAAGAGAGAGAACTTGAACAGGAGGAGGCCCAGCAAATCTGCATCCACTGACACCGTTGCAAGACAAGATCGCTGCTTTGATGGGTCCTGCCTGGAGAAAAGCGACCACCACTGCACAAGCTGGGCCCACCTCGAGGGAGAGGGTAAGTCCTGCAAATTCCACATTCTGCCTTTGCTAAAAGTTAAGTACTGCGCAGGCTAGCAATGCTTCGGTTCGTGGGGATGTCTCCATCAGCTACACTTCGGTTGATGCAATGTGCTATCATTCATCGTGGTCCCTTAAGTCAGCCTGCTGCCTGCGCTGTGTGAGCCTACTCATGCCACCCACCCTACCCCCTCCTCTGCTGCTAATCATTTGTCTGTTCTGTTATATTTTGCAGAACTTGAGGCAAACACTGACTAGGCTAAAGCCGATGGAGAAGAAGATTCAGACGCGGATGAGCCTGACGAGGAGAACATCTTCCAATCCCACCTTCCAGAACCAAGAACATGGGGGTGAGGGGGAAGGGGAGGGGCTGAAACCCCCACTGTTGTACTCACTCTGGAGGAGGTGCTGGTGCCACCCATTGAGGTGCCAACCCCTTTCCTGAGTGGTACGAGTGTTGGGACATTCCATGGTTTCACACAGTCTGAGGCTGCGGGTCCCAGTGGGGTGCTGCGAGCCACACCCAGGGCCCCACCATCCGAGGCTGTGGGTTCCAGTGGGATGCAACAAGCCACACCCAGGGTGAGGAGGGGAAGGAGAGCTCGACAGCGCTCTCCTGAGGTGCAGGATGTAACAGATGTGGTTCAGATGATGGCAATGAGTGGGGAGAGCATTGACCTTACGTGATCACTCCTGGACACCATCAGTGGGGTGGGTGATGAGGTATCGGGACTGTTGGGAGAATGAACAACACTCTCGCGAGAAATGGGAAAATTGTCCGGGAACATGAGGGAGGGAATGCCACAGGTAGCTGATACACTGTCAGTAAACATAGGGAGGCAATGTTGCATGTAGTTGAGACACTATCAGGGCACATGAGGGAGGGAACTTCGGAGTTAGCTGCTGCAATAAGGGAACACGCCCAGACCCCGTGCCCATTGACAGAATCAAAACTGCCACTCCCACTCCAATCCCCAAACCAGCCTCTGAAGAGGCCCAGGCCGGGCCTTTCACATTACCGCCTGCCCCCGCCGCGCCCCCACCCCCACGCCCCCACCCCCACTCCCCTCCCCCCCCCGCCCCTTAAGAAGTGTGCATTATCCGAGATGCTCGAAAGAATAAGCTTGGGACCAACCTGAGAAATGCTATGCCACTGTCTGCGGGCAGGGGTGGAGTCACCAAGACCAAGCGCAGCGGGCGGTCTTAGAGTAAGGTGGAGGAGAGATAGGTGCAGCCTTTCTTTGCTGCTGTTGTTATTGTTGTTACTGTTGTAACTGTTCTGAAATTAAAACATTTTGTAAGTGATGTAAATTTATGTTTAAAAGTTTGTAAGTGATCTTAAAGTTTTTAAGTGATCTTAAAGTTTGTAAGTGATCTTAACTGAAAACTTTAAAGTTTGATACAAGAATATTTTTTGTTTAAGTTAAGTACAAACAAGTGTTAAACTTTTGAATAAAATATATTTTAAATTCCAACCGAATCATTTCCATTTTCTGTTCCATTATTAACACAACTTTTTGAACTAAAGAAGAATCATGTCCATTATTTGTTGCATTAACACAACACAACATTACGGAACATGTCTAAACAGTAAACATGATCCATTTGGAATAGTTGCCGCTGAGCCTTCAGGCAGCCAAGACTTCATTGATGAGCTGCTGGCACATGACTCGAGCAATCGTTAAAGGGGCATGACGGCCCACGCTCCTCCGTCGTAGTGCTCCGGGTTCAGGTAGTTGAGTGGCTTCCTCCTCCTCCTCGTCATCTGCATCTTCCTCCTCACCATCAGCCCATGTGGGTCTTCTATTACCAGCTGCTGCTGCCTCATGATGGCTAAGTTATGCAGTATGCAGCACACACCAGTGAACTGACCGACAATCTCAGAGGAATATTGCAAATAGCCCCGGAATGGTCCAGACATCGGAAACGCTGCTTTTTGATGCCGATAGTCCTCTCTATTATGCTGCGTGTCGCTATGTGTGATATGTTGTATTCCCAGTCAGCTTCCGTCCGGGTTAAGCATAGGGGTGTTATGAGCCAGGTGGCGAGGCTGTACCCTTTGTCTCCCAGCAGCCAACTCTGCCCTTCTGGCTGCGACTGAAACATGGCAGATATAGCGCTCTCATGTAGAATGAACACATCATGGGTGCTCCCAGGGTATCTCGTATCAACTGACATGATGCGATTCATGTCATCACAAATGAGCTGCATATTCACGGACTGGAAGCCTTTTCTGTTCCTGTACATCTCGGAATCCTCCAAAGGTGCAAGCAAGGCGATGTGGGAACAATCAATGCAGCCCTGCACCTTTGGGAAGCCAGAAATCCTGGAGAAGCCCATAGCCCTGTCACGCATTGTCTGGGCAGTCATGGGGAACTCTATGTAGACATTCCTCCGGGCATATAGTGCAGCAGTCACTTGCTGAATGCAGACATGTGTTGCATGTTGAGAAATGGCGCACACATCCCCAGTTGTGACCTGGAATACCCAGATGCATAAAATGAAAGTGCAGCTGTAACTTTCACTTCAACTGACAAAGCAGTCCTCCTGATGCTTCAAGGTTACAAGTCTGCTTTTACTAACTCACAGATCTCAGTTACAACTTCTTTGCGGAAACACAGCCATCTCACACAGTCTGCATCACTCAGGTGTAGGTATGAATGCCTGTCTCGATATACCCGATGTGAGTAAGGCCTCCTGCCCATCATCCTACGTGTTCTGAGGTTCCTCATCTGATGTTGTTTAATCAATCTTCTCCTCCGCAGCACCATCATCATGCAGAAGCCTTGCACGAGGTATGGCATTGTCAATATTGCCCCCTTAATTTAATTGTAGCTTTGCAACAAGCTCCAAACAGCAGGATTTAATAGAATTTGCACTTTTTTTTTAATCTTGTGAACCTGCAGACATTAACATCTGATGGAGATTGCACAAGTGTGTGGAATAATTAACATCAGTTGCAGACATTAATATCTGATTGAGAATACGTTCTTTTAACTTTGTTCATGGGATGTGGGCATCACTGGCAAGGCCAGCATTAATTGCCCATCCCTAATTGCCCTTGGGAAGGTGGTGCTGAGACAACTGAGTGGCTTGTTAGGCCATTTCAGAGGGCAGTTAAGAGTCAACCACATTGCTGTGGGTCTGGAGTCACATATAGGCCAGACTGGATGAGGACAACAGATTTCCTTCCCTAAAGGAGATTAGTGAACCAGATGGGTTTTTATGACAATCAGTAGTTTCATGGTCACCATTTACAGATACTAGCTTTTTTTATTCCAGATTTATTTAATTAACTGAATTTAAATTCCCCAGCTACCATGATGGGATTTGAATTCATGTCACCGGATCATTAATGTAGGCCCCTTGGATTACCAGTCCAGGAACATAACCAGTATGCTACCATTCCCGTGAATGCATGGAATAATTCAATGACAGACATTAGTAGGAACAGCACTTGCGCCAGACATTAAACTTAATTCCTCCTGTGTTGTCTGCAATAAATTATCAGCCAGATGGCGAGCAAAGGCATCGCTTTAGCTTGACTCCAGCAATCCGTATGCTTATATAATGTTTCAATCCAAATAAAACCAGCATAAATGTATAACAATTAAAATCAAATTGTAATGTATTTAATGGAGGGACCAGCAGCTTTAGATAATGATATCGCAGTTTGGGGTTCCTTAAACGACAATTCAACAGCTGTTGATATGTGACTTAACCCAGACGATTTTCAGTAGTTCAAGAATATAAAACTCGATTTAAACATAGATCTGTGGAATTGATCGTATCCAAGCCAATATAGTTCTCGCACTCACATAATCTATTCCCTCCCCAACATGGTGGACCTGAATTTAGCGAATATTCAATAGAAATATAAGCAAATAAAATAAATCTCATAATGAGTTTGTAAACGAACCACAACGGATAAGAAGAGGATAAATATCAGGAACATGGAGCTGATTTATTGAGAAGGAAATCTCTAGCCTTGGTTTTACATGACTGTTTCTCTGCATTTTTCACTGTAAGCTGTTCAAGAGCTTGATGTTCAGTGAGCATTTGCCTTGGTCATTCGATTGTGAAAAAGCCCTATATAACAAAGATAAATATCTTACCAACACTAGGAATCAACTATAGGAAAGGCCTACAGATATTATCACTCTCTCCGTCCAAGCTCTCCAGTATTGATAATCATAACACATTGGCTTTGGAGGAAATGATTTTACTATAGTTCATGGATAAGCCCATTTTCATAGGTGAGAAACTATTATTTCAAAATCAAGAAATTACACAGAATATATAACACAAAAACAGTGCAAATCTCCAATGCATACAGGAGAATTGGATATTATCCAGGCCACATTTGGGGCAGACAGGTTAGAACGATGGCTGCCCAACCTCTTCTAAGTATCCCAATTGCCAAAAGGTGTTTGGGCACAAGGCCTGTCTCGACTGGTCATATGACACCTCCTCGACACTGAGCTTATCCTCCGAAGATCTGGAAACGCCCTCCTGGAAAGCCAAGAAGCAGCTGTCTCTCATCTGGCCTCCAGTCCCCGAGGCTGGAGATTTATTCCGTCATGAGGAGAGCCGAGGATCATGAATGCTAAAGATGCACGATTCACTAAGCAAAGCTCTGGAGAAGCACGCTATAACGCCTGACCTTCCTCTCCCTTTGCCTTACCTCTCAAATCTCCCACCGGTCCCACTGCTTTATTATCTTAACTCTCGAATGTGTCCCAATGGCTCACTATCTCACCTCTCTTATCACTAAGGGGGGTTCTGTATCACTTATGGTTCTGCACCATCTATTTAGGCAAATTAGAATCTCCATAATTAATTCTCTCCTTTTCCGTGATGTACATACTATGATATAATTAGACATCAACCCAATTATTTCCCTTTATGTCACAAATCTACACTCACAGAGCTCCAATTACTGATTATGCAAA
Source organism: Pristiophorus japonicus (assembly GCF_044704955.1). Taxonomy (NCBI): domain Eukaryota; kingdom Metazoa; phylum Chordata; class Chondrichthyes; family Pristiophoridae; genus Pristiophorus; species Pristiophorus japonicus. Next base: position 197,314,566 of record NC_091986.1, read on the forward strand.
GGTCTTTTGGTTACTTTCAGGCCATCTCTTGTTAGCAGTGTTAACACTCATAGTTTATTTATTTAACTCCTTCTGTTCCTTCACTGTTGTAATATAAAGGCTCCACTCGAACGCTCATGGCTACTGTTTCCCATACAGCAGGTTTACAATCTTAACCAGGAAGTTTGTCTCAAAAGCCAACCTGGCCTCGCACATATTTCTTATAGGCAGCTAGAAGCAAATCAGTTGCCTGCCCTCTCAGCCAAGCAACTCAGTTGTCTGCAAGCATGTGGTTAAGGGGCGTGGCATAAAATAAAGGTGACCGAGAAACAAAAACATTATCAAAAAGAATCAAATACAACTAGCATTGGGTTTAAAAAAAGCAATAAGGGTCGAAATCCGGTCCCGCCATTTTTAAGGTGGTGTTACCGCCCGAGTGCTGATTTTACCACCAGGCATTAGGTGGAGGCTCCGGCTGACAAATTCAGTTCTTACGCCCAAAGTTGAGAGAGCAGCGCTAAAACGTGGCGTTGCACACTGATCCTCGGGTGGGAGCTCAGGAGGACGACTGAATTTTCCAACGGGAGGCTGCCGCCATGCTGGCTGGAAAACGGGAAGAAAGGGGAAGAAAGAAAAAGAAACCTTAAACTTCTCCGACCCACACACATGCTTCCCCACTGTTACAACTAATGAAAAAAAATGAAGAAACAAATAAAGAAAAAAACTTACCTCGCTCTCTGGGCGATTCCGCCCAAGTTCCGCTGTTTACACACCACTTTCTCCAGTCGGACGTTCAAACTAAATATCGCGACAGAGCCACCAAGGAGCCGTTGCACACTGGATGACATCACCACGTGCGTGCCGTTTACCGGTGCAGCGTTAGCTCTTGGCACCTCTGCCAAAGAGTCAACTGAATTTCAGCCGGGGCATGAACGTCGCTTACTGTTGAAAGTAGACCTTTGCCGCCCGCGGGCCGCCTCCCGCGCACGGTAACGGGTGGCGGTAGAAATTGAATGTTAACCCTTAAATACTTGCTCAACAGTTTTGTGTACTATTATTGTCTTTCAAATTGATATTTTTTATTTTTGATGCAAAATCTGTTTAAAAGCGACTCTCTCTTCCACCGTTGTAGACCTGAAGGCACAGCCCACTAGAACAGCCAGTGGTGTGCAACAAGACCACACCTCACAGCGCCTTCAGCATCTTCATCAGCATTTGCAAGCAACAGCCATAGCTGTTGACACCCAGGAAGTTGCAGTTAGTTGGTGTGATTCAGTAGTCACAATGCACGAGAGGCGTAGCTGGTAGTGTTTGAGGAGGAGCAGGTCTCTGCTGCCCAGATAGTCACATGGATCGTCATGCTGGTGGTGCAAGCAGTGTTGGAAATAAGGGGGCCGAAACTGCCCCTTCCGATAAGGCCTCTGGGCGCTTGAAAGCGACGGTCGCTGAATCGCCGCGGAGGGACCGCCATTTTTTAAATTGCCCTTCATCAGGGTCGAGCGGTGTCGAGGACCACTCTACCCATTTTCCCGCCAAGGAGTGCATGCACCGACCCCTTACCGATCGCCGCGACCCTTTCCCAAAATTGCCCCGGGGGAAATATTCCTTTTGCGGAATTGCCCCGTGGGAGTGGCACTGCCATCGGCTGGTGCTCCCGACAGCTTTTTGTATCGGTGCACTCCTTGTTGGTCCATGTTGGTCGGCGACACGGCCGCCCTTAAAGGGGAGGTGGCGCTGCCAACACTGCCATTTTATTTTTTATTGTCAGCCAACTGTCAGGTCAGGCCCAACAGTTAGGCCCCCGGGTTCGACCGGGCCGCCAATAGGCAGCCTGGCACCCGCTCTTGAGTGCCAGGCCGCTGGCCTGGCCGAAACCTTCCCTGGTGGCCCAGTGAACCTATGTGAAAAATATGCAGAACTCGCAGCGGCCCTCCCCTTTAACTGAAGGGGAAGGACGTTGTTACACGTCAGCGCGGCACGGCACGTCCACGTCGGGCTGATGCCATCAGCGCGGCGCAAATGACTGGTCGGCGCGGGTGACCCGCTGCAAGGGCACTTCTGCCCCTCAGCCGCCACAACATCCGCACCGCCCGAAAAAAAAACTTCACCGTGCCGAATATCGACGGCATCTCCATCACGTGGGTTGCGGCGGAGAGAAACTTCAAAAAACGGAGGGTGCGCCCTGTTTCGGGCGGTGGGCAATTTCGGCCCCAAGCAGTGGATGGGATGTGGGGTTTGAGTGAAGCTCAGGGTTGAACAAGACGCCTAGGTTTCACACGTGATCTGATTCAGCCTGAGTGAGGGTCCATGGAGGGGATTTGAGTCGCTAGCAAAGGAGCGGAGCTTATGGCGGGGGGCCAAAACTCAATCTTCTGCCTTCCCGATTTGACGTTGGATTAAGTTCTGACGCATCCATGACTCATCATACACGGAGAAATTTCTGTACCTAATTTCCAGCAAAGTTTGCATTGCCTGGTTGTTTTAGACCTGTCCAGGGAGAGGCGGCTCCAAGCACCATTTTCCCTCTTTTGTGTCAGGTGGCAATGGCATTCTGTTCCACTGTGGAAGGTGGAGATCGAACTGCTGTGTCAGTGAAAACAAGGGAGGTAGTTCGACAGGTTCTTTCTTGTGAAACCCCCGTCCTTAACCCCCTTGAAGCACCTTGGGACATTTTACTACATCAAAGAGACTACGGGCTCAATTTTCCCCAAAGCATTTTTTTGGCGTACTTGAAGAGTTACGCCCAATTTTACGCCCCCCCAAAAAATTCTAAGTTTCCCCGTTGGATTTCTTCATTTTGGCGTGGCATAACCCAACCTTTAGTTTTGGGGGTGGAGCCTTGATCTGTGCCAAAAAGATCAGGCTGCCATGGTAACCAGGGACTACAGTGCGAGCTGAGGCTGCAAAGTGAAGCATACAGCCAGCTCCCAACACATTAAAGCACATTGAAATATATAGCAGCAACTTACCTCCAACCCCACCGGAAGGGCTTGCCAGCCCGGTCCCATTCTCGGTCACTGGTTCGTTCAGTTCGTTCTCTCTCTCTCTCTCTCTTGTGTGTGTGAAACGGGGACCGAGAATGGGACTGGATAGCCTTCGGGCGGAGTTGGGGGTAAGTTGCTGCTATGTGTTTTTCAATTCTTTTAATGTGTCCGAGCATCTGCTGCACCAATTTCCTTAGCTCTCCGGAAGGTTTTTTTGCAGAGGCCACATACGCTGGCCTAAGCACAACTGGAGTAACTCTCAGCTGACCAAACTTCCCTAAATGGTCAGAATTGGTGCGGGTGGCTGGTTACGCCTCCTTTGGCTGAAAAAAAAACTGACCTAAAAAAATTGTAACTTCAGAAGGGAGGAAGGGATAGGCCGAGTAATTACAGGCCTGTCAGCCTAACCTCAGTGGTGGGAAAATTATTGGAAAAAATCCTGAAAGACAGGATAAATCTGCATTTGGAAAGTCAGCACGGATTTGTTAAGGGAAGATCGTGTTTGACTAAGCTGATTGAATTTTTTGAGGAGGTAACCAAGAGGGTCGATGAGGGTAGTGCGTACGATGTAGTGTATATGAACTTTAGCAAGGCTTTTGATAAGGTCCCACATGGTAGACTGGTCATGAAGGTTAAAGCCCACGGGATACAGGGCAAAGTGGTGAGTTGGATCCAAAATTGGTTTGGAGGTAGGAAGCAAAGGGTAATGGTTGATGGATGTTTTTGTGACTAGAAGGAGGTTTCCAGTGGGGTTCCGCAGGGCTCAGTACTGGGTCCCTTGCTTTTTGTGGTATATATCAACGATTTAGATTTGAATATAGGGAGTATGATTACGAAGTTTGCAGACAATACTAAAATTGGTTGTGCGGTTGATAATAAAGAGAAAAGTCATGGGCTGCAGGACGATATCAATCTACTGGTCAGGTGGGCAGAGCAATGGCAAATGGAATTTAATTCAGAGAAGTGTGAGGTGATGCACTTTGGGAGGGCTAATAAGGAAAGGGTATACACATTAGGCAGTTGGCCACTTAATAGTGTAGATGAACAAAGAGACCTTGGAGTGCTTAACCACAGATCCCTGAAAGTAGCAGGCCAGGTGGATAAGGTGGTTAAGAAGGCATACGGAATGCTTGCCTTTATTGGCTGAGGCATAGAATATAAGAGCAGGGAGGTTATGCTTAAATTGTATAATACTTTGGTTAGGCCACAGCTGGAGTACTGCGTGCAGTTCTGGTCACCATATTATAGGAAGGACGTGATTGCACTAGAGAGGGTGCAGAGGAGATTTACTAGGATGCTGCCTGAATGGAGAATCTTAGTTATGAGGACAGATTGGATAGGCTGGGTTTGTTCTCATTGGAACAGAGGAGGTTGAGAGGAGACCCCATATTGAGGGACCTGGACATAGTGAATAGTAAGGGCCTATTTCCATTGGTGGAGGGGTCTATAACGAGGAGGCATAGGTTTAAGGTGGTTAGTGGAAGGTTTAGAGGGGATTTGAGGGGGGACTTCTTTATGCAGAAGGTTGTGGGGATCTGAAACTCATTGCCTGGAAGAGTGGTGGATGCAGAAACCCTCACCACTTTTAAGAGATGGTTGGATGGACACTTAAAGTGCAGTCACCTGCAAGGTTACGGACCTAGAGCTGGTAATTGGGATTAGACTGGATGACCTTTTGTTGGATGGCGCAGATATAATGGTAAGTACTGTGGGGAATAGCATACTGCCAGGGTGATCTCCTGGAGTAGTTTTGATTACCTGGATGGGTCGGAGAGGAATTTTCCCAGATTTTTGCTGCCTAAATTGGCCTGGGTTTTTATCTGGTTTTTGCCTCTCCCAGAAGATCACATGGCTCCGGTTGTGGTGTGTTATGTATCTAACACCTTGTAACCTGCATCACACCTGTCCACCAGAGGGCCTACCTGTTGGCGTCCCAAGGGATTCCAGCATCCCTTGGGAGTACAGTATATAAGCAGGTCATCCATGAGGTGCCGGCACTCTGGAACTATAATAAAGGAGCTAAGGTCACACTTGCTCATTACACACAGTACTCGGTCTGACCATTTATTACGAGTATAACAATTGGCGACGAGGTAACAAACCGCGCAAAAATGCAAAGGACAGTTGGCATCCTGGAGAAGTTCGCAGAGGGGGATGATTGGGAGGCCTTCGTGGAGAGACTCGACCAATACTTCGTAGCCAACGAGCTGGAAGGGGACGAGAACGCGACCAAACGCAGGGCGATCCTCCTAACCATCTATGGGGCCACTACCTATGGCCTCATGAAGAATCTCCTGGCTCCAACTAAACCAACAGATAAATCCTACGAAGAACTGTGTACGCTGGTCTGGGAGCATCTAAATCCTAAGGAAAGCGTTTTGATGGCGAAATATCGGTTCTACACGTATCACCGATCGGAGTGCCAGGAAGTGGCGAGCTACGTCACTGAACTAAGGAGCCTTGCAGGACATTGTGAGTTTGAGAGATTCCTAGAACAAATGCTCAGAGACTTTTTTGTACTGGGCATCGGACATGAGACAATCCTTCGCAAACTGTTGACTGTAGGAACTCCGAATCTGAGTAAAGCCATAATGATAGCCCAGACATTTATGTCCACCAAGCAAATTTCGCAGAACAAAGAAGCTTCGGCCAGTACTGTGCATAAAGTAACGTCGGTTTTGAGCAGAAATGTACAGGGCAGAATGTACATGCCGGCTGCTGTGGCCCGACCTCAATTGACCCAGAGTCCGCCATTATCTGTTAATGCGAGGCAATTAACACCCTGTTGGTGCTGCGGGGCTGATCATCGGCCCCATCAATGCCGCTTTAAGCACTATGCGTGCAATGGCTGCAGAACAATGGGACATATCCAACGAATATGCAGGCGAGCTGCAAACACTGCAAACCACCACGTTGCAGAGGAAGATCGGTCCACAGTGGATCAGACGGAATTGGAAACTCGTACGGAGGAGGCAGAGGTGTACGGGGTACACACGTTCATGACGAAATGCCCATCAATAATGTTGAAAGTTGAATTGAACAGTATTCCAGTATCTATAGAGCTGGACACGGGGGCAAGTCAGTCCATAATGAGTAAAACAACCTTCGACAGGCTGTGGGGGAAGAAGGCACACAGGCCCAAGCTCAGTCCCATTCATACGAAGTTAAGGACTTATACAAAGGAACTAATCCCGGTAATTGGCAGTGCTGAAGTCAAAGTCTCCTATGATGGAGCAGTACATGAACTCCCGCTATGGATTGTGCCGGGGATGACCCCATGTTATTTGGCAGAAGCTGGCTGGGGAAAATCCACTGAAACTGGGATGACATCAGAGTGCTCTCGTCAGTTGACGACACCGCATATACCCAGGTTCTAAGCAAGTTCCCATCGTTATTCGAGCCAGGCATTGGAAGTTTCTCAGGGGCGAAAGTGCAGATCCATTTGGCTCCCGGTACGCGACCCATCCACCACAAGGCTCAGGCGGTACCGTACATGATGCGTGAACAAGTGGAAATCGAGCTGGACAGGCTACAACGTGAGGGCATCATCGCACCGGCGGAGTTCAACGACTGGGCCAGTCCGATTGTTCCGATACTCAAGGAGGACGGTACAGTTAGAATTTGCAGTGATTTTAAAGTAACAATTAATCGTTTTTCACTGCAGGACCAATACCCGCTCCCCAAGGTAGCCGACCTAATTGCTACCCTGACTGGAGGAAAGACGTTCACCAAGCTGGACCTGACCTCGGCCTACATGACGCAGGAGCTGGAGGAGTCTTCGAAAGGCCTCACCTGCATCAACATGCACAAAGGTCTATTTATTTACAGCCGGTGCCCGTTCGGGATTCGGTCGGCTGCAGCGATCTTCCAGTGAAACATGGAAAGCCTGCTAAAGTCTGTTCCTTGTACAGTGGTCTTCCAGGACAACATATTGGTGCAGGTCGGGACATCATGGAGCACTTGAAGAACCTGGAGGAGGTTCTTAGTCGCTTGGATTGCGTGGGGCTCAGGTTGAAACGCTCAAAGTGTGTTTTCCTGGCACAGAACGTCGAATTTTTAGGAAGAAGGATCGCAGCAGACGGCATCAGATCCACCAACGCCAAGACGGAGGCGATGAAGAACGCGCCGCAACTACAGAACGTGACGGAGCTGCGGGCATTTCTGGGACTCCTTAACTACTTCGGTAATTTCCTACCTGGGTTAAGGACCCTACTAGAACCCCTGCATGCGCTACTGCGCAAGGGAGATGACTGGGTATGGGGGAATTCACAAGGGGCTGCCTTTAAGAAAGCCAGAACTTTACTGTGTTCTAACAAACTACTTGTCCCTGTATAACCCATGTAAATGACTAGTGGTAGCTTGCGATGTGTTGTCATACGGGGTCGGGTATGTGTTACAACAGGCTAATGAATCGGGGATTTTACAAACGGTTGCGTATGCATTTTGGAGTTTGTCTGAGGCTGAAAGGGCCGACAGCATGGTTGAAAAAAAGGCTCTGGCATGCGTTTATGGGGTAAAGAAAATGCCCCAGTAATTGTTTGGCCTCAAGTTCGAACTTGAAACAGACCACAAGCCCCTCATATCGCTATTCTCAGAGAGCAAAGGGATCAATACCAATGCCTCTGCCCGCATCCAAAGATGGGTGCTCACGCTGTCGGCATACAACTATGTAATTCGCCACAGACCGGGCACAGAGAACTGCGCAGATGCTCTCAGTCGGCTACCATTGTCCACCACAGGGGTGGAAATGGCACAGCCAGCGGACTTGCTCATGGTCATGGAGGCATTTGGGAACGAGAAAATTCACGTTACGGCCTGCCAGATCAGGACCTGGACCAGCTAGGATCCGCTACTGGCCCTGGTAAAAAACTGTGTCCTCCATGGCACCTAGTCCAGTGTCCCAGTGGAGATGCAGGAAGCGATTAAGCCATTCCACGGACGCAAAGATGAGCTGTCGCTGCAGGCGGACTATCTCTTGTGGGGCAATCGTGTGGTCTTGACCAAGAAAGGCAGAGACTTATTTATTGGGGAACTACACAGCACCCACCCGGGCATCGTGATGATGAAAGCTGTCATGTATCTCACATTACTGTATATAACTGTATTTTACCATGCTATACATGACTGTAACTGGATATGACCTGTAACAATAAGCATACCTTACCACCAGGGGTGCACTTGCAGGAGACACTCCATACCTGTCCCACTGTGGTATATAAAGGGAAGTCTCAGGCAAGTGCAGCACTGGAGAGCTGGAATTAAAGGTGCAGGTCCTGAGTGACCTTGACTTCAGCTTATGTCTCGTGTAAGTCAGTACATTAGAGTCAGGACTTAACAGTGGCGACGAGTTACGGGATCACAGAATCCACAGAATGGCGACCAACAGCTCAGATGAGAAATACAATGCTGGAGACAATTGGGATAACTTCATAGAAAGGCTCCATCAAAGCTTTGTGACCAAAGACTGGCTGGGCAACGATAAGTCAGACAAGAGAAGAGCCCATCTCTTGACCAGCTGTGGCTCGAAAACATATACTTTAATGAAAGACCTGCTGGCACCCGAGAAACCAGCAAGCAAGTCGTTTGAGGAGTTGAGCACACTGGTGAGAGACCACCTGAAGCCAGTGAGCAGCCTACACATGGCCAGACACAGGTTCTATAAATACAGATGCTTGTGGGCCAAAGCATCCCCGACTTCGTGGCGGAACTTCGGAGGCTGGCTAGTTCATGTGAGTTCCCCGATGAACTAAGGAGAGAAATACTGAGAGACTTTTTTATTGAAGGAATATTCTGAAAGCTTATGGAGACTAAGAACTTGACTCCAGAGGCAGCAGCACTGGTCGCACAGACGTTCTTGGCAGGCGAAGAAGAAACGAGGCTGATCTATACTTTGGGTCTGACAACCAAAACGAGGCATCGGAACAAGGGGTTCACATTTTGAAACAAACTACTACCCCCACACACAGGCAAAGGCAGGAGAGCAGGCCTTCAACAGCAGACAGTGGCACCAGAAGCTATCAAAATAAGGGCCACATGAACAGCCGATCACACCTCATCAACCCACAATGCGAGCAATCAACAACAGATTGAGAGAAGCTCAAGGGAGATCAGCCAGACGCAGTTCATCCTTCGGAAACAATGGAAACGGTCTGTGTTGGAGATGTGGGGGAAGGCACTTAACCAGGGTGTGTTGATTTCAGCATGCCGTTTGCAGAAACTGCAACTACACAGGGCATCTGGCTCGCATGTGCAGAAAAACAGTGGCTCGGCTAGTATAAGAATCGGAAGGGTCGGAAAGCGGACTAGAAGACGGTTGGAACAGTGCACGGGATGCCGAGATACAGCGGGTTAACATGATCAATGTCCACTGTTCTTACAACAAGATGCCTCCAATTATGATGAGGGTTCTACTCAACGGGATACCCGTCAACATGGAACTGGACACGGGGGCCAGTCAATCCCTCATGAGCGTTCAACAATTTGAACAGCTGTGCCCGCACAAAAGCAACAGACCAAAACTCAGAAAGATCGACACCAAACTAAGGACCTATACTAAATAAATTGTCCCAGTCCTTGGCAGCACCATGCTCTCAGTCACATACAAAGGGATGGTGCACCGACTTTCCCTGTGGATTGTCCCCGGGGATCTCCCAGCACTGTTGGGGAGAAACTGGCTTGCAGAACTTAATTGGAAATGGGATGATGTTCACGCCATGTCGTCAGAGGAACGGACCTCCTGCTCAACAGTTCTAAGCCGTTTTGAACATCTCTTTCAGCCAGGTGTGGGCACCTTCAAAGGGGCTAAAGTTAGAATCTACATCACACAGAATGCCAGACCGATCCATCACAAGGCTAGAGCTGTGCCTTATGTGATGAGGGAAAAGATTGAAAACGAACTGGACCGGCTTCTGCGGGAAAGCACAATTTCTCCCATAGAATTCAGCGACTGGGCAAGCCCCATCGCCCCCTTCATGAAGCCTGATGGATCCGTGCAAATCTGTGGGGATTACAAGTCTACCATAAACAGAGTCTCCCTACAGGACCAATACCCGCTGCCCAGAGCAGAGGACCTATTTGCCACGTTGGCTGGAGGAAAACTTTTCTCGAAACTTGACCTCACATCTGCGTACATGACGCAAGAACTGACCGAAGAGTCTAAGCTACTCACCACCATCAACACACATCGAGGCCTTTTTGTGTACAATCGATGCCCATTCGGCATCAGGTCGGCAGCTGCTATATTCCAGCGCAACATGGAAAGTCTGCTCAAGGGGACGGTTGTGTTTCAAGATGACATACTCATCACGGGCAGGGACATCGACTCTCATCTCCGCAATCTTGAGGAAGTACGAAGTCGATTGGATCGGGTAGGCCTAAGAGTTAAGAAATCCAAGTGTCTGTTTCTCGCGCCTGAGGTTGAATTTTTGGGCAGAAGGATTGCCGCTGATGGAATCGCCCAACCGAATCCAAAACCGAAGCGATTCGCCTGGCATCCAGGCCCCGGAATGTCTCGGAACCGCGCGCCTTTCTCGGGCTACTCAATTACTTTGGGAACTTTATGCAGAATTTGAGCACGCTGCTGGAGCCTCGCCATGTGCTACTCAGGAAGGGGTACGATTGGTTTTGGGGGGACGCCCAAGAACGCGCCTTCACAGAAAATAGGTACGCAACCTTCTATGTTCCAAGAGTGTTTTAGCCTTTTTTGACCCAGGTAAAAAGTTAGTCCTTATGTGTGATGCGTCAGCGTATGGGGTCCAGTGCATTTTACAGCACGTCAATGATGCGGGTAAATTGCAGCCAGTTGCTTATGCCTCCAGGTCACTTTCGCGGGCAGAGTGTGGGTACGGTATGGTTGAGAAGGAGGCACTCGCGTGCGTGTACAGTGTCAAAAAGATGCACCAATACTTTTTCGGGGCCAAGTTTGCATTAGAAACCGACCACAAACCCCTCACGTCCCTACTATCCGAGAGCAAGGCAATCAACGGCAACGCCTCGGCGCGCATTCAGCGGTGGGCACTCATGCTGGCGGCTTACGACTACACGATAAGGCACAGACCAGGCACAGACAACTGTGCCGACGCGCTTAGCAGGCTACCCCTGGCAACCACAGAAGGGTCCGAAGGATAAGACTGTGAGATGGTCATGGCAATCAATGCCTTTGAATCCACAGTTTCGTCCATGACGGCTCGCCAAATCAGAGCCTGGACGATCAGCGACTCTACGTTATCTCTAGTTAAAAGATGCGTTTTAACCAGTGACTGGGCAGAGGCTCGCGATGCCTGCCCCGAGGAGGTCAAACCCTTCCATAGGCGCATGCATGAACTCTCACTACAGGCTGATTGCCTGATGTGGAGCAGCCGAGTAGTTATGCCCTTATGAGGCAGGGAGGCATTTGTCCAGGAGCTCCATTGCGAGCACCCGGGGATAGTCCTTATGAAGGCCATAGCCAGATCTCATGTCTGGTGGCCTGGCATTGACGCGGACTTGGAGCTCTGTGTCTATCGGTGCACCATTTGTGCCCAACTCAGTAATGCCCCCAGGGAGGCCCCCCTAAGCCCCTGGCCCTAGCCCACCAAACATTGGTCGCGGGTGCATGTAGACTATGCGGGCCCATTCATGGGCAAAATGTCACTCATAGTCGTTGATGCATTTTCAAAATGGATCGAGTGCACCATTTTAAACTTGAGCACCACCTCCACCACTGTGGAGAGCCTTAGAACCATGTTTGCAACGGCATTCCTGACATATTGGTCAGTGATAATGGTCCGTGCTTCACCAGCGCAGAATTTCACGATTTTGTAGTTGGCTACGGTATAAATAACGTTAAGACGGCACCTTTCAAGCCGGTCTCCAATGGCCAGGTGGAGCGAGCAGTGCAGATCATTAAACAAGGCATGCTCAGAATCCAAGGTCCCACGCTGCAGAGCCGCCTGTTGCGACTGCTGCTGGCATACAGATCTCGTCCTCATTCGTTGACTGGGGTTCCCTCCGCGCAACTATTGATGAAATGAACCTTAAAGACCAGGCTCTCGTTAATCCTCACAGACATGCATGAAATTGTTGAGGCTAAGCGTCAAAAGCTAACTGAGTACCATGACTGAAATTCGAGGGGAGGTGGAATGAGATAGGGGACAAAGTGTTTGTGCTAAACTATGGCCGGGGTCCCAAATATCTTGCAGGGACAGTAACAGACAAAGAGGGAAACAGGCTACTGGTTGTACAAATGGACAATGGCCAAACCTGCCGGAGGCATGTAGACCAAATAAAAAAGTAGATTCACTGATAACACTGAAGAACCAGAGGCAGACTACAATGTGGAACTCACACCACACCTGGTGGACAGACAGGTGGAACAACCTGAGGAAAGGGCAGTCTCAACAGACAGCCCAGGCGAGATACCAGCAATCACACTGAACGAAACAGACAGCCCAGGTGACAGCCCAGCAATGACACCGAATGAAAAATAGGCACCAAGGCAAACTACTGATCCACAACTAAGACGCTCCACACGAGAGCGCAGACCACCTGAGAGACTGAATCTATAAAGGCAATAAGACCTTGGGGGAGGGTGATGTCATGTATCTCACATTACTGCATATAACTGTATCTTACCATGCTATACATGACTGTAACTGGATATGATCTGTAACAATAAGCATACCTTACCATCAAGGGTGCACTTGCAGGAGTCACTCCATACCTGTCCCACTGAGGTATATAAAGGGAGGTCTCAGGCAAATGCAGCACTGGAGAGCTGGAATTAAAGGTGCAGGTCCTGAGTGACCTTGACTTCAGTATGTGTCTCAGTACATTAGAGTCAGGACTTAACAAAAGCCATAGCCAGATCCCACGTGTGGTGGCCAGGAATCAACTCAGTTTTAGAATCATGTGTACGCCAGTGCAATGCTTGCTCTCAGTTGAGCAATGCATCCAGAGAGGCACTGCTATGTCTATGGTCCTGGCCATCCATACCATGGTCGAGGATCCATGTAGATTATGCAGGCCCATTCCTAGGCAAAATGTTTTTGGTTGTCGTGGATGCTTTCTCAAAATGGATTGAATGTGCAATAATGTCTGGAAGCACGTCCATGGCCACCATTGAAAGTCTAAGAGCCATGTTTGCCACGTACGGCCTGCCTGATGTCCTAGTTAGTGACAATGGGCCGTGTTTCACAAGTGCTGAATTCAAAGAATTCATGACCCGCAACGGGGTCAAACATGTCACATCTGCGCCGTTCAAGCCCACATTTAACGGCCAGGCAGAACCGGCAGTTCAGACCATCAAGCAAAGCTTGAAATGCATGTCAGAAGGCTCCCTGCAGAGCCGGTTGTCCCGAGTACTGCTCAGCTACCACAGCAGACCACATTCACTCATAGGGATTCCTCCAGCCGAACTGCTCATGAAAAGGGCGCATAAAACAAGGCTCTCCCTGGTCCACCCTGATCTACATGATCATGTGGCAGACAAGCGGCATGAACAGAGTGTGTACCATGACCGCGCAAACTTGTCACACGATATCGAGATCAATGATCCTGTGTTTGTGCTCAATTATGGACATGGTCCCAAATGGCTTGTTGGCACGGTCACAGCCAAAGAGGGGAGTAGGGTGTTTCAGGTCAAACTGACCAATAGACAAACGCACAGAAACCACTGGACCAAATTAAACTGCGGTTCACCGACAGTTATGTACAACCCGAAGAAGACACCACCAACTTTGACCTTCCAACATACACACAAGTGGCAACTGACATCACAGTTGACCACAGAACAGAACTCATCATCCCCAGCAGCCCGGCAAGGCCGGCTGCCCAACAGCCCAGTGTAGACCTGACTAACCCAACCATACCAACATTTGTACTGAGACAATTGACAAGGGAGCACAGGGCCCCAGATCATCTCACCTTGTAAATAAGTGTATTGTTGACTTCACGGGGGAGTGATGTTATGTATCTAACCTCTTGTAACCTTGTAACCTGCATCACACCTGTCCACCAGAGGGCCTACCTGTTGGAGTCCCAAGGGATCTCAGCATCCCTTGGGAGTACAGTATATAAGCAGGTCACCCACGAGGTGCTGGCACTCTGGAACTACAATAAAGGAACTAAGGTCACACTTGCTCATTACACACAGTACTCGGTCTGACTATTTATTATGAGTATAACAGGGTGGAGTGTAGAATGTTTCAGTATAAGGGTGTCGCAGTTGTGTGAGGCGGACTGGTTGGGCTGGGTGCTCTTTGCCTTTCCTTCATTGTTCATAGGTTTATATGTAATTTTTAGGGCTGGTGGCCAAGGGCCGTGCAGCTCTTTGTCGGCCGGCGCGGACACGATGGGTCGAAATGGCCTTCTTCTGCGCTGTAAATTTCTACGTTTCTATGTTTCTGTGTTTCTAACTGAGTTGGTGCAAATTGATTGGGGAAACTGGTTTTTCAACTTAGGCCAAAAAGAGCAGCCTGCTCCAAAAAAACAGCGCAAATCACTGGGGAAAATTGAGCCCCATCGTACGATAGCATGCCGCTAATGGAGGGAATCCGGCCCATCTCCTATTGGCTGCACTCCTGTAACTGCAAATGATTTGCAAAAATTTTTTTTTCTAGTTAATGTATGAACAGTCAGAACCTCCTGTGCATTTAGTCATTTAATTGAGAGTAAGGTAATTAACAGCTATTGTTTCAGCTCCTGGGTTACAATAGCAGGACAGTTTCACTCAACAAATGATTTGTAGCCGTCTTGCAATTAATTAATAAGCAAGTGTCTTGTCGCACCAAAAAAATGGCTTTCGCGAGACGCTCGAATTAGTTATGAGATCATAAGATAATTACTTTACAATGCTTATAACCAACATGAATGTCTGTCAGACACTAAGCTAATGGTCTGGGACTGCTCTTGCTATTGGTGAGGCACAGTGATTTTAGCACTCCCACCTCTACAGAACAAGTTGTACAAAAAGCAAACTAGAACGGCATTAAATGTTCTGTAACAGAGCCTCGGCATTTGGGAAACTTGCAAGATTCTGGACACAATTCAAAATGATATAAAACTGCTTCCTCATTTCAAAACTTCGCAAATTTATTTATCCTTTGTTAAAAGAAAAAGGCATTCATCTGAAAAAAGCAAGTAATTTGCTTTACACATAGGTAAACTCACTCACCCTGAAATTAGATATATATACCAATGTTAGCACATTCATCTGAAATTCCTGTCTTTGCTATGAGGGAGTGCTGCACTGTCAGAGGTGCCGTCTTCTGGTTGAGACGTTAAACTGAGGCCCCATCTGCTCTCTCAGGTGGATGTAACAGATCCCACGGCACTATTTCTAAGCAGAGCAGGGGAGTTATCCCTGGTGTCCTGGTCAATATTTATCCCTCAATCAACATAACAAAAACAGATTATCTGGTTATTATCACATTGCTGTTTGTGGGAGCTTACCGTGCACAAATTGGCTGCTGCGTTTCCCAAAGTACAACAGTAACTCCATTTCAAAATTAGTTAATTGGCTGTCAAGGGCTTTGAGATGCCCGGTGGTCATGAAAGGCGCTATATAAATGCAAGTCTTTCTTTCTTTATTTATTTTAAAGGGTATAAGGACACCCTCAAAGCCTCCCTGATAAAGTGCAACATTCCCACCGACACCTGGGAGTCCCTGGCCAAAGACCGCCCTAAGTGGAGAAAGTGCATCCGGGAGAGCGCTGAGCACCTCGAGTCTCATCGCCGAGAGCAAGCAGAAATCAAGCGCAGGCAGCAGAAAGAACGTGCGGCAAACCACCCACCTTTTCCCTCAATGACTATCTGTCCCATCTGTGACAGGGACTGTGGTTCTCGTATTGAACTGTTCAGTCACCTAAGGACTCATTCTAAGAGTGGAAGCAAGTCTTCCTCGATTCCGAGGGACTGTCTATGATGATGATGATGATCAATGGCACAACCTTAGGGCCTTTGGTCTTGATTTTAGGCTTTTATGTTCTCGGGGGCGATAATGGAGGCGGGGCAGGAAAGTTACGACTGGGAATAGTTTGCGTCTTAGTTGTTAAGTTTGGGCATCTGGGCACTGCGTCAGGGGGCACAGCACTAAGGGAGGCGTTGTACACCTCTCTCGGCGCTCGGATGGGAAACTCCCAAGTTAAAGAGCCGGCCCGGGAGCGCTCCAAGAGAGGCCTGGGGCGGGTGGCGGGGGAGTTGGGGGGAACCTAAACAAAACCCACAAAAACATTCCCAAAACCTTGCCCACGTCACCGCAACACAAATCGCATGAAAAATTGAAAGAAAAGACAATCGTACCTTTTAGAGTCCATTACCTTCCTCTTCACCGATGGGATCGCTGGACCACTCTGATTTCCCAGGCGGTCATTGCGGGCGCAATTCCGGGCTGACGGGTCTGGCAGGACTCAAAACTCACGCCGGTGTCACAACCAGGAGCGTTGCACACTGGGCTCAGTTCTTCCAGGTGGTGCTGGTCAGCACCGCCGCAAAACCCGAGCAGCGGTGCGCTGGAGACCTCGCCGCCACCATTCACGTCGCTCCGGGGCGAAACCCGGAGCGCAAAGGACCGGAAAGTCCAGCACATAATATCTAAACCAATTCATCGGTCAACACTTGTTCACCAATGAGTTTGACGTACCTCACCTTGCCTTTGTATTCATGGGACCTTTTCAGTTGAAAGTACTCACAGGAAGAATTTCCCCCTTGTCCCCTCTGGCCACGGACCTTCCATGATGTCATGGCCGTCCATGCAAAAACCAAAGACCTCCAAGACTCCAAATTCCATTCATGTTGCTGTTAGAGACTTCACTACTTACAGAGGCACTCATGGTGCCCTTGACCTCCAGAAATAGCAGCACCACTTCCTTTGCTTTGTAGCTCTGTTGCCATCCGCACTATATAAGGGTCTTTACCCACACAAAGCCCTCCTATCACCGCACAATTTTAGCATCTCTACTTCAGTCATGCCTGTCAACTGTCCTTCCTCTGCCACATGCATCCACTTATTTCGACCTCACTTGTATGGAAAAATATTAGAAACATAGAAACATAGAAACATAGAAAATAGGTGCAGGAGTAGGCCATTCGGCCCTTCGAGCCTGCACCACCATTCAACAAGATCATGGCTGATCATTCAGCTCAGTACCCCTTTCCTGCTTTCTCTCCATACCCCTTGATCCCCTTAGCTGTATGGGCCATATCTAACTCCCTCCTTCATCTTGGAAGTGAAGTCATCGTATTCGGCAAACCCACATCCGGAGCAATTTTCTTCTCCCCAATAAATACAGGCGTATATGTAATCACACTGAGAGCATGGAAGATAAATAGGTTAAAGTGCCTCATTGTGGCCCTACATGTATTCATCCTGCAACTGTGCTGCCTTGTGTAGACAGGTGTAGAAAGAAATAAATAAAAGAGGGTTCGTGATGAAAATGGAGATACTGAAAGATGATAAATGATCATTGATCATGAGACAGTGTGCAGATGGGCCAAACTGATTTATGCAAAACCAAGCTTTCATTAGTCAAAATTATGGGCTGGCAACAAGGTTTGTTTTGACTGATTGGTGTATTGAAGATTGAAAATGCTGCTAAGTATATACTATCATAATCAGCTCATATTTTTTCATTCAAAACAATGAATATATATTCCTCAACACAGCTTTTAGCATTATGTCCCTATACTTTAACAAGCATTGAAACTACTTAAAGACATTAGTAGCTCTTCATTTCCAGCTCAGTGTTCATTTAGCAAACCAGGATGGCATTTGAAGCTGGAATTGAAGGGAGAAAGAGAGAGAAAGAAAGAAAGAAAGAAAGAAAGAAAGATAGATAGATAGAAAGGAAAGAATAGATAGATCGATAGATAGATAGATAAATAGATAGATAGATAGATAGATAGATAGATAGATAGATAGATAGATAGATAGATAGATAGATAGATAGATTCAATATATTTATATGGCTGATTAGCTTATGGGAAGGACCAAAGCTCATAGTACAGGACATCCACTTTGGTGGTAAAAACAGAGAGACAGACTATTATCTGAATGGTGACAGATTAGGAAAAGGGGAGGTGCAACGAGACCTGGGTGTCATAGTACATCAGTCATTGAAGGTTGGCATGCAGGTACAGCAGGCGGTTAAAAAAGCAAATGGCATGTTGGCCTTCATAGCGAGGGGATTTGAGTACATGGGCAGGGAGGTGTTAACAGTTGTACAGGGCCTTGGTGAGGCCACACCTGGAGTATTGTGTACAGTTTTGGGCTCCTAACTTGAGGAAGGACATTCTTGCTATTGAGGGAGTGCAGCGAAGGTTCACCAGACTGATTCCCGGGATGGCAGGACTGACATATCAAGAAAGACTGGATCAACTGGGCTTGTATTCACTGGAGTTCAGAAGAATGAGAGGGTCCCATAGAAACGTTTAAAATTCTGACGGGTTAGATGCAGGAAGAATGTTCCCAATGTTGGGGAAGTCCAGAACCAGGGGTCACAGTCTAAGGAAAAGGGGTAAGCCATTTAGGACCAAGATGAGGAGAAACTTCTTCACCCAGAGAGTGGTGAACCTGTGGAATTCTCTACCACAGAAAGTTGTTGAGGCCAATTCACTAAATATATTCAAAAAGGAGTTAGATGTAGTCCTTACTACTAGGGGGATCAAGGGGTATGGCGAGAAAGCAGGAATGGGGTACTGAAGTTGCATGTTCAGCCATGAACTCATTGAATGGCGGTGCAGGCTCGAAGGGCCGAATGGCCTACTCCTGCACCTATTTTCTACGTCTATGTTTTCTATCACAAACATTGAAAAGAGTGGGAGAGAGGCCAAGAAGTGAACTCATTAGTAAAGAAAGGGGGCCGGAATTGCCTCTTTGCGCAGGGCCAATTCGCTCCTCTGTCCAGTGCTAACCGAGCACTAATGAGTCATCACCGTGCGCATCGCTTCGTGACCGCCCCAGAAGGTTAAGTTGCCCTGCGCCCCTCTACCTAATGCTTGCCGATGCCAACGACAGCTTTTGCTGTCAGTTTCAAGCCGTCAGGCTGCAACACCAGCGATATTTAAAGGCATGCTGTTCGAGATATTTTTTGTTTGGCCAAATTTTTCCCTAGGTTGCAGTTATTTTGTTTTTTGATTGTGACACCGCCATCGTTGATTGCTGACCCTCAATTTCCTTTGGCTTCCATCGCTCCTCCTGCTTTTGTTAGCTCCATTTGGAGAGAACAACATTCTTTGCCAATCATGGGTTGAATGTTGACAGTGGACCACCTCCTCCAACCTCACCATCGGAGGAGGGTTCACAGAAGACAACGACGTTGTCATTTAGCCAGTCAGAGGCATTGACAGAGGGAGAGGGACCGGCACTGGGAGAGGCCCATGGAGAGGATCATGGAAAAGAACATGGAGAGGAACAGGGAGAGGGAGAGGGACAGACAGAGGCAGAGGGAGAGGGAGAGGGAGAGGCAAAGAGAGCAAAAGCAGCAGGCAGAGGGACTGCAGCAGGAGGATGCAGAGGGACTGCAACAGCAGGACCAACAAGAAGAAGTCATTGAGAATGTGGGCAGAGGAAGACGCTTACACAGATGTGCCAACAGAGGCCGTACACACCCGGGGTGTTTCGTCAATAGTTTTCCTATGTTAACTTCACTGAGGAGCAGTGTGTCCGAAGTCTACGAGTCCACTATCTTCTGCACACTGGCAATGATGGGCTCCAATGATGAGCTGTCTACAATGTGGAAGGTGGACTCCTCCACACTCCATTTCACTTGGGCAACCTTGCCCCTATTGTGCTGCAGTGCAAGGACATCACCCTTTGTTCAAACACCTCCCAACGAGGTCCTCATCTGAGTCCAGTGGAACAGAACCTGCGCGTGAACTCGCCCTCCGGGGAGCTGGTTCCCGGGAGCTTGCCTTAGCACGTGACCCTACTGCAGCCCACTAGGCCCTGGTGCATCACCCAGTGCAGACCCGTCTCCTAAGCCCAACTGCCAGTACCTGGGCTCAGCGAGAGTGTGCGAAGCGGTGACAGGATGCTTGCGTCGTCGTCGTCGTCGTCGTCGTCGTCGTCGTCGCCCATTTCCTCTCCCTGCAGACTGGGTTGGGGTGTGGGCTCAGGCACAGGCAGGGCCGCAGCCAGGGCATTGTCTGAAAGCACAAATGGCACAAGAGTGGCGTTAAGGTGAGGGAGGGGGGGGGGGGTGCAGGCATGAGGGAGGAAAGGTGGTCAGAATGTGGAGCGGCTAATTGATAAGGCCTTCTGTTTAAATGGAAGGTGGGATGAGCGGAAGGGTTTCACTGACCAATGTTGGCCCCAGTGGGCTCGACGGTCCCCATTGCCATGGCGATGGCCACCTGCAGGCCCTTAAGGCAAAGTATTCACTCCTCCAGGTCTGTGAGCTGGCGCAGTTCAGGTTCCCCACCCCCGGGCCTGTTTGCTGATGCTGCTGCAGCCTGTCATGTGCCATCTTGGCCTGCAAAAGAATGGCAGCTTGGTGAGTCACAGTGCAGTTATGCATGTGGAGGAAATGCATGGGCAGCTTAAGCTGCTGAGATTCTAATCACTGCATCAAATGAGGCAATAACTGTGAGAACCTGAGTTTAATGCTGGTTTGCTCAGTCTGCACAGAGGCTGCCTTGTTTGAGTTCTGGGAACAGATAGAGGCTCACAGGTTCATAGGTCACTGGTTCACAGGTGCGAGTTGTGGGAACAGACAGAGGCTCACAGGGTCATGGGTATGAATTGTGGGAACAGACAGACTCACAGGTTCAAAGGTCATAGGTTCATAGGTACGAGTTGTGGGAACAGACAGAGGCTCACAGGGTCATGGGTACGAGTTGTGGGAACAGACAGAAGCTCACAGGTTCATAGGTCACAGGGTCATGGGTACGAGTTGTGGGAACAGACAGAAGCTCACAGGTTCATAGGTCACAGGTCCATGGGTACGAGTTGTGGGAACATGTACTCTCTTTGACCTCACGAGTGAGGACGCTGAACTTCTTGCGGCACTGTGTGCACTGTCAAAGACGGAGGTGCCCGACACCTCGGCAGCCACCTCTGCCCAGATAATTCTGAGAAGCTGTGGAGCAGACCCCCCAGCTGGAGGGAAGAGGATGTACCTCCTGTCCTCCACTGCCCCCACCGGTGCTTCCAGTTCAGCATCTGAGAATCGCATGGCCATTGTGCTGCCTCTCCCAGCTGTCATCACTAAGCAGCTACTCAACTGTGAAGAACAAGAGAATCAACAGAACGAACCTGCAAGGTGTCCCCTTTAAGAAGCCCAATGACCAGGTGACTCGTTATGAGTGAATGAAACTCACCTGAAATTGGTTGCACGTTTCCTGCAGCACCCCTGCAGCGGCCCTCCAGCCCCACGCAGAGGCCTTTTAGTGCTCCAAGAACGCAGCTCTCCGATTTGCGAAATGAAGTGCTGAATTTTTAAACTTCCTCACGCACATCTCGGCCTGCGCTAACATAGAAACATAAAAACATAGAAAATAGGAGCAGTAGTAGGCCATTCGGCCCTTCAAGTCTGCACCGCCATTCAATATGATCATGGCTGATCCTCTATCTCAACACCATATTCCCGCTTTTTCCCCATACCCCTTGATGCCTTTTGTTTCTAGGAATCTCTCTATCTCCCTCTTAAATATATTCAGTGACTTGGCCTCCACAGCCTTCTGTGGTCGAGAATTCCACAGGTTCACCACCCTCTGAGTGAAGAAATTTCTCCTCATCTCGGTCCTAAATTTCCTACCCCGTATCCTGAGACTGTGACCCCTTGTTCTAGAATTCCCAGCCAGGGGAAACATCCTCCTCGCATCCAGTCTATCCAACCCAGTCAGAATTTTATACGTTTCAATGAGATCCCCTCTCATTCTTCTAAACTCTAGTGAATACAGGCTGAGTCGACCCAATCTCTCCTCATATGACAGTCATAAGGTGGATGAATTAACTATGCAGATAGCTGTTAATGGATATGATGTAATTGGAATCACGGAGACATGGTTCCAGGATGACCAAGGCTGGGAACTCAACATCCAGGGGTATTCAATATTCAGGAAGGATAGACAGAAAGGAAAAGGAGGTGGGGTATCGTTGCTGGTTAAAGAGGAGATTAACGCAATAGTAAGGAAGGACATTAGCTTGGATGATGTGGAATCTGTATGGGTAGAGCTGCAGAACACCAAAGGGCAGAAAACGCTCATGGGAGTTGTGTATAGACCACCAAACAGTAGTAGTGAGGTTGGGGATGGCATCAAACAGAAAATTAGGGATGCGTGCAATAAAGTTACAGCAGTTATCATGGGCGACTTTAATCTACATATAGATTGGGCTAACCAAACTGGTAGCAATATGGTGGAGGAGGATTTCCTGGAGTGTATGAGGGATGGTTTTCTCAACCAATATGTCAAGGATCCAACTAGAGAGCTGGCCATCAACTGGGTGTTGTGTAATGAGAGAGGATTAATTAGCAATCTTGTTATGTGAGACCCCTTGGGGAAAAGTGACCATAATATGGTAGAATTCTTCATTAAGATGCAGAGTGACACAGTTAATTCAGAGACTAGGATCCTGAACTTAAAGAAAGGTAACTTTGATGGTATGAGATGTGAATTGGCTAGAATAGACTGGCAAATGATATTTAAAGGGTTGATGGTGGATAGGCAATGGCAGACATTTAAAGATCACATGGATGAACTTCAACAATTGTACATCCCTTTCTGGGGTAAAATAAAACGAGGAAGATGGCTCAACCGTGGCAAACAGCAATTAGGGATAGTGTTAAATCCAAGGAAGAGGCATATAAATTGGCTAGAAAAAGCAGCAAACCTGAGGACTGGGAAAAATTTAGAATTCAGCAGAGGAGGACAAAGGGTTTAATTAGGAGGGGGAAAGTAGAGTATGAGAGTAAGCTGGCAGGGAGCATAAAAACTGACTGTAAAAGCTTCTATAGATATGTGAAGAGAAAAAGATTAGTGAAGACAAACGTAGGTCCCTTGCAGTCAGAATCAGGTGAATTTATAATGGGGAACAAAGAAATGACAGACCAATTGAACAAATACTTTGGTTCTGTCTTCACGAAGGAAGACACAAATAACCTTCCAGAAATACTAGGGGACCGAGGTTCTAGCGACAAGGAGGGACTGAAGGAAATCCTTATTAGTCAGGAAATTGTGTTAGGGAAATTAATGGGATTGAAGGCCGATAAATCCCCGGGGCCTGATAGTATGTATCCCAGAGTACTTAAGGAAGTGGCCCTAGAAATAGTGGATGCATTGGTGATCATTTTCCAACAGTCTATCTGTTATATATGTAAACGTGGATATACCTTGTGTAGCCACCAGAGGGCTCATCCCCAGGCATCCCACAATCCCTTGGAAGCACAGGTACTTAAGGAGGCCTCACAGGCTGGAGAGGCACTCTGGAGACATGCAATAAAAGACTTTACTTTGAGCTCACAGTATCCAGTCAGAGTCTTTATTCATATGTAACAACTGACAATGAGATACAGATGACGAACCCAAAGATGCAGAGAACAGTGGGCATCCTGGAGAAATTCTCGGAGGGAGAAGATTGGGAAACCAATCTCTTCGAGCCAATGAGTTAGATTGGGAAAAGAGCGCTGCCAAACGAAGGGCCATTCTCCTCACTGTCTGCGGGGCACCAACGTATGGTCTCAAGAAAAATCTGCTTGCTCCAGCGAAACCCACAGAGAAATCGTATGATGATTTGTGCATACTGGTCCGGGAGCATTTGAACCCAAAGGAAAACGTTCTGATGGTGAAGTATCGGTTCTACACCTACAAAAGGTCTGAAGGCCAGGAAGTGGCGAGTTATGTCGCCGAGATAAAACGCCTTGCAGGACATTGTGAATTTGAAGGACATTTGGAGCACATGCTCAGAGACTTCTTCGTACTTGCCATTGGCCATGAAGTAATACTTCGCAAACTTTTGACTGCAGAGACCCCAACCTTGAGTAAAGCCATAGCGATAGCCCAGGCATTCATTGCCACCAGTGACAATACTAAGCAAATCTCTCAGCACACGGGTGCTGCTACAAGTACTGTGAACAAAGTGATGTTGTTTTCAAATCGCAACGTACAGGGCAGGTCACACATGCCTGCAGCTGCACGTCCGCAGATGTCTCAGAGTCCACCATCAAGGGTGATGAATGCAAGGTCATTAACCCTTGTCATCGTTTCCATTCATGCTGCTTCAAAGGGTACGTTTGCAAGGAACAATGGGACACCTCCAACGTATGTGCAGGCGAGCTGCAAACCCTGTTAATCCTGCAAACCACCATGTTGCAGAGGATGACAGATCCACAGTGGATCATGATGAACCAGAGCCTCAGACCGAGGAGGCAGGCATATATGGGGTGCACATATTTACCACAAAGTGTCCCCCGATAATGCTGAAGGTTGAATTAAATGGACTCCTGGTGTCAATGGAGCTGGACAGGGGCACGAGCCAGTCCATTATGAGCAAAAAGAGTTTCGATAAATTGTGGTGCAGCAAGGCCTCAAGGCCAGTCCTGACTCCCATTCGCACTAAACTGAGAACTTACACAAAGGAACTGATTCCCGTAATCGGCACTGCTACTGTAAAGGTCTCCTATGATGGAGCGGTGCACAAGCTACTACTCTGGGTGGTACTGGGTGATGGTCCCACGCTGCTCGGCAGGATCTGGCTGGAAAAGATACCTTGGAACTGGGACAACGTCCGAGCGTTCTCGTCCGCTGACGACACTTCGTGTGCCCAGGCCTTAGACAAGTTCCCTTCGCTGTTCGAATCAGGCATCAGGAAGTGCCAAGGAGCAAAAGTGCAGATTCACCTAATTCCGGGGGCGCGACCCATCCATCACAAGGCGAGAGCGGTACCATACATGATGAGAGAAAGAGTAGAGATCGAGCTGGACCGGCTGCAACGAGAGGGCATAATTTCCCCAGTCGAATTCAATGAGTGGGCCAGTCCAATTGTTCCAGTCCTCAAGGGAGATGGCACCATCAGAATCTGTGGCGATTACAAAATAACTATCAATCGTTTCTCCCTGCAGGATTAATACCCACTACCAAAGGCTGACGACCATTTTGCGACGCTAGCGGGAGGAAAGACGTTCACGAAGCTGGACTTGACCTCGGCCTACATGATGCAGGAGCTGGAAGAATCATCGAAGGCCCTCACTTGCATCAACACGCACAAAGGTCTCTTCATTTACAACAGATGCCCGTTTGGAAGTCGATCAGCCGCGGCGATATTCCAGAGAAACATGGAAAGTTTACGGTGGTCTTCCAGGACGACATCATGGTTACAGGTCGGGAACAGTTGAGCATCTGCAGAACCTGGAGGAGGTTCTTAGTCGACTCAACCGCGTGGGGCTCAGGTTAAAACACTCGAAGTGCGTTTTCCTGGTGCCTGAAGTGGAGCTCCTGGGGAGAAGAATCACGGCAGACGACATCAGGCCCACCGATTCGAAAACGGAGGCAATCGAGAACGCACCGAAGCCACAGAACGTGACGGAAATGCGATCGTTTCTAGGACTCCTAAACTACTTTGGTAACACCTTACCGGGTCTCAGCACACTGTTAGAACTGCATGTCTTACTGCGTAAAGGAGACGAATGGGTATGGGGCAAAAGCCAAGAAAATACCTTTGTAAAAGCTAGAAAATTGTTATGCTCAAACAAATTGCTTGTGTTGTATGATCCATGTAAGCGTTTGGTACTAGCATGTGATGCGTCGTCGTACGGCGTCGGGTGTGTATTGCAACATGCTAATGATTTCGGGAAATTGCAACCGGTTGCTTATGCATCCAGAAGTCTGTCTAAGGCTGAGAGAGCCTACAGTATGATTGAAAAAGAAGCGATAGCGTGTGTCTATGGGGTAAAGAAAATGCCTCAATATCTATTTGGGCTCAAATTGAATTGGAAACTGACCATAAGCCAATGATACCCCTTTTTTCCGAAAGTAAGGGGATAAATACGAATGCATCGGCCCACATCCAGAGATGGGTGCTCACATTGTCCGCATACAACTACGCCATCCGCCACAGGCCAGGCATAGAAAACTGTGCCGATGCTCTCAGTAGGCTGCCATTGCCCACCACGGGGGTGGAAATGGCACAGCCCGCAGATTTAGTCATGGTAATGGAAGCATTTGAGAGTGAGCAATCACCCGTCACAGCCCGACAGATTAGAACCTGAATGAGCCAGGACCCCTTACTGTTCTTAGTAAAAAATTGTGTGCTTCACGGGAGCTGGTCCAGTATCCCAGTGGAAATGCAGAAAGAGATAAAGCCATACCAGCGGCGCAAAGGTGAAATGTCTATACAGGCAGACTGCCTTCTGTTGGATAATCAAGTAGTGGTCCCCAAGAAGGGCAGGGACACTTTCATCAGTGACCTCCACAGTACCCACCCAGGCATCGTAATGATGAAAGCGATAGCCAGATCCCATGTGTGGTGGCCCAGTATCGATGTGGACTTAGAGTCCTGCGTTTACAAATGTAACACATGCTCACAGTTAAGCAATGCACCCAGGGAGGCGGCACTAAGTTTATGGTCTTGGCCCTACAAACCGTGGTCTAGGGTCCATGGCCCACAGGCCCGTTTTTGGGTAAAATGTTCCTTGTGGTTGTAGATGCGTACTCCAAATGGATTGAATGTGAGATAATGTCGGCAAGCACGCCCGCTGCCACCACTGAAAGCCTTCAGGTCAGGTTTGCCACGCACGAACTGCATGATGTCCTTGTGAGCAACAATGGGCCATGTTTCACCAGTGCCCGAGTTCAAAGAGTTCATAACCCATAATGGGATCAAACATGTTACACCTGCCCCGTTCAAACTAGCATCCAATGGTCAGGCAGAGAGAGCAGTGCAAACTATCAAGCAGGGCTTGAAGAGGTTAACTGAAGGCTCACTGCAGACTCGCCTATCCCGAGTCCTGCTTAGCTACCACACGAGACCACACTCGCTCACTGGGATCCCACCTGCTGAACTGCTCATGAAAAGGGCACTTAAGACAAGGCTCTCGTTAGTTCACCCTCATCTACATGAACAGGCAGAGAGCAGGCACTTCAACAAAGTACATATCATGATCGCGCAAATGTGTCACGCGAAATTGAAATCAATGATGCTGTATTTGTGTTGAACAATGGACAAGGTCCCAAGTGGCTTCCCGGCACTATTGTCGCCAAAGAGGGGAGCAGGGTGTTTCAGGTCAAAATTTCAAATGGACTCATTCACCGGAAGCACTTGGACCAAATCAAACTCAGATTCACAGACTATCCTGAGCAACCCACTTTGGACCCCCAACATACACACCAGTGGTAATGGACACCACGGTTGGCCATGAAGCAGAACCCATCACCCGCAGTAGCCCAGCAGGACTCACCACACCAAGCAGCCCAGCAAGGCCAGCTACACAGCAGCCCAGCGAGGGCCCAACAAACGATTCAACAATACCAGCATTTGCACCGAGACGATCAACCAGGGAATGAAAGGCCCCACATTGACACACCTTGTAAATAGTTATATTGTTGACTTTGTGGGGGGAGTGTTGTTATATATGTAAACCTGTATACACCTTGTATAGCCACCAAAGGGCTCATCCCCTGGAGTCCCAAGGGATCCCACAATCCCTTGGGAGCACAGGTACTTAAGGATGCCTCACAGGCTGGAGAAGCACTCTGGAGACCTGCAATAAAAGACTACGGTCACACTTTACTTTGAGCTCACAGTATACAGTCAGACTGTTTATTCATACATGGATCAGTTCCTATGGACTGGAGGGTAGCTAATGTAACACCACTTTTTAAAAAAGGAGGAAGAGAGAAAATGCGGAATTATAGACCGGTTAGCCTGACATCGGTCGTGGGGAAAATGTTGTAATCAATTATTAAAGATAAAATAGCAGTGCATTTGGAAAACAGTGACAGGATCGGTCCAAGTCAGCATGGATCTATGAAAGGGAAATCATGCTTGACAAATCTTCTAGAATTTTTTGAGGATGTAGTACAGTGGACAAGGGAGAACCAGTGGATGTGGTGTATTTGGACTTTCAAAAGGCTTTTGACAAGGTCCCATACAAGAGATTGGTTTTCAATATTAAAGCACATGGTATTGGGGATAATGTATTGATGTGAATAGAGAACTGGTTGGCAGACAGGAAGCAGAGATTCGGGATAAATGAGTCCTTTTTAGCATGGCAGGCAATGACTAGTGGGGTGCCGCAGGGCTCAGTGCTGGGACCCTAGCTATTTACAATATACATCAATGATTTGGATGAGGGAATTGAGTGTAATATCTCCAGGTTTGTAGATGACACTAAGCTGTGTGGCAGTGTGAGCTGCGAGGAGCATGCTAAGAGGCTGCAGGGTGATTTGGACAGGTTAGGTGAATGGGCAAATGCATGGCAGATGCATTATAATGTGGATAAATGTGAAGTTATCCACTTTGGTGGCAAAAACAAGAAGACAGAATATTATCTGAATGGTGACAGATTAGGAAAAGGGGAGGTGCAACGAGACCTGGTTGTCATGGTACATCAGTCATTGAAAGTTAGCATGCAGGTACAGCAGGCGGTGAAGAAGGCAAATGGCATGTTGGCCATCATAGCGAGGGGATTTGAGTATAGGAGCAGGGTGTCTTACTGCAGTTGTACAGGGCCTTGGTGAGGCCTCACCTGGAATATTGTGTTCGGTTTTGGTCTCCTAATCTGAGAAAGGACGTTCTTGCTATTGAAGGAGTGCAGCGAAGGTTTACCAGACTGGTTCCCGGGATGGCAGGACTGACCTATGAGGAGAGACTGGATCGACTAGGCCTGTATTCACTGGCATTTAGAAGGATGAGAGGGGATCTCAAGAAATATATAAGATTCTGACGGGACTCGACAGGTTAGATGCAGGAAAAATGTTCCCGATGTTGGGGAAGTCCAGAACCAGGGCCACAGTCTCAGGATAAGGGGTAAGCCATTTAGGACCGAGATGAGGAGAAATTTCTTCACTCAGTGAGTTGTTAACCTGTGGAATTCTCGACCACAGAAAGTTGTTGAGGCCAGTTCATAAGATATATTCAAGAGGGAGTTAGCTATGGCCTTTACTGCTAAAGGGATCAAGGGGTATGGAGAGAAAGCAGGAATGGGGTACTGAAGTTGCATGATCAGCCATGATCTATTGAATGGTGGTGCAGGCTCGAAGGTCCGAATGGCCTACTCCTCCACCTATTTTCTATGTTTCTATGTATCTAGTCCTGCCAGAGGTGGGGTAGCATTGCTGGTTAAGGAGCAAATTAAGGCAATAGTTCGGAAGGACATTAGCTTGGATGAAGTGGAATCTATATGGGTAGAGCTGCAGAATACCAAAGGGCAAAAAACGTTAGTGGGAGTTGTGTACAGACCTCCAAACAGTAGTAGTGATGTTGGGGAGGGCATCAAACATGAAATTAGGGATGCGTGCAATAAAGGTGCAGCAGTTATAATGGGTGACTTTAATATGCACATAGATTGGGTTAACCAAACTGGAAGCAATACGGTGGAGGAGGATTTCCTGGAGTGCATAAGGGATGGTTTTTTCGACCAATATGTCGAGGAACCAACTAGGGGGGAGGCCATCTTAGACTGGGTGTTGTGTAATGAGAGAGGATTAATTAGCAATCTCGTTGTGCGAGGCCCCTTGGGGAAGAGTGACCATAATATGGTGGAATTCTGCATTAGGATGGAGAATGAAACAGTTAATTCAGAGACCATGGTCCAGAACTTAAAGAAGGGTAACGTTGAAGGTATGAGGCGTGAATTGGCTAGGATAGATTGGTGAATGATACTGAAGGGGTTGACTGTGGATGGGCAATGGCAGACATTTAGAGACCGCATGGATGAACTACAACAATTGTACATTCCTGTCTGGCGTAAAAATAAAAAAGGGAAGGTGGCTCAACCGTGGCTATCAAGGGAAATCAGGGATAGTATTAAAGCCAAGGAAGTGGCATACAAATTGGCCAGAAATAGCAGCGAACCCGGGGACTGGGAGAAATTTAGAACTCAGCAGAGGAGGACAAAGGGTTTGATTAGGGCAGGGAAAATGGAGTACGAGAAGAAGCTTGCAGGGAACATTAAGACGGATTGCAAAAGTTTCTATAGATATGTAAAGAGAAAAAGGTTAGTAAAGACAAACGTAGGTCCCCTGCAGTCAGAATCAGGGGAAGTCATAACGGGGAACAAAGAAATGGCGGACCAATTGAACAAGTACTTTGGTTCGGTATTCACTGAGGAGGACACAAACAACTTTCCGGATATAAAAGGGGTCGGAGGGTCTAGTAAGGAGGAGGAACTGAGGGAAATCCTTATTAGTCGGGAAATTGTGTTGGGGAAATTGATGGGATTGAAGGCCGATAAATCCCCAGGGCCTGATGGACTGCATCCCAGAGTACTTAAGGAGGTGGCCTTGGAAATAGTGGATGCATTGACAGTCATTTTCCAACATTCCATTGACTCTGGATCAGTTCCTATTGAGTGGAGGGTAGCCAATGTAACCCCACTTTTTAAAAAAGGAGGGAGAGAGAAAACAGGGAATTATAGACCGGTCAGCCTGACATCGGTAGTGGGTAAAATGATGGAATCAATTATTAAGGATGTCATAGCAGTGCATTTGGAAAGAGGTGATATGATAGGTCCAAGTCAGCATGGATTTGTGAAAGGGAAATCATGCTTGACAAATCTTCTGGAATTTTTTGAGGATGTTTCCAGTAGAGTGGACAAGGGAGAACCAGTTGATGTGGTATATTTGGACTTTCAGAAGGCTTTCGACAAGGTCCCACACAAGAGATTAATGTGCAAAGTTAAAGCACATGGGATTGGGGGTAGTGTGCTGACATGGATTGAGAACTGGTTGGCAGACAGGAAGCAAAGAGTAGGAGTAAATGGGGACTTTTCAGAATGGCAGGCAGTGACTAGTGGGGTACTGCAAGGTTCTGTGCTGGGGCCCCAGCTGTTTACACTGTACAGTAATGATTTAGACGAGGGGATTAAATGTAGTATCTCCAAATCTGCGGATGACACTAAGTTGGGTGGCAGTGTGAGCTGCGAGGAGGATGCTATGAGGCTGCAGAGCGACTTGGATAGGTTAGGTGAGTGGGCAAATGCATGGCAGATGAAGTATAATGTGGATAAATGTGAGGTTATCCATTTTGGTGGTAAAAACAGAGAGACAGACTATTATCTGAATGGTGACAGATTAGGAAAAGGGGAGGTGCAACGAGACCTGGGTGTCATGGTACATCAGTCATTGAAGGTTGGCATGCAGGTACAGCAGGCGGTTAAGAAAGCAAATGGCATGTTGGCCTTCATAGCGAGGGGATTTGAGTACAGGGGCAGGGAGGTGTTGCTACAGTTGTACAGGGCCTTGGTGAGGCCACACCTGGAGTATTGTGTACAGTTTTGGTCTCCTAACCTGAGGAAGGACATTCTTGCTATTGAGGGAGTGCAGCGAAGGTTCACCAGACTGATTCCCGGGATGGCGGGACTGACCTATCAAGAAAGACTGGATCAACTGGGCTTGTATTCACTGGAGTTCAGAAGAATGAGAGGGGACCTCATAGAAACGTTTAAAATTCTGACGGGGTTAGACAGGTTAGATGCAGGAAGAATGTTCCCAATGTTGGGGAAGTCCAGAACCAGGGGACACAGTCTAAGGATAAGGGGGAAGCCATTTAGGACCGAGATGAGGAGGAATTTCTTCACCCAGAGAGTGGTGAACCTGTGGAATTCTCTACCACAGAAAGTTGTTGAGGCCAATTCACTAAATATATTCAAAAATGAGTTAGATGAAGTCCTTACTACTAGGGGAATCAAGGGGTATGGTGAGAAAGCAGGAATGGGGTACTGAAGTTGCATGTTCAGCCATGAACTCATTGAATGGCGGTGCAGGCTAGAAGGGCCGAATCGCCTACTCCTGCACCTATTTTCTATGTTTCTATGTTTCATCCTAGAAATCAGTCTGCTGGACCTTCACTGCACTCCCTCTATGGCAAGTATATCCTTTCTTAGGAAAGGAGACCAAAACTGCACACAATGCTCCAGTTGCGGTCTCACCAAGGCCCTGTAGACTGTAGTAAGACATCCTTGCTCCTGTCCTCAAATCCTTTTGCAATGAAGGCCAACATACCATTTGCCTTCCTAACTGCTTGCTGAACTTGCATGTTTGCTTTCAATGACTGGTGTACAAGGACACCCAGGTCCCTCTGTACGTCGACACTTCCCAAGCCATCACCTTTTAAATAATACTTTGTCCTTATGTTTTTCCTATCAAAGTGGATAACTTCACATTTATCCACGTTATACTGCATCTGCCATGTGTTTGCCCACTCACTCAACCTATCTAAATCGCCTTGCAGCATCTTTGCATCCTTCTCACAGCTCACAATCCCACCTAGTTTTGTGTCGTCAGCAAACTTGGAAATATTACAGTTGGTTACTTCATCCAAATCATTTATATATATTGTGAATAGCTGGGGCCCAAGCACTGATCCCTATGATACCCCAATAGTCACTGCCCACCACCCCGACAAAACCCATTTATTCCTACTCTCTGTTTCCTGTCAGTTAACCAATTTTCAATCCATGCCAATACATTATCCCCAATCCTATGTGCTTTA
This sequence comes from Pristiophorus japonicus, assembly GCF_044704955.1. NCBI lineage: Eukaryota > Metazoa > Chordata > Chondrichthyes > Pristiophoridae > Pristiophorus > Pristiophorus japonicus. The sequence goes on from NC_091986.1 coordinate 197,347,152, forward strand.
ATTTAGCACAATAACCTCTTATGTGGAACTTTATCAAAAGCCTTCTGAAAATCCAAATACACTACATCCACTGGTTACATCCTCAAAAAACTCCAGTAGGTTTGTCAAACATGATTTTCTTTTCATTAATCCATGTTGACTTTGTTTAATCCCGTTGATATTATCTAAGTGTGCCCTTATCACATCCTTTATAATAGACTCCAGCATTTTCCCTACTACTGATGTTTGACTAACCGGTCTGTAGTCCCTGTTTTCTCTCTCCCTCCTTTTTTAAATAGTGGGGTTACATTTGCCACCCTCCAATCTTCACTTAATTCAAATTACGCGCCCCAATCCCAGCGTAGGCCATTTCAGCTGCTCGGTTTCCAATTGCATTACACACAGTGCACAGAGAAAGCCTTGCTCCAGTGTTAGTCGAGAACCAGTGACCTTTTACTTGAGTTTTAAGCGTCTGTAGATTATCGCAATGGGAGATGGTGGGAAGTAAGGAGTGCCACAGATTTGATTTCCGTTACATAGTGGGTGGTGATTGACAGGTCCTGGAGGTTTCTAGAATGCATTGCTGTTTTCGATCAAAAGTTTCTCTTTCGGAGAAGGAGGGTAATCTTGATAACATTTAGATGAGCAATGATAAGCCACGGGAATTATTTGAAGTAAAATCAGAAAAATTCTGGAAATACTCAGCAGGTCTGTCAGTATCTGAAAAGAGAAGAAAAAGACATTGGGTGGGATCCTTCGCCAGGGTTCTGACAATGAGCCCGACCCAAAAAATTAACCTATCTTTTGTTATTTAGGCTTGTTCTGTATTTGCAGCATTTTATGCTTTTGTTGTTTTTGCATTGTGTCTATTGATTGACAGTTCCTGAATTTGCATCATTTGCATGTTTTTCCCCAACTCTGTTGAGTTCCTTATTTTAATTAGTTCAACATTTCTGTGGATAATAATTTGCCCATAGAGATAATGTGAAAGGTCAAGATGGCCGGTTTGCGCTAAAGGTCTCAATCCAATAAAAACCCACCACGAAAGCGCTTAAAATCACACCAGCACTCTGACTGTTGTTCCCTTGCCCGCTCTCTCTGATTTTCTTTTATTCATTCATGGGATGTGGGCATCGGCAGAATTTATTGACCATCCCTAATTTGCCCGTGAGAAGGAGGTGGTGAACCGCCTTATACAACTGAGTGGCTTGTTAGGCCATTTCAGAGGGCAGTTAAGAGTCAACCACATCACTGTGCGTCTGGAGTCACATATAAGCCAGACCTGGTGAGGACGACAGATTTCCTTCCCTTGGCACATTAGTGAACCACATGGGTTTCATGGTCACCGTTACTAGCTTTTTATTCCAGTTTTATTTAATGATTTGAATTTAAATTCCCCAGCTGCCGTGGTGGGATTTGAACTCGAGTCGCCGGATCATTAGTGCATGCCAGCTATTGTTAGAAACAGCAGCTGGTATCAACCCACTATCCAAATGGACAGAATCGTGGGACGCATGCAACATAAAGAGCCAAAACCTCTTCACTGACCCGACAGCAGAGGTCTCTAGCTGCGTCCTCCCTCGAAGACAGTGGATAGCGCTCAACCCAATCCCCATGGGGCATGGACGATGCGGCCACCTGCTCCACACGTCAAAGTTGAGGGACGGCCCAAAGTGCGACTGTGGCCGTGAGACCCAGACCATGGAACACGTAGCATCAACCTGCCCACTGAGATCTGTTGCAGGAGGCACCTCCTTTCTCCACTCGGCACCTCAGGAGGCCATTGAATAGACAACACATCCCGTTGGAAGCTTTTCCTGTCATACGAAAGTACTAGTAGTAAATCATTTCAGCTGTGGGTAGAGTAAAGTGATCACCGTGCGACTGTCCCATGCAATAGGTTAAACCAAGGAGGCAAATAAGAGCAGTAATGGGTAAAACGCTCCCAACAACACTTGCTCAAGTGTAAATAGGTGAAGGTTGGTCAGATTCACTTGAAAAAAACATTCGTGAACACATTAGGGAAATTTGAAACCCTCCACGGTGGGTGGGAGAGGGTCGGGGGGGGTAGAGTGGGGTGGGGAGTTAAATTGGTAAATATGTGAACCCCGATCCCAACCCATCATGAACGTGCTTACTTTCGGTTTAGCCGTGGCAGGTTTGGGGGTGTCAATCTGAACGCCTACCGATAGGAAACAGAATTTTTAAAAATGATACTGGGGTCCTGCCGTTAAATGCTGCAGGACCCCCAGGTTTCCCAGCCGCAGGCGCGTGCCCCACTCCCTCCTCACCACTGCGTAAATATTGGGGCCTTTGACCTGCACACTCCTTCAGGTTAGATCCAAAACTTAAAACAAACTTAAAGGCTACGCGAGTTTATATTTTGAATTATTTCATAAGTGGTACTGCAAGCTTCTTCCCTATTACCAACGCGGTCGCCCTGTTACTTATGGCTGGCATCTGGGGGCAGTAACAGTTGGAAGGCGTGAGACTTAGTGCCAGGCACAGAAGTCTTGCCCCTCTTGAGAAATTTGGGTTACTGCCCCTAGGAGGAAGTGGAGAGCCATTCACTTCCTTCCTGGGGCAGTAACGGGACGGACACCTCAGCAGTGTAACGCTGCCGTGTCTGAGGGGCCCTTCCCTCCCTTAAAGGGAAGGGCTCACGCTGCCGACTGTGCAAAAGAAAAAGAGACCTACCTGGACCATCGAGGAGACGCGCGATCAGCCCAGCACACAGGCAGAGGGCCGGGCTGAGCGATCGCGGCCACAACCCCATCACGAAACCACATCAGGAGCGGCAACCACAAGCTAATTTTTTTTTCATCTGCCATCGGCATTCTCACCTTTAACTTGCATCCCGGTAGTGGCCAGCTGCCCGATCCATGTCTCCTGCAGCAATGGGTGTTCTCGCCCGCCGCTGCTGCAGGGGATGAAAGTGAATTTCGGGGCCGGGGCGCTAATGGGCCGATGCGCACAGTGATGATGTCATGATCTCAGGGCGCAGGAGATCAGGGCGCAACACTGTAGTGCCGCCACTGAACTCACGCCCAATATGGCGAGAGTCGTTAACAAAGCCACACCCGGTCGCTAACTCGGGGCACTAACGGGAGGCGCAACGGAGCCCAATTTCGTCTCCAAAGTAACAACTGGTAAGTACAGATGAGAGAGGCCGTCTGGGTCACCTTTCCATAGAGACCTACAGTCCCTCTACTGTCCCTTGAATGATTTTGGAGTGTTTTCCTCCACTATTCTATCTGAAAGGCCGTTAATCACTATGGAATAAGAAGGCAACTATTACTCTATTGGAAGCTGAACAATAGAATGGAGACAGAGAACTAGATATGTTGACATATTAGAGGAAAGTACAGGAACAATAGAGCTATAATAATGAAAAGCTCAATTTATCCAAAGTTAGACGAGGATAGAAGTGATGTAAGTGGTAGGTTTCTACAATATGTCCAGGACTGCTTTCTGCATCAGCATGTTCTTATTCAACAAAAAAAGAAGCACTGTGGGATCTGGTTCCAGGAAATTAAGTGGTGCAAGTATATAATGTTAGAGTTGGACCTCTTAGCTCCAAAACTCTGTGGCTGGTCAGGCATACTCTCACCATAACTTCAGTGGGAGTTAACCAGAACAAAGGAAACAAAGCCGGAATTGTTGTGTGTGGAGAAAGAGTCAGACTGAACACTGTGAGCTCAAAGTAAAGTGTGACCTTAGTCTTTTATTGCAGGTCTCCAGAGTGCCCCTCCAACCTGTGAAGCCTTCTTAAACACCTGTGCTCCCAAGGGATTATGGGATCCCTTGGGACTCTGGGGAATGAGCCCTCTGGTGGCTGTACAGAGTAAATACAAGTCCACATATATAACAACATTCCCCCCAAAGTCAATAATGAAACTATTTATAATGTGAGTCGACCTGAGGCTTTTCTTGCCCTGGTTGATCGTCTCGGTGTGAAAACTGGTGTTGTTGAATCATTTGTTGGGCCTTCGCTGGGCTGTTGTGCAGCTGGCCTTGCTGGGCCGCCTGGTGTGTTGGGTCCTGCAGGGCTGCTGTGGATGATGGGTTCTGCTTCATGGTCAACCGTGGTGTCAGTTGCCACTGGTGTGTGTGTTGGGTAATCAAAAAAGCTAGGGTCCAAGGTGGGTTGCTCAGGGTAGTCCATGAATCTGAGTTTGATTTGGTCCAAGTGTTTCCGGTGAATGAGTCCATTTGAAAGTTTGACCTGAAACACCCTGCTCCCCTCTTTGGCCACAACAGTGCCGGGAAGCCACTTGGGACCTTGTCCATAATTTAATACAAATACAGGATCATTGACTTCAATCTCGCATGACATTTTGGTGCTATCATGGTATGCACTTTGTTGAAGCCGCCTGCCCCCTACCTGTTCATGTAGATTAGGGTGAACTAACGAGAGCCATGTCTTAAGTGCTCTTTTCATGAGCAGTTCAGCAGGTGGGATCCCAGTGAGTGAGTGTGGTCTTGTGCGGTAGAAACATAGAAACATAGAAAATAGGTGCAGGAGTAGGCCATTCAGCCCTTCGAGCCTGCACCACCATTCGATAAGATCATGGCTGATCATTCCCTCAGTACCTCTTTCCTGCTTTCTCTCCATGCCCCTTGATCCCCTTAGCCATAAGGGTCATATCTAACTCCCTCTTGAATATATCCAGTGAACTGGCATCAACAATTCTCTGCGGTAAGGAATTCCAAAGGTTAACAACTCTCTGAGTGAAGAAGTTTCTCCTCATCTCAGTCCTAAATGGCCTACCCCTTATCCTAAGACTGTGTTCCCTGGTTCTGGACTTCCCCAACATCGGGAACATTCTTCCTGCATCTAACCTGTCCAGTCCCGTCAGAATTTTATCTGTTTCTATGAGATCCCCTCTCATCCTTCTAAACTGCAATGTATAAAGGCCCAGTTGATCCAGTCTCTCCTCATATGTCAGTCCAGCCATCCCGGGAATCAGTCTGGTGAACCTTCGCTGCACTCCCTCAATATCAAGAACGTCCTTCCTCAGATTAGGAGACTAAAACTGAACACAATATTCCAGGTGAGGCCTCACCAAGGCCCTGTACAACTGCAGTAAGACCTCCCTACTCCTGTACTCAAATCCCCTAGCTATGAAGGCCAACATACCATTTGCCTTCTTCACTGCCTGCTGTACCTGCATGCCAACTTTCAATGACTGATGAACCATGACACCCAGGTCTCGCACCTCCCCTTCTCCTAATCTGCCGCCATTCAGATAATATTCTGTCTTTGCGTTTTTGCCACCAAAGTGGATAACCTCACATTAATCCACATTATACTGCATCTGCCATGCATTTGCCCACTCACCTAACCTGCCCAAGTCACCCTGCAGCCTCTTAGTGTCCCCCTCACAGCTCACACCGCCACCCAGCTTAGTGTCATCTGCAAACTTGGAGATATTACACTCAATTCCTTCATCCAAATCATTGATGAATATTGTACAGAGCTGGGGTCCCAGCACTGAGCCCTGCAGCACTCCACTCGTCACTGCCTGCCATTCTGAAAAGGACCCGTTTATCCCGACTCTCTGCTTCCTGTCTGCCAAACAGTTCTCTACCCACATCAGTATTTTAGCCCCAGTTCCAAGTGCTTTGATTTTGCACACCAATCTCTTGAGTGTGACCTTGTCAAAAGCCTTTTTTTTAAGTCCAAATACACCACATCCACTGGTTCTCCCTTGTCCACTCTACTAGTTACATCCTCAAAAAATTCCAGAAGATTTGTCAAGCATGATTTCCCCTTCATAAATCCATGCTGACTTGGACCGATCCCATCACTGCTTTCCAAATGTGCTGCTTTTTCATCCCACCACTGATGTCAGGCTAACCGGTCTATAATTACCCGCTTTCTCTCTCCCTCCCTTTTTAAAAAGTGGTGTTACATTAGCTACCCTCCAGTCCATAGGAACTGATCCCGAGTCGATAGACTGTTGGAAAATGATCACCAATGCATCCAATATTTCTAGGGCCACTTCCTTAAGTACTCTGGGATGCAGACTATCAGGCCCCGGGGATTTATCGGCCTTCAATCCCATCAATTTCCCAAACACAATTTCCCGCCTAATAAGGATTTCCTTCAGTTCCTCCTTCTCAATAGACCCTCGGTCCCCTAGTACTTCCGGAAGGTTATTTGTGTCTTCCTTCATGAAGACAGAGCCAAAATATTTGTTCAATTGGCCATTTCTTTGTTCCCCATTATAAATTCACCTGAATCCGACTGCAAGGGACCTATGTTTGTCTTCACAAATCTTTTTCTCTTCACATATCTATAGAAGCTTTTTCAGTCAGTTTTGATGTTCCTGGCAAGTTTCTTCTCGTACTCTATTTTCCCTCTCTTAATTAAACCCTTTGTCTTCCTCTGCTGAATTCTAAATTTCTCCCAGTCCTCAGGTCTGCTGCTTTTTCTGGCCAATTTATATGTCTCTTCCTTGGATTTAACACTATCCTTAATTTTCCTAGTTAGCCACGGTTGAGCCACCTTCCCTGTTTTATTTTTACTCCAGGGATGTACAATTGCTGAAGTTCATCCATGTGATCTTTAAATGTTTGCCATTGCCTATCCACCGTCAAACCTTTAAGTATCATTTGCCAGTCTATTCTAGCCAATTCACATCTCAAACCATCGACGTTACCTTTCCTTAAGTTCAGGACCCTAGTTTCCAAATTAACTGTGTCACTCTCCATCCAAATAAAGAATTCTACCATATTATGGTCACTCTTCCCCAAGGGGTCTCGCACAACAAGATTGCTAATTAATCCTTTCTCATTACACATCACCCAGTCTAGGATGGCCAGCTCCCTGGTTGGTTCCTCAACATATTGGTCTAGAAAACCATCGCTAATACACTCCAGGAAATCCTCCTCCACCGCATTGCTACCAGTTTGGTTAGCCCAATCAATATGTAGATTAAAGTCACCCATGATAATTGCTGGACCTTTATTGCATGCATCCCTAATTTCTTGTTTGATGTTATCCCCAATCTTACTACTACTGTTTGGTGGTCTGTACACAACTCCCACTAGTGTTTTCTGCCCCTTGGTATTCCGCAGCTCCACCCATACCGATTCCACATCATCCAAGCTCATGTCCTTTCTTACTATTACATTAATTTCCTTTTTAACCAGCAATGCCACCCCTCCTCCTTTTCCTTTCTGTCGATCCTTCCTAAGCAGGACTCGGGATAGGCGAATCTGCAGTGAATCTTCAGTTACCCTCTTCAAACCTTGCTTGATGGTTTGCACTGCTCTCTCTGCCTGACCATTGGACGCTGGCTTAAACGGGGCAGATGTGACATGTTTGATCCCATTACGAGTCATGAATTCTTTGAACTCAGCACTGGTAAAACATGGCCCGTTGTCGCTCACCAGGACATTGGGTAAGCCATGCATGGCAAACATGGCCCACAGGCTTTCAGTGATGGCAGCAGACGTGCTAGCTGACATTATCTCACATTCAATCCATTTGGAGTACGCGTCTACAACCACAAGGAACATTTTATCCAAGAACGGGCCTGCACTGTTGATGTGTACCCTAGATGGTTTGGAGGGCCAAGACCATAAACTTAGCGGCGCCTCCCTGGGTACATTGTTTAACTGCGAGCATGTTTTTCATCTGTGAACGCAGGACTCTAAGTCCGCATCGATATTGGGCCACCACACGTGGGATCTGGCTATCGCTTTCATCATTACAATGCCTCAGTGGGTACTGTGGAGGTCATTGATGACGGTGTCTCTGTCCTTCTTGGGGGCCACTACTCGATTGCCCCACAGAAGGCAGTCTGCCTGTATAGACATTTCAGCTTTGCGCCGCTGGAACGGCTTTATCTTCTCCAGCATTTCCACTAGGACACTGGACCAGCTCCCGTGAAGCACTCAGCTTTTGACTAGAGATAATAAGGGGTCCTGGCTTGTCTAGGTTTTGATCTGCCGGGTGATTGCTCACTCTCAAATGTTTCCATAACCATGGCTAGATCTACGGGCTGCGCCATTTCCACCCCCGTGGTGGGCAATGGCAGCCTACTCAGAGCATCGGCGCAGTTTTCTGTGCCTGGCCTGTGGCAGATGGAGTAGTTGTATGCGGACAATGTGAGCGCCCATCTCTGGATGCGGGCTGATGCGTTGGTATTTATCCCTTTACTCTCGGAAAACAGGGCTATGGTCAGTTTCCAATTCGAATTGTAGCCCAAACTGGTATTGATGCATTTTCTTTACCCCATAGATACACCCTAACGCTTCTTTTTCAATCATGCTGTAGACTCTCTCAGCCTTGGACAGACTCCTGGATGCATAAGCAACCAGTTGCAGTTTCCGAAATCATTAGCTTGTTGCAACACACACCCGACACCATATGACGACGCATCACATGCTAGTACCAAACGCTTACATGGATCATACAACACAAGTAATTTGTTTGAGCATAACAATTTTCTCACTTTTACAAAGGCATTTTCTTGGCTTTTGTCCCAAACCCATTCGCCCCTTTTTCATCGTGAGACATGTAGTGGTTCTAACAGTGTGCTGAGACCCGGTAAGAAGTTACCAAAGTAGTTCAAGAGTCCCAGAAACGACCGCAGCTCCGTCACGTTCTGTGACCTCGGTGCGTTCTTGATTACCTCCGTCTTCGCGTTGGTGGGCCTGATGCCTTCCACTGCAATCTTCCTTCCCAGGAACTTCACTTCAGGCGCCAGGAAAATGCACTTCGAGTTTTTTATCCTGAGCCCCACACGGTTGAGTCGACTAAGAACCTCCTCCAGGTTCTGCAGTGCTCGGCTGTGTTCCGACCTATGACCAAGATGTCGTCCTGGGAGACCACGGTTTGTGGGACCGACTTCAGTAAAATTTCTATGTTTCTCTGGAATATCGCCGCTGCTGATCGGATTCCAAATGGGCATCTGTTATAAACAAAAAGACCTTTGTGCGTGTTGATGCGGGTGAGGGCCTTCGATGATTCCTCCAGTTCCTACGTCATGTAGGCTGAAGTCAGATCCAGCATCATGAACGTCTTTCCTCCCGCCAGCATTGTAAAGAGGTTGTCGGCTTTTGGTAGTGAGTATTGGTCCTGCAGGGAGAAACAATTGATAGTTACTTTGTAATCGCCACAGATTCTGACAGTGCCATCTCCCTTGAGGACTGGGACAATAGGACTGGCCCACTCGCTGAACTCAATCGGTGAAATGATGCCCTCTCATTGCAGCCAGTCTAACTCGATCTCTCCCCTTTCTCTCATCATGTATGGTACTGCCCTCGCCTTGTGATGGATGGGCCATGCCCCCAAAATTAGGTGGATCTGCACTTTTGCTCCTTGGAATTTCCCGATGCCTGGTTCGAACAACGAAGGAAATTTGTTTAAGACCTGGGCACACAAAGTTTTGTCAGCGGGCAATAGCGCTCGGATGTCATCCCAGTTCCAGCATATCTTTCCCAGCCAGCTCCTGCAGAGCAGCATGGGACCATCGCCCTGTACCACCCAGAGAGGTAGCTTGTGCACCGCTCCATCGTAGGAGACCTTTACGGTAGCACTGCCGATTACAGGAACCAGTTCTTTAGTTTAAGTTCTTAGTCTCGTGCGAACTGGAGTTAAGACTGGCCTTGAGGCCTTGTTGCACCACAACCTTTTGAAAGTCTTTTTGCCCATGATGGACTGGCTCGTGCCCGTATCCAGCTCCATTGACACCAGGAGTCCATTTAGTTCAACATTCAGCATTATCGGGGGACAATTCGTGGTGAATGTGTGCACCCCATGTACCTCTGCCTCCTCTATCTGAGGCTCTGGTTTGTAGTGATCCTCCGTGGATCTGTCCTCCTCTCCAACGTGGTTTGCAGGTTTAACAGGCTTAGCAGCTCTCCTGCACACTCGTTGGAGGTGTCCTATTGTTCCACAGCCCTTGCAAACATATCCTTTGAATCGGCATGAATGGAAACGATGATCACCCCCGTAGCGCCAACAAGGTGTTAATGGCCTTGCATTCATCACCCTTGATGGTGGACTCTGAGACATCTGCGGACATGTAGCTGCAGTTATGTGTGACCTGCCCTGTACGTTACGATTCGAAAACAACATCACTTTATTCACAGTACTTGTAGCAGCACTTGTGTGCTGAGAGATTTGCTTAGTATTGTCACTGGTGGCAATGAACGCCTGGGCTATCGCTATGGCCTTACTCAAGGTTGGGGTTTCTACAGTCAAAAGCTTGCGAAGTATGGTTTTGTGGCCAATGCCAAGTACGAAAAAGTCTCTGAGCATGTGCTCCAAATGTCCTTCAAATTTGCAATATCCTGCAAGGCGTCTCAGCTCGGCGACATAACCCACCACTTCCTGGTCTTCAGACCTTTTATAGGTATAGAACCGATACCTCGCCATCAGAACACTTTCCTTCAGGTTCAAATGCTCTCGGATCAGTGTACACAAATCGGCGTACAATTTCTCCGTGGGTTTTGCTGGAGTGAGCAGATTTTTAATGAGGCCGTACGTTGGTGCCCCACAGACGGTGAGGAGGATCGCTCTACATTTGGCAGCGCTCTCTTCCCCATCTAGTTCGTTGGCCACGAAGTATTGGTTGAGTTGCTCCACAAAAGTTTCCCAATCATCTCCCTCCAAAAATTTCTCCAGGATGCCCACTTTTCTCTGCATCTTTGGGTTCGCTATCTGTATCTCGTCGCCAGTTGTTGTGCATGGAGAAAGAGTCAGACTGAACACTGCGAGCTCAAAGTAAAGTGTGACCTTAGTCTTTTATTGCAGGTCTCCAGAGTGCCTCTCCAACCTGTGAAGCCTTCTTAAATACCTGTTCTCCCAAGGGATTATGGGATCCCTTGGGACTCTGGGGAATGAGCCCTCTGGTGGCTGTACAGAGTAAATACAAGTACACATATATAACAGGAATCTAGAAATGGCAAAGAATTTCCTGTAAATTTGTATTTTGAATTTTTTAAATGGGTTTGCAGTTAAGAGATATAATATATCCCACCGCACTATCTGAAGAAGAGCAGGGGAGTTCTTCCAGTCTCCTGGCCAACATTTATCCCACAACCAACACCTAAAAAACAGATTATCTATTCATTTACTTTATTGTTATTTGTGGGAGCTTACTGTGCCAAATTGGCTGCTGCATTTCCTACATTCCTTCAAAAAAAGTACTTCATTGATTGCAAAGTACTTTGAGATGGCTTGCAGTCGTGAAAGGTGTTATATAAGTACCATCGCCACAAAAACTGCAACAGTTCAAGAAGACAGCTCACCACCACCTTCTCAAGGGCAATTAGGGATGGGCAATAAATGCTGGCCTTGCCAGCAACGCCCACATCCCATGAACGAATAAAAAAAATACGTGAAAGTCTTTCTTTTTCTCTCTTTTTTGATATGACTGTGTCGGGTCATAGACCGAAGCCGAGATTCTCTTTGACGGCAATGCCACCATAAGTGTGGCAGAGAGGGATTGCAAGTCCCACAACAGATGTGCTGCTGACCTCAGCAAGTTTTCTAGGGATTAGCCGAAAGTAACTATTAAGATAAGAACATAAGAAATAGGAGCAGGAATAGGCCATTTGGCCCCTCGAGCCTACTCCGCCATTCAATAAGATCATGGCTGATCTGATCTTGGCCTCAACGCCACTTCCCTTCCCACTCCCCATAACCCTTGACTCCCTTATCATTCAAAAATCTTTCTATCTCCACCTCAAATATATTCAATGGTCTAGCCTCCACAACTCTTTGGGGTAGAGAATTCCAAAGATTCACAACCCTCTGACAGAAGAAATTCTTCCTCATTTCCGTTTTATGACCCCTTATTCTGAAACTATGCCACCATAATTTGTGGTGTGATTTCCCCCTGCGCTGGTGAGTCTGCTGGGGGGAGGGTATGTAAAATCTCAGTTAATGCATGATTCTGGCAGCTGCAGAACTGTAAAGGGGCCGCTCTTCTCCAGGGTAGGGAAGGGGATCAGGCCTCAGCTAGTTCTGGCACAAAGTGCCATTGGAGAAGCACAAATGGTTCCCCTGCCTGAGAAGCGTCATCCCGAATGATGTGCTTACCTGCGGTTTGAACGTATAACCTTCTGATTTAGAGGCAAGTTGCTAGCATCAAGTCAATGCTAACTCATCTAGCATTTCCTTGTACATCAGCCATCCTTGCAGCCTCACTAATTGAGATTGCCCAAACTAATATAAATTAGAACTCTGAAATCCAGCAGAGGAGGAAGACCTTCATCTCAGCATCTGTTGTGAACCCGGGTGTCAGAGGTGAAAGGGCAATGACATAATTTACGGCATCACCGCTAATTAATTCTTAAAACTGTTTAATTATCGGTGGAAGTGCCTCTGTAAAACAGAACAGCAAAGTTATTAAATCCTGCCTCCTAAGAACTACAACATCTGTTACAGTAGTACTTCTGGCGTCGTGATTAGAGCAGCTGCAGAATATTCGCGGGTTGTGATATGATCTATGAATACTAGCTTGTTAACAATTCTTTTTGTTATCAATCAGTTCAGGAGATCCCCTGATGGTCCAACTGGTTAGTAAAAGTGAGTTGCTGAGCCATATGGAACAAGAAGGTTCTGGGGTCAATAGTCTCGGTTGAATTAGCTGATGTTGGCTGGTAGAGAAGTGGGCGAGTTCCAATTGCCCTCAATGCCGAGATTAAGGAGGGAAAAATCAACTCCGGCTCCTGATCAATACCAGCACATCCTACTGGAAGTCATAGAATAGAATCATAGAATGTCACAGCACAGACGAGCACCATTTAGTCCAAGTCTGTGCGAGAACTCCAAATTCTCAACATCTACTGTGTAAAAATGTATTTCTTAACCTTCTCCTTTAATTGTTTCTTGTGATAATCTTAACTTTATGTCTTCTCATTTCCATCACACCGACCAATGAAAACAACCTATGACTGCATGTGTAAACAGTGCTCATATATGCAAGTTGGATGAGGACAGGATCAAGCTCAGCTGTGTGATGTGTCCCCACACCTTGGCCGATCAATTTGCTGACACTCAATTACAAGGTTCATGCAGGGGAAATGGCCACTTGGTTCCAAGGAGCACCCAGCACCAATGGAACCAAACAGCAGCAAGCTGACATTGGGCCAGGAAACCGGGCACCAAATCGGCAATGCTTTGAAAATGGCAATTGAAAACAGAGACCCGTGGGTAGAGTTTCCGCATTGGGCACAATTTGTAATAGGCTCAAATTTCATCCAAAATGTCTAGCGTTTCTCTTCAAACTCATTTGCATATCAACGAACGCAAAATCCACACTGAACCAGCACAATCGGTCAGCATTATAAAATGTAATTTAAAAAAAAAATTTTGCTTTATAAAATATTCCTTGATATATTTAAGAGAGGTAACCTGGTGCAATTTGATGAATGCAGCTGGAAATGGTTTTATTACAAATAATTAGCATTGTAATCAGAGTGTTCCACCTCTGGGGAACCCGATTTTAAATGACGGAAAATGACCAAAAATATATACAAAACTATATCCTAATTATATCGGGGTACAGTAGTCAGTTTCTTAATAAATTTTTAAAAAGAATACATTTTCAAAAGCTTTTAAAACGTTCCTATTAGCGCCTTTGCACCCAAAAGTTCCAGCTTAATTTTTAGAGCCTCCACGAAGGTCTGCAAACATGCACAATGAGCGTAAACTGCCAATTGTGATTGGGGGGGGGGGGGGGGGGGCGTGGCCTGTTTTGTGGGCATGGCCTGTTTCTACCACGATTATGTGTAAACTAGCACAAATGATCACGGAAACTTGAGTTGCGCCGATCGTAAATTGCGTTTATAATTCCGCAATATTTTGCGCCGATTATGCCGGCTTCAACCGAATTACGCCGAAACAATCAGTGCAACCGAGTGGAAACTCCAACAACAACCTGTATTTATATAGCGCCTTTAACATAGTAAAACACCCCAAGGCGCTTCACAGGTGTATTATAAGCCAAAATAAAATTTGACACCGAGCCACGAAAGGAGAAATTAGGACAGATGACCAAAAGCTTGGTTAAAGAGATAGGTTTTAAGGAGGGTCTTGAAGGTGGAAAGAGAAGTACAGAGGCGGAGAGGCATAAAGCAGGCACAACGGGAATCAATTTCTCTCCCATTGTCTTCGGGAGGGAGAAGGAGGGAATTGGAGAAAACTGGTGGACAAACGAAGCAGAAAAAACATCAAGAAAGTAAATGTTACTTTCCACAGAAGTCAAGTTTCTGGTCAGCTCTCAAGATATTCATTACTGCTGCTCATTTCTTAAGTGAACTGAAAACCTTATCACCCAACACATTGCCTTTCTGATCTTGCTACACGCACCAGCAACATAGCTCATTTTCAATATTCCAGGGGTTAATGTGAAATTAGTCAGGTGGATTAAAAAATTAATGCAAAAGCAAAACTTTGGAAGTACTCAACAGGTCAGGCAGTATCTGTGGAGAGAGAAATAGAGTTAACCTTTCAGGTTGATGACTTTTCGTCACAACTTAAAAAGGTTAGAGATGTAACAAGTTTTAAAAGTAACAGCATTGAAAACCTGTCTTGGCAATGTAAAATGAAAGGAGATGTTCAATGGGAAAGTGTGGCCCATGTGCAATGATGCACAGAAGTGCACATGGTTCTGCTCTGGTTTCTGTAAAATATTCTTTACGACAGCACAAACACATACATACACAAGATGGCGCTACAGGAACATGTCACTTGTCACATGACCCTTTTGTTATTTGCATCATTAGTTGAATTACCACAGTAGTCCACTAGATGGAGCAGTAATCCAATAGGGGGAGCTCTATATTACACTTCTCCCTCCTTAATGAAGAAGTAATCGTAACAAAATAATCATTATACATAACTCGCATGGTTATACACAACAAATGATATGGGGCTAGACTTTCCCTAAAGCCCCTCAACATCCGATTGCCCACTGAGAAGAACCGCTAATGTTCGGTAAGTAATGATGGCGAGAATTTCCATTTTTATGTTTAAAGTAATTAAAACTAATCGCCCGGCGAGAAAATGGGCGTTGCACACTCATTATCGGCGGTTTTCTCGCCGATAAAGTGGAAAGTTAGCAACATGGGCAGTCGTTACCGGAATGGATGGTAAGTGCTAAAATTTAGTCTGAGACTGTGGTTGGGCCTAGGGAAGGGGGAAAACTTTAAAAAAAGATTCAATAAAAACATACACAGCATTCCCAACTTTTATACCTAATTGCCATTTTAAAATTTAAAAAAAATAAAGAACCTTTAACTTACCTTTTTTTGCAGGATTCCCCTTACCGCCCTGTTTAAGTAGTTTTTACAGGACGGATCTCTCGGCCATCTGGACATTGGTGGTTGAGGCCAATTCTTACGCCCTGGCAGTTGTTCACAGCGTTGCAGGTGAGCGGTTTGGTCCCGGCGAGCGTGTTCAAATGTGGGCGATATCATGAAAAACCTTAAATGGAAACTTTCGCCGGGCGGAAAAATAGCTGTATCGCTGAGAAAATTGCCGACACTGAAGGCAAAAGTCTAGCCCATGGACTTTTTTGCCATATTTACAAAGCAACCATAAGCACTTGTTTTCTGTTTCGAAGAGGATACCTTCACTCCCGAACAGAACCTATCAAACATGGTGTCAAACTTCGACTCATTCTAGGCTGAGCCTGAGGAGAGTTTTTCTCCAAGGGCAACCCTTGATCTACATCTGAACTCTCTACAACTTCAGACTGTTTGTCTGCCTGACTGGGACTCAGACTTAAATTCTGACATTCTCTTGGATTTGTTTCCAGTGCAACTGATGTAGGATTTGCTACTGGTACTCGACTTATAACAAGACGATCTGACTCATCAGAAATAATCGAATCATTCCAACTTTCAACTCCTTCTACATCTGTAGGTAAAATATGATCAATGTGAACAAATCTAACCTTTCCATGATCAAACATTTTGACCAAATATGTGCAAGGGCCACATATCTTCACTACGCTTCCTGATAACCACTTTAACCAGTTATGGTGATGGTTCTTCACTCTAACCTTCTGATTCAATTTCACACTTCTCTCTCTTACTCTACCTCTATCATGATTAGCTTTCTGTCTTAATTGTTCCTCTTTGACTGACTGTGCCATGTTTGGTTTTAACAACGAGAATCTGGATCATGACTGTCATTTGAGAAATAACTCTGCTGGTGTGAAGTATGAAGAGTATTACAATAACTAGTTGGAAAATTAACTTATTTGTGATCCAATGACAACTGCTATTTCTTTGGATTTGGATCCAACATTTGCTTGATGAGGGCAGATTTTACAATTTGCACTTTGCACTCAGCTGCATCAAATGAAGCAGGGTGGTATGGTGGAACTTTGGTATGTTTCACACCATTTCTGCTCATGAACTGTGCAAATGCATCTGAACAAAATTGTGGCCTATTATCAGACACCATTTCTTCTGAGAGGCCATATGAAGAAAACAATCTTCGCAAATTGTCTAGTGTTTTACTTGTTATTTTCCGCATCGGAAACACCTCTACCCACTTTGAATGGCTATCAATCACAATGAGCAATTGTTGTCCTTCTAGCTCAGCAAAATCTATATATAACCTTTGCCACACCCTGGGAGGCCAGTTCCATGGCTGCAATAGTACTGATGGTGGTTTCTTGCTTACCGATTGACATGTCGTACACTGACTGATGATGTACTCTATATCTTTATCTCAACCTGGCTACCATAAGTAACTCCAAGCAAAACTCTTGGTCAAGCACATTCCCAAGTGCTGGTCATGAAGATCTCCTAATAATTTGGACCTGAATTTATTTGGAATAACTACTCTTGCACCCCACATGAAACAATCTTTATCCACTGATAATTTATTCCTACGAACGATGTATGGATGAATATCTTTCTCTGATACCTGGTTTGGCCAGCCATTTGCTATGTAATCATACTGGGTCACATCAGAATATAAGAACATAAGAAATAGTAACAGGAGTAGGCCATACGACCCCTCGAACCTGCTCCACCATTCAATAAGATCATGGCTGATCCGATCATGGACTCAGGTCCACTTCCCTGCCCGCTCCCCATAACCACTTATCCCCTTATCGTTTAAGAAACTGTCTATTTCTGTCTTAAATTTATTCAGTGTCCCAGCTTCCACAGCTCTCTGAGTCAGCAAATTCCACAGATTTACAACCCTCTGAGAGAAGACATTTCTCCTCATCTCTGTTTTAAATGGGCGGCCCCTTATTCTAAGATCATGCCCTCTAGTTCTAGTCTCCCCCATCAGTGGAAACATCCTCTCTGCATCCACCTTGTCAAGCCCCCTCATAATCTTATACGTTTCAATAAGATCACCTCTAATTCTTCTGAATTCCAATGAGTAAAAGCCCAAACTACTCAACCTTTCCTCATAAGTCAACCCCCTCATCCCCGGAATCAACCTAGTGAACCTTCTCTGAACTGCCTCCAAAGCAAGTATATCCTTTCTTAAATATGGAAACCAAAACTGCACGCAGTATTCCAGGTGTGGCCTCACCAATACCTTATATAGCTGTAGCAAGATTTTCCTGCTTTTATACTCCATGCCCTTTGCAATAAAGGCCAAGATACCATTTGCCTTCCTGATGACTTGCTGTACCTGCATACTAACCTTTTGTGTTTCATGCACAAGTACCCCCAAGTCCCGCTGTACTGCGGCACTTTGCAATCTTTCTCCATTTAAATAATAACTTGCTCTTTGATTTTTTTCTGCCAAAGTGCATGGCCTCACACTTTCCAACATTATACTCCACCTGCCAAATTTTTGCCCACTCACTTCGCCTGTCTATGTCCTATTGCAGATTTTTTTGTGTCCTCCTCACACATTGCTTTTCCTCCCATCTTTGTATCGTCAGCAAACTGGGCTACATTACACTCAGTCCCTTCTTCCAAGTCGTTAATATAGATTGTAAATAGTTGGGGTTCCAGCACTGATCCCTGCAGCATCCCACTAGTTACCAAAGAATGAACCACGTGTTTAACTCTCTGATCTTATTTACCCTGTGAAAATTTGCTCGTGGCTCAGGTAGTAATCCAGAGATTATTACCTTTGTGGTTCTGCTTTTAATTTTGTACCTAGCTGCTCATACTCTCTCAGCAGAACCTCCTTCTTTGTCCCATCAATGTCATTGGTATCTACGTGGACCACGACAACTGGATCTTCCCCCTCCCAGTTTCTCTCCAGCCCAGAGGAGATGTCCTTAACAATGGCACCGGGTAAGGCAACACAGCCTTCGGGACTCACGCTCTCGGCTGCAGAGAACCTTATCTATCCCCCGAACTGGACTATCCACTGTCACTACAACATTTCTTTTTACTCCCCACACATGAATGGCTCCCTGTACCACGGTGCTGTGGTCAGTTTGCTCATCCTCCCTGCAGTCCCTGCTCTCGTCTACACAGGGAGCAAGAATCTCGCACCTGTTAGACAATTGCAAGGGCTGAGGCTCCTCCATCACTACATTCTAGGTCCCCATACCTACCTCATTCGTAGTCACACCCTCTGTCCCTGACCATGGACCAAATTTGAATTAATTAATCTGAGAGGTGTGACTGCATCCTGGAACACAGCGTCCAGATAACTCTCCCCCTCCTTGATGTGTCGCAGTGTCTGCAGCTCGGACTCCAGCTCATCAACATGGAGCCAAAGTTCCTCGAGCTGCAGACACTTACTGGTGGTCGCCGTGGACCTCAATGAGGTCAACCAGCTCCCGCATACAACAGCAATAACTCATCGCCTCCCCTGCCATCCCGAATGTATTTAATTAATTAAGTTCTCAAGTTTATAACGTTTAGTTTTTAATCCCGGCTGTTAATTTAAACCAATGTCCAAGAAAAGAGAGAAAGATTCACCAACCAATCACTTCCCTGCTTGCCTGTGACATCACACTTTGATTTTTTTAAATTCTTGTCTTCCCAGATCGGTTGGTGCTGCTGCAGCCCGCTGCTTTTGTTCTCCCGCCACTCAGCTACTCTCGCGATGCTCAGACCCGCTGCTTTTGTTCTCCCGCCACTCAGCTACTCTCGCGATGCACAGAGCCGCTGCTTTTGTTCTCCCGCCACTCAGCTACTCTCGCGATGCTCAGACCCGCTGCTTTTGTTCTCCCGCCGCTCAGCTACTCTCGCGATGCTCAGAGCCGCTGCTTTTGTTCTCCCGCCGCTCAGCTACTCTCGCGATGCTCAGACCCGCTGCTTTTGTTCTCCCGCCACTCAGCTACTCTCGCGATGCTCAGACCCGCTGCTTTTGTTCTCCCGCCACTCAGCTACTCTCGCGATGCTCAGACCCGCTGCTTTTGTTCTCCCGCCGCTCAGCTACTCTCGCGATGCTCAGACCCGCTGCTTTTGTTCTCCCGCCACTCAGCTACTCTCGCGATGCTCAGAGCCGCTGCTTTTGTTCTCCCGCCACTCAGCTACTCTCGCGATGCTCAGACCCGCTGCTTTTGTTCTCCCGCCACTCAGCTACTCTCGCGATGCACAGAGCCGCTGCTTTTGTTCTCCCGCCACTCAGCTACTCTCGCGATGCTCAGACCCGCTGCTTTTGTTCTCCCCACTGCTCAGCTACTCTCGCGATGCTCAGACCCGCTGCTTTTGTTATCCCTGCTGTTCAGCTACTCATTCGCTTAAAGACGGGACGCGGTGCTACTATGGCAGCGCCTCCACTAACTCCCATGCAATTTTGCTGGAGCCGGTAGCCCACGTTGGCCGAAGAAGTTTCGGACCTCGTTAGTGCCCCCAGAGGCGTTAATGGGCATCACATGAAGGAGCAATTTCGATGCCCAGATCTGTCCATAGTACTCCAAATGTGGTCCAAGCAAGGTTCTATACCAATTTCACATATCTCTCCTTTTCAATTCTATGCCTCTAGAAATGAACCCTAGTGCTTTGTTTGCTTTTTTTGTCGTGGCCTTATTAACCTGTGATGCTACTTTTCGTAATCTGCGCATTTGTACCCAGATCCCTCTGTTCCTCTACCCCATTTAGACATTTATTTTACAAGGAGTATGTGGCCTCCTGATTCAATCCTACCAAAATTTATTACCTCACATTTATCTATATTATATGCCAATAATTTTAAGGGGTAATTACCCAACTTTGCAGGGAGCCTTGCCTGTTTGCACCACATATTCGAAATTCCAGCTTAATTTTTCAATCAGAACAGTCAGAAATACTTGCACAATGTGCTCTTGAACTTCCAAATATGGGCTCCCGGTGGGGAAGTTCCCCTGCCAAATATGTTAGGCTGGGAAAAGACTCATTAATGTAGTCACAGCAACACAACACATAAAAGTAAAATTGATATAGAAACAAGAGATTCTCAAATATTGACAATAATTATTAAAATGAACAACAAATGCCAGATACAACATCCCCCAGCCTACAGGGAACACTCTTGGCCCAGCTCTTTTGAAGATTCACCATGGGCAGGATGAAAGAAGCGAGTGGGCCGGATTTGGCCTGCAGACATTATGCTGTGCTGCACGCCTGAAGGGATGGCCTAGTTTTGCCTCAATAAAATGTAGAATGCCTTGAATTTTCTTGGCAACCATGAAACAAAGGAAAATTTAGAATGTGATTACTTGCAATGAACAAAAGAACATAAGAACATAAGAAATAGGAAGAGGAGTAGGCCATACGGCCCCTCGAGCCTGCTCCGCCATTCAATAAGATCATGCTGATCTGATCATGGACTCAGCTCCACTTCCCTGCCCGCTCTCATAACCCCTTATCCCCTTATTGTTTAAGAAACTGTCTATTTCTGTCTTAAATTTATTCAATGTCCTAGTTTCCACAGCTCTCTGAGGCAGTGAATTCCACAGATTTACAACCCTCGGAGAAGAAATTCCTCTTCATCTCTGTTTTAAATGGGCGGCCCCTTATTCTAAGGTCTAGTTCTAGTTCTAGTCTTCCCCATCAGTGGAAACATCCTCTCTGCATCCACCTTGTCAAGCCCCCTCATAATCTAATATGTTTCGATAAGATCACCTCTCATTCTTCTGAATTCCAATGAGTAGAGGCCCAACCTACTCAACCTTTCCTCATAAGTCAACTCACTCATTCCCAGAATCAACCTAGTGAACCTTCTCTGAACTGCCTCCAAGCAAGTGTATCCTTTCGTAAATATGGAAACCAAAACTGCACACAGTAATCCTGGTGTGGCCTCACCAATACCTTATATAGCTGTAGCAAGACTTCCCTGCTTTTATACTCATCCCCTTTGCAATAAAGACCAAGATACCATTGGTCTTCCTGATCACTTGCTGTACCTGCATACTATCCGTTTGTGTTTCATGCACAAGTACCCTCAGGTCCCGCTGTACTGCAGCATTTTGCAATCTTTCTCCATTTAAATAATTACTCGCTCTTTGATTTTTTTCTGCCAAAGTGCATGACCTCACACTTTCCAACATTATACTCCATCTGTCAAATGTTTGCCCACTCACTTAGCCTGTCTCTGTCCTTTTGCAGATTTTGTGTGTCCTCCTCACACATTGCTATTCCCCCCATCTTTGTATCATCAGCAAACTGGGCTACATTACACTCAGTCCCTTCTTCCAAGTTGTTAATATAGTTTGAAAATAGCTGGGGTTCCAGCACTGATCCCTGCGGCACCCCACTAGTTACCAGAGAATGAATCATTTATCCCGACTCTCTGTTCTCTGTTAGTTAGCCAATCCTCTATTCATGTTAGTATATTACCCCCAACCCCGTGAACTTTTATCTTGTGCAGTAACCTTTTATGTGGCACCTTGTCAAATGCCTTCTGGACGTCCAAATACACCACATCTACTCATTCCCCTTTATCCATCCTGTCCGTTACATCCTCAAAGAACTCCAGCAAATTTGTCAAACATGACTTCCCCATCATAAATCCATGCTGACTCTGCCTGACCGATTTAGTTGCTCTACCAATCTCTTCAGCTGTGACTGGAAGTTCATCAATGTATGAAAAATAGAACACTTCTTCCCTATTGGGTGTAACTTGTGATGGGGATGGCAACCTGGACTTAGCATCAGCCTTACCATCTGACTTAGGTACAACAACAATGGGTGTAGCCCAATTACTTAGATCTAACTTAGAAAAAATTTTCTCAGTTTCTAGTCTTTTGAGTTCTTGCTCAACTTTCCCCTTGAGTGCCTATAGTACGGGACATAGCTTGCAGTAAACTGGTTTAGCATCCTTCTGTACCCTGGCACACACCTTGAAACTTTAGATCGAACTGTCTGTTACGCAGAACACCTTCGGATACTTCTTGATGACATCATTCTTTGATGCAAATCTCATTTCAACACGAAAAATCTCATTCCAATCCAGCTTCAGTGATCCCAACCAATTTTTATCTATCACGGCAGGCTTGTCTCCTGACACTATTAAAAGAGGCAAGCTCTGAAACTGATCTTTGTATTTCACCGTACGGTGCTACATACTACAACTGGGATTTTTTCTCCTGAGTAGCCTCGCAGCTCTATCTTCGATTTCTCCAACGGAAAATCACACAACTTGTCATGATATAGCAATTCCGGTACTATGCTCATGGATTTCTATGTGTATCCTGGTTCCTCCAACGGCTACTTGGATGGTGATACATCATGAATCGTTATTAGATATCCTTGTGCTCCAGTTGCTCATTCTGTTGCTTCTCTTCAATGCTATATAGTTTCTGGTGATTTCTACTTATAGCATTGAACATCAGTTTACTCTTCAGTTGGCGTGCCTTCGCAAGATGCCCTGTTTTCTTCCAGAAGAAACATTCTGCCTTCACATATGGAGAACTTTGAGCAATGTGTTGTCCCAGACACTGATAGCACAACTTCAATGCTCTGTTACTATAGCAAGTTGCTGAGGCCTTGGGGCCCAACTGCCTTTTACTTTTAACCTGCAGGCAATTCACTTTAGTTGTCTGACAACTGGAAATGGCGCGAAATTCTCGGGAGTATTGGTCGGCCATATACATCAACAGCTGTCTGACAAGCTAAATCCAAAGTCAAGTTAGGAGTTGTCAACAACTTTCTTCTGATTGCTTCATTTTTCATCCCACAAACAATGCGGTCACACAATGCTTGGTCCTGAACGTTTCCGAAATGACAGTGAATGGATATCCTTTTTAATGCTACAATGTCATCATCTTCATAGGCAGTCCCTCGATATCAAGGATGACTTGTTTCCACTCTTAACATGAGTTCTTAGGTGGCTGTACAGTCTAATACGAGAACCATAGTCTCTGTCACAGGTGAGGCAGATAGTCGTTGAGGGAAGGGGTGGATGGGGAGTCTGGTTTGCCGCACGCTCTTTCCGCTGCCTGCACTTGATTTCTGCATGCTATCAGTGACGAGACTCGAGATGCTCAGCGCCCTCCCGGATGCACTTCCTTCACTTAGGACAATCTTTGGCTAGGGACTCCCAGGTGTCAGTGGGGATGTTGCGCTTTATCAGGAGGTTTTGAGGATGTCCTTGTGACATTTCAGCTGCACTGGAGGCGGTGTTGGATCTCATCGTCAATGCCTGTTCTTGTTGATAGGAGGCTCCCGAGATATGGCAAGTGGTCCACATTGTCCAGGGCCGCGCTATGGATCTTGATGACTGGGGGACAGTGCTGTGCGGCAAGGACAGGCTGGTGGAGGACCTTTGTCTTGCTGATGTTTAGTGTAAGGCCCATGCTTTCGTACGCCTCAGTAAATACGTTGATATGTCCTGGAGTTCAGTCTATGCGTGCAGACGCATAGCTCAACGACAAAGGTTGGAGTGATCTTAGACCTGGTCTGAAGACGGCGAAGGTTGAACAGCTTCCCACTGGTTCTGTAGTTTAGTTCCACTCCAGCGGGGAAATTGTCGACTGTGAGGTGGAGCATGGCAGCGAGGAAGATTGAGAAGAGGGTTGGGCCGATGACGCAGCCCTGTTTGATCCTGGTACGGATGTGGATTGGGTCTGCAATGATCCATTGGTAAGGATCATGGCCTGCATGTTCTCATGGAACAGGCGGAGAATGGCGATGAACTTTTGGGGCATCCGAAACGGAGGAGTGCGCTCCATAAACCCTCGCTACAATGTACTCACTGATTCTCTCATCAGCTAATTGATTTTGCATTCCAAAACGATAACTTTCAACAATTTCCGGGGGCTCAGGACCGTAGTGCTGTTCAAACTTGGTTAGAATCTCCATCAGTGGCGTGTTCTTTTTCTTGATGGGAACAAGCACATTTTTCAGGGTTTCATACACCTTGGGGCCTGCTTCAGTCAGGAAAATAGCCATTTCTTTCTAACACTGCCTGGTTACGGTTTTCATCATCGTAGACTTATCATCATCATCATAGGCAGTCCCTCGAAGAGAGGATGACTTGCTTCCACGCCAAAAAGGGATGAGTTCACAGGCGTTTCAATGAAGGACCTAATATTCCAGATCCCGAACTACATCTTGAAGGGTGGAAGATGCCTGTGCATGGATTTTTTTTAACATGGGATGGCCGTTGCACACCAGCCACCTCACGGGCTTGACAGAACTAGGTCTTGGTCCAGTGGCAAGGATTACCCAAGACGAATGGAGACCAGCTCTGCTGCACGGACCTAACGCACATACATATCGTAGTGTGGGCTGGCCCGTGCTACCCCTGGGCCCTCGCCTCTTCTGAGCCCCGAACTCACGCCTCTCCTGGGCCCCAACTTCTATGATACTATTTGCAGTGATGAACATTTCAAGCCGCTCCACATATGTTGCAAAAGTCTCTCGGTCATGATGGAACTCATCTCAGTGCCCTATTATTCCCATAGGTGCAGCCATCTGGAATCTTGCAGTTCAGACAGATGTGCTTGAAATTTACCTTGGATTTTTTTTAGCTGTTCTGCAAAACAAAGTACCTCTCAAAATCTCTCCGTTGTTTGGCAGGAATCATGCACCAACAAAATTTTAGCTAGGGAATCCAATTATCCTATCCTCATTCGCCAATGTGATATATTTAAGATATCACAAACACACATATACACAAGGTGGCTCTACAGGAACTTTGCAAGTAGTTTGCAAGAATGGAGGAGTCAAGGGTTGGTTTTTAAAACCTACTTATTTGAACAAGCATTTGGTCATCTGCCCTTATATCTCCCTACATGGTTGAGTGTCAAATCTTGTTTGAGAATACTCCTGTGAAGCTCCTTTGATGTTTTACTATATTAAAGGCGCTATATAAATACAAGTTGTTGTTGTTGTAAAGGATTTGAGCATGGTTAATAACGATTCGCTGAAAATGTCCAGTCAATATGAAACTGTTATTCAATCTGAGAAAGTGATTAGAAATATGACAAGAGCAAAGAACTGTCAGGGGACGAAATTTGCTATTGCCCCATTTGGGGGCGGTAACCGAGGCGAGGCGGGACTTTTGACGCCCGGAGCGGAAGTCCCACCCCGGCTGTGAACTTGGAGTTACGGCCCCCGAGAGGAGGTGGAGCGCTATGTCGGGCACTTCACTTCCTCTCGGCGGCGGGACCGGGGTGGTAAGCACGTGACATTTCTAGCGCTGCGCCGTGTGTAAAAACCCCTCCCCTTCTATTAAAGGGGAGGGCACGTTGTGAGCTCTGCAGTGGGGTGAGGGACCTCCTCTACACGACCGGGGATGAGAAGTGCAGAGGGAGTAGCGCCCCCCCGCCCCCGGCGAGAAATCGTTTATGCCCCATCAGTGCCCCTGTCCCCCGCCCGCCCCGTTTCTCTCCTCAATTTCTTTTATTGGAGCAAATAAGACTGAAGGGTAAAATGATCCAATTCTTTAAAATGGTGATATCCTTATATTGAGTGTTTTAGCTATGGTTTCTTTCTCCCCTCAGATATTGAGCACAATGTTAAATGTTTTTTGTCTCATTGCATATGTGTCATTATGTTCTTATTATCACAACAGCAGATTAGGCCCTTACATTAATCAGACAATACAAAGAAATTAGGTTATTATAATTAGGGCAAAATAAAATATGGCTTTATTGATACAAAACATTCAGTAACCTTGAGGATTACTCTTTGTGCATGAACTAAAATGACACAAGTTTGACAAACAAACAAAAGAAAGATAGAACTTGCATTTATATAGCATCTTTCGCAACCTTAGGACAAAGTGCTTTACAGCCAATGAAGTACTTTTTGAAGTGTAGTCACTGTTTTAATGTAGGAAATATAAGATGGCCTTGGGTTTGAGAGGGCAGCAACCAAGCCTCTCCCAGACACCGTCGACCATCTCCGAATGATAGCATTAGAACCAATTGTATGTGCTCAGTTCACAACCTCTACCTTAAAAGAATACCAAAATGTTCATGGGAAGAATGTTCCTCGGTGGACTATTGTGTATTTTTTTCTGCACCAGACTGCACACTTTTCTGCCCACATGTCCAAATGTTGTACTTTAGCTGTTTTCAGCTTCTCAGAAGCTAAAGCCTTCCTCCTGTCGAGGGCTGTCAGAGCTTTATTGTAGTCTCTGTTCCCTGAAGCCCCCGTTGGCATATAAACAGTTCGGATTATGATACTGACTTCTTTAAACCTTCTGATTACGCAGACATGCAAGATTCAAATTAGTACAGGTGTATGCTCTGAAAAGAAGTCTAACACACTAGAGAATGGAAGCTTTAACTATCATATGGGAATTTCTTCCAGGATAGAAGAGCAGCAAGGTGTTTGATCCCTGAAAACAAGTCAGTGACCTGTTCAGAACATAAGAAATAGAAGCAGGAGTAGGCCATACGGCCCCTTGAGCCTGCTCCACCATTCAATAAGATCATGGCTGATCATCGACCTCAACTCCACTTTCCCGCCTGATCTCCATACCCTTCATACCACAAGACTCCAAAAATCTATCAATCCCAGCCTTGAATATATTCAGAGACTCAGTATCCACAGCCCTCTGGGGTAGAGAATTCCAAAAATTCACAACCCTCTGAGTGAAGAAATGCCTCCTCATCTCTGTCTTAAATGGCCAACCCCTTATTCTGAGATTAAAAACAGAAAATATTGGAAATCTTAGCGGGTCAGGCAGCATTTGTGGAGAGAAAAACAGAGTTAACTTTTCAGGTCGCTGACCCTTCGTCAGAACTGGCAAATGTTTGAAAAGAACAGATCTTAATGAGCACTGAAAGGGGGAGGGGAAGAAGGAACAAAAGGGAAGGTCTATGATAGGGTGGAAGGCAGGAGAGATTAGAGAGACAAAAGGGATGATGGGCCAAATTGAAAGAGATGTGGCTGTGAAAGTGAGTCTTGGCAGATACTTGATCAAACACGAGAAGGGAAACAGAAACTGTGCCCCCTAGTTCTAGATACTGCAGCCAGGGGAAACAACCTCTCAGCATCTACCCTGCCAATCCCCCTTCAGTCTTGTATGTTTCAATGAGATCACCTCTCATTCTTCTAAACTTCAGAGAGTAAAGGTCCATTCTACACAATCTCTCATCATAAGAAAGCTCTTTCATCACAGGAATCAATCTAGTGAACCTTTGTTAGATCTCTTAATTTTCAATGAGATTCGAAATCCAGTGGTAGGTTAAAGTAACTTTATTTCAGCAGCAGCAGCAGTTCTTGACAGAGTTCCAGCTCTTTGTTACACTGGAGCACATGTCTGAAAATGGCTGAATTTATACCGGATCAACTTACAAGAATGAACTCGCCCCCTTTGATACGATTGGCTCAATTGACTCAACAGTATGAGTTGTTAACCCATGGTTGGCTCTCAGCCCAAAGTCCTGAGATGTCAAGTGTGATTGATGGCTTAACGCATCGTGCCATTTCACACGTAGCAATCTAACTACTGTCTGTGTTTTCTCCCAATCTTTGCAGCTTGTTTGTATTCTCTATCAATCCCCTCTTTGATTCTTTCAAAAACTGAATCATAAAACATCAGGTATCACTGGTTAAACATTCTACAAAATAATACATGCTAATAGAGTTTCCTTCTAAAATTTGTTGATGTGTTTCGCCACATGTCCGGACTAGTAGCTTCCACACAAATTTACACCAACCCGAATTCCATCGTGGCCACAATGAAAGTCTGGTTTTAGTAGGTTAATTAACCTCATTCCAATTTAATCCAAATCAATATCTTAATTGAACCAGTAAACAACCTTCCCTTAAACATAACATAACCCTGTGCCATGTACAGAAAGTCTGCTGGGACCTGCTAGGCATCTTACCTGCGGACCAGCAGCTAGAGCCGCCTGGTCGCAACAACATTTAATCAACATAAACTAACAATACAAAAGTAAAATAATTACAACGAATAGAATTAAACCTTCCATCAATAAAGTTTCTATTGAACCTAGCCATTCAGTGGCCCCGCTCCACAAAGTGAATGATGGGGTTGCTTAAGTTTTCCGACCTCCTTTTGGATATGCTCCGCTAAGTGGATAATTTCTTCGGAGCTATCTGGGATATATGTGCAACACTCAGTTCCGAGTAAGGCGCAAGTACCTCCCTTTTCAGCCAGGATGTAGTCAAGGGCCAGTCTATTCTGTAGGGCTACTGTGCGGATTGCTACCATTTCTGCATTGACTTTAACTAGGGCCTCTGAGGTATCATTGGTTACTTGTTCCACAACGGATGCCATGTTAATGGATTCCCTTGCCAGTTTGGCGGTCCCATACCAAGGGATCAGAATGGCAAAGAACCTCTCTGTTTCTGTGATAGCTCTCTTAGGACGGCATAGATGTTCCGACAGAGACTTTATATGATACATATATGTCACAATGCAGGCTAAATAGCAGGATCCCATCCAATTCTGGGGCAGGCAAGAGTAGGCCTTGTGGCCACACACCCAATAGGTGCCATTATAGGCAATGAATGTTAGCTGTTTCTTTGTCATCAACACTCCGGGGCCTATCCAGGCCTTTCCATCTGTTTTATTCAGAATCCCCGTTACGTTATGAACTCCCACATCGTCCCAGTTTGGACGGTTACATGGCTTGATTATATTATAATTCCGGGAGCAGTTACTATACCCCATATTTTGGCCCCCCCGTCATGTTTCTAATCAGACAGACCGATTCCCCCGGTCTTCCTACCCCCTTTGTATTAGTGATAACAAAAAGTGGGAGCCATTTGGAATTATTGTAGCAAGGTTGGTACCCCCCTTCAAAGGTAGTCAGATTGTAACCTGCTGACTTCCATTTAGGTGTCCAGTCTTCCGTATCCTGAAACGCATTGCCTGTTTTGTTTTGAATAATTATCCACTCAGCCATTTCCGAGATATTCAAGGGAATTGGCCTCAAGGGAATCCCTCCCTTTGAGTGAATAGGAATATGCGCACACACCCAACAACTAGAAATGTTACCTTGTTTGGCATAAATGTATGACATATATAAAAATGTATTTACCTGTAATTCCCTGGGTACTCTACTATTTCCCTTTGGTGCAGAGGGTCGGCTAGTAGGAAGTAAGCATATGCCTAAATTACCTACAGTCAGTAGTACAGTAAATTTATACATTTTGGCAAAAAGTAATTGTCCTTATCAGATTTCAGCTTCAGTTATGGGTGCTCGTTTAACGTGTGAAGCGTGGATCCAGGCTTTCTTTCCTTGGACTTTAACAGCTGCCTGGGTGGTCAATAACACTTAGTAAGGTCCCTCCCACTTGGCACCCAAAGGTTCTTTATGCAACGTTTTCACATAAACCCAGACTCCCGAGATGATGTCGTGTTCTCCTTCAGGTGGATTATCCCAAGCTGCCGATACCTGTCGAGAAACAGAACTAAGAGCATTGGTTAGGTTCTGACAGTATGATAACAGTGTCACTCATTAAGTGAACATCAGCTTTCCGTAAATCGATAGTTCCTAGCAGCGACATGGGTCTTCCTGTTATAATTTCAAACGTGCTTTTGATCTGTTTGGGGTTGCCCTAATGCTACATAGCACTATTGGTAGTGCCTGGGGCCATGGTGTTCCTTCTTGGTGATATTTGGCAAACCGTTGTTTCAGAGTTCGATTCATTCGCTCTACTTGTCCTGATGATTGTGGGTGATAAGGACATTGTAAATCCCACATAATGTTCAGTAACCTACAGACTTCTTGGCAGACAGCACCTGTGAAGTGTGTTCCCTGAGCTGAGTCAATGCTTCTCGGGACTCCCCATCGGGGAATGTAATCCTTACACAAGACCTTTGGCTGTGGCTCTTTTAGTTGGGACAGCTTCTACCCATCTAGAGAATTTGTCGACCATGACAAGAATGTTAGTGTATCCTTGGCATGAAGGAAGAGATATATAATCAACCTGCAGATGCTGGAATGGTCCGACAGGGGCAGGGGGCCTCAGTTGGGGCATTACCATGATGGGTCCAGAATTATTTTTCTGGCAGACCACACAGCGGTCTGCTACCAGCTGGGCGTGACCCCAGCAGCTTTTCTGGAACCGTGCCATCATCTGTTGTGAGGCCAAGTGTCCCCATGAGTGGATCTGTTGGGCTAAAAAAGGCATAAGCGCTTGTGGCGCGACTGGCTTGTCGGTAACTCTTTGTTTCCAGACACCATCTTCACATAGCTTAATTCCTGCCTCGATCCATGTCCATTTTTCCTCTCTGGAGCACTCGCCTTGCATTGTTTGAAGGTCTCGTGTCAGAGTCCTGAGTGCTTTCAATCTGCACATCTGTGTTGGTTCTTCTGGGGGAGCACCCTGTGAGGCGGCATCTTTAGCTGCCTGGTCAGCTAGGGCATTTCCCTGTGTTTCCATTGTATTTTCCTTGGTATGGGCCTTACACTTCAGAATGGACACTTCCTGAGGTAATTGTATGGCCTCCAGTAAGTCTCGGGCTTCTTTTTCATTTTGGATAGGTGTACCAGCAGCAATGAGGAATCCTCTTTTCCGCCATAACAGACCAAACTGCTTTTGGAGTGAGCGACTCCAAAAGCATAACGCGAATCTGTGTAGACATTAGCTGTCTGTCCTTCTGTTATTCGACATGCTTCTGACAGGGCCCGTAACTCGGCCTGTTGTGCTGACGTTCCTGAGGGTAAACTACCTCATATAAGGTTGTAACTGCCCATCTGCTTTTCTGGTACCACTGTCAACAAAGGAAGAGCCATCTGAAAACAGGATGAGGTCTGGGTTGTTCAGAGGCTCCTCTGCTGCTAAGGCTGCTTCTTCTGTTTCTTTTAAAATCTCCACGCAGTCATGCTCTTCACATTCTCCCCCCTCTTGCTCCCTCGATTCTGACATCGGGAGCATAGTTGCGGGATTAATCGGGCTGGCCCGGACGATATGGAGATTAGGAGTTTCCAAAACTGCTGCCCAGCGGGTCCATCTAGCTGCCGTCACCTGAGACATTCTATTCATAGACAGCAAGGTGTGTACGGTGTGGGGACACTTGACAATCAGCTTTTGGTCGAGGACTAGATCCGTAGTTATCATTACCGCTCGACATGTAGCTTCCATGGCCCTTAGGCAACTTCCCCATCCGAGGGTTACCGCATCCAGTTTTGCCGAATAATAGCCAATAGGTCTTTGCCGATCCCCATGTTCTTGTGTCAGTATAGCTGTTATATATCCTTCTTTCAAATGGACAAACAGGGTAAATGGCTTACCACTGTCGAGGATTCCCAGAGCCGGTGCCGAACACAAGGCCTTTTCCAAACTCAGGAAGGCCTCTTGCTGTTCCTTAGTGAGGATGATGGCTTCTTTAGAGGCACGTTTCCCCTTTAAGATATCACTCAATGGCTGAGCAAATTGTGTGAAGGAGTCAATCCAATTTCTGTTAAAGTTACACAATCCCCAAAAAGACCTTAGTTCCTGAATAGTGGTCGGTTTTTTAGCAGCCCGAATGGCTGCAGTTCTATCCTGGGTAAGTTCTCTCTTTCCTTGTGAAATCTTTTGTCCTAGGTATACAACCTCTTCTTGGGATATTTGTGCTTTGTCGATGCTGGCTTTATGTCCTTTCAGCCAAAGGTGATCCAGCAAAGCTCGTAAATCTTGTTCATGCTGTTCTTCCGTGTTTGAAGCTAGCAGGATATTGTCTACATATTGGATGACTGTGGATGACAGAGAAGGTAATTCTTGCAAATGGCTTTGTAAAGCCATGTAGAATACCGTAGGGCTGTTGTGGAAACCCTGCGGTAACCGGGTCCAAGTATACTGTTGTCCTTGGACAGTGAAAGCAAACCACTGTCGAACCTCCGGTGCCAAAGGCACCGACCAAAATCCGTTGGCCATATCTATAACCGAGAAATATTTATGTTCCGGTTTGAGGGCATTAAAAATGGTGGAGGGATCTGCGACCAAAGGAGCTTTTTGATCAATACACTGGTTAGCTTTCCTATAATCGACAGTCAAACGCCAAGTCTCATTAGATTTTTGTACCGGCCACATGGGGCTATTGGAGGAGCTATGCGTTTTAATAAGCACCCCTTGTTTCTCCAATTGCTAAATAACAGGTAGGACTCCCGTGATGGCAGTTGGACTGATGGGATACTGTTTAGTGCATGGAGGCTTGGTCCCGGTAAATGACACAGGCTCCATCTGGAGTAGGCCACAATCGTTCTTATCTTTAGCCCATATCGGGTGTTCCTTCAATTCTTCTTTCTTCAAAGTTCTAATTGACCATGTCACCCGAGCATCTCGAAATGCAACGATGAATCTACTTGAATTAGGACGTCCATTCCCAAAAGGGGTTGATCTACTGGGCCTATCCAGACCGGCAAGGTTAGTTCATGCGGACCCAGCCCTATAAGTATCAGTGTTGTCCTTTTAATTTCCATTTTATGGCCCCCAATTCCATAGGCTGTACGTGCCCTACCATCCAACGGCAAAGAGTCTCCATATTGTAGGGGTAAGCATGTTAATTCTGTCCCTGTGTCTAAAAGACAGTCCACATCCTTATCGCCCACCCTCACAGTTATATATAGCCCATCTCCCCTTTGTGGAATTAGTGCGAGGAGAGGGGCCAGGGCGGGATCTAATCATTTTTTGCTATCCCAAGTAACTCTTTCTGTTGTTGTATTGTCAGTCGCTTAAATGCTTCTATGAGGTCGTTATCTTGTGACAAGCCTGGTTTGTTGGCTGAATTGTATCCCTGGCTGCGTCCTCTTCCCCGGCCACACCCTTGCTGTTTTGCCCTGCACGTCTTGGCCCAGTGACATTCTTTCCCACAATAATGACATTTTCCGGGTAATTTTCCTAATGACTGTTTATCGGAATCGTGGGATTTCCATCCCATAGCCTGCAGGGCTCGGACTTTAGCTCCCATATCCCTGTCTAATTGGTTACATCAATCCACCAATGCTGCAAAGGTAGTTCCTCTACCTTCCCAGTCCGGTAACACTACCTTAAGCGTTTTGGACAGTTTTGGCTTTAGACCTGCCACGAAAGTTGTTTTTAGGGGTGCAAACACTTGTTCATCCATTTCCTCATCCGTATGATTCATACCCGAATGTTCTAGCCACGTGCATCTAAACCGCTCATCATACTCCAGGGCCTCCTCTGTTCCTTTCTGTTGGCAGGCCGCAATTTTTCCCCAGTCTATCTTAGCTGGACTGAAGGTTTGCAGCCAGTGTTTAATCGCCTCCCACCCTGCGTTTAATTCTTTCTCGTCCTGCCCCAAAGCTTCTTCTACCTTGGCGTGCAATTTTCTTCCTTGTGTTTTTGGCACCATTATGGTCAAAATTTGCACTCCGTCCCATTGATGAAGTTGATATATATTTCTTAGGCAGTCCAATTGTTCCCACGTTTTCACTCCTCCTTTCTTTGGATTGGGCAACTCCTTGGACCACTTATCAATTTTCTCTGGGTCTGCCGGATCATGAACTAAGTATTCTGCATACACCCTTTTCCTCGTTCTTTTGTATCCGTCCTCAGCCGCAGTCTCTTCTAATTTGACTACAACTTGTTTTTTTTTTAAATGGGGCAAAACGCACCCCTAATTCTTCATCCTCCGACCCTGTATTGTCGGAGGACTCAGAATCCATATCTATTCCTCGGTCGTGTCTTCGGGTTTGCGCTTTTAATTTATCCAAACATGGGTACCCTGGGAATTGGCCGATACATTTTCCTTTTCCTATTACTGTCTCTTGACCTAATGATTTTTTCCATTCTTTAATTTCACCTTTAAGATCTTTAACTTCCGCTTCCAACTTTTCAAGTTCAAATCTTTTCTGTCTTAGTTGTTTACAAACCGCTTGCAATTGGTCCTTTGTACTGGTCAGGTTCCTATCATGTTGGGACCACGTCATGATTTCATTCCGCTGTCGGATCTGTCCCATAAAGGCTAGGGACCATCTGGTTCATTCTTTATTTTTCATACAGGTCATTTTTCCCCCAGACCCTTTTGATCTCGTCCAAGGACCATTGTCCTTTGGAGGTTCGTACTTTTGTTCAATCATGATACAGGTTTTAGATAAGTCGAATTGTTGCTCTATGTATTCTTTCAACTGTTGGAGGATTTCGTCTATCGAAACCTCAGGTGGGGCCCGCCCGCCTTTAACAGTTGTAGGCAATTCTTTGCTCTTATCTTCTGCTGCCATAGTACTGATTTCTTTACTAGGGTCTCGAGTCATAGACTTTCCAGCCGGGTCAGTGGATCTGTAATTAATTAACTAACACACTGCCGAAGTTAGACGTCTAAATGGGACCTCAAGCCGACTACCAACGGGAGGGTTCGCAAACCGGAGGCTTTCGGAACCACGTAGAAGTGGGGGGGTGAACTTAGACAATTGACCGAGGACTTTTATAAAGAGGAGTCCTTACCTCAGTATGCCAATGTAGGTCCAATGTCCAAAATTCAGTTTCTTCCCTCAACGATCCTGTTCGTGACGCCAAAAATTGTTAGATCTCTTAATTTTCAATGAGATCCGAAATCCGGTAGTAGGTTAAAGTAACTTTATTTCAGCAGCAGCAGCAGTTCTTGACAGAGTTCCAGCTCTTTGTTACACTGGAGCACATGTCTGAAAATGACTGAATTTATACCGGATCAACTTACAACAATGAACTCACCCCCTTTGATACTATTGGCTCAATTGACTCAACAGTATGAGTTATTAACCCATGGTTGGCTCTCAGCCCAAAGTACTGTGATGTCAAGTGTGGTTGATGGCTTAATGCATCATGCCATTTCACACATAGCAATCTAACTGCTGTCTGTGTTTTCTCCCAATCTTTGCAGCTTGCTTGTATTCTCTATCAACCTTCACTGCACCGCCTCCAAAGCAAGTATATCCTTCCTTAGATAAAGAGATCAAAACTGTGCACAATACTCCAGGTATGGTCTCACCAAGGCCCTGTACAATTGTAGTAAGATTTCCTTACTCTTGTACTCCAACCCCCTTCCAATAAAGGACAACATGCCATTTGCCTTCCTTGTTGCTTGCTGTACCTACATGCTAGCTTTCTGTGTTTCTTGCACAAGGACACCCAAATCTCTCTGAACACCAACATTTAAAAGTTTCTCACAATTTAAAAAAATATTCTGGTTTTCTATTCTTCCTACCAAAGTGAATAACCTCACATTTTCCTACATTATATCTACATCTGCTCAATCCAGCTCTGCTCAATCCCAAAATTGTCTGGTAGCTATTTTTCTGCAGCCTTTATAGGGCATGGTCTTTGGGATGAGCTTGCAAACTTTATGCACCAATTCTGCATCATTTCCCCTCAAAACCGTGTTGGAGTTTGAATATGCAAATAGCTCTGGGGGCCTATAGCTGCCCCCAGGGTGAGGCCCAAGGTCAACCCTGAGTGGTTGATGCACAATAAAATGTTTTGTATTGTCTCCCTAGCTTGGCATTGGGCACAGGAACACTCTGCTGCAACACCTATACTTTCCAATCGGTAAACTCAAAACCCAGGAGTTGTTCTGGGGTCTTGGCTGCTCCTCGTGTAAATGATAAGATTGCTGTCATTTTCAAGGGCACGGCCATTTTGGCCCATCAATGCTTAGCGGTGGCCGCTATGGGGGAGAATTGCTATTGCGTGGCAGCACTGTTAAGACATTAATCAAGATCGCTCCAGTCAGTATTCCTAGTGAAATCATGAGCACATTTAATAATAACCTTGTTTATGATTTCATATTAATAATAGTAATCCTGATTGGCATAAATCTTCACAGACATATTTGCAATGTCACTGCAAATAGTGAATTGAGCAAGTCTTCTACTTTCTAATGAGGTAGTCTCATTCTCCTCTGCGGGCCTGTTATCTTTTATACATAGCTAAAATAAACAGTAAAATATCCTCCTTGTTAAATAGTGCAGTAGCAGTGGTGAGATTATCGACTGTTATCATGGTGGTATCAACTTGCTTGCGGCTGTGCTAGAGAAGTGACCGACTGCCAGTTCTACGGATAAATGCGGCCTTGCTAACACTGCCCACATCCCCAGAACAAAGTATAAAAAAGCATACAGAAATATCAAATGTTAGGATTGTCATTTATGATCTGCAAAAAAGTGACACAGCTTATGAAAGTAGGCCACATTGTCAAACCGAAAAAAAATGGTTGTCGCTCCAAATGAGGGACACTTGCCAGGTCTGCCTTCATGGTCGATCGAGTCTGCAGATGGTGATGGGCAAAGCTGTGAGGTGACTAGGATAGTAAAACTGAAAAAGGACCAAAGATGACAAGAAAAAATGTGAATGACAATAAAAAAGATCATATAAGACAGCAAAAAATCTCAAAGAATTTGCATCTGCAGGGCTGAATCCTGTCATTGTCAGGTGTAGCAACATCATAAATGTATTTTATCAAACTTTCCATCAAAATTGTAAATGCTTTACATTGGATTGAGATTCATTGAATTATTTTTTTCAGGATTTCATCACCTATGAGAAAGAAGATCATAAGAACATAAGAAATAGGAGCAGGAGTAGACCATATGGCCCCTCGAGCCTGCTCCGCCATTCAATAAGATCATGGCTGATCATCGACCTCAACTCCACTTTCCCGCCCCATCTCCAAATTCCTTGATTTCCCCTAGAGTCCAAAAATAAGAACATAAGAAATAGGAGCAGGAGTAGGCCATTCGGCCCCTCGAGCCTGCTCCGCCATTCAATAAGGTCATGGCTGATCTGATCTTGGCCTCAACTCCACGTTCCCGCCCGATCTCCATAACCCTTGACTCCCCTATAGTTCAAGAATCTGTCTATCTCAGCCTTGAATATATTCAATGACTCAGCCTCCAGGCCTCAGCCATCAGGTCCTATCCATGCGTTTGTAAACCAGAG
This sequence comes from Pristiophorus japonicus, assembly GCF_044704955.1. Classification (NCBI taxonomy): domain Eukaryota; kingdom Metazoa; phylum Chordata; class Chondrichthyes; family Pristiophoridae; genus Pristiophorus; species Pristiophorus japonicus. Next base: position 197,384,310 of record NC_091986.1, read on the forward strand.
TCTAGAAGCAAAATGAGAGGGTTGCAACAAGGCAGCCCTGTAATCCTCAAGATTCTATCATTACAGTGATTTAGTGAAGAAACATAACTGAATTTTCCTTTAAACAGGCTAAAATGCACAAGGGTTTTGGTGGTTCAAGGCTGCTGAAATAACGTGGTATATTTATCGCACTTAGGGGACTCTAACAAACATTAAACCCATACTTGCACTGTAAAGGGCTGCAGGCCTGCTTCAGGCGAAGGCAAAAGACGCCTCTTGTTTGTCCTTACCCAATATGGTGGACGGCGCACTTTCAACCAAAGTGTGTGCGCACATCCTGCCCATCCTTTTGGGGCCTTAGGTGTCCGCACAGCGCCCGAAAATCTGTGCGATGCAGTTTTCTAGGCCCATGCATCTCCTTAGAAGATACAGAGTCAGCTCTTAATAACGTTTGCACATGATTGCTGCTAACAACTGAAGAGTAATGGAAATATCAAACAGAAGTGCAAAGGTCAGACCTTAGCTCTTAACAACATGATAAGATCATGGTCTCACGGAATGCTCTTGCCAAGATTTCAGTTAAGTATCATAGAGTGAACCACTTAACACACCATATTAAATCCTCCTTATGGTTTTAAACAGTTGACAAACATTTCCATCCTCTGCAATATAAAATATCATGATTACGATCATCCTAACTTTGGTTATCAAATGATTGTGTCATCATTTGGGTCCATGGGCATTAAAGTGCATTTCCTGCTCAAACCCATTACACTTATTCATTGTTTGGATAGAAACTTTATGTCTGCCAAACAAGTCGTGAACATTTCTGGTGAATCAACAGCAATATATTTGACAAGGTTGTTTACTAGACTGCTAAACCTTGAAGTGTTAGAATTCTAGAGACCTGGGGCTTGATTTTGTACCTGTAGTGCGTGCTGGTTCGATATTGCTGCAGAATTTGTGTCTCTTCACTGCCAGACTAAAATGGTGACACATTTTTGAGGAGTCAGGAAGTGAGTCGTTCACTGCAGAATACCTAAGGGGTGAAATTGCCCCTTTATTAGAGGCACATTAGCGCCTCCGGGGGGCGCGAACAAGGCGGAAGAGTTCACTGTTCTGAATCTTCAAAGAAAGTTGCAATATTCCTGGTTGGGGCTGATCATGGCCAAACTTGTTTGTTTTCTATTTCCCTGTTGGTCTCTCACCCATTCAAAGCCATTCTTCCAAATATGCCACCGTTGAAATAAAGGAGAAGGACGGATATTCTCCTGGATCCAGACTGTCTCTAGTTCAAGGCAGGTCTTTCCTTTTTTTCTAATAACCAAGTTCAGATAGAGTGCAAGACACAGCTGGATGCAGACAAATCTGTTTACCGAGACACAAGGAAAGCAAGTTATTTAAACAGTTCGAGCCCCAACTGCATGCCATGCTGGCAACCACTCAGATCTGCCTTGCTGGATACCATTTCAACAATACATATAATCAGCCCTCTTTTCATAAGTGTTCACCTTGCGTGCAGTTCAACAAATCAAGTAAATACTTCTATTTCAGACACAGTACCTCGCAAGTCCTTGGAAACACGTGCGACTTTGTTACTGTGATATATTCTTGCGACATCACGAACAAACACATTCTACAAGATAGCTCCAATACGCCATGTGACTTTTATTGTATTTACAGCAGTAGTTGCATTTACTCAGTAGTCCACTAGGTGGAGTAGTAGTCCAATAGGGGGAGCTCTATATTACAATTACGGAAGCTACACTTTACCTTGGGCAGGCCACATTGTCCGCATACCCGACACAAGACTCCGAAAGCAAGCACTCTACTCGGAACTCCTACATGGCAAGCGAGCCCCAGGTGGGCAGAGGAAACGCTTCAATGACATCCTTAAAGTCTCCCTGATAAAGTGCAACATCCCCACCGACACCTGGGAGTCTCTGGCCCAAGACCGCCCTAAGTGGAGGAAGAGCATCTGGGAGGGCGCTGAGCACCTCGAGTCTCGTCACCGAGAGCAAGCAGAAGTCAAGCGCAGGCTGCGGAAGGAGCGTGCGGCAAACCAGTCCCACCCACCCTTTCCTTCAACCACTGTCTGTTCCACCTGTGACAGAGACAGAGGGCTCATGTTTCCATATGATTCACGCCTGATTTTTTAGGAGCAACTGGTGGAGAACGGACTATTTTAGAAATCGCAATTCTCCACATTTTTTTTTCTGCAGTTCTAGTCAGGTAGAACAGTTATAGTTTAGAACAGAATTTTTTCTTCAAAAGGGGGCGTGTCCGGCCACTGACGCCTGATTTGAAAGTTTCCACAGTGAAAATGTACTCCAAACTAAAGTAGAATGGAGCCAGTGAAGATTTTTGTAGAACTGAAAAAACCTGTTCGACACATTAAAAAAATCAGGCGCAGGTTACAAATCAGGCGTCCAGAACGAGGTGGGGGGGAGGGGGGGGGAAGGGAACTCATTAAATTTGACAATAAATCCTTATTTATACTTCTACAAATATTATACAAATAAATCCAACCTGAATAAACATTTATAAGCCAAGAAAAGATTAAATAAACCATCTTCCTACCTGTGTGAAAGTGCTTTAGCCAGGGAGAATTCTGCAGCCGTTCGTTGCCGCTGAGCGGGGGGGGGGGGGGGGGGTGGTGGAGGGAAGAGAGAGAGAGGGGGGGAGGGAGGGAGAGAGAGAGGGGAGAGAGAGGGGGGGATGGAGGGGGGATGGAGGGGGAGAGAGAGGGGGGAGGGAGGGAGAGAGAGGGAGGGAGAGAGAGGGGGGAGGGAGGGAGAGAGAGGGAGGGAGGAGAGAGAGGGAGGGAGGGAGGGAGAGAGAGAGGGGGGGAGGGAGGGAGAGAGAGAGGGGGGAGGGAGGGAGAGAGAGAGGGAGGGAGGGAGAGAGAGAGGGGGGGAGGGAGAGAGAGAGGGGGGGAGGGAGAGAGAGAGGGGGGGGGGGAGGGAGGGAGAGAGAGAGGGGGAGAGAGAGGGGGGGATGGAGGGGGGATGGAGGGGGAGAGAGAGGGGGGGAGGGAGGGAGAGAGAGAGAGAGAGAGGGAGGGAGAGAGAGAGAGAGGGAGGGAGAGAGAGAGGGAGGGAGAGAGAGAGGGAGGGAGAGAGAGAGGGAGAGAGGGAGGGAGAGAGAGAGGGAGAGAGGGAGAGAGGGGGAGGGAGGGAGAGAGGGGGAGGGAGGGAGAGAGGGGGAGGGAGGGAGAGAGGGGGAGGGAGGGAGAGAGGGGAGGGAGAGAGGGGAGGGGGAGAGGGGAGAGGGAGAGGGAGGTGAGGGGAGGGAGGGGGAGGAGGGGAGGGGAGGGGAGGGGAGGGGGAGGAGGGGAGGGGAGGGAGGGGGGTGGAAGGAGGGGGGTGGGAGAAGGGGGG